>NC_137772.1:100817103-101417103 GCF_963455305.1 Plecotus auritus | reverse complement strand
AAAAAAATAAGGCCCTGCCATGCTCCTAGGACACACTCCACTCTACTCCTCAGCATGCTGCCATGCCCACCAAGGCCATCATTCAACAGCTGGTAGAAAGATGGCACTTAGTAAAGAGGAAAGTCTTCTGAGTGTATATAAAGGAAGTAGGAGAGGGAATGTTATTGGTGGGGTGTCTTCCATGTTCCCACCTATTGCTAGTGGAAGTGGGCTTCTTGGGATGCCACTGGAAAAAGAATTTCTGGAGGCCCACATGGGAGGATGAAGTATCATGCAAAGTGTTATTTCTGTGGAATTAAACCCCTACATTTCCGAAGTCCCATCTCCTCCATCCAACCAAGGAAAAAGCCCCTCTTCAGATGAAGTAGGATTAAAACCAATGTCCAGAGTTTTTGCTCCATATTTGCATATTCCAGTTCAGCATTGGGATCACTTAGCTTGTCTTCCCAGCTGCAGTTTGTTGCATGTAGGATCTGCATGGCCATGGGCCATGCAGCTTTTAGGGCCACCTTTCAGGCTAGTGCATGGGCAAGTGCAAGGAAGGATGGGGAAAACAAGAGAAACAAGAGAGAGAGAATTTCTTTGTCTTGGGTTTGTGTATTCCAAATTTTCACAGGCTTGCAGAGGCTCTGCTCCCCACCCCAGCCACTCACCCCAGCCAATTATCTTTGTTCTCAGGTTAGACTGAAAGGCAAGGATCTTCACTACACATATGGCCATCTCCCCTTTGTTAGACCCTTTCCTCCAGAGATTTGCAGGGAATGGACCCAGGGTTCTCTGTGGAGTGTGAAACTGCAGCTTCCTGGTGAAGCTGCTCAGGTGAACATGCTTATAATGTCTGGCTTTCCCTTTGCCCTCTTCCTATTATTAATATTAATAATTAGCTAATGACAACAGAAACAGCCTTCTCCCTCCATTTACAGAACACAAGTTCTTCATCTTGTAACTGCTTCATGCTGTCAGAGGGGGCGTAGTGTTGACTATTGCAAGGCTTAAACATTCTCACTATCTTCTAGAGAAAGAAGGAGAAAAGTGGAATGGGAGTGTTTATGCAGGGAAGAGGGATTTTGTAAAGTCCAGGTCAGTCTACTGTCCCTGGGAGGCAGCATAGGCAATGTCTAGAGGATGATGGTGTCTAGAGGATGATGGTGTCTAGAAGATGATGGTGTCTAGAGGATGGTGCTACTGGACAAGCTTGCATTCTTGTTGTATTCTAGAGGTGACACACTTGACAAGAAGGTTAAAATGCATAATTCAAGAGTGAGAAGACTTATAGCAACTAAAGGTCTGGTAAGAGGTTAAAAACCCATGTGGTAAAGGGAAGAACTAACTCTACAGTGTTTCAGCTTAGGTTGGAGTAGTGGCTTCCTGGTAGAAGGTGTGTTATATCCATCTGAAAGCTCTTTTTTTCCACCAGACCTAACTTAAAATAAGCTAAGAGAAATGTTCTAAGATTTCCCCTGTGAGAAACTGAGGCTTATACTGTGTGAACAAGCAATCCGATAAATAATGACATAGGTGTATATTCTATGAAGACAGCAGGAAGAACACAGAATGCAAAGGTTAATGAACACAGCAAATCATAAACCAGTTAATAAGACTTCAGATGCAAGGCTTTTGCTGGAATGAAAGCAAGCAGTGACAATTTGATAGATTGTCTGCGCTGACAGTTTAGAGTGTGAACATCTCTGGTGATGTCGTCAGGTGTTAAGATCTGTATGGCATATACAGACATAGTCTTAAAAACAAAATTTTGAAGTCTTAACTGCAGTGGAGTCTAATATTCATGATTGGGCTTTGTGATTTCAATTGAAATACATTTTCCCCCTAAAATTGCCCTTATTTTATTTTATATTTTATATAACAATGTTATAAAATTGCTGTATTAAGTACAGCTTTAATTTGGTCTGATTACTTGCATAAACACACAAGAATAGCAATTGATCAAATCAATTATGCAGTTTTTTTTCAAATTTATCTTGTTGTAATTTTCACAAGCAATATTTTTTAAAAATATATTTTTATAAATTTTAGAGAGAGAGGAAGGGAGAGGGAGAAAGAGAGAGAGAAACATTGATGTGAGAGGGATACATTGATTGGTTGCCTCCTGCACACCCTGCACCAGGGATAAAGCCCACAACTTGGGCATGTCCCCTGACTGGGAATTGAACTGGCAAACTCTTGGTTCATGGGACAACACTCAATGAACTGAGCCACACCGGCCAGGGAAACACACAAGGAATCTTTAGATTGAGCTTTTAGTCAGCCCCTCACAGCAAAGAAGCCAAACCATAATTTCCATCTGGCTTTGCTTGCAATATCTCAAGTCCTTGAGGTCCTCAAAAATGTCTTGAGAGTTTTTCCTTACCATCTTTTAGGAAAGTAATCTTCTTTCCTTATCTGGAAAGACTTCATGATTCATGTAACCAAGCAAGGTATCGGGCCATTTCTGCAGCAGGCTTTGATTAGCTTTAGAACTCAATCTTAATTACTTAAGGCTTTCTGCTGACATCCAGAGTCCAGGCATGTCTTTCTTAGACCTTGCATTCCAGTCAAAGCCTTAGCAATAAAATCACAGGTGAAGACTGGCCTTATTGAATTTACGCAAAGAAGTGTATTGCCATGATTCACTCAGTAAAAATTGCCAAATTTTGGAGGGATAACTTAGGGAGAAAAATTGTCCCTTTAACAGAGTGAAAAGAACCAAACTTTTATTGTATTATACAGCTAAACGTAGGCAATTAGCATTACCTAGATTGGCAAACATATTCTATAACTTTTAGAAACATAGGCTCCTTGATTGGCAAACACATTTATACTTTAAGAGACATACTTCCATAGAGACAGGTATTATATAGCGAAACTCATTGATTTAGCAAATCACAGGGGAACTAAATTAAACTGATTGGCTTAGATAATTTCTTCCAGAAATTGCATTCCAAGAGATGGCTCAAATAAGATTTTTGCAGACCAGGTATTAGCACTTTAAAGGTAGATAATCCTTTCCTTGAAATATCCAGAATTAGCTTTTAAAATGATTATGCATTCTAAAAGAGTCTTTCCAAGCATTCTAAATGGAGATTGTAATACCTACTGACTTTGGGGAGAAAAATCTAAATCCCATTCATCCTTTGGGAAGAGGAAGATACTGGTAGCTGAGGGAGAATGAACATCCCTAATACCCCCTAGCTCCTGTCACAGACTAAAATCCGGGATGAGCTTAGCTGATGTGGCGCAGTGGTAAAGCAGAGACCCAGGAACTAGGTGGCCATGGCCCCTGTTGTGGGCTTGATCCCCATTAGGAGTCATGCAGGATGCAGCCAAATGATGATGCTCTCTCGTCATTGATGTCTCTTTCTCTCCCTCTCTCTCTAAGATCAATAAAAACATATTAAAAATAAATAAATAAAATCCAGGATGGTCTGTGGCTCCTTAGCTGCTGTGGCATCCCATGGCCATCCTGTCTATGCCAGTTGCAGAATTTGTCCATAGTCTGAAGTCTCTTCGGACTATAGACAAATGCTGAGGAATGAGACTTTTCCTGAAGTGGCAAATAGTGGCAATGCAATTTTGCTTAGGTGTGGAGGTTTGTTAACCCTGCTAACTCCTCCTCATGATATATTGTGATGGCCTCTAACTTTACTGAAGGTTTCTATCCTTTCCTGTCTTGGGTAGACAATTTCTGGCCTTTAACTGGGCTAAAGGCGGGAAGAAAAAACATTCCCTGTTAACTTGCTGGACAGAGATTTAACACCTGGGTCCTGGGGTTAAATTATCTTTTTTTAAGGGATATTAATAAACATTTAATCAGTCTTCAAGATTAGTTATAAGGACCTTTCATTTTCCCGAGCACCTGTATATTTGAGGTTTTTCTTTATATAGTTTTATCTATGGAAACATTAACAAACAAGTATCAGTATTTGCATGAGCCAAAATATACAGCAGTTGCGATTGCAATAGAAGCTAAAATTTACCAGGGTTGCCTAGCTGTGGTGGCTCTACTGTCCCAGTAACAAGCGGTTGCCAGGGGCAGCTGCAACTCCTGCCTCCCATCAAGGTGGTTACCAGAGAAGAAGGTGGGACCAGGCTATAGCAGTTTGGGCTAGTAGGGGCGGGATTCTGCTAGCAGTTCCCAGTGGCAGCTGCAATTCCCAACCCTTATAAACAAACCAGGTTGCCAAGGGAATTTGCTGCAGCTAACCAGTGCTCCCTCCCCCTCTGAGCGCAAGGCCAGGAGATCTGAGATGCCCTGACCTAAGCCTGCAGGGCTCCATCCTGTACAACCGCCTGCCTGTAAAGAGGAAATTCCATAGCCTTGTCATACAATGAGGTCTGTGTCACAGGGAAGCAGCCACCTCCGCTGCAAGGGTAGAGGTTGCGAGAAAGGTCTGGGGGCTTGGTGCTAGGCTGGGAGCCACACCCTAAGCACCCAGAGGCTAGGGCAGTCTTAGCAGCCTGTGATTTCTGTCTGGGTGCAGGCACCTGGCAAGTTCCAAATATATGCATACATTCAACACTTTGCATGCACTGGCCCCATAGCTCTGGGGCGACTTACGGAGGCATCTCCTGTGGCCATTCCCTCCCAACCCACACTTTGGATCCTGTGTGCCCAGGCTACTGGAGCTACACTGGTGAGAGGAAGCAGGCCCAAGCTTCAGCATTTCCAGCAATGCCAGAAACAGTGAAGGGCTGAGATACTCGACCAAAAAAAAATCACACAGGAACCAGGACAGGATAGAAAGAGATAAATTAATGATAAAACTCCCAGCCTAGGGAGGCGAGGTTTCATCTCACCATAATACTGGTCAGCTTTTCCAGGTTTTCTCCCTTCTGTGTGGGGGCCAGATGCAGGTCAAAATGGCAGGCGTGGAAGCTGCAGACCCTTTCATAGGGAAGGAACAGAGAGGGATGTTTCTCATGAGCCAATTATTTTCTCATTAGTCCCGTTGAGTCACCATCTGTTATTGTGGTGTCCTCTATGTCCCCACCTGTTGCTGGTGGAAGTGGGTTTAATTCCACCGAAATAATACTTTCCAGGATACTGCATCCTCTATGAAGGCCTCAAAGTGATCACCCTAGTAAGTCTAGTACTCCCCCGACATCATACATAGTTATTTTAATAATATTGACTATATTCCCCATGCTGTATATATAGCTTCCTGACTATTTTGTAACTGCCCATTTGTACTTGTTATTCCATTCACCCTTTTCAGGCAGCTCCCCAACAACTCTCATACTTGGCAACCATCACTTTGTGCTTTGTTTCTATGAGTTTGTTTTTTGGTTGTTTATTTTGTTTTTTAGATTCTACATGTAAATGAAATCATATAGTATTTGTCTTTTTCTGTCTGACATTTCACCAGCATAATACCCACTAGGTCCATAAATGTCACAAATGGTAAGATTTCTTTATTTTTTGTGGCCAAGTAAAATTTCACCGTATATACATACCCTGTTTATGCATTTGGGCACAGTTTGCTTCCATATCTTGGCTACTAGAAATAATGCTGCAATAAACATAATGATACATATATTCTTTTGAATTAGTATTTGAACATAGTTGGCTAAATACCCAGAAAAGGGATTGCCATAGTCCTTTCATTTTGTTGATGGTTTCCTTTGCTGTGCAAAAAGTTTTTGGTTTGTTGTAGTCCACTCTAATCTCTCTATTATTTTCTTTCTTCTACTCAGTTTGGGCTATGTTTGTTGTTCTTTTTCTAGTTCCTTTAGGTGTAAGGGTAGATTTTTTTTTTTTTTTTGAGATTTTTCTTGCTTCTTGAGGTAGGCCTGTTATTTTTTTCTCTTAGGACTACTTTTTCCTGTCTTCTATAGATATTGGGTTGTTGTGTTTTTATTTTCCTTTGTCTCAAGGTATCTTTTGATTTCTTCCTTGATCTTATTGCTAACCCATTTATTGTTTAGTAACATGTTATTTAGCTTCCATGTGTTTGTGATTTTCAGGGTGTTTTTTTTTTAAATTGATTTATAGTTTCATACTATTATGGTCAAAGATATTTGATATGATTTCAATCTCCTTAAATTTATTGAGACTTTTTTGTGTTCTAATATAGGGTCTATCCTAGAAAATGTTCATGTAAACTTGAAAAGAATCTATATTCTGCTGCTTTGGGGTAAAATGCTCTGAAAATATCAATTAAATCCATCTAGTATAGTGTGGCATTTAAGGCATCTATTTCCTTGTTGATTTTTGTCTAGAAGATCTTTTAATTGATTCTAAAATTGTGAAAGATGAAGGTAATGATTGCATTATTCAGAGTGTGGGGCATACTCTGTATTTGTTCTTATGACCTGGTGCTATTGTAGACTAGAGGCCTGGTGCATGAAATTCGTGCACAGGGAGGGGGGTCCCTCAGCCCGGCCTGCACCCTTTCGCAATCTGGGACTACACAGGGGTCTAAACTGGCAGTTGGACAGCCCTCTCACAATCTGGGTCCACTGGATGCTAACCACTTACCTGCCTGCCTGCCTGGTCGCCCCTAACCACTCTGCCTGCCTGCCTGATCGCCCCTAACTGCTTGCCTGCCTGCCTGATCACCCCTAACTGCCTCTGCCTCTGCCCCTGCTGCCACAGCTTCCTCAGGAAGGACTTCCGGAATGGAATGATGTCTGGAAGGTCATTCAGCTGTCTGGTCTAATTAGCACATTACACTTTTATTATTATAGACTAGAGGCCCAGTGCACAAATTCATGTGTGAGTGGGGTCTGGTTGGCCCAGCCTCAACTGGGCACATCAGGGCTGGGCCTGTCAGGAGGATGAGATGATGGGAGGCTGGCCAGCTGGGGGGATTGGCTGCAGGTTATTGGCTGGCAGACTCTGCCCCCTGATTGGGGTTGGGGGGCCAATTGGGGGCAGGGGAGGGGCTATGGGCAGTGGGCCAGCTGGCTCCACCCCCTGAATGGGGTGGGGGGGTGCCAACTGGGGGCCAGTGGCCTGGAGGAGGGGCCATGGGTGGTTGACCAGCCAGCCCTGCCCCTGTTTGGTGTGGAGGGTGCAATCAGGGTCAGGGAAGCTGGGAGAGGGGCTTCAGGAGGTTGACTGGACATCTCTGCCCCCTATTGGGGTGGGAAAGGAAATCAGGGGTGGGGCCGACTGGAGATTCAGGAGGTTGGACAGCTGGCCCCACCCCCTATTGGGGTGGGGAAGGTGATCGGGGTGGGGTAGGCCAGGGGGAGGGGGAGGGGCTGTGGTCCATTCAGGGTGGTGGGGGCACATAGGGGGTGGGGACAGCCAGGCGAAGGGCTGTGGGAGGTTGGTCGGCTGGCCCCACCCCCTATTGGAGTTGGGGGTGTAATCAGGTGTAGGGCTGGCCTGGGGGAGGGACTGTGGGCCTATCATGGTGGGGCAGGCTGATCAGGGGTGGGATGGTCAGGGGGAGGGGCCACAGGATGTTGACCCCACCCCCTGCTCAGGCCAGTTTGCTGGCCACAGTGGGCATCATAGTGACTGGTCATCGGTTGTTCTGGTAGTTATGGATGCTGGCTTTTTATATATGTAGATTCCTTCATGAAAAGTAGCACAAGACCATATTTAGAAGTGCTGAGATTCACTCAGCCTGGTTATGCAATGTCATATTACATTCTAGTAATAATAATAATTAATAAATAAAAGTAACTTTTAAAGTCTAAATGTGTAGAGAAATATAAAGTTTTACAGAGGCTTGCACTCTGTAATTGAACTTTATGAGCTAATATTTTAATGACATCTCCTGGATAATAATTAGCCATCTCAGCTCCTTTTTATTATTTGAAAGCAATAGTCACTGTCACAAACTTACCAGACACTGTTTCTTCCTCTTTTTTCCAGTAACTAACATATTAATATTTTTTCATTTGTAAAATGCTCCTTTCAACCATGCTAAAATTTCACCTTCAGACAGAATTTCCCTAAATCTTACCAAGAACAATCTGAAATACAATCACTAAAGATACTGTCTAGTGTTTTTATTTAAATGTGTGCTGGACTAGCCTGTAGATTCAACTAGAAGAATCTGGCAATTTACAATATTTTGGAAAATAGCTTGTATTTTTTTTTTTCCTAAAAAGCCTAGGATACAGATCTCTCCTCTAACAGTTTCTTTTATTTTTAAAACAGTGAAATCAAGAAGAAAGGGAGACTGAGCTAGCTCTGGCTTATCCCCAAATTAGGCTTTACTGATAGTTTTTTCAAAGCAAGTTTAGACGTTTCTTGATGATTTTAATGTTGGAATGTTGGTAGAATTTGTGGCCCATCTAAATGTCAGACTGTGATGAGATTGTGCTCCCTCCCAGGAGACTCATCAACATTGGAATCACTAGAGGCCTGCTGCACAAAATTCGTGCATGGGTGTGTGGGGAGGTACCCTCAGCCTCACCTGCACCCTCTCCAGTCTGTGACCCCTCGGGGGATGTCCGACTCATCCAGGGACTGCTGGCTTCTCACCACTTGCCTGCCTGCCTGATCGCCCCTAACCACTCTGCCTGACAGCCTGATGGCCCCCACATGCCCTCCCCTGCTGGCCTGATCACCCTTAACTGCCTCTGCCTCAGCCCCCACCACCGTGGCTTTGTCCAAAAGGAAGTTGGACATCCAGAAGATGTCCGGTCACCTGGTCTAATTAGCATATTACCTTTTTATTAATATAGATGTTTGCTACACTGGGAACCATGGTGGTTCCTTCCTTAGTGAAGGACAAAAGGGAAAATAGCTGATATTAGCTTAGCTTCAAAGACAACTGGATTATAGGATATCATTCTGTAGATTATTATAAAAGCTAGTATTCTCCTCTTTCTCTCAATACTCTATGTTCCTACAACTTAGCTGTAATGGGATGAGCAGCAGACCGGGCATCAGAAGAATGGCACTGCTGTAGTCTTATAATTTAGTACAAGTAATTAATAATTTCAACCTTAATTTACTTACTTCTAAAATGAGAATATTTAAAGAAATTATTTCTGTGGTTTCTTTCAGCTTAAAATCATGCATTATCATCAGACTTTTCAGGACTTCTATAATAATAAGGTCTAAGAACCAGAGAAGAAATCTTCTGGTTACTTCAATCTCCATAATCCCACTCCAGTCCCTGCCTACAAATCTGAGCCTGGATTAAATTCTTCTACAGTATGTTTTTTGAACCTAAACTTCAGGGCCAGGGAATAATCTTGAATTGTGTCATAACAAGGAAATATATGGGAGGTTGCATCACAATGAAACTGTATTATAGATATTTTTGGAACTTGTAAGTTTTGGGTGCTTTTTGTTTATTTGACTTTTAAATTCATAAAGTTCAACTTTGAAACACAATTTTATAGTACTTTTATTTAAAGTTTTAGAATCAGATTACTAAGATATATTTTCAGGTTTCAAATCAAGCTATTAAAATTTCCACAATTATAATGCCTATCTGTGTAAATTATATTGTTCTCATTACTATGCAATACAAAGTATACAAGAATATATTAGATGTGGATATTTGTATATAACTGTAACTGTCAATCACATTCTTGATCTTGAAATTTTGTGTCTGTGAAGATGGCTTCACTGTTCTCATTGATCAATGTAAAAGCAAATAAATTTTGCACATTTTATATGTACAGCCTTATTTAAAAATATGCCTTATATCTATTTTATATTTTGGAGTTTTGAATAAGACTTCATCTAGATTAAAAATTCTGCTACTAAAAATCTGGTGCTAAAAATCCAATTCAGGTCAGTGCTTTGCACACATTCTATTTTTAACCTGTATGGCTCTGTACATAGAATTCTTATTATAAAACTTTCAATCATACACAACTGTATTCAATTTCCATAGTAAAATCTTGGGGTCAGACTAAAATCTAGCTGTAATTGCAATAGCTTAGAGCCAAAATAAAATACAAATATAATTGCTTGTGAGGGATATTCTAATGAGGCAGGTAAGAAAGACAGTTATTAAATAATGTATTTCAGACCTGCTATTAAAGCACACTGTGCTGAGATCCATGCAGCATGTACAATAGAAGAAACAGACAATGGGGAGAAGCTGATAATTTACAAATGTTTACTTTTGATTTGTAATGATTTTTTGTTCAACAGATTTTCTTCCCAGTGTTGTTCCTTAGAAGGACATCAAAGCCAATTTCATATTTTGAACATACCATCAGGTAGGATGGGATTCAGCAGTTGCTCCATATGCCTACTCACAAGGAACATATTTCACTCTGGGGACTGTTTCTTTTCTGACAGTCTATCTATTGCTTGCATATCCCTTTATTTCTCTAAATGTGTGTTTCCAAAAGGACCATTTGCTTCATCATCACATTGAGATGTTGGTGTTGAAAAGTACAAAAAGACAGCTGTGAAAACCACATAGGAGCAGAACAAGATACTGTAAAATGTCTCACTTCCACCCTCCTGACTCCCTTCTGAGTCATTAGAAGTTCAGGGGCTCTTGCATCCTCTGATAATTCTCAACAATGTGTTTCTGTCTGATAAAGAGCTGAGGGTTCTGTTCAGTGACATATGCTCACCTTGAAATGACTCAGAGTCATAGAGTGCATACCCACCACTGGAGAAAGACATCTGAGTCATGAAGGTCATTTCAGTTGAGAGCTGTTGTAACACTTAAATACTTGTGCCAAGGGTAGACACTGTAATTCTTTGCAAAACTCTGTACCTCAAGGATCATAAAGTTTTGATGGTCACATTCATAGTTTGTAAGTTCTAGCCTAGAGCAAAGAGGATGATTCAATAAGCTAAATATTACAGTACGTAAGAGATGGGTAAAATGAGATCAACATGTTTCAGTAAACAGTTCCCCATCTTATGGAGATGACACAGCTTTTCTATTTTCATCTTATCTCTAACTAGCTGTATGACCTTTGGAAAGTTGTTTAGCCTCTGTGAGTCAGTTTTCTCATGCTTAAAAATGGAATTTATTAAAATGCTTTAGGTAGTTCAGAGTTGCTGGGAGGGCTAGGAAAACAGACTTGAGGCTAAGCTTTCACAAATAATAATTAATACCATGCTATGAAAGAGACCTTATTAGGAGCCCCTTCCTGCTCCTCGATCTGCCTGAAAGAACCCAACTTAACTGCAATGCTACCATTGCAGGAACTTGATCATTCTACAACCCTTCTTAATATTCCCCAAACTGGATCCTTCTGCTGTCACCCATACCAACAATACAAATGTCTTGACAAGCCTTCGCTCTCATATTGCTTACTTCCAAATTGAAATCTCATGCAGCTGCATTTGATTAGTGGGCTTGACTGAGGTCTCCTGTGTGCAGCGTAGTTGGAAGGGAGGCTAGAGTGGCCAGTTTCCTCGAATTATCATGCCATTGGAAGGCAGAGTTAATAAAATGGAAAATTATAAAAATGGAAAGAGGGTGTTCATAACATATTGTGTGGTTGCAAATGATGGATGTCAATCACCTGTCTTATAAAACATGTAAATATGAGAGGCGGTCACATTGCAAAGCATCCTCCACAGTACATGGCACATGAAGCACATATGTCAATATTTCCTTTCATTCCATTTCTTATGAGAATGTTTTAAATCCCACCATGCAGATGTTCGAGAGCTTTGTCAAGGATTTTTCCAGTGTGTTGTGACTAACAGTGTACTAGTAACTCTGAATCTTTGCCTTAAAGTGGGATCAAAAAAAACAGTCTGAGTCTCTCTAAGTTCTTTTGTGATACTTATTTTTGCTAAGGAGCTCATTAGCACAAACATCAGAATTCATAGGATTGTGGCTGTATTCTTTTTCCTGTCCATAGGAAGGTGATCTACTCTGAATAAATAAGGGAAAGGAGGTTCTCTGCCCCCTGACTCTCAAAGCATCTGGGAATTAATCCCGGGCCAGACCTGGAACAGGCAAGGATGACACAGTCCCACATGCCTCCACAACCTTCTGATTCCTGCTTGCCCCAGTGTTAACCCTTGTGAAGAGCATACCAGCTCCTTTTCTGTGTCTCACAGAATTGTCCTTTGTTCTCATATAGAGTCACTTTGCCAGCAAATAGGAAATGGGGATGGAGTAGGGAGGTAAGAGAAAGGAATATGTCCCTTTCCTCCTTTGGGGCAGATCCTAGGAGAGCCACTAGACAGACCTGCTGATATTAGGATGTTCTGGAGACTAGGAATTGGTCAAGAAGGTTGTTTGCCGAAAGTCAACTCAGGTAAGTCAACTCTGTCATTGAGTCAAGATCAGAGCATAAGACAACACCTAGAAGGTTGAAGGCTAGGTTGACACTAGAAAGGAGTAGAATATAGTGGGAAATGGTGTGAGAAGTGAGAGACTCTGGGAAAAGTGCTCAAATAGCAACTATGAAGGTAAAAATGTGTTTTATGTGCTGCCTAGGTAGAATGTGCATTTTACAGAAATAGCAATCTTCCATTTGTATAGTGGTCGGAGTTCATGAAATAATTTCACATATCTTATCCCATGTGATCTTAATAAACCCAAAGTTGAGCAAGATAGCTAGCCAGCTTGTAGTATCCTAATTTTACAGATGTCAAAAGGATGGATAGGAGCAGTTAAGTGACTTTGACCAAGGAAGGCTACCCAGCTACATTGGAGTCAAACCAGATGCAGTTTTCTTATGTAGAACCCAGAGCTGAGCCTGGCATAGTCTACAAAACATTTTCATAAAGATTGCAGACAAATGAGTTTCAGGAGTTTTACTCATTTGACCTTATGTGGCCTTACATGATGTTTTAAATTAGATTTTATAGATATTTTCTCTAAGGTTTTCATTGAAAACTCCAGAGTCATGCAACTTATGATTAAATAAGTGAGATTTGAGATGTCTGTTTCAAACTTTTCAATTTTGCCCTTTGCACATCCCATCCTCACCTATGAGAGTTGGTGCTTGTTAATTATGAAGAAGACTGATTTCTTTGAATATTCAGAAGTGTTTTCATCCTTGGTGACTCAGCTGTTGAGCTAAAAACAAATGATGACAAGTCTTACTAGAAAAGCCTTGCACCCTTCATTGACTGAAAGTGACACACAAATTGAAGAAGTTGGGTGGAGAAGTCTGAGATGGTCCTGGTCTTTGAGGTCTAGAGCCACTTCATTATAGTAACTGGGTCAACCTTTCACACCTCACACAAGTTTGGATAATGTCAGCCTCTGAAAAGGCACAGCACTAGCCAGAGTTTTTATGTCTAAAAGCTTCCAATTGAGTTGCACACATAACCAATGGAATTGTTCATAGTTACTATTTGTATTCAGAGTCCAGGAGAAAAATAAAAGGTGGACCTCATTTAGAGGTTTGAGCTACTTTCATTTTTTAGGATATTTGCCTCAATTTTAGTACTTGTCATGCCTTCTTTTTTGGCTTGTTATGAATAAAACAAAAAAGGCATACTATCAGGGAGAATATTTTAAAAAGTATAAAACACTGAACAAATTATTGCGATTGGTTTTTAATTAAAGGAACTCAACTATACTTTCAAGCAGTGAAAAAAGTATCAGTTATATATATTAGATTCTGTTTCTCTTACTACATCTTTAAGGAGCTGATTTTATCATATGTACAGGATCCACTGAATGTAGTTACAGATTGTTAACCTATTGGCAAAATAAGCATGAAATCAAAAGATGCTTTGAAAGAAGCAAACTAATTGCAGTGGTCCCATAAAATATAAAACATTGATTTTTCCCTCTGAACTTTCATAACTAAAATTTGCTATGTAATTGAACTTGAACTAAAAACTGTTTAAGATTTTATACACTTCCAGTTGCTTAGCATTTATTCCACTTGAATGTGTTGTATGAGAAGAATTTCAGAAACTCAGAGGTTGTTTAAAGGTGTCCCCCTGCCATAATTCTCATGCATGTTCAAAACTTCATTCTTCTCCATGAATGCTCCCTGAATGCCACCTTCTTCAGCCGCTCTCTGCATCCAACAAACAATACAGTGTCCTCATGTCAACTGCCTCCTGCTTCCAGTTAGTGCATGCTCTTTAGAGTACTAACTGCTATTCTATTAGCTACCAATCCTCACATAATATGAGAAATATTACATATTATAAATAATGTGGCCAATCTAGATCAAAATTAATTCTGACTCAAAGTGTTAATCACATTCCTCCCCAAATCTGTTTTGTTTCAATGCCTTAACTGTAATTTTTGAACTATAACCCATGGATTCATGTAAGTAAATTGTTCATCAGGAGTGGTGAGCATCAAAATTCTCTGGAAAAAATTTCCCCCAAAACATGCATCTGCTAGAACTCCACAGAAACTGACACTCAGGATATACAGGGTAAATCTGAGCACGTGTATTTTGAGGTATCTCCTTTGGGTACCCTAACATAAAACTCTGATTAAGAAACACTCCTAAACTTTCCACATTTATTTATAAGCTGAATATACAACAAGTACAATTCATGGGATGCCATCATATATGCCTTTTTTTCTTAACCTGCTTTTTAAAACTTACCCCTTTAAAGTTTCTTCAATGGGGATAACTTTCCTCTGCCCCAATGAGAGTTTTAGAAATTACTTTAAATGACAAACACAACCTCAATTTATAATTACAGTAAATATCCAACTGCACATAATAACCAAAGCTCTAAACATAACTTTGAATTATATATCTCCCTCCCCCAGTTTGGACCTTCTGTTTATCTACAACCCTGCAGGTAGGGAAGATGGACTTTCCCTCCTGTTCTTTCCTCTTTCCTGTTTACCTCCATCCCACACACTTTTTTGAAGGACTTTTCCAAGGTGTAAACTCCTAAACTTGGTCAGAGAGTAGAGGTGAAAGGATGAAGCAATTCCTACCTGGCTGGGTAGTTTTCTGCTTACTTAGACCTGGGAGGGCCTGGCTGATAACTAAATCTTTATTTATTTGATGCTTTCATGGGCTCTTTAGAGATTCCCTACTGGGACCCTTCCTGCTATAATCTCATGACCTGAGAGGATGTTTCTCTACTTTCGTCAGTCACTAATGTTCCACCCTCAGCCCTGAGTGTTCATTGTAAACTTACAGTCTCTTTTTGTTGAGAATTACCCTTCCTTTTAAGTGATTATTTTAGCAGGACTCGAAACATCCTCACATGGGTCTCTCTCCAGCAAGACCCACTTCTGGTTCAGGAAAACACCCACATATTATTTGCTTTCATAATCAGTAAGGTGCAGGCCAATACTAACACTGCAGCATCTTCTGGTTCTGCCCACAAGGCTTCTCCAGCCCCTAGATTTCCCAGGATGGAGCCACGTCAAAGATCTCTGAGAGTTCCCATTGAAGCCCCCATCACTAGCTTATGGTTAGAAGAAAGTGCCACCCTGCAAAAGGGGTAGAAGTGACTCACAGCTTGACAACAGCTATCTTCAAACAAATCTTTTAGCACATTTTCTGTCCATCCTTTCTGAAGCCTTTTTTGATTCCTGGTCAGGCAGAGGATCCAGGAGTCATTGAGAAGATTCTTAGGGACATTTTTTTAGTTAACCTCCACATGTACATTCAGTTTAGTATCCTGGTATCTGTGAAATTGACATCCCAATGAAAATTGATGCATCAGAGTCCCTTTTAACCATTCTGTTACATATATGTAGCATGAATTGTAACAGTTCACACACACCATAAAATCACTGAGCATGGGGTATTAAAGAAGGATCAACCTGCCCCCTTCATGGAGGAAGGGGAGTGGCAAGGACCCAACAAATAAGTTGGTTTCATTTTTCTGTGATTATGAATTTTATCAATAATTCAAGTCATAATCCTGTGAACAATAATATAAATGGAGCCACTTTAAAATGAAGCTAGAGATACAATGCCACATGTCTTGTGCATCTATGGACTTTAACATCAGAATACAATTTTTGGCCAGATATTCAGACTTTGCAATTTGGACTCTGATTTTGCTCATGTGACAAACAGCACTCACTGTATTGTTTGTTTAATAACAAAAATTTTGTTTTTGCAAGATCTAAGGAAGCTGGGACCTTAACAATATCTTGTTTTTATCAAGCCTTACAGGAACTAGTATGTTTCCCATATCTTGTAACACTACTTTCTGCTACTCCTCTGCTAATTTAGCTGATGCTGGATAATCCTGTTGCCCCAACCAATCAGAAAATGTATACTATGGTTTATTTTTCCTTGCCAACCAATCCCCTTAAAAGTTAGCTTCTTCAATTTTGTCTTTAAAATTCTGCCCTAACCACCTACCCACCACTCTGTGGAGCATGCTTTTCATATCTCCCCGGTTTGAAAAACTTATATGAATAAAGCTTTTTTGCTTCTCAGAAGGGTCTTCTGGACTTTTTTTTGACAATCCTTTATTCTATGCTGGACTGAGAGCTAGTTATGCTTCTTTTCCATTCACGACTTTATTAAAGTACTAGGTTAGGTAGTTTTAGACCAAGAAAGGAACCCATCTCAAGTGTTTGGAAATGCAATGTGCTATTCTCAATTTTGGAAGTCATTGGATGAAGGCATCCTGAGATCCACAAACATCCTGAAGTTGTATGTCATCTTGCTCCATGGCATCAAGCAGGACAGTGACTTCAGAACATAATGGCCCAATATTAGAGAGTTCTGTGTTAGCCAGTCCTATCTAATAAAAGAGTAATATGCAGATTGACCATCACTTCAACACACAAGATGGCTGCCCCCATGTGGTCAAAGATCCTTCCCCCATGTGGACACAAGATGGCCACCATGGGAGGGCAGTTGGGAGGGACCAGGCCTGCAAGGGAGGGCAGTTGGGGGCGATCAAGCCTGCAGGGGAGGGCAGTTAGGGGTGACCAAGCTGGCAGAGGAGGAAGTTGGGGGTGACCAGGCCTGCAAAGAAAGGCAGTTGGGGGGGACCCAGGCCTGCAGGGGAGAGCAGTTGGGGGGAACCAGGATTGCAGAGGAGGGCAGTTAGGGGTGACCAGGCCTGCAGGGGAGGGCAGTTAGGGGCAAACAGGCTGGCAGGGGAGCAGTTAGGCATCAATCAGGCTGGCAGGGGAGTGGTTAGGGGGTGATCAGGCTGTCAGGCAGAAGCGGTTAGGGGCAATCAGGAAGGCAGGCAGGCGAGCAGTTGAGAGCCAGCAGTCCTGGATTGTGAGAGGGATGTTCAACTGCCCATTTAGGCCCGATCCCACCGGGATCAGGCTTAAACGGGCAGTGGGACATCCCTCAAGGGGTCCCAGATTGGAGAGGGTGCAGGCTGGGCTGAGGGACAATCCCCACCCTATGCACGAATTTCGTGCATCGGGCCTCTAGTCTATATATATAAACCCCTAGTATGCAAATAGACTGCACAGGGGAACAACCGAACAACTGGACAACCGGTCACTATGACGTGCACTGACCACCAGGGGGCACACATGGAACATGGTGGGCATCGGCAGCAGGCAGCAGAGTGTGGAACATGGTGGACATTGGCTGCAGTGGGATGGTGGAGCAGGTGAGTGGGGGTGCCAGACCAAGGTGGGGAGCCAGTCACTGTCATTGGGGCAAGAATTACTGAAAATTCTTTTATCCCATGGGCCGTGGTCCCGCCAGGTGCTCGCACCCACTGCCAGTGCCCGGTGCCAGTCCCAATCACTTGGCACTGTCAGTGGGTGCAAGTGGCAGCTTCTGGCCAAGATTGCCCCTGAGGGCCTCTCCACCTCCCCCTGCTCCTTAGGGGTAATCAGATCAACAGCAGCTCACACCTGCTGCTGGCACCAGCCCCAATAGTTCTGTGCCATCATCACTTGGGAGCAGTGGTGGCAAGAGCTAGGCTGCCAGCAGACAGGGGGCCATGGCTGGAGGAGCCAGGATGGGCCGAGACTCGCCCCTGTGTCCACTGCAGCCTTGCAGCCCACAGTTCCTTTCTTTTTTTGAAAAATTAATTTATTTTATTGATTAAGGTATTACATATGTGTCCTTATCTTCCCATTGCCCCCCAACCCTCCCCACTCATGCCCTCATCCCCCTGTTGTCTGTGTCCATTGGTTAGGCGCATATGCATGCATACAAGTCCTTTGGTTAATCGGTCCCCCTTACCCCCACCCTCCCCTACATTCCCTCTGAGGTTTGACAGTCTTAAAGATGCTTTTCTGTCTCTGGATCTGTTTTTGTTCATTAGTTTATGCTGTTCATTATTTTCCATAAATGGGTGAGATCATGTGATATTTATCTTAATCTGACTGGCTTATTTCGTTTAGCATAATGCTCTCCAGTGTCCAATAGTAAGACACACCTTTTTCCCTCCAAATATACAAAGCTCTCCAAAGGATATAGAACTCTGGCTCACATTTCAAAACTTACTTAACACAACCCTTAACTTCTCAGTCTAAAATATGGACATTAATTAATAAAGACTCTATCCTCCCAAGGAGTTATTATTAGACTATGGGCCTGGTGCCTGAAGATTTGTGTATGGGGGGTGGGTCCCTCAGCCCAACCTGCACCCTCTCCAATCTGGGAGCCCTCAGGGGAGCCCTAGCCAATCCGGGAGTTTCTGTCTGTCTTTGCAATCATATGAGCGAATTGTCCGAGACCCCTTCCCAGTTTGGTTTGGTGCTCACAGAATATTAGAGGTCTTTTTTTTTTTCTTTGCTCCTTTGGTGGAGATTTCCTAGAAGTTGCAGGATATCTTCCCTTTAATATTTCCTTGACACTCTGACTTTACTTATGTCTCTCACTTCTGCTTTCCCTCTATCCCCCATCCACAACAGTAACTTGCTCCAGGCTCACTTTGCTCTAGTGTCTAGGAGATCCCGCAACGTGTCTGCCACCAGAACTATGATTCCCAGCACTCCTGGTGTTCCCCATGCTCTTGGTTTCCACTTCCAGTCCAGGGGCTGCACAAACCAAGAGGACTGCAAACTCCAGCTGCTCCCAGGCTGGGCTGACAGGACTGGACACTCCAGTGGTGTCCCCAAAACCCCAGATGCTTGCGCAAGTGCATGCACATGCTGGCCACAGGCTTGAAGCAGGCAGGGTCCTGGGCACCCTCGCCTCATTGCCATGGCTACGCAGAGGGCAGGTAAGTGTCCCGTCCCACCCCAGCTGCTCAGTGCCTGTGCTCTGCCCACAGTCCCTCCATCTTTGTTGGGTTAATTTGCATATTCATTCCTGATTGGCTGTGTGATGTCACAGAGGTACAGTCAATTTACATATTTGTCTATTATTAATATAGATACATTTTGAAACATTTTTGTTTAATTTACTAAACTTGCTTAAATTATTTATTCTAGATAAAATGGACAATCTGCCCTAAATGTAAATTTAAATCTCCCTCTGGATACATAAAACAGCATGCAGCTTCAAATTAAGGTTTTCCCTAAGTTTTTTTTAGACCTCCAGGAGGGAACTCTGATTTCTTATTGCAAAGCTGATAAGAAAATTTTGTTTTCCCCCTCTTACATTTTAGCCTTCTTACATCTGTCTGACACTTAGCAGCAAAGTCCTGCTGAAATAAAAGTAAATTTTAAACAAAGAAACAAACAAAAAACAACTAGCTATTTAAAACAGAAGACCTATAGGGCCACTTTTACAAACTCATCTCAATATACCACTGTATGGAGGTATTTGGGAATCACTGGAAAAGGTTTCACTTACAGGTATTACAGTGAAACAAGAAAACATATCAATATAATTCACAGACTAAATTAAAATTAAAGTGACATGACTGAAATGTCTCTATTTTCAGGAAGTGTGAGAAATAAGTCAATTTTGGCATTTTAAATAGAGACCAGGTAATCCTGTTTTAAAGATACATTACCTAAATTTGAGATTATTTTTAAGTGTGTAGAAAGAATGTAATACTCTACAGACTCTGCCAAATCAGTTTTGCCATGGTCTTAAGTCTTTAGGAAACTAAAAAAGAGCTTTGGCACATGAAGAGACAACTGACAATAAGTAAGTAAGTAAACAAATAAATAAGATCTGGCTTAATTAGAAAGGTATTTCAATTAGTAAGACAGTGATTTATGTAGATGAATTATGTGCTTTGGAAGCTTAGATGCAGGTTCAATCTGAGATGAAGAAATGTTGACTATATAGTTTCTGTAATAGATTTAAAAGCAATAGAAACTCAAAGATAAATAAAAAAAATATTCTAATAAGGAATCTGAATGTATAATAAATAAAGCTAGTGACTGTGTCTTCTCTCTTGATTTCTCCATAGAGTTTGTCCAATAGAACTTTCAATTAATTTTTCAATTTAAAAATCCCCACATTGCTTATGAATTTAAATAAGCCTGTTTTATTTTTTTTACTAGAGGCCCAATGCACAAAATCCATGCACGGCGGGGGGTGGGGGGGCAGGGAGGGTGTCCCTCAGCCCAGCCCACACCCTCTCCAATCTGGGACCCCTTGGGGGATGTCTGACCCCTGAGGGATAGGGCCTAAACTGGCAATCAGACATCCCTCTCACAATCCAGGACTGCTGGTTCCTAACCATTTCCCTGCCTGTCTGCCTGATTGCCCCTAACCACTCTGCCTGCCAGCCTGATTACCCCCTAACTGCTCCCCTGCTGGCCTGATTGACACCTAACTTCTCCCCTGCCGGCATGATCATCCCCAACTGCCCACCCCTGCTGGCCCAATCACCTCCAAATGCCCTCCCCTTCCACCCCAATTGCTCCCAACTCCCTTCCCCTGCAGGGATGAGGGGACTGGGGGACTGAGGCTGGATGAAGTGGGGCTGAGGGGACTGGGTGCCACCATCTTGTGGCTGTGGGCACCATCATCTTGTGAGGGCATGGCAGTCAATTAGCATATTTCATCTTTATTGGCTGTGGGCTCTGCCATCTTGTGAGGGTGTGACAGTCAATTAGCATATTTCCTCTTTATTAGATAGGATATACATTGAATACTGTTTAAGCTTTTTTCTACACAGCAGAGGGGTCACTTAATGCTGAAACATAGGAAAATTGAAAAAAATTACATGGAAAAGAATCTTTAAACTGAGTTGGCTGTTGCCTTTTCCAACTTTATCCTCTGCTTGTAGTGTTCTTCCTTGAGGCAGAAAAATATTCCAGGATAGATCTGAAATGATTTAATTCAGCACTACGGCCTGTCCCATGTCTTGGGGACACTATTTTCTATTTTCAGTTGTGGTGTCATAATATATTTTAGTCTCTTATATAGCTAAAGTACTTACAAATGATCAGACTATATTTTTAATTAATATCTGAGAAAAATAAATCATGTATGTAATAAAGTTGCATGTAAAATGCAGTGTAATTTAGTCTTTCTGATTCACCATATTAGGTTTGGTTTAGTGGATTACCTTACCAATTAATATTTACTTTTACACAAATCAGTAATACAAATATAGGTATATATATATATATATATATATATATATATATATATTGTTTTTTATCTATACAGACTTTTTAAATTTGGCAGTATTTTTTCTTTTTTTCCTCGCTAATCCACCCACACATGTAGAAGTTTATTATAGCTGTGTATTTTTTACCATTTACATAATAAGCTCACATATCTAAAAGTGCCTATATTTTATACTACTCCAATCATTTTAAAATGTTAATGTACCGAGCAAAAATTTGGGAACAAAGATAAATAATGGAATTACTAGTGGATGGAAAAAACCTCTGTAGTGCTATTCACAGTGGCATATTTTAGTTGGCAGTGGTGACAGTTTTATAATAATGCTGTACTCTAATGAATATTAAATGAAAAACGTGTGTATTGAAATTAATCATTTCTTTGCTTTAAATATTCAGTTTAAACTTCTCTTTTACATTAGGAAAGCAGAATTTATGCTGTGGCCAAATCAGGCATTCGAATGTCTGAGGCCTTCAATGTGGAGAATGTTAATAAAAGTAAGTGATTTTGCATGCTATCACATGAATGAACCTTGAGGACATTATGCTAAGTGAAATAAGCAGTCACAAAAAGACAAATACTGTATGATTCCACTTATATGAGGTATCTAAAGTAACCAGATTCATAGAAACAGAAAGTAGAATACTGGTTATTGGGAGTTGGAGGAAGGAAAGGGAGAATAGTTGTTTAATGGGTATAGAATTTCAGATTTGTAAGGTAATGTTATCAAGATCAGATTCACAACAATGTTAATATACTTAACATTAACTGAATTGTACAATTAAAAATGGTTAAAATGGTAAATTTTATGTTATACTTTTTTTACTACAATAAAAATGTTAAAGAAAATAAAAAATGTTAATGTAATCAAATTATATTTTGTCACTATATCCTCTTTCTTAAATATTAACTTACTTAAGCTAGTTAGTAAATCACACATTGATAAGCTTATTTTTAAGATCAACATAGTCAACTTTTAAAGTTGTTTTATTTTTGTTTATTTATATTTGATACTATGTAACTCTGCTTTTTTCTATTGCAAAAGTCATGTTTATATAGGATGCAAATGAAAACTTCCAAGGCCAGTTTCTTATAAAGTCGAAAATAAAATCAACAACTGCTTCTTCAGTGAGCGCTGTTAGCTATTATTGCTTTTTAAAAAAATGAGATTCTTCCAGGGTGTGAATCTTGATTAATTACAAGATGCTGTAGCTGGTCCCCCTTTTTGTTGTGCCCCACTTTTACTTTACTATCCTCATTAGTAAAGTGAACTTTCTCTTCTCAATTGTGATGGCAATAAACTGTATCCTATCTTTGTGGGTACCATTACAAATAGCACTGCTCTCAGCAATTCTAACAAACTAAAGTGACTTCTTATTTATTTATTTATCAATTTATTTATTTTATTTACTGAATTTATTGGGGTGACATTAATAAAATCATATAGGTTTCAGGTATAAATTCTATAATACATCATCCGTATATTGTATTGTATGTTCACCACCCCAAGTCAAGTCTCCTTTCATCACCAATTATCCCCATCTTACCCTCTTCTACCTCCCACCACTCCCCTTTTCCTCTTGTAATTACCATACTGTTGTCTGTGTCTATGAGTTATTTTGTTTTTATTTTGTTTTTTTTATTAACCCTTTACCTTTTTCACCAGCCCCCCAACTCCCCTTTCCTATGACAGCTGTTAGTCTGTTCTCTGTATCTACTGATATGAGTCTTTTTCTATTTTGTTTGTTTTATTCATTAGATTAACATACTAGTATAAGTGAAATCATATGGTACTTGTTTTTTCTCTGACTGGCTTATTCCACTTCACATAATACTCTTCAAGTCCATGCTGCTTCCAAATTTTGGCTATTGTAAATAAAGCTTCAATGAAAATAGGGGTACATATATTTTTTTGAATTAGTGTTTCAGATATATTCACAGAAGTGGAATCACTGGGTATAAGGCAGTTCCATTTTTAATTTTTTGAAGTAATTCCATACTGCTTTCCACAGTGGCTGTGCCAATCTGCATTCCCATCAACAGTGCACAAGGGAGGGTTTGTGAGTTCTTTTTAACATATGAAATGCCAAAGAAACTCAAAACACCCATGTTCACTGGCTTTTTATTATAATAGCCAAAATATGAAAGCTACCCAAATGTACATCAATAGATGAGTGGATAAAAAAATTTTGGTGCATATGTACAATGGACTATTACTTGGCCATAATATCATTTACAACAGCTGGATGGACCTAGATGTTTATTATGCTAAGTGAAATAAGACAGGCAGAGAAATACAAATACCATATGATTTCACTTATATGTGGATCAGGCTGCAGATCAGGCCTAGAGAGAGGCCCAGGGAGAGAAAGGCAGAGTGTGATCTTTAGCCTCCATGGCAGCTCCGGGCCCGGCCAGCAGTCACACCTCTTTTTCTCTGGCGCCTCTGCTGGAGCTGCTGATCAGCCCCACCTTTCTGATCCAATCAGGGACAGGGCCTGCTGGCCAACCACCCATGGCCACTCCCCCAGGCCCCTGGCCCCCGCTCAGCCCCCACCACCCGACCTGCCCATGGCCTCTCCCTCTAGCCAGCTCCTCCCCTGATTGGCTCTCCCACCCCAATTGGGGGTTGGGCCCACTGGCCAACTGCCCAAGGCCCCTCCCCACAGCCAGCCTGGCCCTAATTGGACCCTGATCAGGGCAGGCTGGTCAGCCAGCCAACTTCCTGCTATTTTCTCCTCCCTACAGGCCCAGCCCTAATTATGGCCAGGCTGGCTGGACCCCACCTGTGCACGAATTTGGGCACTGGGCCTCTAGTACTTTCATAAATCTTATTTTTGTGTGTGAGAAAGTTTACTTTATCTATGTCAATTATGACTTTTAATGCAAGCATATTTGGGTTTCCACACATTTTTGGTTTTATTTGGTTTTATATTAAAAAGTCAAATTCAGTAAAACTTTTTACATTCCGAAGTCTCTTTTAAAACCTAAAGCTTTTCTTAAATACAGTTGAGTCTTTGAGTTGACCTGTAAGTATTATTAGCTGTCATTTTAGGCTTTAAGTAACTAACTTTATTTTTGACTGGACATTCCCCATTTTACCACACCCACTCTCTTTCTATATTAGAATCCCCCTTATACACAATCCCACCTGAGGTAGGTTGATTTCCCTCCCTTCTCTTAGTCCTTAGTTGGACTTATTCTGTACTGTTCCTTTTCCTGGCACAAAGTGTCACAGATTCCCTATCTCAAGCAGGATCAGCTTTAATTTTAAGGTTTTCTTAGTGCTTCAGAATACTTTGTCTTAATATTCAGGTTCAGTATGCTTGCTGATCTCTAAATGCCCATCAGAATCACTTTGAGTTCTTTTTCTTGGTCCTAGGTTTCAGAGCATTGCAAGTTGGAGCCTCATCTCCTTCCTTCTCCCCCAGGAGAGGAAGTTCTCAGCTATACCTAAGTCCCTTCCCACCTCACACACACACAGTAGGTATAGCTCTAGCCTTCAGCATGTTGATGTCAAAATGGGAATCTTCTAGAAAATAAAGCTAATGGATTTGCTGATGTTAGAATGTGAATTGTAAGGGAAAGTGAATGATAAAAATCAAGACTATGTCCTCTCTGTACACTCAGAAGTATGTGATATATTGTTTGTAAATTATATTTCAGCAAACCTGACTTTAAGACACTGTATATGTAATCTCCAATATCTTTGTACTATATGTACTGCATTTTAAAAAATAAAACTCCTTTATTCAAAGGCAGAAAAAACAGATCAGATGATTGTTTTGATAAATTCAAAGAAAAGGGTAGATATCTCCTTAGGTAGGGGATGTATAATTGGATGAGTTTTCATTCCACATACTGGAATGCCTGGGAGAGGGAGAGGGTTGGAGAGATAAATAATAGTTTTATTTAGAACACTAGAGGCCTGGTGCACGAAATTCGTGCACTGGGGGGGGGGGTGTCCCTCAGCCCAACCTCCACCCTCTCTAATCTGGGACCCCTCCGACTGCCTGTTTAGGCTGATACCTGTGTCATAAAATAAACTCCTTAAACAGGAATTTCATGAGGGAAAAAGGAGGGAGAGAAGATACAAGTTGGGAGACTCCTAAAGAAAATTGGACAACCAGTGATGTTAGTCTAGAGCAGGGGTGGGCAAACTTTTTGACTCGAGGGCCACAATGGGTTCTTAAACTGGACCGGAGGGCCGGAACAAAAGCATGGATGGAGTGTTTGTGTGAACTAATATAAATTCAAAGTAAAGGAGCGGAGGAGAGAGCAAGAGAACCCTCCGTTCGGCGGTTCTATCCGGCCCACGGAGCCGAAAGAGTGGAGGGTTCTCTTGCTCTCCCCTCCGCTCCTTTACTTTGAATTTATATTAGTTCACACAAACACTCCATCCATGCTTTTGTTCCGGCCCTCCGGTCCAGTTTAAGAACCCATTGTGGCCCTCGAGTCAAAAAGTTTGCCCACCCCTGGTAGGCCCTAGACTAAGGTGTTGGGAGTGAGAGAAATGGTGGATTTGAGAGTTTTGCCGTAATAGCTTGCTACTGGACAGGATGTGGAGGGTGGGTGTGAATGAGAAAGAGGAGAGCAGAGAGGTGAGTAAAAGGAAATAGAATTATTTTCAACTTAACCCTCCCAATAGGGTGGTGAGAGCCTGGGTTGGGGTGGGGCATGCTTGAAGAGATCAATGGGGAAAAAAGGGGACATATGTAATACTATGCTATTGTTGTAATACTTTCAACAATAGCATACAGAAGGAATGTTTCTGTATGCTATATACATGAGATGCAATTGAAACAAAAAGATTGAAAAGTTTTTTTTGTTGTTTTTTTTTAATTAGCTTAAAAACAATTAAATAGTATACAGATGAAGGATTTGGAGCACTGAAGGCTGGGCAACCATTAACACGACAGCAAATTATTGCTTTAAAAATAATGCTTTATCTCTACTCCAGAGATACTAACTTAATTGTGGTATAAGGGCTGGGGTCAGGGAATGGCTAAGTATGAAGCAGAATTTGCAGAAGATAATCTTCTTAGGGTTTTTAGCTGGTGATACAGCCTGTGAAAGAATTCAGAACTAAAAGAAGAGATAGATGCAGAGAGAAAGCTTATTTTTACTTTTCTGGAAGGGAATGGGCCAGTGTATTGCTAATCAATACAAGGGCAAAGAACAAAAGCTTCTCCCCCTTTAAAGCCTTGGCTGCTGTTGCTAGGTGATAAAGAAGAGAGGGGGATTTTGGGGTTGGAGTTGAGCAGACATCAGGGGGGTTGTCCTTAAAAAGTTTGCTAGTTCTTCAGGAAACAATTCTGGCAGATGTCATAGGGAGGTGTCTTATCAGTATTTTTCTGAAGTCTGTAAAACATTCTTAGAGTAAAGGTTTTGAAGAGTTCAAAAGAATCTTGTTTGAAGAGCAAGAAGGTAGGAAACTTTTTATTAACTATCCCTGACTTGTAAAAAACAGCAGGTAGGAGAGGTTTGCAAGAATGTAGCCTTGAGAGTAACTTGTCTTGCATTTTGAATAGAGGGGCTGTTTGAATCAGAGGAGCTAACAACCTTGAGGTTTAATTTATCAGGTGCTTCTCATAAATTGTGGAAGGCCACAGTGAAGAAAAAGAAATGCCTTTTTTTCTATCCTAGTAATTCCGGTCTAGTCTATAACATAGACTAGAAGTAGGATGCTTTAATTCAGTTTTCTAAGTCCGAAGTGGATCATGTGAACAAAACAATAAAGATATAGAATTCATAAGTAATATGATAAAGTAATTACTAATATATGTGTAATATATGTGATATATATATATCACATATATTACACATGTGATATATGTTTAATTAGTAATATATGTGATATATATATATCATATATATATCATATTACTTATCATATTACTTATCATAAGTAATATGATAAGTAATATGATATATATATGATATATATATATCACATATATTACTAATTAAAATATATATCATTATGAAGTATAGCATAGGGAATATAGTTAATAATATTGTAATAATTATGCATCATGCCAGGTGAGTACTTGAAATATCTGGGTATCATTTTGTAAAGTATATGATTGTTTAACCACTATGTAATACACCTGAAACTAATATAAAATAATATTGACTGTAAACACTAATTGAAATTTAAAGAAAAATTAAAGAAAAAAACATATATCACTGAAATTATAAAATATTATATTTTAAGTATACATGGAATATTCATGAAAATTAAATATTATTGGCCCACAAAGTAAGCCTCAATAAACTGAAAAAAAAAAAAAAACAGAGAGGACACCGACATGGAATATTCATGAAAATTAAATACTTATAATAACTTATAATAATTTAAAAATTCCTTCCAGCTAAAAATTTAAAAATATTAGCCACAATATTTAGAAAGGAACTACACAGCATAATTATAGAATTTTTAAAAAAATATATTTGTATTGATTTTTTACATAGAGGAAGGGAGAGGTATAGAAAGTTAGAAACATCGATGAAACATCGATCAGCTGCCTCCTGCACACCCCCTATTGAGGGATGTGCCCACAACCAAGGTACATGCCCTTGACCAGAATTAAACCTGGGACCCTACGGTCCGCAGACCCACGCTTTATCCACTGAGACAAACCTGTTAGGGAGATAGAATTTTTTAAAATTGATTTTAGACATGATATTGTACATAGAAAAACTACTAGTTTTAATAAATGAATTTGGCAATGTAGCAGGATACAAAATCGACACCCAGAAATCTATGGCATTTTTATACACCAATAATAAGCTCTCAGAAAAAGAAACTAAAAATACAATCCCATTTACCATTGAAACAAAAAAATTAACATACTTATGAATAAACTTAACCAAGGAGGTAAAAGACCTGTACTCAGAAAACTATAGGACATTGAAAAAAGAGATAGAGGAAGATATAAACCAGTGGAAGAATAAAACTGTGTTCATGGATTATTAGAATAAACATCATTAAAATGTTCATACTATGTAAAGCAATCTAGAGATTCTTTGCAATCCTATTAAAATACCAATAGCACATTTCATCTAAAACAAAATCTCCAAAAATCCATATGGAACCAAAAAAGACCTCCATTAGCCACAGTAATTTTGAGAAAGAAGAAGACATTTGGAAGAATCACAATACCAGATATCAAGTTATACTACAAAGTCACTGTACTCAAAACAGCCTGAAACTGGTGCAAGAACAGGCATAAAGATAAAGGGAACAGAACAGAAAACCTGGAAATAGACCCAAGCCATTATGCTCAATTAATATTCAACAAAGGAGGCAAGAGCATACAATGGAGTAAAGACAGTCTCTTCAATAAGTGGTGTTGGGAAAATTGGACAGATACATGCAAAAAAAAAAAAAAATGAAAATAGACCACCAACTTACACCACACACAAGAATAAACTAAAAATGTATAAAAGACTTCAATGTAACCCTAAAAATCTTATAAAAAACCATAGGTCTCAAAATCTCTGACATCTCTCATAGCAATATGTTTACCAGTACATCCAAGGCAGAGGAAACTAAGGAGAAAATAAATAAATGGGACTACGTCAGACTAAAAAGGGTTTGCACAGCAAAAGAAACGATCAACAAAATGTAAAGGGAACCCACTGTATGGGAGAACATATTTGCCAATGATACATCTGATAAGATAATTTTCAAAATATATAGGGAATTCATACAACTTAACAAAAGGAATATAAACAATCCAATTAAAGAATGGGCAAAGTAGACACTTCTCCAAAGTGGATATACAGATGGCCAAGAAACATATGAAAAAATGCTCAATGTCACTAATCATATAAGAGATGCAAATCAAAATGACAAGGAGGTATCACCTCACACCTGTCAGAATGGCTATCATCAACAAATCAACAAGCAACAATTTCTGGCAAGGATGTGGAGAAAAGGAAATCCTAGTACACTGCTGGTGGGAATGCAGACTGGTGTAGCCTCTGTGGAAAGCAGTAGGGACTTCCTTTAAAAATTAAAAATGGAACTCCTATTTGATCCAGTGATCCCACTTCTAGAAATATATCCCAAGAAACTAGAAACACCAATCAGAAAGAAAGTACTGTATGCACCCTTTTGTTTATAGCAGCACAATTTTCAATAGCTAAGATTTGGAAACAGCCCAAGTGCCCATCAGTAGATGAGTGGATAAAAAAGCTGTGGTACATTTACACCAGTGGTCGGCAAACTGTGGCTCACAAGCCGAGGTTTGACGCTCTGTTGACTAATGAGTTTGCCCACCACTGACCTAGACTCTCAATTCCAATAATTACAGGCTATTGTTGTTCCCTGTGATTAAACCCCTATCCCAGTGGTCGGCAAACTCATTAGTCAACAGAGTGGCAAACTGCGGCTCGAGAGCCACATGTGGCTCGTGAGCCGCAGTTTGCCGACCACTGATTTACACCATAGCATACTTTGCAGCAATAAAAAAGAAGGATCTCTTACCCTTTGAGACAGCATGGAGATAGCTGGAGAGTATTCTGCTAAGTGAAATAAGCCAGTCAGAGAAAGATAAGTATCACATGATCTCACTCATATGTGGAATCTAATGAACCAAATAAACTGATGAACAAAAATAGACTCAGAGACATAGAAGCATGGAACAGACTGTGGAACCTCAGAGGGGAGGTGGGGGATGGTGGGTAGATGGGAAGAAATCAACCAAAGAACTTTTATGCTTATATGCATGACCCATGGACACAGACAATAGGGTGGTGAGAGCCTGGGTTGGGGGTGGGGCATGCTGGAAGAGATCAATGGGGAAAAAAGGGGACATATGTAATGCTTTTAACAATAAAGATTAAAAAATAAATTTTAATAACTAAAGCAGCACTGAGGAAAATACAACTTTATGTATATTATACTATATAATCCTATCTAAAAAAGAGGGAATATGCTAATTGACTCTCACGCTGGCACAAGGATGGCGGCGCCCACAGCAAATAAGGAGGGAATGTGCTAATTGACTGTCACTCCCTCAAAGATGGTGCCACCCACAGCCACAAGATGGGTGTCCAGTCCCCTCAGCCTGCCTCTGGAGTCCCCCAGTTCCCTCAGCCCCCAGCTGCCCAGGGCCAACCAGAGGCACAGGTAAGCCTCAGATGGCGGCTGCCCAGCCACCCAGAGCAGCCTGAGGCTCAGGTAAACAGGGCTGGCCAAGGCTTGCGCTGCCGGCAGTGGCAACAGAAGAGGTGTGATGGGGGCGTCGCCTTCCCCTGATCGCTGGGTTGCCTCCTGCCCCTGAAGGCTCCCGTACTGAGAGGGGGCAGGTTGGGTTGAGGGACCCCCCCTCCAGTGCATGAATTTTCATGCACCGGGCCTCTAGTAAAGATATAATATGCAAATGGTCGTTATGCCATGAAGCGTAATGACCGACCACATAACGACCTGATCACGGATCAGCAGGAGGATGGGGCAGCAAGCTATAATCAGGCGGAGGAGAGCTACAGGAGGGGGCAGGGCAGCAAGGTATGAAAGGGGGGTGAGGGGACGGAGGGAGCTACAGGAGGGTGGGGCAGCAGGCGGAGAGCTACTGGAGGGCGTCAGCGAGCTACTGGCTAGCTACTGGCATATGGATTCGTGCACAGGGCTACTAGTATCCTTTATAATAAAGAGGTAATATGCAAATTGACCCTCACACCCTCACACAAGATGGCCACCCCCATGTGGTCAAAGATGGTTACCCCATGTGTTCAAAGATGGCCACCACATGATGGCTGGCAACGGAGGGTAGTTAGGGGTGACAAGGCCTGCAGGGGAGGGCAGTTGGGGGTTACTGGGCCAACAGGAGAGGGCAGTTGGGGGCAATTGGGCCAGCAGGGGGAGTGGTTAGGTGATTATCAGACTGGCAGGCAGGCAAGTGGTTGGGAGCCAGTGGTTGGGAGCCCGATCCTGTGGGATTGGGCCTAAACTGGCAGTTGGATATCCCCCGAGGGGTCCCAGATTGGAGAGGGTACAGGCTGGGCTGAGGGACACCCAGCCCCAGTGCATGAATTTTGTGCACTGCGCCTCTAGTAAATAATAAAAGCCTAATATACAAATTGTTTGACCAGGAGTTCAACCACTTGCTATGACATGCGCTGACCAGTAGGGTGCAACGCGGAACATGATGGGCATCAGCAACGCGATACTGGCAGCAGGCAGCAGTGGAGATGCTGCCAGCCCCAATGGGCCCCAACGAAAGTGGGACCATGACTGGATGGTGGAGCAGGTGAGTGGGCGGTGCCAAGCCAAGGAGGGTGCAAGTGGGGGCCTGATTGCCCCACAGACGGCGACTAGTAGTGGTGTTGGGGCCAGGGCCACCACCTGGCTCCCAGGTGCTGAGGGATCCAGGTTTGGGAGGGCCCGGCCCCGAGCAATCACCCTCCAGACAGTGACCAGCAGCCAGCAGGCCCTGATCTCCTGATCGGGGCTGGGTCCTGAGCTGCAATGGGGAACTGGGGGTGGGTGGTGGCAACCAACCTCCCGTGGTGCCTGGGCAGGGGGCTGCAACCTCTTGCTGGCTACCTGGGGGCGGGGGTGACAAAGATGGAGGTGCAGTGAGAATGCAGGATATCCACTAAGCTTGCTCTCACTCCCCCTGCTACCCTCCCACAGGACAACAGGGCTTGTGTGCCAACGAAGCCCCCACACTCAGGTGCCAGGCACCCACGGGGAGCCCACCCTGCACCCACATGGCCTCTTCTGGGTAAGCCAGGTCACAGCTGCCAGGATCCCAGGCGTTGGTTGGGCTCACCATGGGTTCATGCAGGAGCTGGTAGGTGAGGCTAGCTGGAAGAGAGCACGCTACCGACCCAGCATCCATGTGGTGCTGCTGGGTGGCTCAGAAGCTCATGCTGTGCCTTGGCCCATGGCATCTGGCTGCGCTCACCGCATCTCCATGTGGGGGCTCAAGCACCATGACTCAGGTGGAAGGGGGCATGCAGGGGCCTGGGTGCCCAGATGCTGCCCAGGACCCAGAGGTTAGCTGGGACTTGCCCTTCCATGCCAGATGCTTGTGTTTCAATCACCATCCAGGCCTAGGACCACAACCATGCACAAATTTCATCCACTGGGCCTCTAGTATTATATAAATGCATATAAATCAATGTAAATGATAAAAATATAGCAACACTATATAATACATTCTATCTAATAAAAGTGTAATATGCAAATTGACCGTCGCTCCAAGACACAAGATGCCTGCCCCCATGTGGACACAAGATGGCCGCCACAAGATGTCCTGCAGGGGAGGGCAGTTGTAGGCAGTTAGGGGTGACCAGGCCAGCAGAGGAGGGCAGTTGGGGCAGACCAGGCTAGCAAGGGAGGGCAGTTGTGGGGGGACCCAGGCCTGCAGGGGAGAGCAGTTGTTGGGGACCAGGCCTGCAGGGGAGGGCAGTTGGGGGAGACCAGGCCTGCAGTGGAGTATAGTTGGGGGAGACCCAGGCCTGCAGGGGAGGGCAGTTGGGAGGGACCAGGCCTGCAGGGGAGGACTGTTGGGGGGAACCAGGATAGCAGGGGAGGGCAGTTAAGGGTGACCGGGCCAGCAGGGAAGGGCAGTTGGGGCCGACCAGGCCTTCAGGGGAGGACAGCTAGCAGTGACCAGACTGGAAAGAGAGGGCAGTTAGGGGTGTCCAGGCTAGCAGGGGAGGGCAGTTAGGGGAAATCGGGCCATCCGGGGAGCAGTTAGGCATCGATCAGGCTGGCAGGGAGTGGTTAAAGGGTGATCAGGCTGGCAGGCAGAAGCAGTTAGGGGCAATCAGGCAGAGGCAGGTGAGTGGTTTGGAGCCAGCAGTCCTAGATTTTGAGGGGGATGTCCAACCACCCGTTTAGGCCCAATCCCAGTGCACCGGGCCTCTAGTATGAATGTAAACATTGACTCAAAAATCAAGAAAAAATATAAGAACAAAATAAACTGAAAAAAAAATTATAATGGCAAAAGTAAAAACATTCAAACAAAAAAATAACCAGAAAAATATTAGGACTTATTCAAAAGCTATTTATTTGAATAAGAAGAAAACTAACTCAACGGTGTTCCTGGATGTACATTACCATCACCTAGGGAAGACTTATAAGAAACTAGAGGCCCGGTGCACGAAATTCATGCATGGGGGAGGGGGGTGTCCCTCAGCCCAGCCTGCACCCTCTCCAATCTGGGACCCCTCGAGGGAAGTCCGACTGCCCATTGTGACAATCCAGGACTGCTGGCTCCCAACTGCTCGCCTGCCTGCCTTCCTGATTGCCCCTAACTGCTTCTGCCTGACAGCCTGATCACCCCCTAACCACTCCCCTGCCAGCCTGATTGATGCCTAACTGCCCTCCCCTGCAGGCCTGGTCACCCTTAACTGCCCTCCCCTGCAGGCCTGGTCCCTCCCCAACTGCTCTCCCCTGCAGGCCTGGGTCCCTCCCAACTCCCTTTCCCTGTAGGCCTGGTTGTCCCCAACTTCCCACCTCTGCAGGCTTGGTCACCCCTAACTGCCCTCCCCTGCAGGCTTGATCGCCCCCAACTGCCCTCCCCTGCAGGCCTGGTCACCCCTAACTGCCCTCCCCTGCAGGCTTGATCGCCCCCAACTGCCCTCTCCTGCAGGCCTGGTCCCTCCCAACTGCCCTCGCCTGCTGGCCATCTTGTGGTGGCCATCTTGTGTCCACATGGGGGCAGGATCTTTGACCACATGGGGGCAGCCATCTTGTGTGTTGGAGTGATGGTCAATCTGCATATTACTCTTTTATTAGATAGAATAGAGGCCTGGTGCATGGGTGGGGGCCAGCTGGTTTGCCCTGAAGGGTGTCCAGGATCAGGGTGGGGGTTCCCTTGGGGTGTGGGGTGGCCTGGGAGAGGGGTCTGTGGTGGTTTGCAGGCCGACCATGCCCCCTGGCGACCCAAGTGGAGGCCCTGGTATCTGGGGTTTATTTATCTTCTATAATTGAAACTTTGTAGCCTGGAGTGGAGCCAAGCCTTCTGCTTGCTCCGTGGCGGCAGCCATTTTTGGGGGGATTTATGTATCTTCTATAATTGAAACTTTGTAGCCTTAAGCGGAGGCCTGGGCCAGCCAGGGTGTGTGGAAAGCTTGGCTTCCTCCATCACCAGGGACAACCCTAGCTTCCTGCTCTTTCCAGCTCCGTGGCTGCCGCCATTTCTGTTTGGGTTTATGTATCTTCTATCATTGAAACTTTGTAGCCTTGAGTGGAGGCCTAGGCCTGCAAGGGCAGGCGGAAAGCTTGGCTTCCGCCATTGCCGGGGAAACCCAAGCCTCACTCCTGCTCTCTGTGACTACAGCCATCTTGGTTGGGTTTATTTGCATATTCCCTCCTGATTGGCTGTTGGGTGTGGCTGTTGGGTGTGGCTGTTGGGTGTGGCTTGTGGGTGTAGCAGAATGATGGTTAATTTGCATATTACTCTTTTATTATATAGGATTATTGCTTTGAAAAATTGATACCTCATTTATACTCTAGAGGTTCTAAGTTAATTGTAGTATAGGAAAGGGCAAAGTTATTGGGATTTATATAGAGAGATAGATCAGTAATTAAAGTACTCCAGATGTTCAAGGCCAGTTGGAGTGTGGGGACCCGGACCAGAGTATGCTGGATGTTTAAAGCCAAGTCTAATTTCCTAGACGCAGGTGCAAAAGCAAGGGCACAGCAATCTTACTGTATGCAAGTGTACCCTTCTATAACCCAAAAGACTGATGTCACTGTTTGGGTAAGAAGCCTCTTTTATCTAAGTTGGTATAAAAGTATGTTACAGACCAGCTGGTGCTTGGCTGCTTGGTATGGCTCCTGTGCTTGCTACTGTGTTTTACTATGGCTGCTATGTTAGCAGCAGCTACTGTATGAGGATCCTTTGAAGAACTATTTTTTCTGATGGCTCCTTGTTAGCAATGGCTACTTGGGCTACAATACTCTCCTATATACCCACTAGAGGCCCAGTGCATGAAATTCGTGCTTGGAGGGGGGCGGTTCCCTCAGCTCAGCCTGCACCCTCTCCTGTAGGATCGGGCCTAAACCAGCAGTCGGACATCCCTCTCGAAATCTGGGACTGCTGGCTCCTAACTGCTCACCTTCCTGCCAGCCTGATCACCCCTAACTGCCTGCCTGCCTGGTTGCCCCCAACTGCCCTCCCCTGCCAGACTGATCTCACCCCCAATGGCCCTCCCCTGCCGCCCTGATCTCACCCCCAACTGTCCTCCCCTGCAGGCCTGATCTCGCGCCCAATTGCCCTCCTCTGCTGGCCAATTTGGTTCTGGTTATTCGGTTTCTATGCCAGCGTCAAAAGCTCTGCCTCCTAGGCAGCCATTGGCACCCTACAGCACCCATATTTGGTTCTGATTGGTTGGTTCCTATGCTAATAAATGTCAAAATCTCCACCTCCTAGAGAGCCATTGGTTTTTCACAGCAGCCACATTTGGTTCTGATTGGTCAGTTCCTATGCTAGTCAGCATCTCCGGGCCTATCTCTGCACTTGATCAGAGAGACAGGGCTGAACAGCAGCCCTCGCCAGAGGCCGGGAGAGAAAGAAAAGCCCAGCTGCTGACAATGCTCAGAAAGAAAAAGGGAGAGAAAGAGAGGCAAGTACTGATCAACAGCTGCCACTGAGACTGTGGATCAGACCCTGCCTCTCTCTCTGGGTCTCAGCCCCCTGGGCAGTCAGTGCTGGGTCACCAGGCTGCAGTGGGACAGTCAGTGCTCGATCCAGTGCTGACTGAAGGACTTCTGGGTTAGTCAGCCTTTGGTCGTGACCAGTGGTTACAACCCTGACCTTTTATATATTAGGATGATTTCTCATATCTTCTCAGTCTACTTACTACCCAGCATTCAAGGAGGTCCAGTCCCTGGTAGAGGGACTCAGACCCAACAGTTGGTGTAATCAGCATGATGAAGGAGTGATGCTCCCAACAATTAGTACAGTAAGCAGGATCCGGAAGCGTGCAGAGGATTGAGGAATAAGGACTCCCTACAGTTGGTGTCAGCAACAGGATTTAGGGGTAAGTGTCTCCTCTGCCCAGCCGGTCATGTTTCCTCCGACTGGGCTGTGGTATCTGGTAGCGGAGGTCCTGATGTTTTGGGAACAGGACTTGGTGATGCTGGTGGTGGCAGAGAAAACACTAAGGTCCCTGCCAGATTGGATCCCCCAGAAGCAGCAGGGAGCAGCGGGGCTTAAAAGAGACTAAGCCTTCAGGAGCCCAGTCCGGTGCAGGCGAAGGCAGAGCTGAGCTTTTGCAGTGGCAGCTGCCAGGGAGCCATTGCCCAGAACAAGAGCAGGTGAAAGCAGGAGCTGGGCACCCGAGCTGCTGCCCATGAGTAATGAGTCTTGCAGCAGCCCCTCTGACAGGGTTCTGCTGGCTGCAAGGGTTAAAAGGGAGATTATAAATCAGCAGCCCAGTGACATGCTGCTGGCTGTTGGGAGGCAGCTGCTGGTGGAGCAGTGATCCTGGGAGTGCAGAGGGAAGGCACTCCTCCTGGACTAGAGAAAGGAGTTTGCTCTCCTAGACTGAGGTATAGGCTGAGACACCTGGTTGGGGAGCCCTGAGGCCACATGTTGAACTCGCTGATGTGGACTGCAGTTTGCTCTGTAGTGGCCTGGCTGAATGTGCGGGCCCAGTTGCTGATGTAGACAGGTGGGGGTTAAGCTGCTTCTGTGTGGCAGGCGACTCTCTCCTGTACCAGAGTGCATCTTAGGGAGATTGGACGGATAGTGTTGTGGCTGGAGAAGATAAGGATCATCTGGCCCACACATCTGGATCATCTCCCAACTGGCCACAATTCTCCAGTGTGGCCAGTGGGGAGACCTGGCAGAACATGGCAACTAACTGTAGATTGCAGAGAACTGAATAAAGTGACTCTCCCACTACCCTTTGCAGTGCCGGCTGTAGCGATTGCAATTGGAGCAATGCCCTACGACGTAGGGCCTACGTGATGGACTTGGCTGGTACCTTCTTCTCCATGGATAGGGTTCCAGAGAGTCAAGGACAGTTTACTTTTACATAGAAGGATTGACAGTGGACTTTAGTCACCCTCCCTCAGGGATGTTTGAATGGTTTATGTAATGGTTTGATGGCACGGGATTTGGCTGCCCACGGTACCAATGTTCCGTTGTGTTAATGATGTGTTAACCTCTGACTCTCTTACAGAATTTGAACACAGCTGCCAGCAGTTGCAGACCTATGTTGGTCTACAGACTTACCTTGGTCTTTTGGGATATTGTCAAGTACTCATTCCCCACTAGGTGCTGTTGTTAGAGCCATGTGTCAGTTGTTCCAGAAGGGATCAAAGTAGGGTTGAACCCCAGAAGTAGAGCAAGGTACCTAGCTGCCAAGAGGACAGTTACCCAAATGGGCGGAGAAGGGTACCCATCAGGCTTTGGTCCCAGTTATGGAAGAGAACTGGGAGCCAATACTCTCTTATTGAGAAACAGTTGGCAGCCATGTATCTGCCTTGCAGGCCTGTATAACCACGCCCATGTCAGGAGTGGCACAAACCCCAACTTTAGCAAAGTGTTGGGGGGTGCCTATTTAGAACTGAGGGCAGCAGTAAGTACCAGCCTTTTTCACAGGAATCATAAGCCCTGTTGAGTCCTGTAACATATATAAAGGGATAAAACTCCTATGGAGGAGCTACTCCCTAGTCCGTTCCAAGAGGGTATGCCTCCCCTCTTGGAGAGCATGTGGTGTATAGATGGGTCTAGTAGGGAAGAAACCTACTACATGGACAGCTGTGACTGTCTATTTAGATACTAACGAACTATGTAGCTCGATTCAGATACTGGGCAAAGTAGTCCTTTAGCCATTAGAGAGGACAGCTTAGCTGTCTTTGTAGTTACCAGGATGGCACAAACAACAGTAGCTAGTAGGCCATCACCCCATGTGGGGATAGGAAACATGAGCTCCACCTAAGGGTGGACCCACCTAGCCTAAAAGATTAGGCTAGATGAGTATATGTGGAGGTATCCTCAGGCACTGCATGTGCAGGTAAAAGCAACAGATGAACTGCTGTGACCCAAGGACCTTGGCAGATGGGGAACAGGGAGTGTGGACCTGGTCCTGGTCCATTACAGGTGAAGGGCCATAGGTGGCCCTCCTATCCCTTAGGGAAGTGGGTACGACTATAAGTTACAGTTACACACCTTGATCCATCCCTGGTGCTATAACCAGTGTCCTACAAAAGATAGACCGTAGGGTACAAGCCATACAACTCTGCCCCATAACCCGCTCCGAGATTGGTAGGATAGACTGTCAGGGACATGGCATTGGGCATTTGTAAGTTTTACTATTGGGGCCAGAGTACAGGTCCTAACATACTACAGTTTGTATTACTGTTGTAGACTGTGTTCAAGGAGCTGGCAAATAGGCCAGGGTACCCCTAGAAGACCATCCAGTGTAAGGGGTAGAGTGTGGGAACCTTAATCAAAGTAAGCCAGATGTTCAAGGCCAATCTGAGTGTGGGGGCCCTGACCAGAGTATGCCAGGTATTTAAGGCCAAGGCCAATTTTCCAGATGCAAGTGCAAAACAAGGACACAGAAATCTTATTATATTACACAAGCGTACCTTCTGTAACCCAAAAGACTGATGTCACTATTTGGGTAAGAAGCCTCTTTTATCTAAGTTGGTAAAAAGTCAGTTATTGACCAGCTGGTGCGCTACTGCTTGGTATGGCTCCTGTGTTTGCTACTGTGTTTTGCAATGGCTGCTATGTTAGCAGTGGCTACTGTGTGAGGCGCATTTGAAGAACTATTTTTTCTGATGGCTCCTTGTTAGCAACGGCTACTTGGGCTATGGTAAAGACTCTCTTATATACCCACTAGAGGCCCAGTGCACAAAAATTCATGCACTGGGGCGGGGGGGGGTCCCTCTCACAGTCTGGGAGCCCTCAGGGGATGTCCTACTGATGGCTTAGGCCCACTCCCTGCAGTATGGCCTCCCTCTGTGGGAGGCGAACAGACAATCAAGGGAAGGCGCTGCTCCCATCACCCCACTGCTGCTACCCACTGCCAGCCACCACAGCTGCCGGCCCTCAGCCCTCACAGCGGCCAAGATGTTTTCATCAACAAGGACGCCAGTCCCTTCACCACAAAAAAATGACAACTTTCTTTAGGCGTTTTCAAGATGTCTCTTTCACAGGATATGACATTTCTTTCTTTTTTTTTTATCCTCACCTGAGGATATTTTTCCATTGATTTTTAGAGAGTGTGGGAGAGGAAAAGACAGAGAGAAACATCAATGTGAGAAGGACATATCGATTGGTTGCCTCCTGCATGAGCCCTGACCTGGGCCCTGGCCAGGGAGGAGCCTGCAACCTAGGTATGTGCCCTTGACCAGAATCGAACTGGGACCCTGCGGTCTCCAGGCCAAGGCTCTATGCACTGAGCCAAACGGGCTAGGGCAGGATATGACATTTCTTAGCCCCTCCAGCAGCAGACCTCCATTTTTTCCTCCAGGAGTGAGGTAGAAAAACCCTGGATCACCTTCTTGGATTCTAATTACCCAAGCGAGTGGCATACCACAAGCTTAGTCATTGAGTGGTCAGAAAAGGTGTTTCCTATGCAGCTCACGCACAGAGGCGAGACTTCTGGCTCACTGTGGCTCTCTTCGGGCATCGCAGCCAACAAAGCAGTCAGGCCCTCTCTCTCCCCAGAGAAAGAGGGCCTGGCAGCTGCAGAGGCTTTGTTGGGAAGGATGTCTGGAAGGTCATCCGGAAGATGTCCAGTGTAATTAGCATACTACCCTTTTATTAGTATAGACTAGAGGCCCAGTGCACAAAATTTGTGCATGGGAGTGTGTGTCCCTCAGCCCAGCCTGCACCCTCTCCAATCTGGGACCCCTCGATGGATGTCTGACTACCCGTTTAGGCCCGATCCTACCTGGATCAGGGCAGTCGGACATCCCTCTCACAATCCAGGACTGTTAGCTCCCAACTGCTCACCTGCCTGCTTTCCTGATTGTCCCTAACCACTCCCCTGCCAGCATGATTGATGCCTAACTGCTCACCTTCCAGCCTGATTGCCCCTAACTGCCCTCCCCTGCAGGCCTGGTCACCCATAACTGCTCTCCCCTGCAGGCCTGGGTCCCCCCCCCCCCCGGAACTGCCCTTCCCTGCAGGCCCGGTCACCCCCAACTTCCCTCCTCTACCAGCCTGGTCACCCCTAACTGCCCTCCCCTGCAGGCTTGATCGCCCCCAACTGCCCTCCCTTTCAGGCCTGGTCCCCCCCAACTGCCCTCCCCTACTGGCCTGATCACCCACAAGTGCTCTCCCTTGCAGACCTGGTCCCTCCCAACTGCCCTCCCCTGCTGGCCATCTTGTGGTGGCCATCTTGTGTCCACATGGGGGAAGCCATCTTTGACCACATGGGGGCAGCCATCTTGTGTGTTGGAGTGATGGTCAATTTGCATATTACTCTTTTATTAGCTAGGATAGAGGCCTGGTGCACGGGTGGGGGCCAGCTGGTTTGCCCTGAAGGGTGTCCCAGATCAGGGGGGTGGGGCAGCCTGGGCGAGGGGCCTGTGGTGGTTTGCAGGCCAGCCACGCCCCCCGGCGACCCAAGCAGAGACCCTGGTATCTGGGATTTATTTATCTTCTACAATTGAAACTTTGTAGCCTTGAGCGGAGTCCTGGGCCTGCCAGGGTGTACAGAAAGCTTGGCTTCCTCCATGGCCAGGGGCAACTCAAGCATCCTGCTCGCTCTGTGGCTGCAGCCATTTTTGTTGGGATTTATTTATCTTCTATAATTGAAACTTTGTAGCGGAGGCCAAGGCAGGCCAGGGCTGCGGGAGCTTGGCTTCCTCCATTGCCGGGGGCAACTCAAGCCTTCTGCTCTCTCCAGCTCTGTGGCTGCAGCCATTTTTGTTGGGATTTATTTATCTTCTATAATTGAAACATTGTAGCCTTGAGTGCAGGCCTGGGCTGGCCAGGGCAGCAGGGAAGCTTGGCTTCCACCATTGCCAGGGAAATCCAAGCCTCCTGCTTGCTGCAGCTCTCTGGCTGCAGCCATCTTGGTTGGGTTAATTTGCATACTCGCTCCTGATTGGCTGGTGGGCCTGGCTTGTGGGTGTAGTGGAGGTACGGTCAATTTGCACATTACTCTTTCATTAGATAGGATGGCTTCTCATATCTTCTTTGTCCACTAACTGGCATCCAAGGAGGTTCATTCCTTGGCAGAGGGATTCGGCCTGAACAAAATATATATATATACTAACTTCACCTGCAATCTGGGTTGGGATCCAGGGAAATAATAGCAATAATAATGATAATTATAATAATAACAGCAAGGAAACAAATTCACAGAATAAGATATGCTCATGGAAAAATAGAAAAAAAGAAAAGGAGCTACCAATTTATTTTTTGAAGTTTGTGTTAACCTAATTTCAACATCCATGAAAAACAGCAGAACACATAAGAAAATATAGGCCTACTTTACTTATAAACATAGATTTCAAAATTATATATAAAATTTTATGCAAGTTTATCTACTGTGAATTTAAAGAAATAAACCATGATCAAATAGGTTTATTCCACGAATTTAAGATTGGTTCAACAGTGGAAAATCTATCAATGAAATGAATCACATTACTTGACTAAAAGGGATCATTGTATCATTGTCTCAAAAGTTATAGCACAATAATTTTATAAGTTTCAATAATTTTCCATAATTTAAATACCATCAGAAATAGTAGGAATAGAACACAATATTCTTAATTTGAATAATAGTGTTTCATACCTCTGATTACCTCCTACACAACCTACTAATTTTAACTGTTGCCTCATGTATGGGGCCTTTCTTGCCTTTCTCACTTCTTTCTTTTCTTTTCAGGATAGAGAGGATTTATTTAACTCCAGTACAGGATGGCCAAATTGCCTTCTACAGTGTGAACAGAATGCCTGCAGAAATGGGAAGATTTGTTATAAAATCTCTTTAATTCAGTTTTCTCAACATGACAAGCCATAGGCAGGCAGTGGAATGTGCAACGCTCTACATTACAATACTGAGCCTATAATTGCTGACATCAAAATATACATGTGACACCATAAAAAACAGTGCTTGTTGCCCCTCATGTCTTACAACAGGTATAAAAATTATATTTAAACCCTTGTCCCATGCAAACACGAACACTCAGGAGTCCAGGCCCCAGGAAGAGGGGTTGGCAGCCCAAGGTCTGTGCACAGGGAAGCTTCCGCGGGACCCCTGAGTTCAGGACTACACAAGGTAAAGGAGACAGTTAAGACTCAAGAGCTGTTGTGCCACCTTAATGTGTGCCAGCCTTAGAGGCAGACAAAAACAAAAAACTCTGGTCTATAATTTGCAGGGGGGAGGGAAAAAAAAACCCTAAAAGTTTAAGAGCCCTTGTCCTCCCAGGTGGCTGTTCTCTCCCAGGTCGTGGTTGTACAGGTCTCCCAGGATGAGTGCCTGGATGGCCTCCTGCACTGAACCCATCTGGATCAGTGCCATTTTGTAATCCTTCTGGAAGAACGTGAACACTTTGACAATTCCGCTATTGCTGGAGAAGAGGATCTTGAGGTTGTCTTCGGATATGGAAGGCGAGATCTTGGAAAGGTGCAGGTTGGTTGAGGGCGGGAAGAAGTACAGGAAGTTTCTGGAGCCTGGCTTCTTGAAGCAGCGCAGAAGTGAGTTCCCATAGTCCTTGGTGAGGCCCTGGTCCCTCTGGCCCTCACGGGGCAGCTGCACGTTCTCATGCTTGGAGAGTGTGATGTGCACAGGCTTTCCCTGCAGCCTGTGCTCTTTGAGGGGTTCATTGCCAGCTAGGTCTGGCTTCCCTCTGCCATCGGCACTAGAGCAGTCTCCATCTTATTGAATAAAATCTTCACCCACTGCACATAGTCATACACATGGAAAAGAATAAAGAGGCTTTGGGGTGTGACTTCTCGGGGTTAAGGTTGCTGACCAGCATAACAAAATTTCCATCCCCTGATAGGCTTGGGATGGCAATCCGGCCAGCTGCTGCCACTGAAGGTGTGGCCAAAGGGACCAGGGCCCCATGTACATTGGGAAAAGAAAGGCCTGCAGCTTGAGGAATGGCAAAGGTGAGAGGGGAACCAGCTCCTGCAAATGGAGAAACTGACATGATAGCAGGTGTACTGAAGACCCATGGCTGGGGCCATGGTCTGGTCCAGTGAGGCATGGCTATCACTAGAGGGCAGGGCAGGAGTGGTGTAGTCTTGGCTCTTGTCACAGTTGTACTTGATGTTGAAGCTGGTGAGCTGAGAAAAGTATATGTGGAGTATGCGCAAGCACTGTAGATGTTCTGCCTATCTTGTGACAGCCTAGCCTTCTGGGTGCTCATGGTTTGGCATACTGCAGCAGTGCCTGGAACTGGTTGTTCTTGGTGAGAGTGATGATTTTCAGAACTATGCCAAACTTGGAGAAGATCTGGTGAAGCACGTCCAGGGTGATTGAGTACAAGAGGGGCTCCTCAATGATCCTGAGCACCTGGCCAGCCATCGCCATCCCAGCATCCATAGCCAGGACCGAGGCAGCCAGTGCCAGGTTCCCCGACTGATCACAGTTCATGGCCTGCAAGGCTGCCTTGGCCCCTGTCTGGTTGGGTGAGCTGTGCGTCTTCAGCTCCTTGTTGTTGGAGAACTGGATGTAGATTGGCTGGCCAAGATGCTTGGATGTCACCAAGGTGTAGTTCACCATGGTATTGGCTTCCTCCTCTGTGTTTATCTTAATGAAGGCCTGTTTTTTCCCTTTCAGCATCAGGAGGTTGGTGACCTTCCCAAAGGGCAGTCCCAGGGAAATGACTTCACCCTCCATGACATCACTGGAAAGCTTCCAGATGCTAATCACTCTGGAAGACAAGCCTGTACTTCTGTCGTCACCTTTGAACTTCTTGTTGTCATTTCCATTTGCTGCAGAGGCTAAGTTGCTGTTGCTCAGATAAAGGATCTGCCAGTGATGCAGCCAGACAAGAGCTTATCCAATCTCTGCTTTGTACCAATTGCTTTATTTGGAACAATGCCATCCATTGCACAAAGAAGAGACTGCAGGGGAGTGAGTGGAGGCCTCTCACTTCTTATACTTCCCACTTTAAATGCAATGGGTTATATGTACTTTCTTTGTGACCTTAAAAACAACTTTACATATTATAATTACTGTACTTACACATTAATTACTAATTATTTGTAGGTTGTTTTTTCCGTTCTTTGGTACAGAAACTATCAATTTTTGGTTTTAAAATTAATTTTGATTTATTTAAATTACATTATCAGAAACCTAGTTCTTTTATTCTTTATTTTTTAAATTTTATTTTAAATTATAGTTGACATACAATATCATATTAGTTTCAGGTATACAACATAGTTATTAAACATTTACGTAACTTAAAGAATGATCACCAGAATAAATCTAATAACCATCTGTCATGGTACATAGTTATTACAGTACTAGAGGCCTGGTGCACAAATTCATGCACCAGTGGGGTCAAATGGCCTGGCCTGCAGGATTGGACTGAAACTGGCTCTCTGACATCCCCCGAGGGATCCTGGATTGCGAGAGGGTGCAGGCCAGGCCAAGGAACACCACCGGTGCATGATTGGGGCTGGGGAGGGACACGGGAGGTTGGCCAACCGGGGAGGGACAGTGGGAGGCTCCAGGGCATGTCTGGCCTGTCTCATTCAGTCCCAAATGGCCAGACTCCAGAAGCAAGCTAACCTACCAGTCAGAGCGTTTGCCCCCTGATGGTGAGTGCATGTCATAGCGACTGGTCAACCAGTCAACTGTCTGGCCCCTGGTGGTCAGTGCACATCATAGTGAGTGGTTGAGCAGCCTTAGCATTATCATTAGCATATTACGCTTTGATTGGTTGAATGGACTACTGGACAACCAGATTCTTAGCATATTAGGCTTTTACTATATAGGATTATTGGTCTGTTCCCCATGTTGTATATTATATCCCCACTAGAGGCCTGGTGCATGATTCATGCATGAGTGGGGTCCCTCGAAGTGGCCTGATCCCAGCTTGTGCCCCCAAACTCGCACCCCCAGCCTCGCAGCCCCAGCCTCGCAGCCCCAAAGCCCCACCTGGCACCTCGCTATGGCCTGGCGCTGCCCCCTCACCTGCTCCACCATCCCACTATGGTCAATTGGGGCTGGGCTTCCCGCCTGGCTCCCTCAGCACCTGGGAGCCAGGCAGTGGCCCTGCCCCCTGCTGCCACTGCTGGTTGCCATCTGTGGGGCATTCAGTGGGGTGATCAGGCCTCCACTTGCACCTGCCTTGGCCTGGCACAGCCTGCTCACCTGCTCCACCATCCTGCTGTGATCCCGCTTTTGTTGGGGCCTATCAGAGCTGGCAATGCCTCCACTGCCACCCACTGCCAGCACTGCATCGCCAACCCCTGCCATGTTCTGCTCTGCCCCCTGGTGGTCAGCACATGTCATAGCAAGTGATCGAATGACTGCCCAATGGGACAATTTGCATATTAGGCTTTTATTATATAGAAGGTTGGCATTTTATAACTGGGTGTTAGTATAGGAACTGTATGTCTCATTTTTAGAGCCTAGACACTTAGTACAATACCTGGCATACAATAGGTGCTCAGTGAATGTTTGTTGGATAACTATTGTTAACTACTTTTTAAGTAAACTATGACAAAGTTAAATTAATTTAGAATTCAATATGACAGATTTTTATATTCAAATTAAGCAATAACTTGGGATGAATTATGGAAATACCTGGAAGTAGCTTTGGGAAGGAAGGTTTGGATTGAAAGGCTTGGCTGATAAGAGTAGTAAAGTTTCTCAGCATTCTGCCCATATGGCTCCTCCTCTAGGTAGCTTTCTTTGACCATTCCATAGATGCTAAGTACCCTCCTTTGGCTTCCTTAGAATTCTGTGAGTATCTAATTATGGTAGTCACTATATCTTCTCTTGTAATTTCAGTTTGCTTGCTGGATCCCCCACTACACTATAAATGCAGTGAGGGAATGACTCATGACTTTAATATTTTTCTTATATGTAATAGGTGTTCTAGCAATACTTGGTGAATGAATAAGTGGGATTAGGTTGGCAGGAATGAGGTGAAGGGCCTAAAGAAAAACTTGGGGATGTCTTGACATTTCCTGGCATAACAATCCCAAATAGAGAAACATATATGCAAATGTTGAATGTCCATTAATTCAAATATTCATTCAACACTTGTTTATAAATTGTGTCTTTTTTTTAAGAAGATGTGTATACCCAGTATTTAAAATAAATTTTCTTAAAATAAACATTTCACTACAAGGTAAGTAGGAATGACTGCTTACTGAGTGAAAAAGACAGGAAACGGTGAATGAAGGTAGAGAGGCCTTGGGCAGAAGGACACTAATTCTGTTTGTACAGGCATTTCTACTAAAAATATACATGTAGAAAATGCAGCTGCTGGAAGGGACATCACAATAATTACAGAACTCCACATTAAAAGCTCTCATTGCTTAATAACCAATTCCTTTTAAAACCAAAGAAGTAGCTCTTAGATCACAGTCCATGAAATTCAATCAGTGTTTGTCATCACCCTGCACAAAAGCCTTCAATCTCTTTGTTGCTCACAGGTCATTACACATGTGCACATGCACATCACAAACTCACACACACACACACACACACACACACACACACACACACACACCATTTCTTTTTTGATGTGTAACTTACTATATAATTTTTTCATTACTTTTTCTGTTGACATTCAATATTATTTTTATTAGTTTCAGGTGTTCAGCATAGTGGTTAGACAACTACATATAATTTACGAAGTGATCCCTCGAATATTCAAGGACCCACCTGGCTCCATATATAGCTATTGCATTATTCACTATACATTCCCTTGACTATTTTGAAACTTCCAGTTTGTACTTCTTAATACCTTCACCCTTTTCACCCAGTCCCCATCTGGCAACCATCAGTTTGTTCTCTGTATCTATGAGTCTGTTTCTATTTTGTATTTAAAGGTTCCATGTATAAGTGAAATCATATGGTATTTGCCTTTCTCTGACTGACTTATTTCACTTAGCAGAATACCCTTTAGGTACATCCATGATGTCAAAAAATGTTGAAATTTCATTATTTTTTATGGCTGAGTAATATTTCATTGTATATATGTACCATAGATTTTTTATCATTTATCATTGGACACTTGGGTGCTCCCATATCTTGGTTATTGTAAATAACACTGCCATGAACACAGGTGTGTATATATCTTTTCGAATTAGTGTTTTAGGTTTTTTCAAATATATACCAAGTAGTGGTATTGCTGTGTCATAAGGTAGTTCTATTTTTAATTTTTTCAGGAAACTCCATACTGTTTTCTATAGTGGCTGTATCAATTTGTAGTCCCACCAACAGTGCCTGGGATTCCTTTTTCTCCAAATTCTTGCAAACACTCATTGTTTGTTGATTTACTGATGATAGCCATTCCCAACAGGTGTGAGGAGATACCTTATTGTGGTTTTCATTTACATTTATCTGATGATTCATGATGTTGAACATTTTTTCATGTCTATTGGCCATTTGTATGTCCTCTTAGTAGCGGTGTCTATTCAGGTCCTCTGCCCACTTTTTAATTAGATTGTTTATGGGGAGGTTGATGCTGAGTTGTAAGAGTTCTTTATAAATTTTGGATATTATCCTCTTATTGGATGGATCATTAGTGAATATCTTCTCCCATTCAGTAGGTTGTCTTTTTGTTTTGTTGATTTCCTTGCTATTCAAAACCTTTTTAGTTTGATGTAGTCCCATTTGTTTATTTTTATTCTGCTTTCCTTCCTGATGATATATATATATATATATATATATATATATATATATATATATATATATATATATATATAAAATTATTATTATTACTAAGACCAATTCCAAAGCCCAGCTGGTGTTTCTCAGTGGCTGAGCATCTACCCATAAACCAGGAGGTCATGGTTCGATTCACAGGTCAGGGCACATGCCCGGGTTGCAGGTTCGATTCCCCAATAGGGAGTGTGCAGGAGGCAGCCAATCAATGATTCTCTCTCATCATTAATGTTTCTATATCTTTCTCCCTTTCCCTTTCTCTCTGCAATCAATAAAAATATATTTTTTAAAAAAGCCAATGCCAAAGAGCTCACTGCCTATGGAATTTTATGGTTTCAGATTGCACCTTTAAGTCTTTAACCTATTAGGAGTTTGTGTTGTGTATGGTGTAAGAGTGTGGTCTGGTTTTATTTTTTTCTTGTATCTTCAATTTTCCCACCACTACTTATTGAATAGATTGTTTTTACCTTATTCCATGTTCTTGCCTTCTATGTCATATATTAATTGACCGTATACGTATGAGTTTATTTCTGGGCTCTATATTCTCATCCATTGACCTGTGTGTCTGTTTTTCTGCAGAACCATATTGTTTTGATTATTACAGTACTGTATTATAGTTTTATATCAGGTAACATGTTACCTCCAACTTTGTGTGTGTGTGCGTTTTTCCTCTCAAGATTTCTCTATTTGAGGTCTTTCGTGGTTCCATATAAATTTTAGGATTATTTATTCTAGTTCTGTGGAAAATACCATTGGTATTTTGATTGATAACACATTGAATCTGTAGATTGCTTCCGATGATACGGACATTTTAACAATGTTAATCATCTTATTCATACGTGTGGTTTCTTTTTCCACTTATTTGTATCTTCTTCAATTTTTTTCTTTAATGTCTTATAATTTTCCAAGTATAAGTCTTTTACCTCCTTGATTGAATATCTTCCTAGGGATTTTATTTTGTTTTTCATGTAATTGTAATTGGTATTTTTTTTCTTAAATTTTCTTTCTAAGAGTTCATTATTGCTGTTAAAATGCAATCAATTTTTAAATATTAATTTTGTATCTTGCTATTTTACTGAATTTATTTATTAGTTCTAGTAGTTTTTTGGTGGTATCTTTAGAGTTCTCTATCCAGTACCAAGTCATCTGAAATAATGAAGTTTTACTTCTTCCATTCCAATTTAGATGACTTTTACTTCTTTCCCTTGCCTGAGTGCTATAGCTAGGACTACAGGACTTCCAATATTATGTTGAATAAAAGTGGTGTGTACATCCTTGTTTTATTCCTGATATTAAGAAAAATTATTTTAGTTTTTCTTCATTGAGTATGATATAGCTCTGGGCTTGTCACATATAGCCTTTATTATACAGAGGTGTGTTTCCTCTATTTCCACTTTACTGAGTGTCTTTGTCAAAAATGGGTGTTGGATTTTATTAAATTATTTTGAGCATTTATTAATATGATTATATAATTTTTATCCTTCATTTGGTTTATGTGATGTCACATTAATAGATTTGTGGATATTGAACCAAACTTGCATCTCAGGAATAGATCCTTCTTGATCATGGTGCATGATATTTTTAATATATTACTGAATTCTGTTTGCTAATATTTTGTTGAGGATTTTTGTATATATATGTTCATCAGGAATTTTGGCCTATAATTTTTATTATAGTGTCTTTGTCTGATTTTGTAATCAGGATAATACGGGCCTCAGAAAGTGAACTTGGGAGCCTTCCCACTTTTTCAAATTTTTGGAACAGTTTGAGAAGCATAAATGTTAATTCTTCTTTAAATGTTTTGTAACATTCACCAATGAATTCATTTAGTCTAGGACTTTTGTTTGTTGGAAGTTTTTTGTATTACTGTTTCCATTTCATTGGTAGAGATTGATTTTTCAAATTTTCTGTTTCTTCTTCATTTAGTCTTGGAAGATCATGTTTCTAGAAATTTATCAATTTGTTCCAGATTGTCCAATTCGTTGGAATATAATTGTTTGAAGTATTTTATGTAATTCTTTGTATTGCCATAGTGTCAGTTGTCTACACTTCTCTTTCATTTATAATTTTATTTATTTTTAAAAAAATCTTTATTCTTTAAAATATTACATATGTTCTCTTTTTATCCCCTTTGACCTCTTCTGGCCAACCCCAGTCCTTTGCCACACTATTATCTGTGTCCATGGGTTATGTATGTATGCATACAAGTTCTTTGGTTGATCTCTTCCCACCCACACACCCAACCCCATCTTCTCTCTGAGATTTGACAGTCTGGTCCATGCTTCTATGCCTCTGGATCAATTTTGTTCGTCAGTTTATTTTGTTCATAAGATTCCACATATGAGTCAGATCATGTGATACTTTGCTTAGCATAATACTCTCCAGGTCACTCCATGCTGTCTCAAAGGCTAAGAGAGTCTTCTTTTTTACTGCTGCATAGTGATCCATGGTGTAAATGTACCACAGCATTTTTATCCACTCATCTACTGGTGGACACTTGGGCTGTTTCCAAATCTTAGCTATTGTAAATAATGCTGCTATGAAAATAGGGTGCATATATTCTTTCTGATTGGTGTTTTGGGTTTCTTAGGATATGTTCCTAGAATTGGGATCACTGGGTAAAATAAAGTTCCATATTTAATTTTTTGAGGAGACTCCATACTGTTTTCCATAATAGCTGCATCAATCTGCATTCCCACCAGCAGTGTATTAGGGTTCCCTTTTCTCCACATCCTCACCAGCACTTGTCATTTGTTGATGGTAGCTATTCTGAGAAGTGTGAGTTGATACCTCATTAACTCATTGTCATTTTTTTTACTGAGCCCAGCTGGTGTAATTCAGTGATTTTATTTATTTAAATCTCCTCTCTCTCTCTCTCTCTCTCTCTCTCTCTCTCTCTCTCTCTCTCTCTCTCTCTCTCTCTTTCTCTCTGATAAATTTGGTTAAATGTTGCTGAATCTTCTCAAAGAAAAAGATTTCTTGAGAAGTCTGATTAAAGGTTGGTGAATCTTCTCTATCTTTTCAAAGACCCAGATCTTGATTTCATTAATTTTTTAAGACTGTTTTATTTCCTCTCTGATCTTTATTTCCTTCCTTTCAGTCACTTTAGGCTTTTTTTGTTGTTGTTATTCTAGTTCCTTTAGGTATAAGGTTAGATTCTTTATCTGAGGCTTTTCTTGTTTCTTGAGGTAGGCTTATAATGCTAACTAGTGGCCTTGTGCACGAAATTTGTGCATGGGGGGAGGGGCCCAGCCTGCACCCTCTCCAATCTGGGACCCCTTGGGGGATGTCTGACCCTAAACCGGGTCAGACATCCCTCTCGCCATCCGGGGCCACTGGCTCCTAACTGCTCACCTGCCTGCCTGCCTGACCGCCCCTAACCACTCTGCCTACCGGCCTGAATGCCTCCAACTGCCACCCCCTTCTGGCCTGATCACTCCTAACTCTACCCCCTGCCGGCCTGCTCACCCCCAACTACACCCCCTGCCAGACTGATTGCCCCCAACTGCCCTCCCCTGCCACCCTGCTCGCCCCCAACAGTGCCCCCCTGCCAGCCTTATTGCCCCTAACTGCCTCTGCCTCAGCCCCACCACCATGGCTTTGTCTGGTAGGACATCCAGAAGGTCTCCTGGACTAATTAGCATATTACTCTTTTATTAGTATAGACTAGTGGCCCGGTGCATGAAATTCATGCATGGGGGAGGGGGGTGTCCTTCAGCCTGGCCTGCACGCTCTCCAATCTAGGACCCCTTGGGGCATGTCCGTCTGCCAGTTTAGGCCTACAGGGATTGGGCCTAAACCAGCAGTCAGACATCCCTCTCTCAATCTGGGACCACTGGCTCCTAACTGCTCACCTACCTGACTGCCTGATCACCCCTAACCACTCTGCCTGCCAGCCTGATGGCCCCCAACTGCCCCCCCTTCTAGTCTGACCACCCCTAACTGCCCCCCACCAGCCTGATCACCCCCAACTGCCTCCCTGATGGCCTGCTCATCCCCAACTGTCCCCCCTGCCAGCCTGCTTGCCCCCAACTGTCACCCCTGCCAGCCTGCTTGCCCCCAACTGCCCCCCCCTCCTGGCCTGATCACCCCCAACTGCCCTCCCCTCCTGGCCTGATTGCTCCTAACCACCTCTGCCTCGGCCCCACCACCATGGCTTTGTCCAGAAGGACATCCAGAACGTCTCCCAGAAGGTCTCCTGGTCTAATGAACATATTACCCTTTTATTAGTATAGATAATTTCTCTCTTTGAACTGCTTTCACTGTGTTCCATAGATTTTGGGTTGTTTTATTTTCATTTTCATTTGTCTCCCAGTAACTTTTGATTTCTTCCTTGATCTTGTAAACCCATTCATGTTTAGTAATGTGTTATTTAGCCTCTGTGTGTTTGTGTGTTTTTAATTTTTTCCTTCTAATTGATTTCTAGTTTTAAATCAATGTGGTCTTTATATCATTTCAATCTTCTTAAATTTATTGACACTTGTTTGTGTCCTAACATGTTGTCTATCCTGGAAAACATTTTATGTGCACTTGAGAAGAATGTATATTGGGCTGCTTTGGGGTGAAATGCTCTAAAAATGTCTGGCCTAATGTGTCTTTTTTATTTTTATTTATTTTTTTATTCACTGTTTCCGGAGGTACTGCAACACTGGGTTTCTATTCCATCTCCCTGCTCCAAAAATCCATTTAATATATTGTTCTCAGATAGAGGACATATCAGATATTAAACTGATAAGAACAGATACTACACTTGATCTTAGCCCAAAGGCTGAGAAGTGATCTAATGTGTCATTTAAGGCCACATTTTCTTGTTAATCTTTTTGTGTGTTTCTGAAAGAGCTATCTATTGATGTCTTGGAGTGGTAAAGTCCCCTACTATGACAGCATTACTGTCTATCTTTCCCTTTTTGTGCATCAGTATTTGCTTTACATATTTAGTTGCTTCCATGTAGGGCACTCAGATGTTTACAGTGATTATATTCTCTTGTTGGATTGATCTTGCTATCCTTATCTAATGTTCTCTTTGTTTCTTATTATGGCTTTTGTTTTTCTATCCTTATCTAATGTTCTCTTTGTTTCTTATTATGGCTTTTGTCTGATTGCTACCCAGCTTTTGGTTGGTTTGTTTGTTTCCATTTTCAAAAAAACATGTTGTTTCATTTCTTTATTTTCGGTCTGTGTGTCTTTTGATCCAAAGTGGGTGTCTTGTAGACAGCATATATATGGGTCTTATTTTCTTATCTATTCAGCTACCTATGTCTTTTGATTTGATCATTTAATCCATTTTCATTTAAAATGATTATTGATAGATATGCATTTATTGACATTTCATTATTTATATTTACTTTCCTTTCCCACCCATTTTTTTTTCTTAAAAAAGTCCCTTTAACATTTCTTGTAATACTAGTTTGGTGCTGATAAATTTCTTTATCTTTTTTCTTGTCTGGAAAGGTCTTTATCTTTTCTTCAATTAAAAAAAAAAAAAAAAAAAGAAAAGCCATGTTAGTTAGAGTAGTCTGGCTGTGGGTCCTTGCTTTTCATCATTTTGAATATTTTGTGCCAATCCTTTCTGGCCTGAAAAGCTTTTGTTGAGATATCAGCTGAAATTCTTATGGGAGCTCCCTTGTAAGTGACTAACTGTTTTTCCCTTGAATCTGAATCTGTATTAACCTGGTGAATTTTAACCTTACTGCTTTTAAGATTCTGTTTTTGTCTTTAACCATTAGCATTTTAATTATAATGTGTCTTGGTGGGGGCCTCTTTGGTTTATTTTGCTTGGGACTCTCCACACTGCCTGGACTTGTATGTCTTTTTCTTCACAAGGTTAGGGAAGTTTTCAGTCATTATTTTTTCAAATAAGCTCTCAATCCCTTGCTCTCTCTCTTCTCTTTCTGGTACTCCTATGATTTGAGTGTTACTGCACTTGATTTTGTTCCAGAGTCCACTTAAAATTCCCTCATTTCTTTGAATTTTTTTCCCTGTTCTGATTGTGTGTTTTCTGCTACCTCTTTTTTCAAATAATGGATTCTATCCTCTGATTCACGTAATCTACTGTTGGTTCCTTCTAATGTGCCTTCATTTCAGTTATTACACTCTTAATTTCTTACTTTTTGGGGGGAGACGGTTCTATGTCTCTAGGTCCTCTATGCTTACTTTCCTTTGGTTGAAGTACTTACTGATGTCACCTATTCTTTGCCTAAATTTCTTAAGCATCTTTATAACCAGTGTTTTGAACTCTGAATCCAGTAGTTTGCTTGCCTCCATTTCATTGAATTCTTTTTCTCAAGATCTTTTTCTCTTCTTTTATTTGGGAAAAGTTTTTTTTTTGTCTCCCCATTTTGGCTGCCTCTCTGTGTTTATTTATCTGTATTAGGAAGATCTGCTACATCTCCCTGTTTGGCAGGGTAGCCTTATGTAATAGATGTCCTGTGGGTCCCCTTGGTGCAATCTTCTTAATCACCTGAGCCAGATGCTCCAGGAGTGCCCTTTGTATTCATTGTGTGTGCCTTACTGTTGTAGTTGAGCATTGATTGCTGTTAGCATGTTAGTGGGTAGGTTTGACCCTCAGGCTAGTAGATGGCTGTGATGATTGGTCACAACCATAGCATATGAGCTGCTGTGCAGAAGCTGATACCATGAAGTGGAATTTGCCCCAGTGGAGTCTGGTGTTTGCCAAGATCTCCCTTAGGGTGGGCCACATGGTGAGCTAATCTGGTGATGGTCTGTAGTGGTCTGAATCCAGCCACTTGGTTTGTTGATTATGGGGCCCCTTGGGAGGGACTCCAATGCAGGTCAATGTCAGACATTGCCTATACCATCTGAGAGCTACCTGTTATGAGCTACAAACTTATCTATAATTGATAGCTGCCTCTGGAGGAGCCAAGTTGCAAACAGAAGCTGGCTACCACTAGTACCAGGCCCTGGGTAGGTAAGTAAAAGGCCCAATGCACCCTGAGAACCGCCATAACCTGCCAGCTCCTTGTTAGGCTCATCTACTGAAAGAGCCTTGGTTCCTACATGAGTTGTGTGAAGCAGGGTCTTGAGCAATCAATAGGGTGTGGAGGCTGATATTCACCAGGTTAATACAGATTCAGATTCAATGCTTGTGGTGAGCTGGAGGCTACTCAGCAAAAGTCTCAGGTACACTGAAACCAGCTTCCACCTGCCTGGGGCCTGCAGACCTTTTTCATAAAGAGGGGTCTTAGGAAGTCAACAGGTTGGAGCTAGTAGAATTCACCAGATTAATGAAGATTAAGATTTGGCCATGTGGGGTGAAGGCTCATAATAGGAATAGTAGCTCCTGTTATAACTCCTATGGGAAGATGGCCCTTTCCCTGAAGCCACATAATTCAATTTCTCTCTGTCATCTCTTGAGCTTGACTAGAATTCTTCAAAAAGCTTCTTAAGAAAGACTGCAGTACGGGCCTAGACTAGTTGGTGCTGAGAGCCTTGAGCCATGTGGAAATTGGGTAGGGAGTGGTCTCAGGGAATCATCAAGGTAGAGCTAGTGGAGTTCACCAAGATAATGTAGATTCAGATTTGGCCATGTGGGGGTACCACTGAACACAGAGACATTGGTGGTTGTTCTTTAATCCCTCATCCCAAAGCCATACAACTCAGTCTCTCCCTATATGCCTCTGGTGACCCCCTCTCCATCCTGAGCCATAGTCCCTTTGCCACAGCCCAGAGCCTGCAAATGAGAGTTTGTGTGCTAGCTTTTTATGAGGACACTTGGGGTTCCAGCAGCCTTTGTCTCACCCAGAAAGGTGAAGTACTTACTGATCCACTGATTTTAACTGCCAGATGTTATGTGGGCTCCTCTTTCCAGCACTGGTGTTTTTAGCTGAGGAGCTTGGTGTGGGGCTTACACCCCTTGCTCCTCAAGTGGAAACTCTGCAGCTGCAGTATCCCTCCCAATTTTTAACCACCACATATGGGTGTGGGGCAAGCCTGCTTCCACATCTCCACCCCTCCTACTAGTCTCGATGTGGCTTATTCTTTATATCCTTAGTTGTAGGACTTCTGTTCACATAGTCTTCAGGTGATTATACAGTTTGAGTATTCTATAATTTAGTTGTCATTTTGATGTGATCATGGGAGAAGGTGAGTGCAACTTCCATCTACTCTGCCATCTTGACTGAAATCCCACCATTTCTTATTTAAAAGGCAATGACTACAACAGACAAAGCACAAAGTAATAGTGCCTTCCTCATCACCCTAAAGTCAATGTGGCCTAATATTTATATACACATATTTAAAGTTACAGTAATAAAAAATTATAGTAAATTTTCCCCTGGAAAAACCAATGCTTTATTTAACATATATTTTATGTGTTTAGTACAAAGAAATAATTGTTTTTATCTAAAGTAATAAACAAGGCGGGGTTGGACGCGGAGTCTGCGCCATCTTGATCCGGAAAGTGGAGCTTATCTGAAGCCTGAGAATCCACAACGGCGGCACCCCAGGAACAGCTGCGAGCCCCAGAACAACGCTCCCCAACTGGCGCAAGCGCACGGGTTCAGAGGAGCTCTACACTCCACCACGGAAAGGTCAGATTTCGCCTGGGATAAGGTGAGGTCTCTGGTCCCGGCGGGAGAGAGGAACGTGCGTTTTGCGGGAGCTGGAGGACCAGGGAAGTCTGTGCCTAGAAAAATCCGTGGCTGTAGGGGCTGGCGTGATCTGTGATTGTGGAAAGGGGTCCTCAGAGCTGCTAAGAGAAGGGCACTCTAAAAAGCAACCCATTTTGATCTGAAGTGCAGGGACACCCTAAGAATTTCAGGCAGTCCAGACTTACGCGCAGCCCCTGCGTTCCCTGGGTGCCTGGGCTTACGCGGAGTCCCGGAGTACGCACAACTGGGCTTTTTCCTCTTGAAATTCTTGCTTCTGATTACTAAGCCCAATACATAGGATCACCCAGTTGGGGACACCCTGGGAGACTGCAGGGGAAGGTTGTTTTTCTGGAACCTGGGGATCGGAGCAGGGAGTGACCATCAGAGAGTCAGCTCTGAGGCAGACCACTCCCACAGGCCGGTGACAAGTGCCACAGGGAAAGAAGGCTCTAACACTGCCTAGAGAGGCCATAGATAGACCCGGAAGTTAATCCAGAAACACTGCCACCCAGGGGCTGAATCACAAATCGACTCTTGTGTAATCAAAAATAAAGGAATACGAGAAATTAAGACACACCGCCTGCTTAAAATCAGGACTGGCTTACAACACCGAAGAGCAGTGGATCGCAGGGAACTGCAATACTGTCTGGACTGAGAAACAGGCGTGCCAAACAGAAAAACAGAGGAAGTGAATGACCTTCACTACTTCACATTTTATTTTTACCTTTTATTTTTTTATTTTTTTTATTTTTTTTTTATTTTCATTTTTTGCATCTTTTAATCAAGAAACTTTTTTTTCTTTTTTCATCACTTGATTTAACCTTTTTAATGATTACATTTTTATTTTCAATCCGTATTATTACTACTGCTATTTTATCTTTTTTTTTTTTTTTTAAAGTGTCATTTTATTTTCTCTTCATTTTATTTTGGGATTAGGGTTCTACATTCTATTTATATCTTTCCTTTAGCATCGTTTTACTCTATCTCAACTCTACCTTTAGGCCATCACTCTCTTCCTAACCTCCCCCTTTTCAGTGTCCTGTTTATATTACCCTTTTACTGCTTTAGATTTTCCCTATTCTTTCTGTTTACCCCTTGTTAAAATTTCACCCTACTTACATATCTAATCTCCAATCCTCTGCTCCAAGTCCACATACACCTCTCCCTTCGCTGTCTGAGCTATCCATAAACTTGTCCTTCTCTCTGTCCTTTTGTTGTTGTTTGCTTGAATGTAGATTATATCCAATTTTTATGCTTTTTGGTGAGATTGTTTTGCTTATTCTTATGTTTATTTTTTTGTTTGTTTTGTGCTTCAGCTTTCCCTTGCCTCACTCCATATTAGTTGGTGTGGTAGTTTGTACTAATCCCCAGGCACTTGTTGCTGGCATTTGATGGGATTAGTGATTGTTCTATTGGAGTTTTATCCCCAATATATATAGTCTGTTCCCCTTTCTCTCTTAGTCACTTTCTTATCTCTCTTACTTTTTTTTTTCTTTCTCTTTACTTTCCCTTTTCCCAATTTTATTTTCTCACACCTTTTTTCTTTTTTTCTTTCTTTCTTTCTTTCCTTTTTCCTCTTCTTCTTTCTCTCCTATCACCTAATTTGCCTTTCTCTGGTGGTCACCTTTATTGGAGGTTATTAATATTGTGAATACATTCCTGTTCAGTGCCTTGTGAGTTGTACCTGGTAGTGCTGTATTTTGTGCCTTTAAATCAACCCAGAGGAGAGAGAACTACATAACCAGACACCCAGAGAAGAGAGACCATGGGGAGACAAAGAAGCAGCCCGCATATGAAAGAAAAGCAGGCATCACCAGAAAAGGAAGTAAACGAAATGGAGGCAAGCAACCTGTCAGAGAAAGAATTCAGAGAAATGGTCATAAGGTGGCTGAAAAGAATGGAAGACAAATTCGACAATATGAGCAAGAACCAAGAGGAAATGAAGAAGAACCAAGAAGAAATGAAAAATGACATCGCTGCTGTAAAGAACTCAATAGAAAGCATCAAGAGTAGACTAGAAGAAGCAGAGGACCGCATCAGTGAGCTAGAAGACAAGATGGAAAAAAATACCCAAGAAAAGCAACTTCTAGAAAAAAAAATTAAAACGCAGGAGGAGAGTCTAAGGGAACTTTGGGACAACACGAAACAAAACAACATCCGCATAATAGGGGTTCCAGAAGGAAAGGAAGCTGAGCAAGGAATAGAAAACCTCTTTGAAGAAATAATGACAGAAAATTTCCCAGATATAGGGAAGAAAAAACACACACAAATCCAAGAAGCTCACAGAGTCCCAAGCAAAATGAACCCCAAAAGACCGACACCAAGGCACATTATAATTAAATTGGCAAACACCAATGACAAAGTAAGAATCTTAAAAGCAGCAAGAGAGAGACAGAAAGTTACATACAAAGGAACCCCCATCAGACTAGCAACTGATTTCTCAACAGAAACTCATCAGGCCAGAAGGGAATGGAATGAAATATACAAAGTCATGCAAAGGAAGGGTCTGAATCCAAGAATACTGTACCCAGCAAGGCTGTCAATCAAAATTGAAGGTGAAATCAGGAGCTTCACAGACAAAAAAGTACTAAGGGAATTTATTACCACCAAACCAGCAATGCAAGAAATGCTAAAGGGTCTGCTGTAAAAAAAAGAAAGAAAGAAAGAAAGAAACAGGAAGCGAAGAAGTAACACAGGGGTAAAGAATAGGAATGGCGACAAATAAGTACCTATCAATAATAACTTTAAATGTAAATGGATTAAATGCCCCAATCAAAAGACATAGGGTAACGGATTGGATAAGAAAACACGACCCATATATCTGCTGTCTACAAGAAACCCACCTCAGAAAAAAAGACGCACACAGACTGAGGGTGAAGGGATGGAAAAAGGTTTTCCAGGCAAATGGAACTGAAAAAAAAGCTGGGGTAGCAATACTTATATCTGACAAATTAGATCTCAAACTGAAGGACATAACAAGAGATAAGGAAGGCCATTTCATAATACTAAAGGGAGCAATCCAACAAGAAGAAATAACTCTGGTAAACATATATGCACCCAATACAGGAGCACCCAAATACATAAAAAAACTCCTGGAGGATATCAAGGGAGAGATTGACAGCAATACAATCATAGTAGGGGACTTTAATACCCCACTATCACCATTGGACAAATCCTCTAAACAAAACATCAGCAAAGAAACATCAATCCTAAATGACTCACTAGACCAGATGGAATTAATTGACATCTTCAGAACATTTCACCCCAAAGCCACAGAATATACATTCTTCTCAAGTGCACATGGGTCATTTTCAAAGATAGACCATATGTTGGGACATAGGCAAAGTCTCTTCAAATTCAAGAAGATAGAAATCATATCAAGCATCTTCTCAGACCACAGTGGCATAAAACTGGAAATCAACTACAATAAAAACAACCCAAAGAAATCAAACACATGGAGACTAAACAGCATGCTATTAAACCATGACTGGGTTACCAGAGAGATCAAAGAAGAAATAAAAAACATCATGACAACAAATGACAATGAAAACACTACAATCCAAAATCTATGGGACACAGCGAAAGTAGTCCTGAGATGGAAGTTCATAGCTCTACAAGCCTACTGCAAAAAACAAGAAACAGGGGTAATAAATTACCTAACCCAACAACTCAAAGAGTTAGAAAAAGAGCAACAAGAAAAGCCCAGTGTAAGCAGAAGGAAGGAAATAATAAAGATCAGAGCAGAGATAAACGACATAGAGACCAAAGAAACAATAGAAAAGATCAACAAAACCAAGAGCTGGTTCTTTGAAAGGATAAACAAGATTGATGAACCTCTAGCCAGGCTCACCAAGAAGCAAAGAGAGAGGACCCAAATAAACAAGATCAGAAATGAAAGAGGTGAAATAACAACAGATCCCGCCGAAATACAAAGGATTGTTAAAAAATACTACGAACAACTCTATTCCAACAAACTGGACAACCTGGAGGAAATGGACATATTCCTAGAAAAATATAACCTTCCAAAACTCAATCAGGAAGAATCTAAACAGCTCAACATGCCAGTAACTATGGAAGAAATTGAAGCAGTCATCAAAGAGCTTCCAGCAAACAAAAGCCCGGGGCCAGACGGCTTCACAGGAGAGTTCTACCAAACATTCAAGGAAGAACTAAAACCTATCCTCCTCAGACTATTCCAAAAAATTCAAGAGGAAGGAACACTTCCAAGCTCCTTCTATGAAGCCAGCATCACCCTAATACCAAAACCAGATAAAGACAACACAATGAAGGAGAATTACAGGCCAATATCCCTCATGAATGTAGATGCCAAAATCCTCAATAAAATTCTAGCAAATAGGATCCAGCAGTACATCAGAAAGATCATACACCATGACCAAGTAGGATTTATCCCAGGAATGCAAAGATGGTTCAATATCCGCAAATCAATAAATGTGATACATCACATAAACAAATTGAGAGATAAAAATCACATAGTCATATCAATTGATGCAGAAAAAGCATTTGACAAAATCCAACACCCTTTCTTGATAAAAACTCTCAACAAGGTGGGAATAGAAGGATCATACCTCAACATCATAAAAGCTATATATGATAAACCCACAGCTAACATCATACTCAATGGGCAAAAACTAAAACCATTTCCCCTAAGAACAGGAACAAGACAGGGATGCCCACTCTCACCACTCCTGTTTGACATAGTACTGGAAGTATTAGCCACTGCAATTAGACAAGAAGAAGAAATAAAAGGCATCCAAATTGGAAAAGAAGAAGTAAAGCTGTCCTTATTTGCAGATGACATGATATTGTACATAAAAAACCCGAAAGACTCCATCAAAAAACTAACAGACTTAATAAATGAATTCGGCAATGTAGCAGGATACAAAATTAACACCAAGAAATCTATGGCATTTCTATACACCAACAATGAACTTACAGAAAGAGAGACTAAAAAAGCAATCCCATTTTCCATCGCACCAAAAAAATTAAGATACTTAGGAATAAACCTAACCAAGGAGGTAAAAGACCTATATGCGGAAAACTACAGGACACTGTAAAAAGAGATAGAGGAAGATGTAAACAGATGGAAGAACATACCATGTTCATGGATTGGTAGAATCAACATCATTAAAATGTCCATACTACCCAAAGCAATCTATAGATTCAATGCACTCCCCATTAAAATACCAACGGCGTATTTCACAGACCTAGAAAGAACTCTCCAAAAATTCATCTGGAATAAAAAAAGAACCCGAATAGCCACAGCAATCCTGAGAAAGAAGAATGAAGTAGGAGGGATCTCAATACCAGATTTCAAGCTGTATTACAAAGCCACTGTCCTCAAAACAGCCTGGTACTGGCACAAGAACAGACATATAGATCAGTGGAACAGAATAGAGAATCCAGATATCGACCCAAACCAATATGCGCATTTAATATTTGACAAAGGAGGCATGAGCATACAATGGAGTCAAGACAGTCTCTTTAATAAATGGTGTTGGGAAAATTGGACAGATAGATGCAAAAAAATGAAACTAGATCACCAACTTACACCATACACAAAAATAAACTCAAAATGGGTACAGGACTTAAATATAAGACGGGAAATCATAAAAATACTAGAGGAATCCACAGGCAGCAAAATCTCAGACATATGCCAAAAGAACTTTTTCAGTGATACTGCCCCTAGGGCAATGGAAGCCAAACAAAAAATAAACAAATGGGACTACAGCAAAATAAAAAGCTTTTGCACAGCAAAAGAAATCATCAACAAAACAACAAGAAACCCCACTGTATGGGAGAACATATTTGCAAATGGTATCACTGATAAAGGTTTAATTTCCAACATCTACAGGCAGCTTATACAACTTAATAAAAGGAAGATAAAGGATCCAATAAAAAAATGGGCAACAGACCTAAATAGAATCTTTTCTAAAGAAGACAGAAGGAAGGCCAAGAGACACATGAAAACATGCTCAAAGTCACTAATTATCCAAGAGATGCAAATCAAAACAACAATGCGATACCATCTCACACCTGTCAGAATGGCTATCATCAACAAATCAACAAACGACAAGTGTTGGCGAGGATGCGGAGAAAAAGGAACCCTCGTGCACTGCTGGTGGGAATGCAGACTGGTGCAGCCACTGTGGAGAACAGTATGGAGTTTCCTCAAAAAACTGAAAATGGAACTCCCATTTGACCCAGTAATCCCACTCCTAGGAATATATCCTAAGAAACCAGAAACACCAATCAGAAAGGATATATGCACCCCTATGTTCATAGCAGCACAATTTACAATAGCTAAGATTTGGAAACAGCCTAGGTGCCCATCAGCAGATGACTGGATCAGAAAACTATGGTACATCTACACAATGGAATACTATGCTGCCGTAAAAAAGAAGGAATTACTACCATTTGTAGGCACTTGGATGGAATTAGAGAACATTATGCTAAGTGAAATAAGCCAGTCAATGAAAGAAAAATACCACATGATCCCACTCATTTGGAGATAATGAAAAACATTATAAACTGATGAACAAAAAGATAGTTACAGAGGCAGTAAAGCATCAAACAGACTGTCAAATTACAGGGGTAAGGTTAGGGAGAGGTGGGGGAAATAAGAGATCAACTGAAGGACTTATATGCATGTATATAAGAGTAACCAACAGATGCAAAACATTGGGGGGTGAGGGCATGTATGGGAGTGGGGTGGGGGTGGGGGGCAATGGTAAGATATGTACACATATAATACCTTAATAAAAATTTGAAAAGAAAAAAAAATAAAGTAATAAACAAACTGAAGTTAGAAAAATTAATTGGGATGTTGTTATTACAGCGTAGACAAGAGACAATGACAATCTGAAATGTAGCATCTTAGTAATGGTCAAGATGAAAGTGAGGGAATAGATTTGAGACTTATATTTGAGGTAAAATAGATCCAAGAATCACTGGGTCTATGGTGTGACAGAGTCAAAATAATCATATATTAATTTTCAGGTTCTTAGCTTGAGTGACCAGGCAGGTGATATTGACACTAAAATAAGGAAAATGAAAGGAGAACAGATTTAGAGAAGATTATAGAAAATTTAGTTTTGGATATGTTGAATTTGAGTTTCTTATGGGATAGTCAAGATGCATTTGGATATTTTAGTCTGAAGCTCTAGTGGTTTCTTTAAGCTGAAAATATAGCTTTTGTAGCCATCATCATATAGGAAGAGTATAGAGCATCAAAAAGCTGTGGTTCAAAGATTACACTTGTGGGACACAAAATATTAGGCATGGAAAAAATAAGAGAAACCTACAAAGAGAACAGAAAACAATAGAGATGTTCAAGGGAAACAGGAACATCCAAGGAAGAAAGGGTTTTAGAGGGTGGGAGAGGTAAACAGTGCCAAAAAATATCATAATGGTCCAGTAAGAATAAGACTAAAACATGTGCATTATAAAATTATTAGGTCATCAATGTCCTTAGCAGGAGCAGTTTCATTAGAGTGGCTTATGAGATGACTGGGTCTTTAGAAAGTAGACAGTTGTAGACTATTGTTTTGAAACTTTTGGCTGGCACTGTGCCTAATTTGCTACAGTATTTATACAGGTAAATAAATAAAAAATTAAATTATAATTTGGAATACTTTATTTAATAATTGATTGAAAAAACAAATACAACATAGGTAAAGCATTATCCAGGGGATCAAACCTCTTTAGTTTTTGAGCAACCATTTTGTATGTTTCTCTTCAAATATAGTTTCTCTTCAAAATTATCTTTATTCTATTCCAATTGAAAACATAACTCCTAAATAGTCTAGAGATCACCGAATACATGTTCTTTTTATTATTTTTATTGCAGAATATGTAGTCTCCAGATGTTCAAAGCTTCTGATTAATGGTAATGATTACATGCCACAGTGAAAATAGTGGAATACAGAATACTTAACACTTATTCCATAGAAGTATGTTCAAATTATTTTCATCAACAGGAGAAAAAGCAAGGCAAGAAAAGTAGATTATGTCACAAGGAACTTGTACTAGATATAGGAAATCCAAGTGCCTGGGGTATATTATACTCTAAGCTGACATTTGCCCTGGCAAGAATAGTGCTGGAGACTGCTTGTGACAAAGGTGAAAGACAACAATTTCAATCATCTTGAAAGAAAGAAAAAAAAAATCAATAGAAGAACATTTTTTTTAAAGAATGCTTTATTTTTTTCAATTGTACCTCTTTTCTTCTATGCAAGCCCCTATAAGAATGTGAATGTTTTAGAATGTCATATTACTTCTTACCTTCTAGATGTGACTTGTCTTGTAAAGAGCTAAATTTATCAGGAGCAAGATATTTTGTGAAATTAAGTTGTTTCTGAATACATTTCCAGTAATAAATTGTCATAAATACTGAGGTATTAATGAAGGATTGCTTGAAAACTTACAATGTCTTCAAAACACCAGTTTGAATCTCAGTGACTATAGGCTCTCAAAAGCAAATTTTTACTGCTAGATGGCAGTTGTTAGTTCATCATTCCTGGGCTGGGCCTGGATGCACCCACCTGGTTTTCTTATCAAAGTTTTTCAGCTTTCATGATATTTCAGCACAGTATTAAAAACTATGAATTTGGAGGCCAGAAAGATCAGTATTCTGGCTCTGCTACTTACTGTGTGTAACCTTAGGAAAGTTCCTCAGCCTCTCTACACCCATTAAATGTGGGAAGAATAGTAGCACCCATGGGGTTTGAGAAGGAATTAAATAAGAAGAAAGCTTAACATCTAACAATTATTCAATGTTAATCTTATAGGTTTTTTTTCATTCATATCATCCTATTGTGGACAGATTAACATAATCATATGTTCACCATCATCATTATTATCATCTGTGGGAGCACAGATGCTTGGATGCCAGTTATTAGATGGAGAAGACATGAGAAGTCGTAAGCATATAGGAGAGACTTTATTGCAGACCAAGTAGCCATTGCTAACAAGTAGCCATCCAACAAAGTAGTTCCTCAAAGTAGCCTCACAAAACAGCTGCACATCAGCTGGTCAGTAACACACTTTTATACTAACTTAGACAAAAGAGGCTTCTTGCTAAATAGTGACATCAATATTTGTGTTATAGAAAGGTACACCTGCACAGTGCATACAGTAAAACTGCTTTGTCATTGCCTTGCACATGCATATGGCAAATTGACCTTGAACATGCAGCGTACTCTGACTAGGGTTCCCACATCATCCCTCACTAACATTGACCTCTGACATTAATTGAAGGCTTGTTGAGAGTCAAACACCAAGAATATATTAGAAAAAGCAAAAAACATAAGATTAACTTTCAAGATGGACAATCTAATTGGGGAGCCATGGCATCTACACTAATAAAAGAGAAAGATGCAAATTGACTGTGCCTCTGCTACACCCACCAGCCAATCAGGAGCAGATATGCAAATTAACCCAACAAAGATGGCAGTGGCCACAGAGCTGGAGTGAGCAGGAGGCTTGGGTTGCCCCTGGCAATGGAGGAAGCCAAGCTTCCAGCCCACCCTGGCCTGCCCTAGCCTTCGCTCAAGGCTACAAAGTTTCAATTTTAGAAGATAAATAAATCCCAGATACCTGCTTCCAGCCGGCCCTGGCCACCGCTCAAGGAGGCGCTGAAAAAAAAAAAAAAAGGAGGGGCTGGGAGCCTGGGTCACCAGGGGGCATGGCCAGCCTGAAAATGGCCCTCAGCCCCTCACCCAGGCTGGCCAGGAACCTCAGTGGGGACCCCCACCCTGAAGGGGCTGTGGCCAGCCTGCAAACAGCCCTCAGCCCCTCACCCAGGTTGGCCATCCCCCCATGGAGTAAGAGTCCCCACTGAGGGGCATGGCCAGCCTGCAAACAGTAATCAGCCCCTCACCCAGGCTGGCCAAGCACCGCAGTGGGGACCCCCACCCTGAAGGGGGTGTGGGCAGCTTGAAAACAGCCCTCAGCCCCTCACCCAGGCTGGCCACGCCCCCCCAGCAGGGACCCTCACCCCACTGGGCGTGGCTGGCCTGAAAACCACCACAGGCCCCTCGCCCAGGTCACCCCACGCCCCAAGGGAACCTCCACCCTGATCTGGGACACCCTTCAGGGGAAACCAGCCAGCTCCGACCCGTGCACCAGGACTCTATCTATACTAATAAAAGGGTAATATGCTAATTAGACTGGGAGACCTTCCAGGAGACCTTCTGGACGTACTTTTGGACAAAGCCATGGTTGTGGGGACAATGTAGAGGCAGTTAGAGGCCAAGAGGGGAGGGCAGTTGTGGGTGATCAGGCTAGTGGGGGGCGGGGTCGTTGGGGGTAAGCAGACCAGCAGGGGGGCCAGTTGGGGGTGAGCAGGCCATCAGTGGGGGTCAGTTGGAAGTGATCAGGACAGCGGGGGGGCAGTTTGGAGTGAGCAGGCCAGCAGGGGGCAGTTGGGGGCGAGCAGGCCAGTGGGGAGGGAAGGTGGGGTGAGCAGGACAGCAGGGGGGGCAGTTGGGGGCAAGCACACTGGCAGGCAGGCAGGTGAATGGTTAGGAGCCAGCAGTCCCAGATTGCGAGAGGGATGGCCGACTGCTGGTTTAGGCCTGATCCCTGTAAACCAGCAGTAGGACATCCTTCGAGGGGTCCCAGATTGGAGAGGGTGCAGGCCAGGCTGAAGGACACCCACCCTCACGTGCGCGAATTTTGTGCACCGGCCACTAGTGTATATATAAAAGGGCAAGTACTAAACAAAAGGCATATACACCGAGTGGCCAGATTATTATGATCTCTGAACACACATATATATATGAGGCCTGGTGCATGAATTCGTGCATGGGTGGGGTCTGGCCAGCCTGGCCAGGGGAAAGAAACATGGGTGGTTGACCAGCCTGCCTGCTGGTCGAATTCCTGGTCGAGGGGACAATTTGCATATTAGCCTTTTATTATATGGGATATACACTGAGTGGCCAGATTATTATGCATTCAGAGATCATAATAATCTGGCCACTCAGTGTATGTTTTCTACCATGTGGGCAACACTGATGAATAGTGTGCTAAATACATGATCATTGTGTCTCTGAGTGGCAGAGGAGAACTTCTGTGTAAGAGATGAACAAGAAGAATTTAGGAGAATGAGCACTGTGAATAAGGAGGAAAACATGAGCAAAATTATAGATTAAATAAAAGTATTTAGGGAATGTCATCTAGGCAGCATAACTGCAACAGAATATTAGTATAGGGCGAATGAAAGATGAATTTAGAGAAATGGACCAAAGCCTTTGTAATAGGAACTAATTCTAGAGTTAAACTTTTATAAGAAATATTTCTTACCTGCATTGTCTACTCTGGGCACCGGCATTTTTATTTCATGAGTAATTGGGATATATCCAACCTAAATATTTATAACAATACTAGAGGCCTGGTGCATGAAAAGTTATGCACTGGAGTGGGGTCCCTCAGCCTGGCCTGCCACGTCTCACAGTCTGGGAGCCCTCAGGGGTGGGAGGCAACCCAGTGATCAGGGGAAGGTGATGCCCCTATCACAACTCTGCTGTTGCCACTGCTGGCAACACAAACCTTGGCCAGCCCTGGTTACCAGAGCCTCGGGCTGCCCTGGGCAGCTGGGCAGCTACCATCTGAGGCTTGCCTATGCCGTGGACTGGCCCTGGGTGGCTGGGGGGCTGAGAGGACTGGGGGACTCCAGAGGCAGTCGCGTGGACTGGCTGTGCACCTGCCACCCCGGCGGGGATGATGGAACTGGGCGCTGCCATCTTGTGGCTGTGGGCGCCACCTTTGAGGGTGTGGCAGTCAATTAGCATATTCCCTCCTTATTGGCTATGGGTGCCACCATGTTTGCGACAGCATGAGGGTCAATTAGCATATTCCCTCTTTATTTGATGGATTAATATTTGACAAGGGAGGCAGGAGCATACAATGGAGTCAAGGCAGTCTCTTCAATAAATGGTGTTGGGAAAACTGGGCAAATGCATGCAAAAAAATGAAACTAGACCAACAACTTACACCATACACAAAAATAAACTCAAAATGGATAAAGGACTTAAGTATAAGATGGGAAACCATAAAAATCTTAAAAGAAGCCACAGGCAGCAAAATAGCAGAAATTTGTTGTACCAATATATTTACCAATCCAGCTCCAAGGGCAATGGAAACTAAAAAGAAAATAAACAAATGGGACTTCATCAAAATAAAAAGCTTCAGTACAGCAAAAGAAACCATCAACAAAACAACAAGAAAGCCCACTGCATGGGAGAACATATTTGCCAATGTTGTCTCTAAAGGGGTTTAATCTCCAAAATTTATAGGGAACCCATACAACTTAACAGAGGAAGATAAACAATCTAATAAAAAAAAAGGGGGCAAAGGACCTAAATAGATACTTTTCAAAAGAGTACATGGAGAAGGCCAAGAGACATATGAAAACATGCTCAAAGTCACTAGTCATCTGAGAGATGCAAATCAAAACAACAATGAGGTACCATATCACACCTGTCAGAATGGCTGTCATCAACAGATCAACAAATGACAAGTCCTGGTGAGGCTGCAGAGAAAAAGAAACTCTCTTGCACTGCTGGTGGGAATGCAGACTGGTGCAGCCACTGTGGAAAACAGTATGTTATTTCCTCAAAAAATTAAAAATGGAACTGCCATTGAACCTAGTAATACCCCTTCTAGGAATATATCCCAAGAAACTAGAAACACCAATCAGAAAGGATATATGCACCCCTATGTTCACAGCAGCACAATTTACAATAGGTAAGATGTAGAAACAACGTAAGTGCCTATCTGTAGATGAGTGGATTAGAAAACTGTGGTTCATATATACAATGGAATACTTTGCTGCTGTAAAAAAGAAGGACTTCTTACCATTTCAGCAGCATGGATGGAACTGGAGAGCATTATGCTAAGCAAAATAAAACAGTCAGAGAAAGATAAATATCAGATGATCTCACTCATCTGTGGAATATAATGAACAACATAAACTGATGAACAAAAATAAAACCAGAGTCATAAAAGCATGGAACAGACTGCCCAACCTATGAGGGAAGGTGTGGTGTTAGGGGGTAAGAGATCAACCAAAGGACTTGTATGCATGCATATGACCATAACCAATGGACACAGATGGGGCGAGGTGATGGCATGTGCTGGGGGTTGGGGGAGTTGTAAATGGAGGAAAAAAGAGACTTATGTAATACTTTAAACAATAAAGAATTTAAATTAAAAGAAAAAGAAACAAGAGAAATCCCAAGTCAACAACCTAACATTACATCTTAAAGAACTAGAAAAACAAGAACAAAATTCAGCAGAAGAAAAGAAATAATAAAGATTAGAATATGCCTACCACAAGATGACACACAACCTCCAAGACAGATGGCACATGCAAATGCAAACTTCCTTCCCCAGAAGACACATGCAAACCACGCTAGATAGCATATGGATATAAGTAGCTGGCTTGATTCTGCAGGATGAGGAGAAGGTACAACTTTAAATGCTTCAGGGCATTGCACTGCAAAAAATAAATGGAAGGCTCTAAGCCCAACCTGATTTTGTGGGATCAAGAAAAGGCACACATTCCTGCAACTATTCCTTTCAGAGGAAATAAGAGGTTTGCGGTGTGCACATCTACAGGAAAGTCCCCAAATCTTTTTCTGTGCTGAATGGTAAAGGTTTTTTTCTCCCAAAGCCAGTCAGTAATGACTGGCAGAAGGGAATACTTCTTCAAATGTGAAGAGAGCAATGCAATATTTCAAAATACATAAATAATCAGGGAAAAAATAACACCATCAAAAGAACGAAATTAAAGACCCAGTAGCTGACCCCAAAGAAAAGAGAATCTACTTGACAAGTAAATAAAAATAATTGTCCTAAAGAAACTCTGAGATTCAAAAAAGAGCATAAATATAAAACTAAAACATCAAGAAAACAATATATAAACAATGAAAAGTTCAACAAACGTTCAATAAGAAGAAACTAAATAGAAATTCTGGAGTTAAGAACACAATGTTTGAAATGAAAAATACAACTGAGAGCTTTAACAACAGACTTGAACAAGAAGAAAGAATCAGAAAACTGACAGATCATTTAAAATTATCTGGTTAGAGGAATAAAAAGCAAAAAGAATGAAAAAGAGTAAAGAAAGCCTGTGGAACTTCTGGGACATTATGACAATAAATACACAATATATGCATTGTGAGCACCCCAGAGGGAGCAGAGAAAGAGAAAGGGGCAAAAAGCTATTTTAAAAAATTAACAATAGAAGCTTTCCAAAGCTGTGAGGGAAATGACTATACAGTTCCATAATGCCCCCCAAACCCAAATAGGTTAGACATCAAGAGAAATCACTAAGACACATTATAATTGTCAAAATTCAAAAACAAAAGTAAATACACTCTGATGATATGATTCAGCAATTTTGCTCCTTGGTATTTACCTAAAGGAGTTGAAAATCTTTGTCTACCAAACAAAACCTACACATGGATGTTTATAACATCTTTATTCATAATTGCCAAAATTTTGAAACAGCAAGATGTTTTTTAGTAGGTGAATGGATAAATAAACAGTGGTATTATTTAGCACTAAAAAGAAATTAACTATCAAGTCATGAAAAAATGTGGAGAAACCTAAAATACATATTACTAAGTGAAAAGAGCATACATGAAAAGGGTACATCCTGTATAATTTCAATTATATGACATTCTGGAAACGGCAAAACTATAGTGCCAACAGGAGATCAGTATTTTCCAGGGGTGGAGATTGGGGAAACACAAATAGACAAAGCACAGTGGATTTTTAGGGCATTGAAAATACACTATATGATATTTTAATGAAGGATATCTATATATATAAAAAGCCAGCAACTGTAACACCATAACAACCAGAATGATGCCCACTGTGGCCAGGGAACCTGCCCGATCAGGGGATGGGGCTTGCCAGCCCACCTCCTGCAGCCCCTCCCCACATCTGACCTGCCCCTGATCGTCCCTTCACCCTAATAGGGGTTGAGGCTGGCCAGCCAACCTCCTGCAGGCCCTCCCACTGTCTGGCCCCACCCTTGATCAGCTCCCCACCCCAATAGGGGGCAGGGCCAGCCAACCTCCTGCAACTCCTCCCCCAACCTGGCCCCACCCCAGATCAGCCCCCCCACTCTGATCAGGGCCAGGGCAGGCCAGCCAACCACCCATGGCCCCTCCCCAAGACTGCTGATCCTTGATCGGCACCCTCTACCCCAAAAATTATAAATGAAAGAGAAAGTATTACAACTTATAACACAGAAATGCAACAAATCATAGGAGACTACCATAGATAATTTTACACAAATAAATTGGATAACTGGGATAGTGAGCACAAATTCAATATAGAGTTGACATATTATAGAATCCTATACCTGAAAATTAAATAATTTTATTAACCAATTTTACCTCAATAAATTCAGTACAAATAAGATAAAATGAAATTTAAAATAAAAATAGTAAAATCAACAACAAAAGAAATGAATAAATTCCTAAAGGCATACAACCTACCAAGACAAAGTGATGAAGAATTAGAATATATAAACAGACCTATTACTTGTAAGGAGATTGAATCAGTAATCAAGCTCTCCCAAGAAAGAAAAGCTCAGGGACCAGATGGCTTTCCTGGTGATTCTACAACATGTAAAGAAGAATTAACAGCAGTCCTTCTCAAAATCAGTCAGAAAATTGAAGAGAAAAAACTGTTTCAAACATTTTATGAGACCAGCATTTCTGTGATACTAAACCCAGACAAAGTCTCTACAAAACAAAACAAACAAAAAAGAAAGACAGATTACAGACCAACATCCCTAATAAATACAAATGCAAACATTTTCAATAAAATACTAGCGAACTGAATTGAACAGCACATTTAAAAAGAAGGAGCACACACCATGATCAATGGGATTTATTCCCAGAATTCAGAGATAATTTAACATACATAAATCAATAAATATATTATACCACATTAACAAAATAAAATATAAAATCACATGATCATCTCAATAGATGTAGAAAAACTGTTTAAAAAATGCAAGCTCTTTTCCCGATAAAAACTGTCAACAAATTATGTATAAAAGAAATAAAGCTCAACATAATAAAGACCATATATGACAATCCCACAGCTAACATCATACTCAGTGTTAAAAAGCTCAAAGCTTTCCAAGATCAAGAACAAGACAATAATGCACACTCTCCCAAGTTCTATTCAAGATAGTACTGGAAGTTCTAGCTAGAGCAACTAGGCAATAAAAATAATAAGGGACAGTCATATTAAAAGAAAGAAGTAAAATCTCTGTCTACAGTTGACATTATATTATACTAGAGGCCCAGTGCACAAAATTCATGCATGGGGGGAGGGGGAAGGTGTGTCCCTCAGCCCAGCCTGCACCCTCTCCAATCTGGGATCCCTCTCACAATCCAGGACTCCTGGCTCCCAACTGCTTGCCTGCCTGCCTGCCTGATTGCCCCTAACCACTTCTGCCTGCCAGTCTGATCACCCCCTAACCACACCCCTGCCAGCCTGATTGATGCCTAACTGCTCCCCTGCTGGCCCGATTGCCCCTAACTGCCCTCCCCTGCTGGCCTGGTCCCCCGCAACTGCTTTCCCCTACAGGCCAGGGTCCCCCCAACTGCCCTCCCCTGAAGTCCTGGTTCCTCCCAACTGTCCTCCCCTGCTGGCCTGATCACCCACAACTGCCCTCCCTTGCAGGCCTGGTCCCCCCCAACTGCCCTCCCTTGTAGGCCTGGTCGCTGCCAACTGCCTTCCTCTGCCAGCCCAGTCACCCCTAACTGCCCTCCCCTGCAGGCCTTGTTGCCCACAGCTGCCCTCCCTTGACAGCCATCTTGTGGCGGTCATCTTGTGTCCACCTGGGGGCAGCCATATTTGACCACATGGGGGTGGCCATCTTGTGTGTTGGAGTGATGGTCAATTTGCATATTACTCTTTTATTAGATAGGATATTGAAAAACATAAAGACTCCTCTAAATTTGTTTAGAACTAATAAACAAATTTAATAAAGTTGCAGGATATAAAATCTATAAACAGCATATATTGCTTCTATGCACTAAAATATAACTATTTCTAAAAATTAAGAAAACAATTCCCTTTATAGTAACATTAAATGGAATAAAATACTTAGCAATAGATTTAACCAAGGAAGTGAAGATCTATACACTAAAAACTATAAAACATTGCTAAAAGAAATTGAAGAAGACACAAATAGATAAATATCCAACCCTGACTGGTTTGGCTCAGTGGATAGAGTGTCGACCCTACAGAACTGTAGGGTCCCAGGTTCAGTTCCAGTCAAGGGCATGTACCTTGGTTGCAGGCACATCACCAGTAGGGACTGTGCAGGAGGCAGCTGATCCATTTTTTTCTCTCATAGACATTTCTGGCTCTATCCCTCTCCCTTCCTCTCTGTAAAAAATCAATAAAGTGTATTTAAAAAAAGTAAGTAGATATCCAATGTTTGTGAATTGAAGGAATTAACATTGTTATAATGTACATACTGACCAAAGTTATCTATTGATCTAATAAATTTTCTAACAAAATTTTAAAGGCCTGTTTACAGAAATAGAAAAACAATCCAGAATATCATGTGGAACTACAAGAAACACTGACAAAGAAATTTTGAGCAAGAAGAACAAAGATGAAGAGATAACATTTCCTGCCGTAGCCGGTTTGGCTCAGTGGATAGAGCATTGGCCTGCGGACCAAAGGATCCCAGGTTCAATTCTGGTCAAGGGCACATCCTGGGTTTCGGTTCAGTCCAAAATGCAGAAGGCAGCCAATCAATGGTTCCCTCTCATCATTGATGTTTCTATCTCTCTCTTCCTCTCTGAAATAAATAAAAATATATTTAAAAAAAGAGATAAAGTTTCCTGATTTCAAAATACATTCCAAAGCAATCTCTCTCTCTCTTTTTTTTTTTCATTTGTTTTTAAATTGTGGACAGTATAACAGATGTACCCAAATTCTCTCCCCGGCTTAGTCCTCCTCCCAACTCATGCCCCATTCCAGGCCTTCACCATACTATTGTTTGTGTCCATTGGCTATGCATATATGTATACAGACTGACATATCTCAGGGGGTGAGGGGGGGAATGGGAAGAGATTAACCAAATAATTTAGAAAGCTATCTTAATCATAAGAGTATGTTACTGGCATAAGAACAGACATATAAACCAATGGAACAGGATAGAAAGACCAAATATAAACTTATGCATATATAGTCAACTAATCTTTGACAAGGATGCTAAAAATACATAATGGTAAAAGATAGCCTTTTCAATAAATGATGTTGGGAAAACTGGATATCTACATGCAGAAAAGTAGAATTGGACCCTTACAACATACACAAAAATTATATTAAAAAAAATTAAAAACTTAAATGTAAGATGAAGCCATAAAGCTCCTAGAAGAAAACATAGGAAAAAAATCTCCTTAACATTGGTCTCAGCAATGATTATTTTTTTTTTTTGGATGTAACACCAAAAGCACAGGCAACAAAAGCAACTGTATAAACTTTTACACAGTTTTTAATTATGAGATTCCCCCCTTATGATGGGCCCTAGGTTTATCTTATCTGTTCTAGACTTTTTCTAGAATTAAAAGCAAAACTCAAAACTCTAGGTTCATCAGGTGACTCCATGGAAAAAGTTATCTCTTTCACCCTGTTTTCTGTCTAAGAAGATTTCTTGCTTAGTCAATAGCAAAATACATTTTTTTAGGATTTCATATATATATTTCAACATTTTATTTGGAAGAGTCTTCATTAAATTTAGTCCACTATACTACCAGACATGGATCTCATAGATTTATAGATGTGGAAATAATATAATGTGTCCAAGATCGCACTGATAGGCAACAGCAAAGTAAATATTAGACAGTGGATATCTTTGGTGTTTCACTAATTTTTTAAAATATATTTTATTGATTTCAGAGAAGGAAGGAGAGGGAGAAAGAGATAGAAACGTCAATGATGAGAGAGAATCCTTGATTGGCTGCCTCCTGAACACCCCACACTGGGGATGGAGCCCACAAACTTTCCTTGTGCCCTAATCAGGAATTGAACAGAGACCTCATGGTTCGTAGGCCAACGCGCAACCACTTGAGCTACACAAGCCGGGCTATTTCACTAATTTTTGTAGCCTACCACTGTATTAGCTGTTATTCCTTCTAAAATTACATGTCTGTGCTTGGGTAAAGTGGATGAATTTCCTACAGGGACAGTTTTCCTTCAGTTTCTACTTGGAAAGCAATGGGTACTCAGTTAGGCTGGAAGAAAGTACTGATGTTCCAAATCCTGTGCCCATGAAACTGATATTTAATTACACTTTGTCAAATACTTCTAAAGTCACAATTAATATTTTTCTTTCATTCATACTGAGAAAAATTATGACTAATTTAGAGTTATACTTCAATTCTCTCTCAAAGAAATGGATTAGAAAAATAAAAAGATCTCTAAATGGCTGTGAGCTTCTTCAAAGGAAATCACACCATTAGCTTTAATGGCTTCTTTTTGGCTCTAGGTTTTTAAATTCCACAATGAAAATTTATATGCAGTGAAGTATGGCCAACTTTGGTTTTTAATAGTCTTCATTTTGTGACTGAGGTTTTATCAGTAATGGATCAGAAAAGTATTTTCTCGGGATACAGCACTGTGGTATGTTATATATAATTTAGCTCTTGCTTATGTGGTGTCTTTGTTGTTAGTATGTAGTCAAGGCTTGATTATAAAAATTTTCCATTTTTTTGAAGAATATTTTTGTTTTCCTAGTTCTCAGAAAGCCTAGAACAGTACTAAAAACATTGTAGATATTTCATAATTACTTGTTGAATCTGGTTAAATTTTATTTTCAATTCAGCTACCAAACTAGAATAAATGTTCAGTATCTTGTCTAATCTGTTTTATTACTATCTCTTTTGCCAGTAAAACTTAATGAGTCATATGACTAACTTCTTCAGCCTAAGGCCAGGTTATTTTTTGCCAAGATCAATAATTTCCTTTGCGTCAGATATAAATAAAATATGAAGAAGAAAAATTTGAAATATGAAATTGAGAATGAACAGATGCAGTGATACCTAGCTCAGAGGGTTAGGAGCAAGGCAGAGAGAAGAGTACTACAACTTTTTATGTTCAGTCATGTGCTCAGCTTTTAGAAAATATAGTGGATTATCATTATATATTGTGTAATTCTAGAAGCAGCCATAAAGTTAATATATATCAAAAGCCTAAAAAGGGTAAAAACAAAATTTATAGGAAGTTAGAATATGGCATAAACATAGCAAATTGAAATTGGAATATAAGATTCTAGTGCTAATTCTATTCTCTTTAGTTTTATGTGTCATGGCGGAACTATTCCCTGTCTTCTCAGTGGGTAGAATCAGACTAATGGCATGGTATTATGTGATGCAAGGATAAGTTCACATGTGTTATTAGCATACTAGATGCTCAGTGCACTAATTCGTGCATGGATGGGGTCTGTCTGGCTCATCCGGATCGGGGCCCATCGAGCCAGGCCAGCCAAGGGGAGGAGCCGTGGGTGGTTGGCCAGCCGGCCCTGCTCTCTAGTCAAACTCCTGGTTGAACTCCAGGTCGAACTCCTGGTCGAGGGGACAATTTGCATATTAGCCTTTTATTATATAGTAGAGGCCCAGTGCATGAAATTCGTGCATAGGCGGGTGTATCCTTCAGCCCAGCCTGCACCCTCTCCAATCTGGGACTGCTGGCTCCCAACTGCTTGCCTGCCTGCCTTCCTGATTTCCCTTAACTGCTTCTGCCTGCCAGCCTGATCACCCCCTAACCACTCCCCTGCCAGCCTGATTGATGCCTAACTGCTCCCCTGCCAGCCAGATTGCCCCTAACTGCCCTCCCCTGCAGGCCTGGTCACCCCTAACTTCCCTCCCCTGCAGGCCTGGTCATCCCTAACTGCCCTCCCCTGCAGGCTTGGTCCCCCCCAAATGCTCTCCCCTGCAGGCCTAGGTCCCCCCCAACTGCCCTTCCCTGCAGGCCTGGTCACCCCCAACTTCCCTTCTCTGCTGACCTGGTCACCCCTAACTGCCCTTCCCTGCAGGCTTGGTCCCTCCCAACTGCCCTCCCCTGCTGGCCATCTTGTGGTGGCCATCTTGTGTCCACATGGGGGCAGCCATCTTGTGTGTTGAAGTGACAGTCAATTTGCATATTACTCTTTTATTATATAGGACTAGAGGGCCCAGTGCATGAATTCATGCACCAGTGGGGTCCCTTGGCCTGGCCTGTGGGATCGGGCTGAAACCAGCTCACCAACATCCCCCGAGGGGTCCCAGATTGCGAGAGGGCACAGACCAGGCTGAGGGACCCCACCAGTGCATGATCAGGTTGGGGGAGGGATGCTGGAGGTTGGCCAGCTGGGGAGGGACCACAGGAGAGATCCAGAGCATGTCCAGCCTGTCTCACTCAGTCCCAATTGGCCGGACCCCAGCAGCAAGCTAACCTACCCATCAGAGCGTCTGCCCCCTGATAGTCAGTGCACATCAGGCGATTGGTCAACCAGTCAACTGTCTACCCCCTGGTGGTCAGTGCATATCATAGCGAGCAGTTGAGCGGCCTTAGCATATCAGTAGCATATTATGCTTTGATTGGTTGAATGGCTGACCAGTCGACTGAACACTTAGCATATTAGGCTTTTATTATATAGGATAATCCTCTGTAAGGGATTTGAATCCAAGTAAAACACATTGCTTTAATGTCTTTGGTTGCCTATGGCGATATAATTTCTTTACTCTGGTGCTTCAGCCCATTATATTCCACCAATAATTTTCACACATGAATGAATCTCCTTGCCTCTATCAAAAACAGAATCAAACGAGTAACTCCAAGTCTTTAGAATTTTGAGTTAATATTATCAGACTTTAAGAATTATATATTGCCTAGCTGCGGTGGCTCAGTGGTTGGGAGTCAACCTATGAATTGGGAGGTCACCATTCAATTCCTCCATCAGGGGTCAGGGCACATGCTTGGGTTGTGGGCTTGATCCCCAGTAGTAGGCATGCAGGAGGCAGCCAATCAATGATTCTCTCATCATTGATGTTTCTATCTCTCTCTCTTCTTCTCTGAAATCAATAAAAACATTTTTGTAAAAAAAATGATATATTGATAAAAAGAAAGTGAGCCTTGCCTATTAGCTTATCTTATCATTTTTGAAATTTGAACCCATATAACATTTACAAGTTCAGAGCAAGTCTTTCTGAAGGGCTCAGAACACTTACAGAAATTTTTTAAATCTGCTTTCTCTTAGAGATAAGTTGGTTGTCAATAATAACATTAAAGTTTATGAGAAATTTTTGAAGACAAAATTCATGAGTATGAAAAGAAGTTGAAATCATCTACATTTTAATGATGTCATAGAAAAGTCTAAATGTTTACCAGTGTAGAAATAATAGCATTCATATTGGCTAACTTTTTTGTCTCTTCATTTTAATCAATAAAGTAGAAAGCTCATTATTATCACCCTAATAAAAACCATCTATAAAGACATTCTTGCTTATAGCATTGCTTGGAGCTTGTTAAACAGGCAAAATCCTCTCCATTATAACTAAATTTGAATCTTTAACAAGCAACCTCTTTTAGATTTTGAGTGAATAATCACAACATTTAGGGCCTATACAAATAAATTATCTAGGTGTGTGTTTTTTCAAAAGGAAAATGGGGTTAAGGGCTGTGATTTTCAGAGAAATTAAGATATGCTGATTTATTCATGTGTATGTCACCTCTTAGACTTGATTTTTATGATTGCCAATAATATCAGTCCCTCAAAAGATAAGAGGTCTGTAATCACAACCATTCTGCTTTTGTTCATATTCTATAGCTCAGAAAAACATTCTTCCCTTGTCAACTTTATGAAAAAATAGAACATAATTTTCATTTGCCTGTTTGGGGCATAATTGTTTGGTATTCTTAAAGTAAATTTTACTCATAGGCATAATATTAAAAAATAATTTGGCTTTACATATAAACCCATTCACATTCCCAGAGCATTTCCTAATTCTATACCAATGGTTTGGTTTCCATGTAGGGTAACCATAGACTGTATTCCAGGGATAAATTTTTATTTAGAGTGGGAGTTGTGTTGTTGGACTCCCACTGTTTCAAGTGGTGATGATGTATTAACCCCCCAGGTAACACTTTCCTAAATTCAAGGCATCTCTAGTTACTATCTTTATTAGATAGGATTGTTGGATCTGAAATATTGAAACCTTTGCTTGGAATTTTTAAAGTAATTATTTGCTGACTTAATGGCAGACTTGAGGCATATGAAAGAAAAAAATGCTCTATATTGGGCATTGTTTTCTATTAACAGAAGGGAATCTATGTATATTGTCAACAGCAAAAAACAAAAGCAACATTCTGGCTGACAAGCTGGAGACATGCTTGAACAAACTGGCTGCTTCAGAGCTCACCATTCCTGGTTGTAATGTCTAGAAGACAATGAACATATATATCTTAAATATGTGTGTACCCAGGTTAGTGCTTGGGGCCCTGATGACTTGGTTTTACACCCATGTAAAGTTTCACATAAACAGAATCATTGAATGCTATAACTATACCTTCCTGTAATGTCATGTGTGCATGCTGACAGGTCCATTGTAGGATTTCAAGTTCTACTTTAGTGACATTTCTCCAACTAGCTCTCCACCCTCCTCTCAATCTCTTTATATAGCTTAGAGTTCTATAATTGTTTTATCATTTTCTTGCCACCCCTCCTCTTCACATGAACAATCCTATCTAATAAAGAGGGAATGCTAATTGACCCTCATGCCATTGTAAAGATGGAGCACCTACAGCCAATAAGAAGGGAATATGTTAATTGACTGCCACGCCCTCAAAGATGGTGGTGCCCACAGCCACAAGATGGCAGTGCCCAGTCCCCTCAGCCCCGCTGGGGCGGCAGGCACATGGCAAGGAGTACCCCAGTCCCTTCAGCCCCCCAACCACCCAGGGCCTGCCCGAGGTGCAGGCAAGCCTCAGATGGTGGCTGCCCTGCCACCCAAAGCCTCCTGAGACTCAGGTAACCAGGACTGGCCAAGGCTTGCGCTGCCAGCAGTGGCAGCAGCAGAGGTGTGATGGGGCATTGCCTTCCCCTGATCACCGGGTTGCCTCTTGCCCCTGAGGGCTCCCGGACTGTGAGAGGGGCCAGGCCAGGCTGAGGGATTCCCCCTCCAGTGCATGAATTTTCATGCACCGGGCCTCTAGTTTTACTAATAATATGGTCTCTGATTATGATTGATCTCAATAATAAGGATGGGGGCTTTGAGAAAGACTATAAGAAGCTGTATCTTCAACACCTATAATAGCCTAATATAGGGACTGGCACATAGTAAATGCTCAATTAATCCTATATAATAAAAGCATAATGTGCAAATCGACCAAACAGCAGAACGACTGGTCGGCTGGGGTGTGGGGCTGGTGAGCAGGTGGTGCCAGGCCAGCCAAGACACATGCCAGCAGGCAGAGGGAGGGGAAGGTGATCAGGGGGCAGCAGCAACCAGCAGTGATGGAGGAGCAATCAGGGGGGCATGACTGGCTGGTCACAGGTCGGCACCATCCCCTGATCAGCCCACCCAGTCACCTCTTGCAGAGGGAGGCCAGACTGCAGCTTAGGCCTCTAGTATTTGATAACTGACAATTTTAAAAAAAATTAACAATATTTTATTTAACACTAGAGGCCCAATACAAGAAATTCGTGAACTGGGGTGGGGTCCCTCAGCCCGGCCCATGCCCTCTCACAGTCCAGGACCCCTTGGGGGATGTCCCACTGCCAGCAGTCAGACATTCCTCTTGTAGTCCAGGTCTCTCGCATTCCAGGACCTCTCACTCCTTACTGCCCATCTGCAGCGGAGATGGGAGAGGCTCCTGCCACCACTGCTGCACTCACCAGCCTTGAGCCTGGCTTCTGGATGAGCAGTGCTCCCCCTGTGGGAGTGCACTGACCACCAGGGGGAAGCTCCTGCTTTGAGCATCTGCCCCCTGGTGGTCAGTGCACATCATAGCAACCGATCATTCCTCCAGTTGTTCTGCTGTTCAGTCGATTTGCATATTAGGGTTTTATTATATAGGATTGGCACTATATAAATAGTACTATGCATATGTACTACATGTAATATTTATATGTACTGTATAAATGTATAATAGGAAATGCAGAAGAATAGAAAATTGGGGTAATTTTCTTGAATGTTGGCACATATGGCTGACATCTATATATATATAAAAGGCTAATATCCAAAGGGTCCCTGCAGGAGTTTGACTGGGAGACTGAGAGTTCTATCACTCGCTATGATGTGCGCTGACCACCAGGTGGCTGCGCAGAATGAAGGAAGGCCCCAGAGAGCAGCTGGCAGCCAGGGAAGAGAGGTCCTGGCCAGCAGCCAGAAGGCCCAAATTGGCCCTGATCACCGGCCTGGCCTAGGGACCCTATCTATGCATGAATTTCATGCATTGGGCCTCTAGTAAAAACATTTATACTAATAAAAGCCTAGGTGGCTCTCACGCCCTTGCATGATGCCCTCACGTCATCACAAGATGGCTGCCCCCATGTCATCACAAGATGGCTGCCACAAGATGGTCAGCAGGGGAGGGCAGTTGTGGGTAATCGAGCTGGCAGGGGAGGGCAGTTGGGGGCAACCAGGCCTGCAGGGGAGGGCAGTTGGGGGGACCAGGCTAGCAGGGAGGGCAGTTGAGGGGGACCAGGCCTACAGGGCAGGGCAGTTGGGGGTGACCAGGCTGGGGAGGGCAGTTGGGGGCAACCAGGCCTGCAGCGAGGGTAGTTGGGAGCAACCAGGCCTGCAGGGGAGGGCAGTTGGGGGCAACCAGTCCTGCAGGGGCAGGCAGTTGGGGGTGACCAGGCTGGCAGGGGAGCAGTTAGGTGTTAATCAGGATGGCAGGGGAGTGGTTAGGGGCCGATCAGAAAGGCAGGCAGAGTCTTTAGGGGCAATCAGGCTAGCAAACAGGCGAGTAGTTAGGAGCCAGCAATCCTGGAGAGGGATCCCAGATTAGAGAAGGTGCAGGCTGGGCTGAGGGGCACCCCCTCCATGCACGAATTTCATGCACCGGGCCTCTAGTATAAATAAAAAAAAATTGTCACACCTTCACCTTTTGTTACTTTAGAGACTTAGAATATTTCTTCACATAAATATCATTGTTCATAATAACTATTCAAAGATCAGGTTAATAAAATACAGACATAAAGTCAATATTTGGCTGATCAACCATGCTGGTTGACTATTGAGACCTTTATAGCAAATGAGTTGGAATAGTTAATTAACAATAAAATGACAAATTCTGCTATGATAGCTAACACAATTTGCCTAACACTGATATATCTTCATTTTTAACCTTTCACCACTCCTCAAGCTTTGAGATGTAATTGACATATGACATTGTGTAAGTTTAAGGGGTACAATGTGATTATTCGATACATGTATATATTGCAAAATAATTATCATAATATAATTAACAATTCATCATCTCACAAAATTGCAATGTTTTGTGTGTGATGAGAACATTTTTTAAAAAATGTATTTTATTGATTTTTTACAGAGAGGAAGGGAGAGGGATAGAGAGAGTTAGAAACATTGATCAGCTGCCTCCTGCACACTCCCTACTGGGGATGTGCCTGCAACCAAGGTACATGCCCTTAACCAGAATCGAACCTGGGACCTTCAGTCCGCAGGCCGACGCTCCATCCACTGAACCAAACCGGTTAGGGCGAGAACATTTTATAATATCCTTTCTTTAAAACTTTCAGAGATACAATACAATATTGTTAACTACAATTACCATGTTGTTCATTATATTGCCAGAACTTATTCATCTCCCCACCTCCAGCCCCTGGCAAGTACCATTCTACCTTCTGTTTCTATGAGTTTGGATTTTTTTAATTTTTACATTCTACATATAAATGAGATCATGCATTACTTATTTTTTTCTGTCTTACTTGTTTAACTTTAACAAAGTTAAGGTTATAACTATATATAGATATATAGATATGTCGATATCACAATTTCTTTTTAAGATTTTGATTTTGATTCTTTTGGGTTAATAAACAGAAGTGGGATTGCTGGATCACATAGTAGTTCTACTATTAATTTTATGAGGAAACTTTATATAGTTTTCCATAGCAGCTGCACCATTTTGCATTGCCGCCAATAGCATACAAGGGGTTACAATTGCTCCACATTCTCACTAAGACTTGCCTTTTCTTTTCTTTCTTCTTTTCTCTCTCTCCTCTGTCTTTCTTTCTTTTTAAACCTTTTATATATTTTTGTTGATTTCAGAGAGGAAGGAAGAGGGAGAGAGATAGAAACATCAATGATGAGGGAGAATCATCGGTCCGCTGCCTCCTGCACACCTCCCACTGGGGATCAAGCCAGCAACATGGGCAGGTGCCCTGACCAGGAATTGAACTATGATTTGCTAGTTCATAGGTCGAAGCTCAACCACTGAGCCATGCTGTACAGGCTCTTTCTTTTCTTATCAATCAGAAAAGTGTCTAGTGATACTTCATCATGGTTTTGATTTCCACTTCCCTGATGATTAGTGATGTGAAATATATTTTCATATGTTTATTGGCCATCTATTTGTATGTTTTCTTTGGAGAAGCATCTCTTCATTAGCACATTTTAAAATCAAGTTATTAGTATTTTGTTGTTGTAAGAATTTTTTGTATATTTTGAAAATTAACTCCTTATCAAATTTTTTCCCCATTCCACTGGTTGCCTGTTCAATCTGTTGATTGTTTCCTTTGCTGTACATAAGCATTTTAGTTTTATGTACTCCTACTTGTCTGTTTTTGCTTTGATTGCCTATGCTTTTGATGTCATTTCCATGAAATCATTGCCAAGACTAATGTTACAAAAGTTTTCCAGGAGTTTTACACTTTCAGGTCTTACATTGAACTAATTTTGATTGATTTTTGTTTTTGTTGTAAACAATAATCAAATTCTATTTTTTTTTTTTTTTTTTTTTGCATGTGAGTATCCAGTTTTCACAATAACATTTGTTCAAAAAACTATTTCTTCCTCAATGTGTAGTCATGGCACCTTGCTGAAGATTACTTGACCATATATTGGTGACTTTATTTCTCTGGGCTCTCTGTGTGTTTCATTTGTCCATATTTCTGCACTTAGTACAATATGCCAGCATTGTACTGTTTTAATTACTCTATCTTTGTAATATATTTTAAAGTCAGAAAGCGTGATAGATTTCTTTCAATTTCAGTGAAAGCTGTATTTGTGATTTTGATAGAGATTGTATTGAATGTGTAGATGCTTAAGGTAATATACGTATTTTAACAATATAAATTCATTCAATCCATGAACACAGGATGTCTTTCAATTTTAGTTTGTCTTCTTTAATTTCTTTCATCATTGTGCAAGTCTTTTACTTATTAAATTTATTCCTAAGTAAATTATTCTTTTGATACTACTGTCAATGAAATAGTTTTCCTAATTTCCTTATTAGAAAGTTAATTATCAGTGAATAAAACACAACTGACATTTGCCTGTTGATTTTGTATCCTATAAGTTTTTGTGAATTTATTAGTTCTAACTAAAATGTTTTATTAATTCTAATAAGTTTTTGGTAAAGTCTTTAGGATTTTCTATATGTATGATTATGTCATCTGCAAACAGGGACAATTTTACTTCTTCCTTTCTTTTGTTTATTTTTCTTGCCTAATTGCTCTGGCTAAGATTTCCATTATCATGTTGAAGAAGTGGCAAGAGTAGCGTCATTGTCTTGTTCCTGATTATAGAAGAAAACATTTCAGTTTTTCAACATTGAGTTTAATATAAGTTATGGGCTTTTCATGTGTAGCCTTTATTATGTTGGGGAAATTTCTTTCTATTTCTAATTAGTTAAGTAATTTTATCATGAAAGGGTAATGAGTTTTATTAAACTCTTTTTCTACATCTATTGAAATGACCATGTAATTTTTATTCTTTATTTTGTTAATGTGGTATATCAGATTAATTCATTGATGTGTGTGTTTGGGCCATCTTTGAATCTCAGGGATAATTCCATGTGGTCATGATGTGTAATTTAATGTGCTATTATTTTGCTTAGAATTGATACATCTACATTCATCAGGAATATTGGCTTATAGTTTGAGGGTTTTTTTGTTTTGTTTTCTTTTGTTTTTATAGTATCTTTGCTGGTTTTGGTATCACGGTAAAACTAGTCTCATAAATGAGCATGTAAGTGCTTCCTCATCTTTAATTTTTTGGAATAGTTTCAGAATAGGCATTATTTCTTCTTTATATCTTTGGTAGAATTTACCAATAAATCTGTCTTGTCCTGGACTTTATTTTGTTGAGAGGTTTTTGATTACTGATTCAATCTCCTTACCAGTTACAGGTCTGTTCAGACTTTCTATTTCTTCATGATTTAGACATTGTAGGTTATATGTTTCTAGTAATTTGTGCATTCTTTTAGAGTATCCAGTTTGTTGCTGTATAATTGTTCACAGTGGTCTCTTACAATTCTTTTTATTTCTGTGGCACTGATTGTAATGTTTCCTTTCTCATTTGTAATTGGTCTAGCTAAAGAATTTCAGTTTTATCTTTTTTAAAAAATGAGTTCTTGGAAGTTTCTTTCAATCTGCAAGATTGGGTGCTCTCAATTCATGAATCTTTGAATAAAGCTAATACAATCTTTAAAATGTATTAATTACATATTGTTTTTTAATGGTTTGGTGACAGTGACAGCATCCAAATGAGACTTCTGATGGCTTAAGGTACAATGAGAAACACAAGTGTTGATACTTATGAATCCTTTGAGTTTTCTATCTTTCTCAACATTCCTGAAGGGCACCAGTAAGTTTCTTTTGATTCCAAGCTCTGCTCTCTTTTGTTGAGCTTCCAATCTAATTGACTTTCCAGTCCAAGGTTAACATGTCAATCTAAACTACCAGGAGGTTCTAACAGAGTGTCAGTTCTTAGCCCTTTGTTAGTTCATAGTCTCAGTCCATCCTTCAGCAGGTCAGCTTGAGCTGACTGATGGTTCCACACAGAAACCAAAACTTTAGCCCTTAGTTAGTCTGCAGTCCCCATTTGTTGGATTTGCTGGTAGTGTCCAGAGTTCCACTTTGGAACTGCTGGTGATGTATACATAAGGCTTTCCCTTAGATAGTCCTCAATACCATCTCTTTTGTTACTTGTGGTATCAACAGTTTTGTTCCCTTGGTTATTGTTGGTTTATATTAATGTGCACAAGAGGTAAAGGAATAATAGATCTATTGTTAACATGAATCTCAAAAGCCACAGAATTGGTGAGCATGTGTTGAGCACTTAAAAGCTGTTAGAACCTGTTCAAGGGATTTCTCAAAAGAAACTTTACACCATACACAAAAATAAACTCAAAGTGGGTAAAAGACTTAAATTTAAGTCACAAAACCATAAAAATCCTAGAAGAAAACATAAGCAGTAAATCATACATTTTAAATCATAGACATGTCACATAGCAGAATTTCACAGACACATCTCCTAGGTCAAAATAAACAAAGGAAAAAATAAACAATGGGGCTACCACAAACTAAAAAGTTTCTGCACAACAAAAGAAGCCATTATCAAAATTAAAAGGGAATCTACTGAATGGAAGAATATATTCACCAATGATATACCTGATAAGGGATTAATTTCCAAAATATATAAAAACTCATATAACTCAACAAAAGGAAGACAAACAATCCAATTTAAAAATGGTCAAAGGATCTAAATAGATACTTCTCCAAAGAGGACATACAGATGGACAAGAGTCATATGAAAAAAATGCTCAATGTCACTAATCTTCAGAGAGATACAAATTAAAACTATAGTGAGGTATCACCCCAAATGTGCCAGAATGACTACCATCATAAATCAACAAACAAGTGCTGGTGAGGATGTGGAGAAAAAGAACCCTAGTACACTGCTTGTGGGAATGCAGACTGGTGCAGCCACTATGGAAAACAATATGGAGTTTCCTCAAAAAATTAAAAATGAAACTGTATTTTGACCCAGCAATCTCACTTTTGAAGATATATCCTAGAAACCTCAAAACACCAATCAGAAAGAATATACCACATGCACTCCTATGTTCATACCAGCATTGTTTACTATAGCTAAGATCTGGAAACAGCCCAAGTGCCCATCAGTAGATGAGTGGATAAAAAAGCTGTGGTACATTTATGCAATAGAATACTATGCAGCTGTGAAAAAGAAGGATCTCTTACCCTTTGCAACAACATGGATGGACCTGGAGAGTATTATGCTAAGTAAAATAAGCCAGTAAGAGAAAGGCAAATATAATATGATCTCAATTATATGTGGGAGCTAATGAACAAAATAAACTGACAAACAAAATAGGTCCAGAGGTATAGATGCATGCAATAGACTGACAGATTGGAGGGGTGTGGGATGGATAGGAAGAGATTGACTAAAGAATTTATATGCATAAATACATAACACATGGACACAGACAATAATTCAGTGAAGGTCTTGGATGAGACAGACTGAGTGGAGGGGTGCAAAGGAGCTAAAAAAGGGAGACATCTGTAATACTCTCAACAATCAAAATAAATTTTAAAAAATAATAGGAAGAAACTTTGAAGATCAAAGGGATTGGCAAGAAATATTCAAAATGATGAAAAGCAAGGACCTACAATTAAGAATACTCTACCCAGCAAGCTATCATTTAGAATCAAAGGACTGATAAAGAGTTTATAAGACAAGACAAAGCTAAAGGAGTTCAACACCACCAAACCAGAATTATATTAAACTAGAGGCCCGGTGCATGAAATTCATGCACTGGGGGGTTGGGAGGTCCCTCAGCCCAGCCTGCACCCTCTTCAATGTGGGACCCCTTGGGGATATGCAACTGCCGGTTTAGGCCCAATCCCACAGGGACCAGCAGTTGCAAATCCCTCTCATAATCCAGGACTGCTGGCTCCCAACTGTTTGCCTGCCTGCCTGCCTGATTGACCCTAACTGCTTCTGCCTGCCAGCCTGATCACCCCCTAACCACTTTCCTGCCAGCCTGATCGACACCTAACTTCTCCCCTGCTGGCCTGATTGCTCACAACTGCCCTCCCCTGCCGGCCATCTTGTGGTGGCCATCTTGTGACCACATGGTGGCAGCCATCTTGTGTGAGGGTGTGATGGTCAATTTGCATATTACCTCTTTATTATATAGAATGTTAAATGGTCTTTTTTAAGAAAGAGAAAAAGGTAAAAAAAAAAAACATGAACAATGAAATGGCAATAAATGCATACTTATCAATAATTGAATCTAAAAAAAAAACAAATTAAATGAACAAGTAGAACAGAAATGGAATCATAAATACAGAGAACATTTTGACGTTTTCCAAATGGGAGGGGGGGGATAGATGAAAAAAGTGATGAGGTTAAGAATTACAAGTTGGTTATTACAGAATAGTTATGGTGATGTAAAACACAGCATGGGGAATATAGTCACTAATCCTATATAATAAAAGGGTAATATGCAAATAGACCAAATGGCAGAACTGAACAACCAAAGCATAATATGCTAATGATATGCTAAGGCTGCTCAACCGCTCACTATGACATGCACTGACCACCAGGGGGCAGATGCTCTGACCAGGAGGTTAGCTTGCTGCTGGGGTCCAGCCCGATCTGGGACTGAGTGAGATGGGCTGGACCCACCCTGGAGCCCTCCCATGGTCCCTCCTTAGCCCGAAAGTGCACAGGTGGGGTCCCTCAGCCTGGCCTGTGCCCTCTCGCAATCTGGGACCCCTCGGGGGATGTCGGAGAGCCAGTTTCAGCCTGATCCCGCAGGCCACTCCCCTTTGGGAGGGCGCCAGACTCAGGGCTCACGGCTCCCAATCAGGACTGATTGGCGTGAGACCACGGCAGGCACAGTGGGGCCAGGATGAGTGGGAGAGGCAGGTAGGAGCTGCAGGCGGCGTTGGACTGTTTGTTTCGGCTGATTCCTGCAGGCTACCCAGAAGGACCCCACCTGTGCATGAATTCGTGCACCGGGTCTCTAGTCTATATAATAAAAACCATTATGGCAGAACAACCAGAACAACTGGTCATTATGATGTGCACTGACCACCAGGGGGCAGATGCTCAATGCAGGAGCTGCCCCCTGGTGGTCAGTGCGCTCTCCACAAAGGGAGCGCTGCTCAGCCAGAAGCCTGGCTCATGGCTGGTGAGTGCAGCGGTGGTGGCAGGAGCCTCTCCTGCCTCCACAGCAGCGCTAAGAAGCAGCAAGCAGGTGGGCAGTAAGGAGCTAGGGTCCCGGACAAGAGGGATGTCTGCCTGCTGACTTAGGCCCGCTCCCCGACAATTTGACATTCCCCAAAGGGTCCCTGACTGTGAGAGGGATGTCTGCCTGCCAGCTTAGCCCCATTCCCCAGCAGGCAGACATCCCCCAAGGGGTCCAAAACTGTGAGAGGGATGCCCACACCCTGGGAGGAGCAGGTCTAAGCCAGCAGTCAGACATCCCCTGAGGGGTCCTGGAATGTGAGAGGGTGCAGGCCGGGCTGAGGGACCATCCCCAGGTTACGAATTTCATGCATGGGGCCTTTAGTAGTATAATAATTATGTATGGTGTCAGATGGATGCAAAATTTATTGGGATGATCACTTATTAACTTATGTAATGTCTAATCACTGGGGTGTACACCTGAAAGTAATATAATAATGTATGTATTTGAAAATTTTTAAAATGATTTTTAAAATGCTGTTAGAGTGCTTGACATCTAATTCTAAGACTGCTGGGCTAGGATATGGTGGTCATGGAATGGGTTAGGTTGACACTCAGTCACACACTAACCTCAAGAAAATTTCCAAGCAATGTGGTACATTGTAAAACATCACAAAAATCCCCAACCCAGCAACATATCCCTCTAAGGTACTAATTTAGCTCTGAGAAATCTCGGGTTTAGCTAAAAAATAGGGTCCTCAAGTTTCAAAGAATTGAGCATTCCATCTCTGACATAATTACTTATTTTATATGTAAGAACCATGTTCCTAAAAACTGTAGATATCTACAAAAATGCAAAATTTTACCAAGACATCCTAGAATTATGATGGCCATTATGGGAAGCATTCTAACTAGACAAGATGGTTTATTTAAGAAATGTACTCGATGCTCTGGCTGAGTGGCTCAGTTGATTGGAGCATCATCCCATGCACCAAAAGGTTGCCAGTTCAAATTCAGGTTAGGGCACACACCTAGCTTGCAGGTTCGATCCCTAGTTGGGGCAAGTATGGGAGACAATCAATCAATCAATGTCTATGTCTTTCTCTCTCTCTCTCCTCTCTCTTCCTTCCTCTCTCTAAAAAAAGAAAATCAATAAAATCATATCCTTGAGTAAGGACTAACAAAAAAAAGAAATGTACTTGAAAGAAAGAGATTTCCAGTAAAACAAAGAGATAAAATACCTATTTTAATTGGCATGCAGAAACCTCCAAAAGGCTTCAAGATTCCAAAATTCTAAAATTGAAAGATTCATTGCAAAAGGTTACCAAAATATTAAAGACACAAGAAGTGCCTAAAGCAAAAGACTAAGACTGAAGGATTCCAATTACTTCCCTCTATTTATTTTTACCTGAGTACTTACAGTCTACTAATTGTCTATTTGAATTTTTATTCCACTCTGAAGAGACTACACAACTGTAAATAATAGTCTACCAAGATAGTGACATTACAGTCACCTCCATTTCTACCCTTAAAGGTGGGCTCCTATTTGGTCACCTCTCAGGTTTGACATTACTCCAAGAAATTCTTTGGCAAACTGCTGCTAATTATTTCCTTAAACAACCAAGCAGAAACCAATTAAATGTAATAGAAAATATTGCTAAATTCTGGTAGATACTGGAACTAGACTCTACTTTAAACCCCACTGACTCTGCAGCCTACAGATGAGATACTAGTAAAACTGGCAAAGAGTAGTAAAGAATGAAAATTCTTACCAGTCAGCTCTCCCAGATCTCTGTCTGTAGTGCCCAGCCAAGAAAGGATATATGTGCCCCTATGGTCATAGCAGCACAATTTATAATAGCTAAGATTTGGAAACAGCCCAAGTGCCCATCAGCAGATGAGTGAATTAAAAAATGGTGGTACATCTACACAATGGAATATTAGACTACTGTAAAAAAGAAAGACCTCTTACCATTTGCAACAGCATGGATGGACCTGGAGAACATTATACTAAGTGAAATAAGCCAAAGAAAGATAAATATCACATGATCTCACTCATTTGTGGAATATAATGAACAGCATAAATTGATGAACAAAAATAGATCCAGAGATAGAGAAGCATTGAATAGACTGTCAAACCTCAGAGGGAAGGCAGGGGAGGAAGGAGTGGGTGGGTAGGATCTCAACCAAAGGACTTGTATGCATGCATATAAGCATAACAAATGGACACAGACAGTAGGGGGGTGAGGGCATGTGCTGGAGTAGGGGGTGGGAGCAGCCGGGGAGAGTTCAGTGGGGGGAAAAAGGGACATATGTAATACTTTCAACAATAAAGAACTTAAATTTAAAAAATAATAAAACAAAACACATAATTTTGTAATCCAATCCCCACCTTGCATTCTCCTACTCTCATGTAATCTCCCTTAAATTTCCTCCTTAATTTCAAATGCATAAAAGAAACTGCAAAACTGTTATTCTCTGAAACATTTGATATTTTGTTTTAGGGCAATTGTCCTCAGTTTGGGTGGGATCAAATAAACTTTTATAAAAATCCTCTATAAGTTTGGACATTTCTTAAGTTGACACAAGATAAGACTAAACAGAAATGGTCATTTGCCAGCTCTGAGGAGAATTTTCTGTGTTTCTTTCTTTGGCTATTTTAAAGAGTAGCTCTGGATCTTGAGAGGGTAATACCTTAAACCCTCTTTGGGGCTGTCTCTCAGATCAATGGGGATTGTTCAAAACTGCCAAGGATACTTACTGTTTGTCTGGAATGAAACCCGACAAGATATTTGAAAGGATTTTTAAGTAGTTCTATGGTGAGAAGTTGGCCAAATTGGAAGCTGATATTCAGAGCCTGATAGAAATTTCTTTGCAGGGGGGTTTTCCCCTAAGCTAAGCTTACACAGAAGGAAAGAAAAACATTCTAAACACAAAGCTCTAAATCTACAGCGTAAGAATCTTATGTTTTCTATCTTAGTTGAAGATCTCTCTGATACATTTGAATGGGTGGGTCAACCCTTTGAAATTACAACCCAATTCTTTGAGGAATTAGAAACAATTGCTCTTGTCTTATAAATTGAATTTTTATAATAGAAATAAAGCTCTAGAAGAAATTCAAAGCCCACCTATCATTTTTACAAATTTCCAAACTCCCCTATTCATCTCAAAAGGCTTGTAGATATTCTAAAATTCTAGTTTAAAAAATCAAAAGTCCTTCTTAAAGAAACTTGAATACTTTATCTGTGCCTTTAATATATAAATGTTTTATCCTTTCCCCTTCTCCAAAACCTATAATTTAAGCCATCCCTTGAAATGCAAACTTCAAGTAGGTGGTTCTTATCAGAAAAAAAGGAGGAGTGGCTATTTGAAAACTAAGTGAATAAAAATTTTTGTGTTTCTTTCATGCATATTAGTAAAAGGCCTTAGCCAACTGAGCAAGTAATCACCAGTCAAAAATGCTATTTGGATCCTATGTTCTTTTATAAACTACCAAGGTTTGCATTTTTATATATCTCATAGCTAAAATGTTAAAATGAAAGCTATAAGATCTCTGTTTGCATCTATCTGTATATTATGTATGTCTCTATATATGTTATAGATGTGTGATATGTATTTTTTACCTCCAGATGGTATTGCCAAAATTAATTTGTAAAATAGCTGTATTTGATTGGCTTAAAAATAAGTGCTTATGAAATTAAGTGTTCCTAAGACTCTCAGAAATATAGGAACTAACCCTAATGTTTTCAAGCTCATGTAATAATCAGAGATAATCTTTGGTAAATAAAAGCTAGTTTAAGTTAGTTGGTTTAATTAGAATAAGTATGTCTTCAAAGTTATTAGCACTAAATATAATGCAGACATTCAACTTTTATTCTACTTGGGTTTATAAGTTAAGTAATTTCATGTTATTTCTGTTACAAAATTTGTCAGTGAGGAAAATGTCTAAGTACTATGGCTAAGTTTGTTTAATGTTTTGTGAAATTTTCATAAGTAATCTAAATGTCACCTGACTGGTTATGTGCTGAGGGCTGACACTGCCCTGGCACAGTCTGGGACCTTTTGAGTGTCAGGCGACCTCTAGGGTCTTGACTTGCCCAGGAAAGATTTCAAGAATAAGTCGAGGTGAGAATCAAGCAATAAAAGCAAGTTTTATTCAGATAGAGGGGGGAAAAAGAGGCTAGAATGCAAGCTCCTGAATACAGAATCAAAGGTTTAGCCCAAGACTGGCTGCCACCACCTGTTGCCCCCCTGATTGCAAGTCTCAGAGGGCACTGATGTGAAAGAAGATAAAGTGCACATCTGAGTAGATGAGGACAAAGTTGTAAGTGAGTTGTGGGCAAGGTCAGTCAGTTCCTGTGAATTTGTGTTACTGGCTTTTCAACTTTGTGGCACCAAATTTATTCTCCACCTTCTGGTTGGGAGTGGCCTAGTTTCTAATATAGTCCGTTCTGGATGTGTCATTGCATTCACGCCTGCCCTCAGCCCCCTTTCTAGGTGTGGTATCATTTTTCATTATAATGATGGCATAATGAACCTTGGGGTTGGTCTCTGGTCAATTTTTCCTACATCTTGGATTGGTCTAGCTTTAGCTAGTTCTTGCTGTTGACTTCTATGACCACCACAGGGGTTTCTGCCATAAACTGTTTCCTTTTGATCATGCATGAAGGTGGGTGCTTTGATGAGAGGACCTAGTAGCTCATCAGCCTATGATGCTCCTACTTCATCATTCCACTTGTCAAGATTTTCCCTAACTGCTTTGTATCCTGAATCATATATTTATTTAAAGTCCCCCAAGTGATTTAGATAAGTGTAAGTAGGATATAAGTTTTTAGGAAAACTTTTTAACGATTATGTTGTCGACATAAAAATGTACAAATCTATAGAAAAATTTTATGTTTATTTGAGCCAAACTGACAATATGCTTTTAGGTCTCAAATGCTCTCAGAATGATAGATTATAGTTTCTTCTATGTATTTGAGGAGGTATAGTGGAACTCAGAGATGCACTATGACTCCAGTAGCAAAGGCATCTGGGAAATGTTGGACTCTGTTTAATTCTCTGTGACTATTTAACTGTCTATAGCCTCATGCTTGGCTGACTACCTAGATAAATGTCATGCCCCCAGGAAGGAGGTTAATGATTGTATAGAATGTGATAACTGCCTGGTGCTATCTGTTAACTTAGAAATGCATTTTTCTTTCCAGTGGTCCATGTGACTACCCACCATATGGTTTTACTATTAACCCCCTATAAAAATGAGACCCTGTCTTAGGAGGGTGTATATTTTTCCCCCTGTCAGCCATGGCTGGGAGCAGCTGCTTTCCCTTGGTATGTAAGTTTCTTCTATTAAAACTCTTATGAATTTGAATAAGATTAAGCGTTAGTTCTTTGGAACCGATCCTGAATGTAGACTTTTGGGACTTTCCAGCAATAGGAGGAAACTAAGGAAAATTACATAAAGGTGGGAGAAAGCAAGGTGGAAATTGGATTACAGAATAGTTAAGATTATGCATTCAAGTCTTGAGAGTAGTTACTTTGAAAAATAGGCATTTCAAAGGTGTGTTAACCTAGATGCATAAAAACAATGTGTTACCGATTAGGATTACTGGCTGGCACCTTGGTTCTTCTCGTCATTGCAGAAAATATTTTAAGGTCAACAAAAATGAAAATAAAGCAAAGTGAGATAACTAAAATGGAATCATAGCTAACCACCTGTACTCCCCACCTCCCACAACCACATCAAAATTACAACTAAAATACAGAATCACCATCATCCAGAACCAACTGAAAGCTGGCTGAATGGAAGTCCTACAAGTAGAGAATAAAGAAGAAAGCACATTGATACTGGTAGGAGAGGCAGAGGTGTGGAATGGGTTGGACTGGCACCCAGGTGTGCCACCATTTTTAATTAGGAGGGAGATCATCCCTGCAGAGGGCCCCCATAAGGAACAAGGGGTCCCAGGCCCATACCAGACCACAGCCCAGGCTCCCAGAGCAGGGAAGAGAAGTCCCCGTAACTGCAGGCTATAAAAACCAGCGGGATTGTGACTGAGATACCTGGAGGTTGCTGGATGACCCAGCTGTTCCTTTTAAAGAGCCAGGGCATGAACTTACTCAGACTTGCTTCCTCTGAGCTCCAGTGTCCGGTGCCAGGTGATGGCTCTAGGGAACTCAGACACATACTGGGAGTAACTGGATTGTCTGCCATCAGGGCAGGACCTCGGGGGAGGATTTCTCCCATATGGAGATGCTCACAGGGGTCATTGTTCTTGGGCTGGGACCTTCTTGGTGGAAGGGCTGACTGGCAGCCATTTCTGTTTGCTCCACCCTTGTGATTCCCTGAGACCCCACCCTATCCAATTTGCAGCACCCAACCTGTGTGCAGTGGCTTTTGCATATGAATGGCCTGTCTTTGCTCAGTTTTCACTCTTTGCTAAAATCTGTCAAACAAGCAGCAGCTGGGTCAGGGTTCCCCAAACCTATAAATAAAAGGCCCAAGACCTGGCATTAGCACCGGCCTGCCTTGCCTCCCCTGGGCACTTCCAAACCTAGTACAAATAGGAGGAATCTGGGATCTCTCTATAGTTTCTGCTGGGTGGCCCCCCAAAATGGCTGACTTTGCACTTCCCTGGAGACCTAAGAGTCAGTGCACCCAATGGACAGCTTCAGACCATACCAGATTACAACTGTATACATCCATAAGTGACACACTCAAGGGGAAGAATCAGTGAACACCAAAGCCCCAATGAAGCAAGTCCTGCTCCATAGGGGTGTCTCCTGCACAGCAACTGTCCCACTGTAGTCACAGCTAGTCCTCACAACCAATTGGCCTGGAGGCCAATTCCTCCCAGTAACACCAACAGCATCAAGTCTCAACTACAACAAGACTGTACACACAGCCCACAAAGGGGTCCACCTAGAGCGCCCAGCTCAAGTGACTGGGGAGGCTAAGCCACTGGGCCCTAAAGGACACCTACTACACAAGACCGCTCTACCAATTCAAGGAGACATAGAAGCTCTACCTAACATATAGAAACAAACACTGGGAAGCAGCCAAAATGTGGAGACAAATAATCATGTCACAAATGAAAGAAATGGAAGAAAACAAACTACTAGATATAGAGTTCAAAACCACAGTTATAAGGTTACTCAAGAATCTTCTTGAGACCCCCAAGGGACCTAGTGAGACTTTCAAGGATCTTAGGGAGAATGGGAAAAAAAAAAAAAAAAAGGAAAAGGACCAGTCAGAAATTAAGCAGGGTTTCCAATTACCAAAAATATTTGGGAAAACTATTTAAGTAAACATACCATAAACATTGTGAATAAAAATGTGGCCCTGGCTTATTTTTTTATTTTTTTTATTTTTTGGCATAATAAGTCAGTTAGAGAAAGACAAGTATCACATGATCTCATTATAGTGGAGTCTAATGAACACAATAAACTGACAAAAAGACTGACGGAGCTCAGAAAGATTGGGGGTGAGGGGGACAGCAGGCAGAGTTTAACCAAAGATCTTACATGCATATATGCATAATCTATGAACAAAGACAATAGTGAGGTGAAGGCCTAGGGTGCAGTGGGAACCTAGTAGAGCAGGGCAATGGGGGGAAAATGAAGAATATCTGTAATATTCTCAACAATAAAGATTTTTTAAAAAAAACTGGTTCTATAATAAATCTAACCAAAAGTAACCTTAGAGGGTGATCTGATGATAAGTTCCTAACTGAACAGGTCATGGTGGGCAATTATGCCCGAGGTTATAACTCCTGGGTTATAAGGTTTAAATGAGGGATTTTAATGTTATCTCTGATAAGGGTTTAATCTCCAACATTTACAGGGAACTTATACAACTTAACAAAAGGAATATAAACAACCCAATCAAAAAATGGGCAACAGACCTAAATAGACACTTTTCTAAAGAAGACATAAGGAAGGCCAAGAGACATATGAAAACATGTTCAAAGTCACTAATCATCCTAGAGATGCAAATCAAAACAACAATGAGGTATTATCTCACACCTGTCAGAATGACTATCATCAACAAATCAACAAATGACAAGTGCTGGCAAGGATGCGAGAAAAAGGAACCCTCGTGCACTGCTGGTGGGAATGCAGACTGGTGCAGCGACTGTGGAGAACAGTATGGAGTTTCCTTAAAAAACTAAAAATGGAACTTCCATTTGACTCAGTAATCCCACTTCTAGGAATATATCCCAAGAAACTAGAGACACCAATCAGAAAGGATATATGCACCCCTATGTTCATAGCAGCACAATTTACAATAGCTAAGATTTAGATACAGCCTAAGTGCCCATCAGCAGATGAGTGGATTAAAAACCTGTGGTACATCTACACAATGGAATACTATGCTGCTGTAAAAAGGAAGGAACTCCTACCATTTGCAACAGCATGGATGGACCTGGAGAACATTATGCTAAGTGAAATAAGTAAGTCAGAGAAAGATAAATATCACATGATCTCACTCATTTGTGGAATATAATGAACAACATATGAAAAAAATAAAACCAATGAACAAAAATAGATCCAGAGACAGAGAAGCATCGATCAGATGCTCAAACCTCAGAAGGAAGGTAGGGGAGGGTGGGGATAAGGGGGAGAGTTCAACCGAAGGACTTGTATGCATGCATATAAGCACAAGCAATGGACGCAGACAACAAGGGGTGAGGATGAGGGAAGGATTGGGGCTGGGTGGGGGAAAATGGGGGAAAAAGGACACGTTTGTAATACCTTAATCAATAAAGAAAAAAAAAGATAAACATAAAAATAAAAATGAAAAATAAAGTATTAAAAAAAGAGCTATGCTAGTACCAAAAATGTGTAACATGGATGTAGTTATAAGGGCTCATCCAAAACCCCAAAGCAAATTCTATAAAACTGCTAGCCTGTACTCTTCAAATATGTAGTAAAGTTGAATAAAAATCATGTAAAAAATAGAAAATAAAAGTTTACATTTGCCTTAAGTAAGCCCTGCCCATTGTTTCTAGGTTGACATACCTTTGAAATACCTCTTTTCAGACCCCTTCTTTTAAAGTGTGACTCCCCTCAAGAGAGCATAGGATCTTAACTTGCAGTCTAATCCCCACCTTGCTTTTGCTCTCCTTCATGTTATTTTCCTTAATTCCCTCCTTAATCACAAATGCTTAAAAGAAACTGCTATTATTCTTGGAAGCATTTTTCTCAGTCTGTTGAAGTCCTGCTTCCAGGTAAATCCGGTTTGACTCAAATAAATTTTAATAACATTTTTTCTACAATTTTGGGTATTCTTACATTGACAGTGGGAACCACAACAAAATCCAAGTCTCCAGATCAAGCCAATGTCTAGCTATGCAAGCAGAACTTTCTAATGATAATATTCTTAGGTCTACTACATTAACTCTTTTCTACAGAGTAGTTATAACTCTTTGTTTTCTTCTTTGATCACTATGGCTAGGATTTTCAGTATTATCCTATCTAATAAAGACAGAATATGCAAATTGACCATCACACCACTACAAAGATGGTGGCGCCCATAACCACAAGATGACAGCACCCAGTCCCTCAGCCCTGCCGGAGTCCCCCAGTCCTTTCAGCTGTGCCGCTTGCCTGCCGCTACAGTCCCCAAGTCCTTTCAGCCTGAACTGATTACTATGGCAAGTGAACCAAGAAGGTTTTCAGCAAGTGTGAGAAGCAAGCCTTGGTGGGATTGAGGGAGAGCCGGTGGGCTCAGGGCCGCTGTTGCCCAGGGAGGCCCTCAGAGTTCAGTTCTGAAACCACGGGGACCTGCTCCAGTGTGGGCTCTGGAGGAAGTGCCCCTGCCTCCCACCCAGCGCCAAGTCCCTGGTTAAGGAAGTGGGTCCAAGTCGCAGCCATGGGGCCTGGCGGGGTTGTCTCACTCCAACCATCATGGCTGAGCTCTGGTGGGGACGGTGAGCACCTCTGGGATCACTGTCTGCCCCCGAGCCACCTGCGGACACCAGTGGAGCAGGCATGGGTAGAACATTTTAATGAAAATGGGATGCCTCTGCCCCGTGCCACTGTGCCCCGGTCCCCAGCGAGTAGAGGGCAGCAGGATTGGGGGTGCAGCCTCGGGACCTCATTAGGAGGCACTGGGGCTCGGAAGGGGCTGGGAGCAGAGGGCCCCGGTCACTGGGCTAACAGCAGGATGGACCTGAGGTGCCCCCAGTCGCCTTCACCCACCCAGTGCTGGGCCGCGGGCCCTCACTCCGGAGCTCAACCATAGGAGGTGCCGGCCCTGGGATGTTTTTCCTGTTATCTGGCTGGAAGTAGAGGAGGTAGTTGAATTAGAGTCATGATTGTAATTTAATTTCTCCAAACTCAGAGCTATTTTCTTTCCAAATACATCAGGGGCCAGGAAACATTCAAAGAACTGGGGAACCATTCCCAAATCAGCAAGGTAAGTCACAGGGTGTATACTATTGCTAAGAATACAGTATTTCCTACTACTTACAACATATACAACATAATGTGTTAGATGCCTTCCTATCGCATGAAGTATGTATTCTCATAGAGTAATACTGGTAGATATGTTATAGTTATGGCGGTATGTCATATCCTATCTATACTAATAAAACATTAATATGCTACTTATACTGGGAGACCTTCTGGACGTCCTTCTGGACAAAGCCATGGTGGCGGAGCCAAGGCAGAGGCGGTTAGGGGTGATCAGGCCAGGAGGGGAGCACAGTTGGGGGTGATCAGGCTGGCGGGGGAAGGCAGTTGGGTATGAGCAGGCCAGCAAGGGTGGGGGGGGGCAGTTGGGGGCAAGCAGGCCAGCTTGGGGGAGCAGTTGGGAGCAAGCAGGCTGGCGGGGGGGGGGTGGAGGCAGTTGGGGGCAATCTGGCTGGCAGGCAGAGTGGTTCGGGGCAATCAAGCAGGAAGGCAGGTGAGCAGTTAGGTGCCAGTGATCCTGGATTGCAAGAGGGATGTCCAACTGCCGGTTTAGGACATTCTAAACTGGCAGTCGGACATCCCCCCAGGGTTCCCATATTGGAGAGGGTACAGGCCAGGCTGAGGGACACCCCTACCCCCATGCATGAACTTCGTGCACCAGGCCACTAGTGTTGAATAAGAGTGGTGAAAGAAGATATCCATGTTTTGTTCCTGTTCTTAGGGGGAATGGTTTGAGTCTCTGCCATTGAGTGACGTTGGCTCGAAGTTTGTCATATATGACTTTTATTATGTTGAGGTATGATCCCTCTATCCCATTTTGCTGAGAGTTTTTATCAAAAAAGGGTGTTGGATTTTCTCTAATGCTTTTTTTGCATCTATTGATATGATCATGAGATTTTTGTCTTTCAATTTGTTTATGTGATATATCACAATCATTCATTTGCAAATATTGTACCAACCTTGCATCCCCAGAACAAATCCCACTTGGTCATGGCGTAAGATCATTTTAATACATTACTGGATCTGATTTTTCCACATTGTCCAGCTTGTTGGCATGTAGTTGTTCATAGTATTTTCTTGCCATCCTTTATATTTCTGTGGTGTCAGTTGTTCAGTCATCTCTTTTGTTTCTGATTTTATTTATTTGAGTCCTCTCTCTTTGTTTCTTGGGTCCTTTTTGTTTCTTGATCTTGTTTATCTTTTCAAAGAACAATCCTTATTTTCATTGATCTTTTGTGTTGTTTTTTTTTAGTCTGTATGTCATTTATTTCTACTCTGACCTTTATTATTCCCTTCCTTGTACTTATCTTGGGCTTCTCTTGTTGTTTTCTTCCTAATTCTTTAAGTTTAGGGTTGGATGATTTTTAAAAAACCAATTTCTTGTTTTTTGATGTAGGCCTGTAGTGCTATGAACTGTTTCAGCACTGCTTTCACCGTGTCCCATACAATTTTGGGTTGTTGTATGCCCATTTTTGTTGGTTTTCAGGAAGTTTTTTATTTCTTCCTTGATCTTATTCATAACCCATTTATTGTTTAATAACATGCTATTTAGAGATGTGTTTGAATGTTTTTAAGTGTTTTTACTGTAGTTGATTTCTAATTTCATACCATTGTGATCCAAGAAGATGCTTGATATGATTTCATTCTTCTTGAACTTGTTGAGATTTGTTTTGTGTCCTAACATGTGATCTATCTTTGAGAATGTTCCATGTGCTCCTGAGAAGAATGTATATTCTTCAGCTTTGGGGTAAAATGTTCTGTACATGCCAATTAAATCTATCTGATCCAGTGTGTCATTTAGAGTCACTGTTTCCTTGTTGATTTGTTGTTGTTGTTTGGAAGATATATCCAGTGAAGTCAGTGGAATGTTAAGGTCCCAAACTAAGACTGTGTCACTGTCTATCTCTCCCTTAAAGTCCTTCAGAAGTGCTTTTTAAAAATGTATTTAGGTACTCCTACATTGGATTCATATATGTTTACCAGGGTTATATCCTCTTGTTGGCTCAATCCCTTTAGTATCATGTAATGACCTCTATTGTTTCTAGTTATGGCCTCATTTTGAAGTTTACTTTGTCATATATAAGTATTGCTACACCAAGTTGTTGTTTTGTTTCTAAATATTTTCCATCCCTTCACTCTCATCATGTGTGAATCTTTTATTCTGAGGTGGGTCTATTGTAGACAGCATATATATGGGACATATTCTTATTCATTCAGCTACCCTATGTCATTTAATGGAAGCTTTTAATCCATTCACATTGAAGGTTATTGATAGGCATTTATTTATTGCCATTTTAATTCTTTATGCCTATGTTTCTCTCTATATATATTTCTTATTATTATACAGCAGTCCCTTTAGCATTTCTTGCAATGCTAGTTTGGTGGTGATAAACTCCTTTAGCCTTTCTTTTCCTTTTTTCTTTTTTCTTTTTTTTTTTTTTTTTTTTTTTTTTTTGTCTGAGAAGCTCTTTATTTTACCATCTATTTTGAATGAGAATCTTGCTGGATATACTAGTCTTGGTTTCACATCCTTGCTTTTCATTATCTAGAATACTTCATGCCATTCCCTTCTGGCTTCTAAAGTTTCGTATGAGAAATCCACTGACAGCCTTATGGGAGCTCCTTCATAGGTAACAAATTGCTTTTCTCTTGCTGCCTTTAGAATTCTCTCTTTTTCTTTAATTTTTGGCACTTTAATTATGATGCCTCTGAGTGTGGGCCTCTTTGGGTTCTTCTTTCTTGCGACTCTTTGTACTTCCTCAACTTGTGTGACTGACTATTTTCTTCACCAGGTTAGGGAAGTTTTCTACCATTATTTCTTCAAACATGTTCTCTATCCCTTGTTCACTTTCTTCTCCTGCTGGCACTCCTATGATGTTGATATTGTTATGTTTCATGTTGTCCCATAGTTCCCTTAAAACTGTTCTGGTTTTCAATTGATTTTTTTTTTCTTTTTAGTTTTCTGGTTGAGTGATTTTTTTCCACTGTGTTTTCCAATTTGCTGATCTGATCCTCGGCTTCCTCTAGTCTACTCTTTATTCCTTTCAATGCACTCTTTATTTCTGCTATGTCATTCTCCATTTCTTAATTGTTGTTTTTTATAATTTCTATATCTTTTCTCAATCTATCGAGCATCCTTATAATAATTACTCTAAATGCTATATCTCATAAATTCATTATTTCCATTTTATTTAGCTCTTCTAGAAAATTATATATATATTCATTTAGAGCTTATTTTCTTTTTTGTCTCCACATTTTTGCTGCCTGTTTGGGTTTGTTTATATGTATTAGGTAGATATACTATGACTCTCAGTCTTTTTTGAAAGGTCTCTGGTGTAGGCCAATGTCAGATTTTGTTTTTGACTGGTCCTGATTACCCTGTTTGGAGCTATCAGTGATCCACAGTTTGTGGTTCACTCTGGTGGGGCTGGGTGCATTTGGAAAGGACTGAGATGTGCACCAATGTCTGCTTTTCCTAGTCCCTGGTCAGAAGTGAATCATGCAAAGACTCATAGCACCCAGAGATGTGCTTCTTCCTGCAGGCTGATTGTTATTCTCAGTCTCTCAATGAGCCTCAGGTTGTAGACCACAGCAAGGTATAAACTCCACAGGGTGGAGGGAGGTTTTTTGCAATGGTTAGGGCTATTGCTTTCCCCCAAGCTGAAGCTGCCTGGATGGTAAAGGTCTGCCTGAGAAAGATGTCCTCGGCAGTATGGGTAATCATTCAGCACAGGAATCCAGGTAGTTGTACTCTGAGTTCTAGCCCCAGTGCCACCAACCCTGTATTCTCCTCACACAGTTCTAGTCCACTCTGCCCTCCCTGTGCTGGAGCCCAAGGTGGGTGGCTATACACAAAATTTTGTGCATTGGCCCTTTAAGAGGGTGCCTGAATTTCCAGCTGTCTCTCTCTAGCAGACAGAAACCCTGCTGCTTTTCATAGCCAAATGTTATATGGGCACCTTTCTCAGTTCTGGTGCCCTGGGCTGGGGAGCCCAGCTTGGGGTTTAGACTCTAGATTTCTCAGTGGGTATCTCCATAGATGAGATATTTCTATGAAACTTCAGCTTCTGCCTGTGGGAGTCCAGACATCCCTCTAATGCTTCCACACTTTCTACCAGTCTCTATGCAATCTCTACTTTACATCTTGGTATAAGGGTTCTGTCCTTACAGAACATTCTTCAGTTGGATATTCAGAATGTTTTTCTATATTTTAGTTGTAATTTCAGTTTGGTCCTAGAAAAAGGTCAGAGTATCTTCCACTTAATCCCAACAGTGAATTGTTTCTTCTTTTTTCTTATCTGATTTTTTCTACCCTGTTTTCTAATTCACTGATCTAATCCTCTGCTTCCTCTAATCTACTTATTTATTCCTTCTAGTGTATTCTTTATTTCTGTTAACTCATTCTTCTTTTCTGTGTGGTTGTTTTTCATAGTTTCTATGTCTTTTTTCCTGCTGTTGAGCATCCTTATGATCGCTACTTTGAACTCATATCTGATAAATTGCTTATCTTCATTTCATTTAGCTCTTCTTCTGTAGCATTCTCTTGTTCTTTCATTTTGGGTTTGTTTCTTTATCTCCCCACTTTGTCTGCATGGTTGGGCTTGTTTTTATGTATTAGGTGAATCTTCTATCACTCCCAGTCTTGATAGGGTGGCCTTATGTAGTAGGTGACCAATGGAACCCAGTAGCGCAGTCTCCCAGATCACTAGACCTGGGTGCTCTAATAATGTCCCTTGTGCTTGTTGTATAGACCCTCCATTGTAATTAAGTCTTGATTGCTATTGGCCTATTTGTATGTGGATTGACCCTTTAGGCTGGCTGACAGTGAGGCTCAACCCATAACACAGCATGCAGGCTGCTCTGTAGGTGATTATCATATGAAGTTGAATTCACCTCAGCAGGGTTTTGGGTCTTCCAATATCTCCCTGTGTATATACTGCTTGTGAACCTTATTGGATCTTGTTCTTTTGTTGTTTGAAGCTGGCTACTTGGTTTATTGGTTTTGGACATCTTTAAAGGGACTCTGATGCAGGGCAATGTCATACATTGTTTGTGGCTGGCCCTGAGTACCCTGTTTGGTGTTATCAGTGATCCATAGCTTGTGGCTACCTCTGCTAGGGCTGGGCATGTGTGGAAAAAAACAAACTGTGCATAAAGGTGTGCTTTTATTAGCCTCAGGCTCTGGAGCAGGTTAGGCAAAGATTAAAAGCACCCAGAGATCCATCTCTACTTGCAGGATGACTGTTAGTCTCAGACTCTTAATGAGCCTCAGGCTATAGTCCTCAGCAGGGCTTAAACTCCACAGGATGAGGTGAGAGAATCTCCAATGGGTGGGGAATTGCTTTCCCCCTAGCCAGCTTTAGCTGAGAAAGCTCTGTCTGAGAAAGATGGCTTTTGTAGCAGAGGGGAGTGACTCAGCACAGGGATCCTGGTAGCTGTCCTCTCACTCTCTCCTCAGAGCCAACAATATCAGACTTTCCTTATCCAGCTCTAGTCCACTCTGCTGAAGCCCAAATTGAGTGGCCACAAATGAAACTTAGTGTGTTGGTCCTTTAAGAAATTGCCTGCATTTCCAGCCATCTCTACCTGGCAGATAGAAACTCTGCTGCTTTTCACAGCCAGATGTTATGTGGGCAGCTTTCCCGGTTCTGTTATTTATGGGCTGGGGAGCCAAGCTTGGAGTTTAAAACTAAGAATTCTCAAGGGGACCCCCCCACCCCATAGCTGAACTATCCTTTGACAACTTCAGCTGCTGCCTGTGGGAGCCCAGCTGGCCTTCTTGCACCTCTGCACTTCCTACCAGTCTCAATATGGCCTCCTGTTTACAACCTTGGTTGTAAGGGTTTTCTCAAGTTAGTCTTTAGTTTGTTATTCAGGATGGTTTTTAATATTTTAGTTGTAATTTCAGTTTGGTTCAGGGAGAGGGTCAGGGTAGCTTCCACTTAATCCTGATGATATACACCAGGGAGCAAGATCTCAAATGCTCTACAGAATAATAGTTTTTAAGCTTTTTTATGCAAGAAATTAAGAGGGAAATGTAAGGAAGATTACATGGAGGTGGGAAAAAGCAAGGCTGGGACTTGGGTACAGGATAGTTTATAAGATTTGGTGCTATCTTGAGTGTGGTTGTAGTTTATTTCAAAGGTGTGCTAACCTAGATGCACAGAAGCAAACATTTCCTATTCTTGGCCTCCTTCTTCCCCAACACCATTTATATTACATGGCACTCTACATTCCATGGTTGGTTGTGTATGGAAAGGAGACTAACTAAAAAAGGAGAAAGAATTATCCATTGTTGAATATATTTGAAATGAGAAGGAATAGAAAGGCAGTGGGCAAGGGTCTTCTCAATATCTAGGCATTTTCATATTATAAATATCCATATACAGAGAAAATATGTGAAGAAATTGAAAAGGGATTCCTTTGCTTCATTTGGGACAAGAGCTACAGCTGAAGGCCTCACCCAGTGTGTTATGCCACACTTTGGGGTCTTGACAACCAACTGCTGTGATAACAAATAGAAGTCTCTGAGCTTTTGAGCTCATGGAACAGACAAATATAACCCTTCAATTTTTGATGAGTTAGGATATTAGGGCACAGTTAAAAATGGGAATGAGAGCAAGAGAAAGAGAGAGATATTTAATCCTAAGGTGATAAGAAACATCCAGGAATAGGTAATTGCATAAAGCAGAAGTTCAAGATGAGGAAGACTTACTCATTTTGACTACTAAAACTTAACTATGGCTGTCCCTCAGTGTACTCAGGGGATGGGTCCCAAGACCCCCACAGATGCCCAAATCCATGATTCCCATGCACCTTATATAAAATAGTGTAGAACAATGCATGCAGTCAGTGCTCCACATTTGTGGATTCCCAAACACTCAAGAAAAATACTGTTTTTGATAAGCAAATGGTTGAATCCATGGATGTGAACCAGGCGACATGAATGCCCATCTGTATATTTATTGAAAAAGTCTAAATATAAACAGACCTGATGGTTCAAACCCATATTGCTCAGGGGTCTATTGTAGCTTAGTGGAAGCTAGAACTCTGGAAGAAGCTTTGCCCAAAAGATGTTGCTCAGCAGATAGACACACAAGTATTAAAGCTGGGTGCAATTGGAGGAAAAATATGCTAAACTCTTTCTCTTCCCACCCCATGATCTTGTGGTAATATTTTACTTTCACTGAACTAAATCAAAAGGCAGTGAAAAGGGGAGTTTAGATGATTCAGTTGGTAAGAATCAGCCTCCTGGGGAAAGAGAATGTATCTGGGAATGGAAAATAACCAGTACATTCACCATGAAAAAAGGCACCAAGGATGGAAGGCTGGCTTCCATTGAAGATGACTTATGCATTCTATTGCAAGAGTCTCACTCTCACTTTTGAATGCCATGGTTCCCGAAAAGCAAAACTCTCCAAAGGGACTTACTCCATCCACTAATACTAGGATGCTACACTCTAGCTAATAATTAGCCCTTTCTGCAAAAATCTCCTGCTGTAGGAGAGTTGCCGGCCTGCTGGAAGTATAAGCCAAAATCTATCAAGCTTTTCTTACCTGGTTTCCCCACTGCCATTTCAAAATTAATGAGGTAACCATTAAGTGTCCCTTTCAAAAGACTTCTCTTTACCAAAATCCACATTCATTCTCAGCAGAGAAGTAATTCAATCTCTCAAAGTCAGAAAGATTGCATTGATTCCTCCTCTCTGAGCCAGTTTCCATCTCTGGGTTTTGGGATACATGGATTTGTTTTTTGTCACTTCCTGGCTACTTCCACTCATTCTTCAAATCTGTTTTTTATATTACTCTCCAAGTACCATATACTTCCTTGCTTACCACCTACTGGCAAGATTTGATATTGTCTGTTTTCTTGTATCCATTCCTTAGACTCTAAGCTTTTAAGGAGTGAGACAGTGACTCTACAGGACTTCACATAGTGCATGACACTTGAGTCATCAATATGTGTTAATAAAGCCAGTGAAAAGGAATATGTGAATGAATGGAAGTCATCATGTAACTGTGCTTTCTCAATGCAGGTGTACTTAAATACACCAACCTGGACATGTTACAAATCTTCTGGGCCACATTTTTTAAATTTACATTATTATTGATAATCTGTAAGATTGTTTTATGTACTAAATTAGATATCTATGTTTTATAAAAAGGAAAAATATGGAAACACATTGATTTCTTTTGAGAAGAATGGGACTTTTATTTCCAGAGAATAAGGAGGTGGCATGCAGGTGTCCCAAGTAGCACATCAAATGTTGCTTTTCTATCAACCATTGAAGATCAATTACTGTGAGAACAGAATACTGTTGGTCTTCATGTTACTCTTGAGTGTAACAATACCGGTATTATTGAGTTTTAAAGAACTTGTATCATAATACCTTAATGTGCATTTTAAAAAGTCAAATATTTCTGATTATATTGATTCCCCTAAACATTTAAATTGTAAAATACTTAAAGTAACAATAGTGTACAAGAAATACAGAGACCCAAAATCCACATAGAAAATCCAAGAAACTAGATATTTCTGTGGGAATCAATAGAGAAAACAGGCATGGTGTGGGTTAAAGTCAAGAGTAGGTTTTTTTATATGATTTTTTTTCTTTATTGATTAAGGTATTACATATGTGTCCTTATCCCCCCATTACCCCCACCCCCACCCCACTACCGTTCATGACCTCACCCCTCTGGTGTCTGGGTCCATTGGTTAGGCTTATATATGCATGCATACAAGTCCTTTGGTTGATCTCTCCCCCTGACCCCCACCCTCCCATGCCTTCCTTCTGAGGTTTGACGGTCTGATTGATGCTTCTTTGTCTCTGGATCTGTTTTTGTTCATCAGTTTATGTTGTTCATTATAATCCACAAATGAGAGAGATCATATGATATTTATCTTTCTCTGACTGACTTATTTCGCTTAGTATAAAGAGTAGGGTTTTAATGTTAACTAGAGATGGGCTTGAAAGTCTAAGGGGTATAGACCTCTTATGAGTTGTGTGATCCTGAACAAGCCATTTAATCTCTCTAAATCTCTAGGTCTTCACCTATAAATTGGAAATAAGAATTCTTAAAATGCTAGGAATATTAAATGCAAAATGAAATATAAAGGACCCCAGATATAGTAAATGTTCAACAAATGATAACTACTGCTATTATTATGGGCATAATTGATTATAGAGTCACAGATGACAATAACTCATTTTAAGTTGTCCAGTTAACCCTGATGAGTTTACATAGCATATCCCTAATGTAAACTTTATCATTGTTAAGCTTTATGGGCTGATTTCTTCTACTAATAGTAATGCTTTACATATAAAGGCTGAAATAACATTTTTCAAAGCACCACCAAATAAATAACCTCATTTTGATCTTATTCCAGTGTACAAAATAAACGAGATATTCCAAAACCCTCATAGTAAGACTTATTGAATCAATTATTTAGATCAACTTTTCTTGGGTACAGATCAGCACTAGATTTGATTCTTTTCAAATGCTCAAAACATATCTAACTGCCCATTGACATTAGAAACAACAGGAAATAACTTAATTAACTAGTTAGTTTGCATGTCATTGGGAGGTGGCAATCTGTATATATGAATATTTTCTAAGTTTTCTACCTCTAGTACCAAGTTTTTCAACAAGTCTTTAATTACATTGTAGTTTTCCCAAATCTTTTCTTTCACTTATGACAGATTTTGAAAAAGGGGTTCCACATGAATTAATGAAATAGCAGCTAAGGAAAAAAATGTTCTTTGGATATAATTATTGAGTTTCACCAGCAATGGCAGGAGCCAATAAAAGCACAACACCAGAAAAACAGTTCCTGCTCCCATAGAATCTGCTCTCACCAGCCATTAATACATAGCATAGTGTTCCTATTTAGTCTAACAAGTACTACATCATTTAATTTTATTTCCCTGCTATATGAAGACAAGTTTGGAACTCTTCTGATGATAATAAATTTAATATGGACAGCAATATGTTATGTAATGTGAATATATAAGCAAATCACAAGTTTAATATTCCAAGGGATTCAAGATGAATGAGGCAGAGTTCTTTTCTTCAAAAAGATTACATTTTAATGGGGGAGTGGGGAATCATAATCAAAATACTATAATACTAAGAATGGGGTAAAAATATAATAAAAATGAGAACTAAATATAAAAAATATAATAAAAAATATAATAAAAATATAATAAAAATGAGAACTGAAGTATCTACCATGTGCCAGGCATTCTTCTAAATAATTTACAGGCCCTATCTCAAGTGATCTTGTGATAAGCCTTTGAGAAAGGTAATGCTATTATTCCTTTTATTTTATAGATGATTGAAGCAGAGAGTCATTAAGTAACTTGTGTAAGATTACTTAGCAGTAAGTGCTTAATCTAGTAGTTGATTTTGATAGACTCCAGCACCCCTGCTTTTAAATAAGGGACAGAAAATTTTCCAAAAAAATCAAGAAGATAAAGACATTATTTTTATATTTATTTGAGAGTCCTCATTTGTAAAGTGGGAATAACTATGATGCCTACTTCATATGCATGTCATGAGATTAAGCAAGACAATACCGGTTAAGTACTTCAACAAGAGGCTGACATTTATACTCAAGCCATGGTGGATCCCTCAACCACAGGGTATCAATCTTCCAGTACTGGCTGAACATGTTTACCCTACTGGAGGCACTTGCACTCACCCAAACCAGATATATACCTTCCCTCCTTGGCACTAAGTGTGCTAGTACCCAGCTGGACACAGACCAGATTTCAGGAGCAGTGGAGGGAGTTCACACTGTCCTAGGCATATATCCAGAGGAACACTCCACAGTATTAACTATTGTTGGTGTGCCAACTCCAGTCACCATCTGAGATGGTTTGTGGACACCTGAGTAAAAAATGTGGCTATCAAGAGTCCTGGAAGCTTTTCTCATTTCTGGTTGGAGAGTTTCAAGGAGAAACTCTAAAAGTGCCATTGAGATTTTTACATCAAACAAAGTTGTTCCACATGTATATTTTCAAATTTTTAAAAAAGTTTTTAAAGCCTTTTTAGAGCAAAGCATAATATAAATAAAAATGAATGGATGGATATTTATTTTTTGGAAAACAATAACTACTTCTAGTTACAGAGTGGAATGCCAGGATACAGGTGTTTAAATATTAAACTTAAACTGTGATATATGTTACTTTTCTAGGATTAATCCTGCTCTGTTTAATGAGATGCTGTGAAGTTGTTAACATAGAGGAAATATAATCAATTTTTTATACTACTATATTAGAGATTGTCACAAAATCTAGTGCTAAAATTTAAAATAAACTTTAGCTGAGAAATTAAGTAGAAACTACAAAAAATATGACAGGAGTATTATTTCAAGAACTCAAAAAATGTTAAAATTTCTCTGACATACAAATTTACTAGAAGAGACCAGATGTTTAAGAAAAGAAAAAAAAAATATTCTAAACATTATACCAGCTGGTGTCCAACAATTATGCTAAAGTATACCCCTTTCTTCAAAACACTAAGGAGTGAGAATGTGATGGTCTATTCACACCAGGAATCCTATATCTGAAATTTGCATTTGGTGGTATTTTTAGTCTCACAATATCAAAGACTTTGACAGCCTTCACACACACACACACACACACACACACACACACACACACACTTCCTCCAAAATGGAAAATCTTATTAGAATTAAATTGCATATCAAATTGTTATTATGTTTAGTTTACTGTATCTTTTAAAATAATTGATAAATTAGGAAATTTCAAAATTAAGATTTTTTTATGATACTGTTAATTACTGTGTTAGGCTGAATAATAATACTCCTAAACTGTTCATTCTTAACCCTGAAACTTGTAAAATGTTACTTTACATGACAAAATAAATTTTGTAGATGTGATTAAATTAAGTATCTTGTGATGAGGTGATTATTCTGGATTCTTTGGTGGACTCAATGTAATCACAAGAGTCCTTATTAGAGGGTGGCAGGAAGGTCAGGGAGAAAAAGCAATATGATGATGGAAGCAGATGACAGAGAAAGTGAATTTGAAGATACAGAAAAGGGCCAGGAGCCAAGGAAATCAGGTGGTCTTTAAAAACTGGAAAAGGCAAGAAAAGGGATTCTCCTCTGGAGCTTCTAAAAAGAACCAGTTCTGCTGACACTTGACATTAGCCCAGTAAGACTGAGTTTGGATGTCAGACTTCTAGAACAATAAGATACGAAACTTGCTTCATGTTAAGCCACTATTTTGTGATTATTTATTAAAGCAGTCATAGGACACTACTGTAATTACTATTACCAATAATTGTATTTACTGGTAATTAATTGGTTTATTGACCCAGAACAAAGCAAAGAGTGAACAGAAAAACTTACACAAAAAGATTTCAATTCACTCAATGTACACCATTCTTCTGCTGGATCTTACTGAACTGTTCAAATAGAAACCAAAAGCATGAGGTAAAGTCCAATTATTTTATTTTATTGTATTTTGATTCTAACGAACTTTTTGCCTGACTCAAAGGCATAAATATTTTCCTTTTTTTTTAAAGGCTTATAGATTTATCTCCTATGTTTAGGTCTATGATCAGTCTTGGGGTTAAATTTTGGGTATGGTATGAGGTAAATTAATCTTTTTGTAATTAGATATCTAATTCTCCCAGCACCATTTGTTGAAGAGATCATCCATTCTCCTAATAAACTGCTTTGGCACTTTTGACAAAAATCAAAAATATTTGTCTCCTTGTGGCTTCTCTGGTCTTTTATCATCCCCTTTCTGTTTCCTCTCTCCTCTTTCTGTCTTAACAGTTCCCTATAAATAAAAATGTCCTGTTGTCATGGTCATTGCTTTTATTTTTATTTTTTTTACATTGCCATTATTATTCCATCTTGTGTTTCTTATTTTACAGGTACCACATTCTAAACAGAGGAAGAATTTTAAAAATAAAGGCTTAACAAAAAAATCAATTGGCTATAAGCATAATGTCTTATTTCTGGACTCTGTTGCCTATCCTTATGGCAGCATGATACTGTTTTGGTTACTATACTATACCTTTATAGTAAGTTTTAAAATTGGGAAGTGAAAGTCCTCCAATTTTCTACCCTTCAAAATTGTTTTTTGCCTAGTGCTTTGCATTTCTACATAAATTTTAGGATTGGCTTCTCAATTTCTGCTGGCATTTTAAAAAGTTTTATGTTGATCAATTTAGGGAGAAATGTATGCTATTTCTTAAACCTGAATTGCCCTAGATCTATATGTACCCAGCCATCTAATTAATACTTGGCCCCTCTTGGGTCTTATTATTAGTAGGACAATATTGGTAAAACCTTTTCCTGGAAGAAACTTTCATTTGTTAATTGTTGATTCAACCTGCTTCAATCACATACCATTTCTCAGGATTAACTATCCATTCTCTCTCTCTCTCTCTCTCTCTCTCTCTCTCCGGCTGGTACCTTTCCCATGTCCACTTAGCATTGTTCACTTTTGATATGGCTGGCTTGATTTTCACTCAGCCATTCTCTCATTTTGGTCTCATGCCCCATTCACTTTCAGGCTCTCTGTTCTGCTTTCCTCTTCCAAGAGAATGATGTGGTTCCAAGAGACCCAGAGTCCCTTCATGAAAATGTGAGCATTTACCTCTACCCAGTCTTATCCAAAGTACAAATGAGGCAATTATGGAACAGCAGATCAGATTTCAGAAAATGTGGCTTCTCTCATTGACCATGTCTTATACCAACTGAGTGATCACAGGCTCTTTATTAACTCCCTATATCAGTTTCCTCAACCAGAAAATGGAGATATTGATAACTTTCCTATCAACCTCACATAGTTGCTTGCAAGTCAAAGGAGATGACATATAAGAAAGTTCATTAAAAGCAACATAATACATTAGTATAAGATAGTATATACATTAAGCATTTAAAACATATATTTTCCTCCTCAACTAGATTATATGGTAGTATGTTTCTGTGACATCCAGCAGATATATCTGTATATTTTGTGACATCTATATTTTGTAGTATTATGAGGTGCATAGAAAGGGTTTTATAAATATTTTAATTAAAATAATAAAGTCTATGAAGTAGTTAGAAATAATTTGGACATGGAACAAGACTGTGTAACTTGGGTGGGCACATGTATGTGTGTGAATGTGTACATGGGACAGAGAGACAGACACAGGGACACAGACAGAATGAGAGATAGAGAGAGATACTTCTTTTAATTAACATCTTAAGAGATTCTAGCACTTTGTGAAAACAAATGTGGTATATTGAGCCTTGAAAATAAGTGTATAGAGACTAAAGCATGTACTTAGAGAGAGTCACATATTGAAATTCCATGTCAGGGGTTCATAGTTAAAGATAGTCAAAACTCAGCCCCACTCACACACCAAAAAAAAAAAAACACACAAAAAAAAAACACACAAATTTTTCATGAAAACCAAAGAATAGTTCTTTGTCTTCTTAGTTCCTTAGAAACATAAAGTGTATGAGGAAGCTATAGCAAGTCATCAGTTTTAATCTAAATCTTAGAACACAGATCTTCTTAGGTTTAAATTATTATAGTCATTAAATCTTGATTTCAACAAAGAAGACACTGAAGTCTAGGTGCATGTCACCATATACAGTGGACTCCTGAAAACTCTCTTAGGCCTTTCCTTGTTCTCTCTCATACTCTCCTCATATGTTGACAGAAGTGTTCTCCAGAGTTCTATATGTTTGCTCTCACTTCTCACTACCTAATCCAATAGATTGCACAGTAAGTGTTGCCTCTCTTTCCATGCTCTGACATTTCACACGGGGCCTGGTCTGCACTAAATGCTAGATGAATTGAGTTGATCCCTGGACATTCTTCTTTTCTTTATCTTTTTTCTTCCAACATAATTAAAACGTGTTAATTAAAATCTGCATAGCATTATAGTTTATAAACTGGTTATTCTCAAATACTTAACTCCAGAGCACTGTTATTGACCACTTTTCCTGGAATAATCTCTTGCTTAGAAGGGATGTGATCTTAAACTTCAAAGAGCTCCTGTTAGCCTTGAAACTGTGGAAAAAAGTTAGAGTACATATGTACCTTTCATTAGCTAATGTATTCTTAATCGAATTTCACCTTCTCCAATCCCAGTACTAAAACAACCATTTATCTGCACATATTTATTCTGAGATCCCAGGTCTCAATTTAAAATGGAATACAAAACTTCCTGTAAACATGGCTATTGCTCAAGTTCATTTTTGTTCACTTGATTCTTTGGTTCAATCAGAAATATATTTGAGTGTGCAATAGACATTTTTTTCCTGCTTGGATAGTAGGGAAGGAGAAAAAAAGAAAGAGAGAGAAAAAACAATGAGCAAGTAGGAAGGGAGAGAAAGGCTTATCCAAACACTATCTATATGTAGTTGTAAGATGTATCAATTTTTATTTACCAATGTGCTTTACTTAGAACATTATATTTCCTTCTGGGGCTGAGAACAATATTGCATTAATATAAAAAACAAGTAGAAAAATAATTTATAGCACATATTTGAACAAATAAACAAATATATTTCTACTTCTTCATATCCCTTTCTCAAAAATTAAGCAAGACAAAAATATTTTTGAGCTATATAGACATTCCACTTCAATCAAAAATTTCCCTTCAATCAAAAAGTTGCATACTCTTTCAGCAACTTTAACAACTTAACAGATTCAAAGATACAGAAAACAGAGTGATGGTTGACAGGAAAGAAAGGTTGGGAGACTGAGTGAAAAGGTGAAGGGATGAACAAATACAAATTGGTAGTTACAAAATAGTCACAGGGACGTATAGTACAGCACAGATATTATAGTTAATAATCTATACTAATAAAAGGGTAATATGCTAATTAGACCAGATAGACCAGACGTCTTCTGGATGTCCTTCCGGGCAATGCCACGGTGGTGGGGGCCGAGGCAGAGGCGGTTAGGGGCAATCAGGCTGGCAAGGGAGAGCAGTTAGGGGCAATCAGGCAGGCAGGCAGAGAGACTAGGGGCGATCAGGCAGGCAGGCAGAGGCGGTTAAGGACAATCAGGCAGGCAGGCAGAGGTGGTTAGGGGCGATCAGGAAGGCAGGCAGAGGTGGTTAGGGGCGATCAGGCAGGCAGGTAGAGTGGTTAGGGGCTGTCAGGCAGGCAGGCAGAGGTGGTTAGGGGCAATCAGGCAGGCAGGCAGAGTGGTTAGAGGTGATCAGGCAGGCAGGCAGGTGGGCAGTTAGGAACCAGTGGTCCCGGATTATGATAGGGATGTCCAGCTGCCAGTTTAGGCCTGATCCCTGTGTGGGATTGGGCCTAAACTGGCAGTTGGACATCCCCCGAGGGGTCCCAGATTGGAGAGGGTGCATGTCGGGCTGAGGGATCTTTCACCCCCACCCCCCATGCATGAATTTTGTGCACTGGGCATCTAGTATTATTATAAATATGTATGGTGCCAGGTGGGTACTGAAAATATTTGGGGGATCACTTTGTAAAGTATACCACTGTCAACTACTATGCTGTACACCTGAAACTAATACAAAATAATGAATGTAAACTGTAAATGAAAAATAAAATTAAAAAATAATTATGATTCATTTATGATTCCTGAGGGAAATGTTTTAGAAAAAATAAAATAATTCCTTCTAAGATTAAAGCAGGTAGCATGGAAGGTTGAAGTTTTATTTTCCCCCCTAAAGAACCCTTGAGTGGGAGTGGAAGGGGGAAGAAGAAGAAATGTTAACTTGGATCTTACAAGTACAAGTGTATAGAATACTCTAGGGCAGTGGTTGGCAAACTCATTAGTCAACAGAGCAGCAAACCGCGGCTCGCAAGCCACATGTGGCTCGCAAGCTGCAGCTTGCCGACCACTGCTCTAGGGTGAGTGGAACCTGAGAGCTGTCAAAGGAGATTGTCCATGTAGGACTCATGCAGGCAGGGACCTGGAACCCAGGAATGGGAACAAGGGGAAAGTGTTGTTGATCTGAAACCTTTTTGAATTCTAATATAAGCATTTAGGGCTATAAATGTCCCCAAAAGTACCACTTTAGTAATTCCTCATAATTTTGATGTTACTTTTTCATCAATTTTATTCACAATAATTTATAATTTCCCTTCTGACTTTCTCATTTGTGCTACTTAGAAAATGGTTTTTGAAAATTTTCTAAGTATTTGGCATATCACAAATATCTTTCTTTATTGATGTTTATGTGTAGTTTAAATTCTTTTTAGTTAAAGAACATAATTTGCCTAGCTGGTTTAGCTCAGTGGATAGCATGTCGGCCTCTGGACTCAGGGGTCCTGGGTTCGATTCCGGTAAAGCGAACATGCCTAGGTTGCAGGCTCAATCCCCAGTTGGGGGTGTGCAGGAGGCAACCGATCGATGACTCTCACTCATCATTGATGTTTCTATCTCTCTCTCCTTCTTCCTTTCTTTCTGAAATAAATAAAAATATATTATAAAAAATAAAAAACATAATTTGTGTCTTTCAATTATTTTAAAGTCATTGAAATTTGCAGCTTAGAATATTATATACTTTTGTAAATGCACTTGTGTACCTAAAAATAATGTACATTTTGCTCTTGTTGGATGGAGTGTTCTAAGAGTGTCAGTTAGATTAAACTGGTTCACTGTTGTTCAAGTCTTTCATATTCTAACAGTTTTATTGTTGTTGTTTACTTATTCTATCAATTACCGTAAGAATAGTATTGAAAAACTGCAACTTTAGTTTTGAAATTATTTTTCCTTTTAACTCTATTATTTTTATGCATTGTATTTTGAAACTCTATTATTAGGTAAATACATATTTACTGCATGCTATGTCTTCTTGATAAACTGACCTCATTATTATTATGTAATGACACTCTTTATGTCTAGTAATATTCCTTGTTCTGAAGTCTACTTTCTCTTGTAGTAATATAGTCACTCCAACTTTTCCATAATGTTTTTTTCCACATGCCTTTACTTTTAAGATATCTATTTTTTTATGTTAAAAACTTTCTTATAGACAATATATAGTTGATTCTTGTTTATTTAGTGTGATAATTTCTATCTTTTTATTGGGCATTTAGATCATTCTACATCTCTATATATAAAATCCTAATATGCAAATAGACCAAATGGCAGCATAACCAAACAACTGAACAACAGGTCACTATGACGTGCACTCACCACCAGGGGGTGCACAAAAAAGCATGCTGGGTATTGGCAGCAGGCAGCAGAATGTGGAACATGGTGGGCATCAGCTGCGGCAGGATGGTGGAGCAGGTGAGCAGGGACACCAGACCAAGGTGGGTGCCAGTTGCTGTCATTGAAACAAGCCTCTGGTGGTTACTGAAAATTCTTTGCTCCTACGCACCACAGTCCTGCCCAGTGCTCACACCTGCTGCCAGTGCTGGCCCTGCTCACACCCGCTGCTGGTGCCCACTGCTGGCCCCAATCACCCCTCAGGGCTTCTCCACCTCCCCCTGCTCCTGAGGGGTGATCGGGGCCTGCAGCAGCCACTCACACTCACAGCTGGTGCCGGAGCCGCCACTCACACCCACTGCCGGTGCCGGCACCACTCGCACCCCAGCCAGTGCTGGAGCTGCTGCTCGCACCTGGAGGCTGCGCCAGAGCTGCTGCTCACACCTGCTGCCGGTCCTGATCGCTCAGTGCCAACAGTGGATGCAAGCAGTGGCTGCCAGCCCTGATCACCCCTGAGGGCTTCTCCACCTCCCCCTGCTCCTGAGGGGCGATAGGGGCATCAGCTGCAGCTTGCACCTGCTGTCAGCACCTGCCCCACTTGTACTCATTGCTGGCGCCAGCCCCCATCACTTGGCACCACCAGCGGTTGCGAGTGGGGATGGCACCGTCAGCATGTGGGAACATCAGTGGCTGGAGCAGGGCTGCCAGCAGACAGGGGATGGGGGCCACGGCAGGAGGGGCCAGGCAGGGGGATGGTTGGATGCACCAAGACCCACCCCTATGCCCACCACAGCCTCGCAGCCCACAGTTCCTTTCAAGGTGCATGAATTCATGCACAGGGCCCCTAGTATAATATAATATTGACATAGTTCCTTTCAAATCCATTCACTTGTTGCTTATTTTCTGCCTATTCTATTCCCTCCTCTTATCTGCCTTCTTTTAGGTTGAATATATTTTATGATTAATTTTCATTTTCACTATTAGATTTTCATTTTACCTTTTGTAATAAAATGTAGTGGCAGTCTAAGCTTTATAATATGCAATTTCATGTTTTATAGTCTGCTTTCAGATAATGCAATACCAATTAACATGTAATGCAAGATTTTAACAACAATATTAATATAATTCCAGTTCCTCCTTTCATTTTTTGTCCTATTGCTGTCATAGATTATATTCTCTTTATCTTAAAGTCCCCACAGTAAATTGTTTCTATTTTGCCTTAGTCAGTTCTCTTTAAAAGTGAGAATAAATATAAAAATATTATTTTATATTTACTTCACTTATGTTCTTTCTAGTATTTTCATTTAAGTCATTTTCCATGTAGTTATTATATTCATGTCTGACAAACTTCCTTTAACATTTTTTTATGGCCAAAAGCCATCAATCCATTGTTTTCTAGCAGCATATGTTTGATAAGAAGTCTGCTATAACTCTTATCTTTGTTTCTATATACTTAATATATCTTTTCCTTTGGCTGTATTTAAGACTTTATCATTGATTTAAATTAATTTGGCTATACTATATGTAACTGTGTTCTTTTTATTTATTGCTTTATTAAAATGTAGTTCTGCTTTTGATATTTGTTGTGCCTAGGGTTTTTCTACAATTCTTGAATATGTAATTTGATTTCTTTCATTATTTTTGACAAATTCTCAGTCATTATTTTTTTTTTATTTAATACTTTATTGTTTAAAGTATTACGTAAGTTTCCTTTTCCCCTCATTGACCTTTCCCAGGCTGTCCACACCCTCAGCACTTGCCCTACCTCCCCCCCCCCAACCACTGCCCCCACCATCTGTGTCCATTGGTTATGCTCATATGCATGCATACAAGTCCTTTGATTGCTTACCCTCTCACCCCTCACCTTCCCCCATAGGTTCAACAGTCTGTTCGATGCTTCTATGATTCTGGTTCTATTTTTGCTCATCAGTTTATGTTGTTCATTATATTCCACAAATGAATGAGATCATGTAATATTTATCTTTCTCTGACTGCTTATTTTGTTTAGCATACTGTTCTCCAGGTCCATCTATGCTGTTGAAAATTATAAGAATTCCTTCTTTTTTTATAGCAGCATATTATTCTATTGTGTATATGTACCAGAGTTTTCTTATCCACTCATCTGCTGAAGGACACTTAGGCTGTATCCAAATCTTAGATATTGTAAATTGTGCTGCTATGAACATAGGGGTGCATATATCCTTTCTGACTGGTTTTTCTGTTTTCTTGGGATATATTCCTAGAAGTGGGATTACTGGGTCATATGGAAGTTCATTTTTAATTTTTTGAGAAAACACCATACTGTTTTCCACAGTGGCTGCACCAGTCTGCATTCCCACCAACAGTGCAAGAGAGTTCTTTTCTCCACATCCTCTCCAGCACTTGTCATCTGTTGATTTATTGATGATAACTATTCTGACAGGAGTGCGATGATACCTCATTGTTGTTTTGATTTGCATCACTCAGATAATTAGTGACTTTGAGCATCTATATATATGATAGACTAATATGCAAAGTGTCCCCTCGGGAGTTCCACCAGGAGACCAGGAGTTTGAGCACTAGCTATGACGTGCATTGACCACCAGGGGGTGGCACGGAATGAAGGAAGGCCCCAGCCAGCAGCAGGAAGACCCCTATCAGACCTGATCCCTGGCCAGGCCTATGGATCTGACCCATGCATGAATTTCATGCACTGGGCCTCTAGTGTTTTCATATTTCTCTTGGCCTTCTGTATGTCTTCTTTCAAAAAGCGTCTATTTAGGTCCTTAGCCCAGTTTTTGATTGGATTGTTTATCTTCCTTTTTTTAAGTTGTATGAGTTTCCTATAAATTTTGGAGATTAAACCCTTTTGGAGATAACATTGGCAAATATATCTTCCCATGCAGTTTCTTGTTGTTTTGTTGATGTTTTGTTTTATTTTTCCCCACTGTGCAGAAGCTTTTTATTTTTTTACTTTATTTTTTTTGAACCTTTTTATTTTGATGTAGTCTCATTTGTTTATTTTCACCTTACTTTCCATTGCCCTAGGAGCTGTATTGGTAAATATATTGCTACCACAAATGTCTGCTACTTTGCTGCCGATGGCTTCTTCTAAGATTTTTATGGTTTCCTGTCTTATGTTTAAGTCCTTTATCCACTTCGAGTTTATTTTTGTGTATGGTGTAAGTTGGTGGTCTAGTTTGATTTCTTTGCCTGTATCTGTCCAATTTTCCCAACACCATTTATTGAAGAGACAATCTTGACTCCATTGTATGCTCTTGCCTCTTTGTCAAATATTAAATGAGCATAATGGCTTGGGTCAATCTCTGGGTTATCTGTTCTGTTCCATTGGTCTATATGTCTGTTCTTGTGCCAGTATCAGGCAGTTTTGAGGACAGTGGCTTTGTGGTATAGCTTGATATCTGGTATTATGATCCCTCCAACTTTGTTCTTCTTTCTCAAGATTGCTGCAGCTATTCGGTATCTTTTTTTTTATTCCAGACTAATTTTTGGAAAGTTTGTTATAGGTGTTTGAAGTATGCCATTGGTATTTTAATTGGGATTGCATTGAATCTATAAATTGCTTTGGGTAGTATGGACATTTTAATGATTTTGATTATACCAATCCATGAACATGGTATATTCTTCCATTTGTTTATGTCTTCCTCTATCTCTTTTTTCAGCATCCTGTAATTTTCTGAGTATAGGTCCTTTACCTCCTTGGTAAAACGTATTCCTAGTTTCTTATATATATATATTTTTGTTGTTGCAATGGTAAATGGATTAGTGTGGACCCTAATCCAATGACTGATGTCCTTATATGAAGAGGCAAATTTGGATATAGAGATACATATAGAGAGATGCATGTGAAGAAAACGGTGGAGATTGGAGTGATGAGTCTACAAGCCAAAGAATGCTAAGGATTGCTGGTAACCACCAGAATCTAAGAGAGAATCATAGAGCACATTCTTCCTCAGAACCTCCAGAAAGAACCAAACTAGGTCAAGGATGTGGCCCAAAGCAGCCCGGAACTCGCGAGTCAGAGGTTGGGAGAAAAAGTCTGGAAAACTGCAGTTTTTAAAAATTGGCAAGTTCTCAGGCCTTGTGAAACCATCAGAAGAGGTACAATGTTGGTTCGCCTGTGGAATGTGGAGAGCTTGCTGCCAGAATGCACATGGACGAGGACCCTCAGAGATGCGTGTCCATGGAACTTTTTTTTAAAAAAAAAAGTACAAAAAACCGAAGTTACTGTTTAAAAAAGAATCATGTTGTGTCAGGATGAAACATGGTGAAAGTAGTCTAAGTTCTGCTCATGATTCTTTACACAGCTGTTGGGAAAGTGATAGAAACTAGTTTCTCTTCAAAAGGAAGCTTTGCTGTTGCACTGACTTCGACAACCCAACCTAGTGATTTAGAAAAACCTATGTAGTAAAGTTTGTAAAATCAAAATCCAAAATTCTAGTTTGTAAACATCAGTTGGCCAAGTCTATCCAGAGTCCTGCATGACAGTGGAATGAAATGAATAATTAATTCACTTCCTTAACGGATTCGGTCTGGAACATTCCAGAACACAGCAGTGATACTTTCACAGTAATTATAGTCAGACTATATAAAAAAAGTCAGTGCTGTTTTTCTTTTTCCTCCTCCTGTGCAATATTCAGCTCTTGCCCCTCTCCCAAGTGCCATCGCTGAAATAATACTGGTGTGGACACCTCGTGCAGACCAGTCATAAATGGTGCACGAAGTCTGTGGGGCTTCGATAAAGATACTTCCAGATGGCACAGTAATGCACAGCGGCTGCCGTGGCCACAAACAGATGCCAGATGGCATGGGCGAACGGGATGATGCCATCGCTCTTGAAGAAGACCACGCCCAGGCAGTAAATCAGGCCCCCACAGGCGAGCTTGTGAAGTCCCTCGGTGTTGTTCATTGATGTCACCACCAAGGCTGGAGAGAAGCCCATTGTGAGATAGAAAAAGAGCTCAACCACCTTATACTTTTTACGGTAGAGAAATACATAAATGGTTCCTCCAGCTGCTATGAGCCAGATAAACCAATGCATATGAGATGCCAGGGGTCCAAGTTCACGGAGATTTAACTATGGCGCATAAGACGCAGCAATGAAGAAATAGATAACCATTCTATCACACACCTGGAAACATTGCTCCACTGTCCTTAGGTGGCTCTTTTTCCATGACACCATGTGAAATACTGTGGAGACGATGAAGAGGGCACAGAGGCCCATGCCATAAATTGATGCTGTTATCTTCTCTCAGCAGTCATCAGACAGCCGATGGAGGAGGGCGCTGCCCACAATGGCCGGGACAATGAGGAATGCATGTGTGTAACAGTTAGCAGCATGTTCATAACAAGTTGGTTTATAGTGGCCATTGGTTGGGGCCCGGTGGTTCATGAACCGCTGGAATCAATTCTGGAACCGCATTGATCCTCCACTCCTCCTCGCGGGCGGGGAGCTCCGTCTTGTCAGCGCCGGAGGCCCTCAGGGGCTTGGGTTGCTCCGGAGGCCGCCCAGGTGCACCACGGACCGTTTGGCGGGGCAGGGCCGGAGTGGGTCAGGCCGGGGGTGGGGATGGAACCGGGAACAGACCCTAAAAGTACAGTTCTGATTAAGGAACTCCTCTGCTTAAAAAGCTCCAAAGGCTGTCTATCTAAAGGCTGCTTAACTCATATTAGTAATCAAGGTCTTTTATAATCTATACCCAAGCTATTTTTCTAACTTTTTTCCTTAACACTTTCTACGTGCCCCAAACTATGCCATTTCCCAAATGTTCCATTTAGTTTCAGAACTCAGAACCTTTGATCCTGCTATTTCTTCAATGTAGAATATACTCTCTACTCTTGTTCTTCACCAGTACAGTAATCCTACTTTGCCTCCAGGTCTCCATTAAGTTTCACATTCTCTACCAAGTCTTCTGTAACCTTTGATGCTTCCAGTCAGAATTCTTTTCTGTTCCCTTTGGCTGAGTCCACATGGCTTGGTGCTTATGCTCTTGTTTAATATTTATCATAATCTAACAGGATACGAATGCCTATATCCTGCTTTTCCTACTAGATTGTGAGCTTCTTGTGCACATAAATAATGGCTTATTCATATTGGTACTTTGTTTCCTAACCCAGAAATTTCAGTGAACGAAGAAAAACCATGGAGAGACAAAATGGTGGCGGAACAGACGGACGTGTCCTGAGCCGTGTCCCAAAGCAAAGAGAGTGAGCAGCTGAAACAAATAGAATTCAGCCCAAATTGGCAAAGGAGACTCAGCTGGTGAGACAGTTTGCAGTTGGGAAGGGCAGAGATCCCCCGGAGAAAGGTAAAATCAAGGATCTAGGCAGGAGAGATCTGCCGGACCTCTGTGCCCAGAGGGTCAGGGGGAAACCGCCAGTGCCAAGCAGTGTCCCTGAGGACAAGCAAAGTGTCTGAGTGTGAAAAATGGGTCCAAGGAACTGTGGGAGACAGGGGATTTTGGACTTTGGATTCTGGATTCTGGATCTGAGCTCAGAGGTAGCCCTGAAGGGCTGGCTTGACCATGAAGTGCCGGCAAGAGAGGAGCTTGCAGAGACGCTGTCCTTCCCCACTCTGGGGCCTGTGCCTTTCTTCACTGAACCTAGTTCATAGGACCTTTTGGATACAGACACTTACCCATGGCTGAGGTACGGGAGAAGGTGTGGACATGTGGAATCTGGGGAGAGGAGGCGGTCCAGGAGAGGTGGTAGCAAGTATGGTGTTGAGTCATGCCTGAGCCCGGGTCCTGGGCCCCCATTTTCTCCTGAGAGATAGCCCCTCCCTCCAGTCTCCAGGCAACCAATACAGCCACACCCAGATTCCACTCTGAATGATACAAAGGAATCTGAATAGTCCCTGAGAGTCCACAGGGATTGGCCTAAAGAGAAACCTTCAGCCCCAGCAATGGGAAACTGAGAAACAGTACAGTACAGATGACTGGGATCATAAGCCAGCCAAAGGAACACTTCACTTTTTTCACTTTTATTTTTATTTTTTTATTATTTTGTTATCCCTTTTTTCTTCTTTTTTTGGTTTTCCTGATTTTGTTTGTTGCTTTATTTTCTATTTCTTTTCACATTATTTTCCCATCACTATATTTTATTTTATTATTTGCTATTTTTATTTTATACCATTTTTGAAATAATTTTTTTGTAAATTTATTATTATTATTTTCTTCTGATTCTCTTTCTTCTCATCCACTCATTCCCTTTCTACTTCCTCAATACTGAATTGAGGTCCTCCCCATATTCATCCAATTCTTAATCTTATTTTCAGTATATAAGCTCAGCCTCTACAGATTCTGCCCCAACCCTCATTGCTGGGTGTTTGATGTTTGTATTTTTTTGGTTTATCTATTGGTTCCATGGTGTCTTATATATATATATTCTTCTTTTTCTTCCTTTTTCTTTTATCTCTTATCTTTTTCTCTCTCTTCAATATTATTTGTGCTCTCTTTTCTCTCCCCTAATTCTCTTTTCTCAGGGGGTCTCTTACATTGGGGTTATTGGTGTCATGAGTACATTTGTGCTTAGTTCCCTTTGTGTTGTGTCTTGTCGAGGTGAATTTTATCCTGTCTGGGCAAGGTGCTAGAGAGCAAGCCTCATAACCAGACATCTTGAGAGGAAACTCCATCCACGAACAGGTCAATATCACCTCAGACCCAACTACAGAGGCAGGAAGAATACGGCAGTGAGGGAGAGAGCATGAGTGAGTAAGTGAGTGAGTGAGGGAGCAAAAGAGGAGTGTGTTGGCAGTTGGGGTATGTGTGTGTGTGTGAGTGAGTGAAGCACAGTTTGATCCCACAGGACCTTCAGGGGCAGGCTAATTGGCCTCGCCTAACTAGGCAGTCTCTGCTACCATTGCAAACAGTACTGGGAGGCCAGCTTGTTCTCAGAGGCCTAGCCTTTTTGAAGGGGAGAGCTGCTGTAACTGGGTGCCCAGCCTCAATTCCACCCAGAGTGCCCTCAGATAACACCGGGGACTCTACAGCCACCCCTGCCAGGGACCTGCTACCTAGGCTGTGATCCTATGGTCAACGAGGCTCCAGCCACCCTGGGTGCAGGCTCCTGTGAGTTCTGAAGCACACTCTCCTCTGACTGGCCCAATGCTTTAGCCCAGGTAACTGCAACCACGTGAACAGCAGACACGTGAGCAGCCCGCTCCTGTCCAAGGAGCAGCAGTCCTGCAAGCAACCCACCCCAGGCCTAAGAGCAGCAGCTTCATGTGGCCTGCCCCTGTCCAAGGAGCAGCTGAGGAGCAGCAACCAAGCCAGCAGCTCACCCCATCCGAGGAGCAGCAGGCACATGAGCAGCCCGCCCACGACTGAGGAGCAGCAGCCCCACGCAGCCGGCCCCCATCCGAGGAGCAGCAGCTGCACGCAGCCCACACCCTGCACCTGTCCGAAGAGCAGCAGCTGTGCAAGCAACCTGCCCCCATCCAAGGAGCAGCAGCCGCATGAGCAGCCAGCCCCTTTCCAAGGAGCAGCAGCCGTGCAAGCAGCCCGTCCCCTGTCTGAGGAGCAGCAGCTGCACAAGCAACCCACACCTGTACAAGGAGCAGCAGCCCTGCAAGCAACCTGCCCCTGTCCAAGGAGCAGCGGCATCACAAGCAGTCCTCCCCATCTGAGGAACAGCAGCAGCATGCAGCCAGCCCCCATCAAAAGAGCAGCAGCCATGTGAGCAGCCGGCCCCCATCCAAGGAGTAGCGGCCGCACGCAACCCATCCCCATCTGAGGAGCAGCAGTCTCATAATCAGCCCACCACCGTCAAAGGAACAGCAGCTGTGTGAACAGCCTCCCCCACCAGCCAGAGGAGACATCACTGCTGCGAACAGCACCCACCAGAGGAGCCACTTCCAACTGAGAAGCAGCTGCTACCATGACCACCCAAAGCAAGCACAGCCTGAGGAGCCACTGCCACCCAAGGAGCAGCTCCTACATGACTCGACATCTAGATCAGTCAGTGAGACCAAAAATAGGTAGACGAAGAAACCCCCAAAGGAGAGAAAAGGAGGAATTGCCAGAAAAGCAGCTAAGTGAAACAGAGGCATGTCAGAAAAAGAATTCAAAATAAGGGTAATAGAGTTCATAAACCTGATGGAAGAAAAAATCAACAACTTATGTAAGAATCAAGAAGAAATGAAGAGTGATATAGCTGAAATAAAAAAACACCATGGAAAGTTTCAACAGTAGACTAGAAGAAGCAGAGGACTGAATTAGCAAATTAGACGACAGGGAAGCAAAACACACACAAACTGAATTGCAATTGGACAAAAAAATTAAAAGACAGGAGGAGAGCCTAAGGGAGCTATGGGACAATATGAAACGAAGCAACATACAAATAATACGGGTGCCAGAACAACAAGAAGAGGAACAAGGGTTAGAAGACCTATTTGAAGAAATAATGTCAGAAAACTTCCCTGATGTGTTGAAGAAAAATGTCACACAAGCACAGAGAGTCCCAAACAAGATGAACCCGAAAAGGCCCACACCAAGACACATCATACTTAGGATGGCAAGTATTCAGGACAAAGAGAGAATCTTAAAGGCTGCATGAGAGAGACAAAAAGTTACATACAAGGATCTCCCATTAGATTATCAAATGATTTCTCAACAGAAACACATCAGGCCAGAAAAGAATGGAAGGAAATTTACAAAGTGATGCAAACCAAGGGACTGAATCTAAGAATACTCTATCCAGCAAGGCTATCATTCAAAATTGAAGTGGAAATAAGGAGCTTCACAGACAAAAAAAGGCTAAGGAAGTTTATCACTACCAAGCCAGCAATCAAGAAATGCTAAAAGGACTGGTGTAAATAGAAGAAATAAAAAGGTAAGAAGGAACACAGGCACAAAAAATAAAAATGGCTACAAACAAGTATCTTTCAATAATAACTTTAAATGTAAAAGGACTAAATGCTCCAATCAAAAGACATCGAGTGGCTGAATGTATAAAAAAACACAACCTATATATATGCAGTCTACAAGAGACCCACCTCAGAAAAAGGGACTCACACAGACTGAAAGTGAAGGGATGGAAAAACATCTTTCAGGCAAATGGAAATGAAAAAAAAGCTGGGGTAGCAGTACTTATATCTGACAAAATAGACCTCAAAGTAAAGGCCATAAGAAGAGATAAAGAAGGCCACTTCATAATAATAAAGGGATCAATACAATAAGAGGATATAACCCTGGTAAACATATATGCACTCAATGAAGGAGCACCCAAATACATTAAAAAAAAACTCCTGGAGGATATCAAGGGAGAGATAGACAACAATATAATCATAGTAGGGGACTTTAATATACCACTGACATCACTTGATCAATTTTCTAGACAAAAAATCAGCAAAGAAACAGCAATTCTAAATGACTCACTACATCAGATGGACCTAATTGACATCTTCAGAGCATTTCACCCCAAAGCCACAGAATATACATTCTTCTCAAGTGCACATGGGACATTTTCTGAAAATATACCACATATTGGGTCACAAGCAAAGTATCCTTAAATTCAAGCAGATTCAAATCATATCAAGCATTTTCTCAGACCACAATGGCATAATATTAGAAATAAACTGCAATAAAAACAATAAAAAAAATTCAAACACTTCGAAGCTGAATAGCATGCTATTAAACAATGATTGGGTTACCAATGACATCAAAGAAGAAATTAAAAACATCCTGGAGACTAATGACAATAAAAACAAAACAATGCAAATGCTATGGGACACAATGAAAGCAGTCCTGAGAGGGAAGTTTATAGCTCTACAGGCCTACCTCAAAAAACAAGAAAAAATGCTAATAAATCATCTAACTCAACAACTCAAAGAATTAGAAAGAGAGCAACAAGAAAAGCCCACAGTGAGCAGAAGGAACGAAATAATAAAGACCAGAGCAGAAATTAATGACATAGAGACAAAAAAAACACACACAAAAAAACAATAGATCAATTAAACCAAGAGCTGGTTCTTTGTTTTTTTGTTTGTTTGTTTGTTTTTTAAATAAATCTTTATTCAGATTATTACAATCATTTCTCCTTTTTCCCCCCCCCATACCTCCCCTCCACCCAGTTCCCACCCCACCTTCTGCCCTTACCTCCCCCCCACTGTCCTCATCCATGGGTGTATGATTTTTGTCCAGTCTCTTCCTGAACCCCCCCATACCCCTTTCCCCCTGAGAATTATCAGTCCACTCCCTTTCTATGCCCCTGATTCTATTATATTCACCAGATTATTCTGTTTCTCAGGTTTTTAATTCACTTGATTTTTAGGTTCACTTGTTGATAGATATGTATTTGTTGTTCATAATTTTTATCTTTACTTTTTTCTTCTTCCTCTTTTTTAAGAATACCTTTCAGCATTTCATATAATACTGGTTTGGTGGTGATGAACTCCTTTGGCTTTTTCTTATCTGTGAAGCTCTTTATCTGCCCTTCAATTCTGAATGATAACTTTGCTGGGTAGAGTAATCTTGGTTGTATGTTCTTGCTATTCATCACTTGGAAAATTTCTTGCCACTCCCGTCTGGCCTGCATAGTTTCTGTTGAGAAATCAGCTAACAATCGTATGGGTGCTCCCTTGTAGGTAATTAACTGTTTTTCTCTTGCTGCTTTTAATACTCTCTCTTTGTCTTTTGCTCTTGGCATTTTAATTATGATGTGTCTTGGTGTGGTCCTCTTTGGATTCCTTTTGTTTGGGGTTCTGTGGGCTTCCTGGACTTGTAAGTCTATTTCTTTCACCAGGTGGGGGAAGTTTTCGGTCATTATTTCTTCAAATAGGTTTTCAGTATCTTGCTCTCTCTCTTCTTCTGGCACCCCCATAATTCTGATGTTGGTGCACTTGAAGTTGTCCCAAAGTCTTCTTACACTGTCTTCAACTTTTTGGATTTTTTTTTCTTTTTGCTTTTTCGGTTGAGTGTTTTTTGCTTCTTTCTATTTCAATTCTTTAACTTGATTCTTGTGTTCCTTTAGTCTGTTGTTGGGTCTCTGTATAATATTTTTTATTTCAGTCAGTGTATGTTTAAGTTCTAGTTGGTCCTTTTTCATATCTTCGAGGGTCTCGTTATATTTATCGGCCTTTTCTAGGATATTCTTGAAAAGCCTTATAACCGTGGTTTTGAATTCTATATCCAGTTGTTTGTTTTCCTCCATTTCTTTCATTTGTGATCTGTTTCTTTGATGCCACATTTTCACTGCTTCCCTGAGTTGGTAGGGTGGATTTGTGTGCTAGGTTTCCTATATGGCCCAGTGGGTCGGCCTCCCCAGTTAACCTGAGGTGGACACTCTTGGTGCACCCCTTTGTGGACTATGCGTACAGCCTTGTTGTAGTTAAGTATTGGTTGTTGTTGGTATCACTGGGAGGAATTGACCTCCAGGCCAGTTGGCTGTAAGGATCAGCTGTGTCTATGCTGGGAGAAGTTTGGTGTTGGAGACAGCCTTATAGGATTAGACTTGCCAAATTGCAATAGCCTCTGTGCTCAGCTTGGATGGGGTGGAGTCTCAGGGCGGAGCAGACAGCCTTGCCCTTGCGCGCGTGCGCGCCTGCAGACCTTTGCCTTCCCTGGCTCCCGAGTCTCTACCCGAAAGTCCAGATTTCCCCTCAAGAGCGTGGGTCCCCAGGGGCTTGCCTGGAACTGGATTTCAGTGCAGTCAGAACTGGGGATCAGTGCAGACAGGAGCTTCTGACTCCGTTCCACTAGGGAAAGCCTGTGGCAACCTCTGCAGCCTTTGTGCGCACTGGCATGCGCGCACCTGCAGACCTCTGCCTTCCCCGGCTCCCGAGTCTCCGCCCAAGAGTCCAGATTCCCCCCCGTAAGAGCACAGGTCCCCAGGGGCTCGCCTGGAACTGGGGTTCAGTGCAGTCAGAATTGGGGTTCAGTGCAGTCAGGAGCTTCAGACTCCCTTCTGCTAGGGAAAGCCTGTGGCAACCTCCGCAGCCTTTGTGCACACTGGCGCGCGCGCCCCCGGAACCCTGCCTGCCGGGGCTCCCCGGGTCTCCCCCAGGTCTCCGAGTCTCCGGGTGCCTTTCTCTCTACCTGACAGTCCAGACTCCCCCTGTATGAGCCTGGGTCCACTGGGTTTCGTCCGGCACTGGGGTTCAGTACAGTCAGAACTGGGGTTCAGTGCGGTTGTGGGCTTCCTTCCCCCTTCCGCCAGAGAAAGTCAGCCAGGCTCTCAGCCACCCTTCCTCTCTGCACACACAAAGACCCTTTGACGTACCTCCAATTATCTGTGAGCTTTTCTCTTTTCTTCTAGTTGTAGAATTTTCACTCAGCCAGCTTTCCTGTGGTTCTGGATGGTGTCCGTTCTGTCTTTTAGTTGTAGTTTTGAAACTGTTGTGCGAGGCAGCAGTTTAGGTGCTTACCTATGCCGCCATCTTGGTTTCTCCCAAGACCTGGTTCTTTGAAAGGATAAACAAGATTGATGAACCTCTAGCCAGGCTCACCAAGAAGCAAAGAGAGTGGACCCAAATAAACAAAATCAGAAAGGAAAGAGGTGAAATAACAACAGACCCCACCAAAATACAAAGGATTGTTAAAAAATACTATGAACAACTCTATTCTAACAAACTAGACAACCTGGAGGAAATGGACATATTCCTAGAAAAATATAACCTTCCAAAACTCACTCAGGAAGATCCTAAAAATCTCAATAGGCTGATAACTATGGAAGAAATTGAAGTAGTCATCAAAAAGTTTCCAGCAAACAAAAGCCCAGGGCCAAACGGATTCACAGGGGAGTTTTACCAAACATTCGAGGAAGAGCTAAAACCTATCCTCCTCAGACTATTCCAGAAAATTCAAGAGGAAGGAATAGTTCCAAGCTCCTTCTATGAAATCAGCATCACCTTAAAACCAAAAACAGATAAAGACAACACAATGAAAGAGAATTACAGGCCAATATCCCTCATGAACATAGATGCCAAAATCCTCAACAAAATTCTAGCAAATCAGATCCAGCAGTACATCAGAAAGATCATACACCATGACCAAGTAGGATTTATCCTGGGAATGCAAGGATGGTACAATATCCGCAAATCAATGAACATGATACATCACATAAACAAATTGAGAGATAAAAATCACATAGTCACATCAATTGATGCAGAAAAAGCATTTGACAAAATCCAACACCCTTTCTTGACAAAAACTCTCAGCAAGGTGTGAATAATAGGATCATACCACAACATAATAAAAGCCATATATGACAAACGCACAGCCAACATCATACTCAATGGGCAAAAACTAAAACCATTTCCCCTAAAAACAGGAACAAGATAGGGATGCTCACTCTCACCAGTCCTGTTTGACATAGTGCTGGAAGTACCAGCCATTGCGATCAGACAAGAAGAAGAAATAAAAAGCATCCAAATTGGAAAAGCAGAAGTAAACTGTCCTCATTTGCAGATGACATGATACTGTACATAGAAAACCCTAAAGGCTCCATAAAAAATTATTAGACTTAATAAATGAATTCGGCAATGTAGCAGGATACAAAATTAACGCCAAGAAATCTATGGCATTTCTATACACCAATAGTGAACTTACAGAAAGAGAGACTAAAAAAGCAATCCCATTTACCATTGCACCAAAAAAATTAAGATACCTAGGAATAAACTTAACTAAGGAGGTAAAATAACTATATGCAGAAAACTACAGGACACTGAAAAAAGAGATAGAGGAAGACATCAACAGATGGAAGAACATGCAGTGTTCATGGATTGGTAGAATCAACATCAAAATGTCCATACTACCCAATGCAATCTATAAATTCAATGCACTCCCCATTAAAATACCAATGGCATATTTCACAGATCTAGAACGAACTTTCCAAAAATTCATCTGGAATAAAAAAAGACCCCGAATAGCTTCAGCAATCCTGAGAAAGAAGAACAAAGTAGGTGGGATCTCAATACCAGATTTCAAGCTGTATTACAAAGTCACTGTTCTCAAAACAGCCTGGTACTGGCAGAAGAACAGATATATAGACCAATGGAATAGAACAGAGAACCCAGATATTGACCCAAACCACTATGCTCAATTGATATTTGACAAAGGAGGCATGAACAAACAGTGGAGCCAAGACAGTCTCTTCAATAAATGGTGTTGGGAAAATTGGACAGATATATGCAAAAAAAATGAAACTAGACCACCAACTTACACCATACACAAAAATAAATTCAAAATCGATACAGGACTTAAACATAAGATGGGAAACCATAAAAATATTAGAGGAATCCACAGGCAGCAAAATCTCAGACATATGCCGAAGCAATTTCTTCACCAATACTGCTCCTAGGGCAATGGAAACTAAAGAGAAAATAAACAAATGGGACTACATCAAAATAAAAAGCTTTTGCACAAAAAAGGAAAGCATCAACAAAACAACAAGAAAGCCCACTGCATGGGAGAACACATTTGCCAATGATATCACTGATAAGGGTTTAATCTCCAACATAAACAGGGAACTCATACAACTTAATAAAAGGAAGATAAAGAACCCAATAAAAAAATGGGCAATGGACCTAAATAGATTCTTTTCAAAAGAGGACATACAGAAGGCCAAGAGACATATGAAAACCTGCTCAAAGTCACTAATCATCCAAAAGATGCAAATCAAAACAACAATGTGGTGTCATCTCACAGCTGTCAGAATGGCTATCATCAATAAATCAACAAAGGACAAGTGCTGGTGAGGATGTGGAGAAAAAGGAACCCTTGTGCACTGCTGGTGGGAATGCAGACTGGTGCAGCCACAGTGGAGAACAGTGTGGAGTTTCCTCAAAAAACTAAAAATGGAACTCCCATTTGACCCTGTGATCCCACTTCTAGGAATATATCCCAAGAAACTAGAAACATTAATCAGAAAGAATATATGCACCTCTATGTTCATAGCAGCACAATTCACCATAGCTAAGATTTGGAAACAGCCTAAGTGCCCATCAGCAAATGAGTGAATTAAAAAACTGTGGTACATCTACACAATGGAATACTATGCTGCGGTAAAAAAGAAGGAGTTATTACCATTTGCAACAACATGGATGAAGCTGGAGAGCATTATGCTAAGTGAAATAAGCCAGGCAGAGAAAGATAAATATCACATGATCTCACTCATTTATGGAAAATAACGAACAACATAAGCTGATGAACAAAAACAGATCCAGAGACAGAGAAACATTGATCAGAACATCAAACCTCAGGGAAGGTAGGGGAGGGTGGAGGTAAAGGGAGAGATCAACCAAAGGACTTGTATGCATGCATATAAGCCTAACCAATGGACACAGACAACAGGGGGGTGAGGGCATGAATGGGGAGGTTGGGAGGGTAATGGAGGAATAAGGACACATGTAATAATTAATAAAGAAATTAAAAAAGAAGAAAATGAAAAAAATAAAAATAAAAAAGAAATCCCACTTATTAGTTGATTTTGATCAACTGCTGCTTACTGTTTTATTCACAATATTTTTAAGACAATAGAATAAAAGTTCTGATATTAAATTTGATTATTAATTAGTTTTATTTTCATGAAATCTACTTATTTTTAAAGATGTATAAACTATGTAAATCTCTTACTTTATTTAGTTTTAGAGTGCCTCTTTTATCTTCCATTTAATTTTTCCATTCAGCATTAAGAATTTGTTTATAATTTAGAGAAAAGACCTGGAGGGTCACAAGAAACATTCCAAATGCAATATTTTACTGTAAGAAAGACTGGCTTAAATAAAGAGAAGACTCAAACATGCTTAACAGCCATCCTAATAATTAGACCAGTTAAAGAAGAATTTAATCAGGAGGCCAGGAGACAGCTCAATGACTCATGAATATTAAACATGAATTTCATTAAGCCTAACAACATTAAAAAATGCTGTCATATTTGAGGCATGCCTGTGGAAATCATCTATAATATCCAAAATCTAACTGTCAAGTAGATCTTCAAAATATTGATTCAAAATAAGTCATATATCTGATTGTAATAAAATTAGGATTGTTGATGGAGCCAAGTAAGGTGCCTGATAAATATAACATGATGCCTGGTTTAAACAGTCATTTTGCCAGTGAATGGGTATTTAAATATAGACAAATATGGGATAGTATTTTAAGAATGATGGTTTGTTTGTAGTAAAAGCAGCAAAAAAAAAAAATAACAATTTGTGAATTCTAGATATTACACTAACTTTCCCAAAGGATTTACTCTAGGGGTCAGGTAATAGGAAAAGGAGAAAGGGGAAGTATGTTTTTCGCCTACTTATCATTGCACTGAATATGATACAAGTCAGCCAGCATGGTTTTCTTTTCTCTTTGCGTAGTAAGGCTGGACATTCACTGTGATTGAAGTGGAGTGTTTGATACCACTTGCTGCAGCTTTCATAGTCATGATCACTAAAAATTTCTTTTTGTTTTTGTGGGGGTTTTAATCTTTATTGTTGAAAGTATTATATATGTCCACCTTCTCCCCATTGACCCTTTCTAGCCCACCCCTGACCAAGGCCTTCCCAACACTATTATCTGTGTCCATTTTGATCATACTAAGATTTCTGAGCCACCACGCCTTTTGAGTTTTTATTCTTCCTTATCTTAAATACCTCCTGTAAAGCAAACTTAGTAAGGTGAAGTATTAGAGGTGACATGACTGTAACAGGTGTCACCCTGCTCAACAGAGATTATTTGCCTGGTCGTTCAGTTGACCCCTTCTTCATTTACTCTTCCACATGTTTCCTTCAAAAGTCAGATGATTGGCAAAAGAGGACAATTCGCCCAGAGAAAGGGTGGCTAGTTTTCAGTGATGTATATGAAAAATGAGGGAAGCAGTGTTAGTGAGGAAGATAAGTTAATAAATAAAGGAGTTGGTTCCCTGCTTATTTTTGTTTGTTTTTCTGGTTTGAGAATTACCTTAAAAAATTTAATACATTTTTTTAGTGTTATTTGATGTTCAGACTCAAACACTGGATTTAATTTCTCTAACACCCATCTATACTGATTCAATAGCAGGTAACGATGAATAAAGCTTATGTGATTTAAATAATGTTTCAAAGTACTTTGTAACAAAGAATTGTAGTACCATGGAATATTTCAAATAGTGGGGGAATGTTAATAGCAATAATAAAGCGATTTTTTTTACACTATCAAGGACAACCAAGTGGTAATTGACAATAGGAGTGAGAGGAATCAAATCTGCTTATTGGTGTATTTCCAAGCAAGATACTTTCTTGGTGTCTCTCACTGTTCCCAATGCTGATAATGATGATTTGTTAAGACTTTCTAATGCATGTAATTTAAAACCAAAGATAAGCTGAAAAAAGAAAATTTTTTAAAGGACATTGGCCATTCCAACTAGAGTTCTTGAAGAGAATCACTGACTGGAGCATTGTGGGAAACAATGAAAACCTACAAAGCTTCATTCTCAGTTCTGCTCCTAAGCTGTAATTCTCTAAGCATAGATCATCGTATCTGCTTCCTAGGTTTAATGGTATAAAATGGCTGCTATTTACAAATCCAAAGTTTGTATGTTAGGTCTGGCCATCTTGAAAAAAGCCTCTCTCTCTCTCTCTCTCTCTCTCTCTCTCTCTCTCTCTCTCTCTCTCTCTCTCTTCCTCTCTCATCTCCCTCTCCAAACTTCTTTCATAGTTACCACAAATACCAAGAAAGGACAGAGTAAATAGACTTTTCCAAATAAGTCTTGATGTATCTTAAATTAAATCTTTCCAGGTAAAGTGGCTACTTCCTAAGAATAAGATGTCATTTAAAACATTTGAACTACAGCCCTAGCCAGTTTTGCCCAGTAGATAGAGCATCAGCTGGTGGACTGACTGCTCCCAGGTTTGATTCTAATCAAGAGCACGTAACTTGATTGCAGGAATGATCCCCGGCCCTATTCGAAGCGTGTGCTGGAGGCAACCAATCCATGTGTCTCTCTCACACAGATGTATCTCTCTCTGTCTATCACCTTCCCTTCCACTCGCTCTAAAAATCAATGGAAAAATATCTTCGGGTGAGGATTAAAAGAAGAAATAAATAATAAAACATTCGAAATACAGACTTATTTATTAAATTGTGCAATGATTATAAATATTAACATCCTCCAAGTACCCCATTGAGTAAGGTACCTACCAAACAATATTGCTGGCATTTTGATATAATTGACTTATATGAGAGAATCTATTTGGGATTTGTGAATTAGATTATCTTAAAAAAAGCCAGAAAATTCCTCATAGAACAGAATTATTATTTGTATCTTTAGAAACAGCAATATGACCTAAGATTAGTAATTTTATTTGCATTACAAGCAGAAGAAAATATATTTATAAAAATGTTCTTTATAAAATAAATTAGTAACGTATTCCATGAGCATTCCAATTAAGGTGAAAAGTTAAATTTCTGGGAAATTAGATATTTGTGGAAACCTTTTTGCCATAAAATAAGAAGCAGATCATGATAAAATGTAAATGAGACCTTTCTTCAATTATATAATTTTCATAGTGTTCTTTGTTGTTTGATCAGCTGTAGTTTCAGGATGTTAATATTCTATGCCTAATTTTTCTTCTCTTCCTAAGAATAACAATAATCAGTATAATATTTTGAGAATTTATAGTTCTCACATCATCAAATTCTTTCTTCTTAAGATTTATTCTCAAAAAAGGAAACATTGCCCTGCCAGTGTTGCTCAGTGGTTGAGTGTCAACTCATGAACCCAAAAGGTTCAATTCTCAATCAGAGTACATACCTGGGTTGTGGGCTTAATCCCCAGTAGGGGGCATGCAGGAGGCAGCCAATAGATGTTTCTTTCTCATTTATGTCTCTCTCTCTCTCTCTCTCTCTCTCTCTCTCTCTCTCTCTCTCTTTCCCTTTCTCTCTCTAAATTCAATAAAAACATATTTTTTAAAAAAAGAAAAAATTGTGACCTAAAATGTTTCTTTCGATTTAATTATTTGAAATATTTTTATTTTTGTAATTGTATTTCCTTCTTGTAAAGACTCACTCCCTTAGTGATTTTTAATCATTTCAAAAATTTTAAATAATATTTATACTTTGGGGACTCCCAAATTTCCAATCATAGTGTTTGTCTTTCTCATATAGCCAATTAATTTTTTAGCATTTTGAGGCCTAATAAAATCTCAAACCTCACATCTTTAAGAACTTATAAATTATACCACAATACCACCTGCTCTTCCCTACTCTTTTTTATTAAAGGCACCAGAATTCACTTAGTTGCTGAGAGTAAACTGCAAATAATATTATTGTCTGATCTTTCCTTCCACTGGACAGTCCTTAGACTTACTTTGAAAAACATATTCTGCTAAAAGTTTTCATTAGGAGAAAGAAAAATGTAGTTAAAAAGCATTCTGGATAAGAAAGAAGAGTAAGTTGTTGGTGGTGGTATGTGAGGGAAGGGTTAAGAAAGAAATATCAGAAAAATGTGAGAAGGCAGCAGATGGGGGCCACCAAGCTGAATATGATGTGAAGTGATCAGGGGAACATCCCCGGGTGGGTTATGCAGAGGACTTTAAGAAACCATGCCATCTTGAAGGGGAGAGCAGCCACAACTAGGAGCCCAGCCTCACCACCACCTAGAATGGCCTTGGACACTGCCCCAGACCACACTGACACTCCGGGCCAAAATCACACTGCCTCAACCACAGACCTGCAGACCCCAGGACTCCTGCCTCCCTGGCTGCTGGCTCCTCGACCCCATTGGTGAGTTGCTGAGTGTTCACCTCTCTGGCCAAGGTTGCTATGCTTCAGCCGCAGACCCCGGGATCCTGCTTCCCAGGCCACTGCCACTTGGATTCCTGCAGTGATTCACAGAGTGACAGCACCCTGGCCAGAGTCATGTCACATCAGCTAGAGTTGTGCTACCCAATCCGCAGGCTCCAGAACCCCTGCTACTCAGGCCATAGACTTCAGGACACCTGTAGAGAGCCACAAAGTACACACCACCCTGCTCTGGGCTCTGGAACCCCACAGTGAGTAGCACGTCAGTGAGACCTCAGTGACCCTTGCTACAAGAGCTGGGAGCATGGGTACATCCACAAGAGTTTGCATGATGAGGTCGGGGGTGAGTCACATTGTCAGACAACCTGTGAGGAGATTCCATCCACTAACAGAAAATAACAATCAAGACACAACTACATCAGGGGAACCCAACTAAATCAAGTATGGGGTTTTCCCAGAACACCCAACTCAGGAGATCTGAGAAATTGCACCACTGGGTCCCACAAGTCACCCAGTAAAATAAGACCACCGCCCAAAAAAATCTGGGTGGCACAGCAGTTGGATCTAAGACATAGAAATAATTACAATGGGGCAGCAAAAAATGGGGAGACAAAGAAACCCCAAGGAAAGAAAAGGAAGAATCACCAGAAAAGGAACTAAATGAAATGGAGGCAAGTAATTTGTCAGAGAAATAATTCAGAGTAATGGTTATAATGATGCTCAAATGTCTGGATAACAAATACACACAACTCAATGAAAATTATAAGGAGCTGAATTAGAATTATCACCAATATGAATAAGAATCAAGAGGAAATTAAGAATTACATAGCTGCAATAAAGAACACAATGGAAGGATTCAACAGTAGACTAGAAGAAACTAAGGACCAAATCAGCAAACTAGAACACAAGGTAGAAAAAACACCCAAGCAGAGTAGTAACTGGAAAAAAAATTAAAAAACAGGGGAGAACCTAAGGGAGCTTTGGGACAGCTTGAAATGAAACAAAATCTGAATAATAGAGGTGCCAGAAAAATAGAAAGCTGAGCAAGGAATAGAAAACCTGTTTAAAGAAATGAAAGAAAACTTCCCACACTTGGGGAAGAAAAAAGTCACAGAAATCCAAGAACAGAGTCCCAAGCAAGATGAACACAAAAAGACCCACACCAAGACACATCATAATTAAATTGGCAAATGTAAAAGACAAAAGAAAGAATCTTAAAGCCTGAAAGAGAGAGACAGAAAGTTACCTACAAGGGATCTCCATTAGACTATCAACTGATTTCTCAACAGAAACATATCAGGCCTGAAGGGAGTAAAATAAAGTATACAAAATGATGCAAAGCAAGGGACTGAATCCAAGAATACTCTATCCAGCAAGGCTATCATTCAAAATTGAAGGTGAAATCCAGAGCTTTGCAGACAAAAACAAGGCTAAGGGAGTTTATTACCACCAAGCCAGCAATGCAAGACATACTAAAGGAGATTCCATCCATGAACAGAAAATAACAATCAAGACACAGCTACATCAGGGGAATGTATGTCTTTAGCATGTCTTCTTTTTACTGTTGTAAAAAGAAGAAATAGAAAGAAGGAAGTAACACAGGCATAAATAATAAAATTGGCAAAAAAACAAGTACCTATCAACAATAACCTTAAACATAAATGGATTAAAGGCTCCAATCAAAAGACTTAAGGTAGCTGAATGTATAAAATAACATGCCCCATATATATGCTGTCTCCAAGAGATCCACCTCAGAACAAGAGATTCACACAGACTGAACATGAAGGGATAGAAAATTTTCTTCAGGCAAATGGAAATGGAAAAAAAAAGAGCTCAGGTAGCAAAACTTATATCTGACAAAATAGACCTCAAAGTGAAAGCCATAACAAGAGATAATGAAGGCCATTTCATAATACTAAAGGGATCATTACAACAAGAAGATATAACTCTGGTAAACATATATGCAACCAATGCAGGAGCATCCAAATACATAAAAAAAAAAGAAACTTCTGGAAGATATCAAGGGAGAGACTGACAGTGACACAATCATAGTAGGAGACTTTAATATCCCATTGACATCATTGGATAAATCATCTACAAAAAATCAACAAGGAAACAGCAATTCTCAATGACTCACTAGGTCAGATGGAACTAATTGACATCTTCAAAACATTTCACCCCAAAGCTACAGAATATACATTCTTCTCAAGTGCACATGGAACATTTTCAAAGATAGACCTCATGTTAGGACATAGGCTAAGTCTCTACAAAGTCAAGAAGATTGAAATCATATCAAGCATATTCTCAGATCACAATGGCAAGAAATAAGAAATCAATTACATTAAAAACAATCAAACATGGAGGATAAATAACAGGCTATTAAAAAATGATTGCGTTACCAAAGAGATCAAAGAAGAAATAAAAAAACATCCTGGAAACAAATGACAATGAAAACACAACAACCCCAAATCTATGGGACATGGTGAAAACAATCCTGGGAGGGAAGTTCATTGCACTACAGGCTTATCTAAAACACACACACACACACACACACACACACACACACACACACGAAAAACTTGTAGTAAGTTATCTAACCCTACAACTTAAAGAATTAGAAAGAGAGCGACAGGAAAAACTCAGAGTAAATAGAAAGAAGTAAATAATAAAGCTCAGAGCAAAAATAAATGACATAGAGATCAAAAGGACAATACAAAAGATCAATAAAACCAAGAGTTGTTACTTTAAAAAGATAAACAAGATTGATGAACCTCTTGCCAGACTCACCAAGAAATAGAGAAGGACCAAATAAACAAAATCAGAAACCAAAGAGGTGAAATTATAACTTATCCCTCAGAGATACAAAGGTTATAAAAAAAATACTATGAACAACTCTACTCAAATAATCTGGACAATGTTGACCAAATGGACATATTCTTAGAAAAATACAATCCTCCAAAACTAATCAGGAAGAATCAGAAAACCTGATTAGATTGATAACTACTGATGAAATTGAAGCAGTAAGAAAAAAAAAGAAAAAACTCCCAGAAAACAAAAGCCCTGGTCCAGATGGCTTCACAGGTGAGTTTTAATAAACATTAAAAGAAGAGCTAACACCTATCCTCTTCAAACTATTCCAAAAAATTCAGAAAGAAGTAGCACTTCTAAACTCTTTCTATAAGGCCGGTGTTACCCTAATCCCAAGACCCATATAAAGACACTATAAAGAAACAGAATTCAGGCCAATATCCCTGATGAACATCAATGTTAAAATCCTTAACAAAATTCTAGAAAATTAGATCCAGCAATACATTAGAAAAATCATATACCATGAACAAGTGGGTTTTATTCCAGGGATACAAGGCTGGTACAATATCCACAAATAAATAAATGTGATACATCACGTAAACAAACTAAAAGCTAAAAACCACATGATCATATCAATTGATGCAGAAAAGGCATTGAACAAAGTTCAACATCATTTTTTTATAAAAACTCTCAGCAAAGTGGGAATAGAGGAATCATACCTCAATATAAGAAAGGCCTTATATAACAAACCTACAGCCAACATCATACTCAATGGGCAAAAACTAAAACTATTTCCCATAAGAACAAGAACAAGACAGAGGTGCCCACTTTCATCACTTCTGATCGACATAGTACCAGAAGTGCTAGTTGTAGGGATCAGACAAGAAAAAAATAAAAATAAAAGGCATCTAAATTGCAAAGGAGGAAGTAAAATGTCACTATTTGCAGATGACATGATACTGTACATAGAAAACCCTAAAGACTCCATAAAAAAAACTATGAGATTTAATAAATGAATTAGGCAATGTAGCAGGACATATAATTAATACTCAGAAATCTGTTACATTTTTATACTTCAATAATGAACTGTCAGAAAGGGAAACTAAACAAAAAGCCCCATTTACCATTGCAACAAAAAAATTAAGGTACTTAGGAATAAATTTCACCAAGAAGGTAAAAGACCTGTACTCAGAAACCTACACAATGTTGAAAAAAAGGGATAGAGGAAGATATATACAAGTTGAAGAATATACAATGTTCATGGATTGGTAGAATCAACATCTTTAAAATGGCCATACTACCCAAAGCAATTTATAGATTCAATGCAATTCTTATCAAAATACCAATGGCTTATTTCACAGACCTAGAACAAATATTCCAAAAATTTATATGAAATAAAAAAAGATCCCAAATAGCTGTAGCAATATTGAGAAAGAAGAAGAAAGTTAGAGGGATCATAATACCAGATATCAAGTTATACTACAAAGCCACTGTACTCAGAACAGTCTGGTCCTGGCACAAGAACAGACATATAGTTCAGTGGAACAGAACAAAGAACCCAGAAATTGACCCAAGCCATTTGCTCAATTAATACTTGACAAAGGAGGCAAAAGCATAAAATGGAATCAAGACAATCTCTTTAATAAGTGGTATTAGGAAAATTGGACAGATATATGCAAAAAAAAATGAAACTAGGCTACCAACTTACACCATACACAAAAATAAACTCAAAATAGATAAAAGACTTAAATTAAGATGTGAAACCATAAAAATCCTAGAAGAAACCATTGTCAGCAAGATCTCAGACATCTCTCATAGCAATATATTTATGAATACAGCTCCTAGGACAACGAAACTAAGGAGAAAATAAACAAATGGGACTCCCTATAATAATAAAAGCATAACATGCTAATTAGACCAGACAGCTGAACGACCTTCCAGATGTCATTCTGAACGTCTTTCTGGACAAAGCCGCCATGACGAGGGCCAAGGCAGAGGAGTTTAGGGGGGGGGGGGGATAAGGCAAGCAGGTGAGCAGTTAGGGGAGATTAGGCAGACAGGTGAATGGTGAGGAGCCAGCAGTCCTGGACTGCAAGAGGGTGCAGGCCGGGCTGAGGGACCCCCCTCCCATGTATGAATTTCATGCACTGGGCCTCTAGTATCAAAATAAAAAGCTCCTGCATAGCAAAAGAAACCATCAAAAAAATAATAAGATAGCCCACTCCAGGGCAGAACATATTTGCCAGTGATACATCTAATAAGGAGTTAACCTCCAAAATTTATAGGGAACTCATATAACTTAACAAAAGGATGATAAACAATACAATTAAAAAATGGCCAAAGGACCTAAATAGACACTTCTCCAAAATGGAAATATAGAGGCCAAAAGGCATATGAAAAATGCTCAGTCACTAATCATCTGAGACACGCAAATCAGAACAACAATAAGGTGCCACCTCACATCTGTTAGAATGGATATCATCAACAAATTAACAAACAACAAGTGTTGGTGAGAATGTGGAGAAAAGGGAACCCTCATTCACTGTTGGTGGGAATGCAGCCTCTGTGGAAAATAATTTGGATTTCTCTCAAAAAATAAAATGGTACTGCCAGTTGACCCAGTGATTCCACTTCTAGTAAGATGTCCCAAGAAACTAGAAACACCAATCAGAAAGAATATATGCATCCCTATTTTCATAGTAGCACAATTTACAATAGCTAAGATTTTGAAATTCCCAAATGCTCATAAGCAGATGAGTGGATTAAAAAATTTTGATACATCTATATAATGAAATACTATGCAGCTGTACAAAAGAAAGAATTCTTTCCATTTGCTACAGCATGGATGGACCTAGAGAGCATTGTGCTAAGTGAAATAAGCCAGTCAGAGAAAGATAAGTATCGCATGATCTCACTCATATGTGGAATCTAATGAACAACATAAACTGATGAACAAAAATAGACCCAGAAACATAGAAATGTCAAACAGATTGTCAAACCTCAGAGGGAAGGCAGAGGAAGATGGTGGGGGAAGAGATCAACCAATGAACTCATATGCATACATGCATAACCCATAAACACAGATAATAGGGTGGTGAAGGCCTAGGTTGGGTTAAGAGGGGTGAGAGCAATGCGGGGAAAAGGGGACATATATAATACTTTCAACAATAAAAACTTTTTAAAAAGCATCCTGAATTCATCACTTTCACCAACTTTATTATTGCTAATCCAAATCTAAGTTAACTTCATCTCTTCCCTTTCTTTTCTTAATTTTTACCTTTATTGTTTGAAGTATTTCAAATGTCCCCTTTTTTCCCATTGACCCACCCCTCCCCACTCCTATCCCATTCCTAGGCCTTCACGCCACTTCACCCCACTATTGTCTGTGTCCATTGGTTATGCTTATCCTATATAATAAAGAGATAATATGCAAATTGATCCTCACGCCCTCACATCACAACATGGCCGCCCCCATGTTGTCACAAGATGGCTGCTCCCATATCATCACAAGATGGCCACCCCCACGTCATCACAAGATGGCTACCTCAAGATGGCCACCCCACATCATCACAAGATGGCCACCCCCAAGTCATTACAAGATGGCTGCCCCCACATTGTCACAAATGGCTGGCAGGGGAGGGCAGTTGGGGGGGACCAGGCCTGCAGGGGAGGGCTGTTGGGGAAGACCAGGCCTGCAGGGAAGGGCAGTTGGGGGGACCAGGCCTGAAGGGAAGGGCAGTTGGGGGTGATCAGGCCGGCAGGAGAGCAGTTAGGTGTTAATCATGCCAGCAGGGGAGTGGTTAGGTGTCAATCAGGCTGGCAGAGGAGTGGTTAGGGGCAATCAGGCAGCCAGGCAGGCGAGTGGTTAGGAGCCAGCAGTCCCGGATTGTGAGAGGGATATCCAACTGCTGAGGATTGGGCCTAAACTGGCAGTCAGACATCCCCCGAGGGGTCCCAGATTGGAGAGGGTGCGGGCTGGGCTGAGAGATACCTCCCCCCACCCCAGTGCACGAATTTTGTGCACCCAGCCTCTAGTATTCATATAAGGTCTTTGGTTGATCTCTTCTCTACCCCTTCCTCTTCCCTCTGAGGAACCTCAGTCTGTTGCATGTTTCTGTTACAGTATTCCAGGCCAGGAGGAATAGGGAAATGAGAAAGGAAAGTTAAAACAAGGCCAAACATTGTGGGCAATTGGCACCCAGCTTGTAACTAACAAGCCTTTATCTTCCCCAACCAAGGACATTTGAGAGCAAATGGTTAAAAATCTCCCTAATGAGAGAATGCAGAAAGGTTAGGGAAAAAAAGATAGGAAAAAAGGGCAGTTTTACTCCCTAAGCAGAGAAGCCAGCAGTCTCAAGGCTTGACAAGATAAAGTCGCCAGGTGCTTCTCATGATTTCTGGGAAGGCCACACCAAATTTAAAAAAGGGGGCGGGGGAGCTTGAGAATTAATCTGTACTAAAATATTCAGCAGAGGAATTTTGAGACCAATAGACAGGAGTGTATATAACGCCTCAGACCCCCACCCAACTCACTCTTCAAATTAGCTGAGAATCTGACTGCACTTCATAAGCCAGATGTATAGGTTTGTTTGCTATGCTTTTTCAATAAAGGTGCATGTTTTAATTGCTTTAATAAATTAGCTTTTCACAATGAAGTCAATGTCTCTTATATAAATTCATTTATATGTGAAGACAAGTATCTAGGTTGGGGGCAGCCCTCTCCCACTGGCTCAGGGGGCTGCCCTGTCCAGTAACACCTCTCTGGTGTCAGTGAGAGGTTCCATGTCTGTGGATCTATTTTGTTTGAGCCCATTTCTTTTACCATTCACTTCTTCTACCTCAGTGACTTCCTAAATAAACTTTCCCTTATAGTTTGTATCTTGGCTCTGAATTCTTTCCTAGCCAGAACTCTCAAGTACTGAGGTGGCTGACAACGTCCCGTCTGGTCTAACACTTGGTGACATTTCTTACCACTGCCAACACCTTTACAAATTCTATAACTTTAGGCAAGTCATTATCCTGTTGTCAGACTCTTTCAGTCTCAATGGTTCTTCCTTTCTGCCTCTCAAGAAGGTATTAAGAAGTAAAGATTGGTAATTACAAAATAGTCATAGGGATGACTACAGCATAGGAAATATAGTCAGTGATGTTGTGATTACTACTTGTAGTGGCCATTGGGTTCTGGGGGTATCAGGAGGAACCCTTTGTGAAGTATGTGATAGTTTGGTCACTATGCTATACATCTGGAACTAATGCAGGATAGTGTTTAATGTAGACCGTAATTGAAAAAATTTAAAAATTTTTTTAGAAAAGAATTATGCTAAAATAACATATGATCATGTAGTAAAAATTTGGCAGTTCTAATATAGCCTTTGTATGACCAAACAGAAACTGAAAAGTTAGGGACTTCAAAATTTCCTCCCCAGGCTGAGCTATGAGCAAGTCTGCCTAACTAGCTTCCACTAGTCATCCAACAGAATTTTCTCCACCAGTGCCCTAGAATGAGATTTTGCTGAGTCTCATCTGAACCTTTCCCCATGACTTACCTCAGTCATCTGCTTCTAAAAAGAAAGAGAAAAAAAGAGGGCAAAATTATTGGTGTTTTGAAAGAGGACAGTGGTATAGAAGGTTAAGTTCCAGTGCTAACATGCACATAGCATTGGGCAGTGATGAAAACACATTTTCATAAAAATTTCAATCCCTGTGAATTATAGGTGAGAAACAAAGAGGGTCATTGAACAGTGATGGTTTTTATTTCCAGTAAGCAGCAAATATCAGAAGAAAGAAATAAGTAGGTGAACAGGATATTTCATGTACAGTTAAGTCTGTAGGTTAGAAGAGAATGGGAATGAGAGTTTTTCCAGAATGTCAGACACATAATGCATGCACAAAAGCTCACTTATGCCAAAGTCAAGGATTTATCAATAAGCTCTGACATGGCTTCAAGCCTTTTCCTTGGATAACAGAGAGTCAGTTGCCTTCCACAAATGGCAGGATATTCTGATTCAGCAAATAGAGAAGACAACTTAGAATTGAGAGATGAAATAAATGAATGTTAAAGTGATTCTTTTTAAAATGTTTTTATTGGTTTTAGAAAGATAGGAAATGGAGAGGAAGAGAAAAACATCAATGTGAGAGAGAAACATTGATGGTTGCCTTCGATAAGTACTTTAACTACAGTTTGAGCCTGTAACCAGGGCATATGCGTTCACCAGGACTTGAACCTGTGACCTTTTGGTGCACAGGATGATGCTTCACCAATTGAGACATATTGTTCAATGCTTAAAGTTATTCTTTTAAAAAAATATATATTGTTGTTGATTTTTTAGAGAGAGGAAGGGAGAGAGATGGAAATATCGATGAGAGAGAACATTGGCTGCTTCCTGCATGCCCCTCACCAGGAATTGATCCCCCAACTTTGGCATGTGCCCTGACCAGGAATCATATCAGCAACTTCTTGGTGCATGGGTTGATGTTCAACCACTGAGCAACACTGGCTGAGCTTATAGTTATTCTTTATAAGAGCCCTTAGTTGTCTTCAAAGCATGAGTAAATCACAGAATCACTCTCTTGACCTTTTGTTTCCTCCACTTGGAATTGAAACATGTCTTTTTCTTATAAACTCTCAGGAAACCTAGTCCATTATTTGGTACTCATTACATGCTTGTTAATTGATTAAAGCTTTTTCTTGAGAGGAACATGTGGAGATGAATCTTTCAGTTGGAAAGGCATGATTAACATCTAATTATCAACCTTTACAATAATAGTGAATGTGTGTTTCCGCAGACCACATGAACAGAATAACATATCCCTGTCCATGTCATATTGCTCTGCTAGTTCAGGAAGTCCTCTGGGCAGGCTCTTATGTTCTCTTAAGCTAGCTAGCTTCTCTTGACCACCAATGACATCTTTTTCCTCTTGGACTCTAGGCAATAAACAAATAGACCCCTAAATCACCAGTCCATACTACCCGTATGGTTGAATGCCAATACTATTTTTCCGTACAACTCCTAGAATGACTTTATGAGCCTTTGGCTAACAGGCTGCCTACAACTCCTGAGGTGACTGGTTTCATTCTGATCTTTCTTCACTATCATTTTTCTTCAGTATCATTTCTCTGTTCCAACTGTCTTCATGAAGTGGAGCAAAAGCCATTCCTTTCCCTAGGCACCAGATGAAATTCAGAGGTAGGTAGGTAAAGGGCAGAGGTGGGACTCTCAACACTAACACAGATCTTCCAAAAATATACCTCCACAAGTCTTTTCTTCATTCTGACAACCATTTCTTAAATTGATTTGGTTGATAATTGAAACTAGCATAATATGTATTATGCATATGTGCTCTAGCTTTGGGAATTCACATCTATTTTATTTCTGTGTCCTGACTCAGACTAATTTTAGCATCCTGTTACATGTGCAATGAAAATAATACTATTTTATCTGATATTCATAATTTTGTCTATGTTAAGATATTGCTGAAGAGGTATATCATATTGAACATAGTGAGAACTCTGGAAACATTTATTTCTAGTGTTTTATTAGAATAACTAGAGGCCCGGTGCATGAAATTCATGCACGGGGGTGTGTGTCCCTCAGCCCAACCTGCACCCTCTCCAATCTTGGACCCCTCGAGGGATGTCCGACTGCTTGTTTAGGCCCAATCCCACCGATCGGGCCTAAACGGGCAGTCGGACATCCCTCTCACAATCCAGGAATGCTGGCTCCCAACTGCTCGCCTACCTGCCTTCCTGATTGCCCCTAACCGCTTCTGCCTGCCAGCCTGATCACCCCCTAACCACTCCACTGCCAGCATGATTGATGCCTAACTGCTCCCCTGCCAGCCTGTTTGCCCCTAACTACCCTCCCCTGCAGGCCTGGTCACCCCCAACTGCCCTCCCCTGCTGGCCTGATCGCCTACAACTGCCCAACCTTGCAGACCTGGTGCCTCCCAACTGCCGTCCCCTGCTGGCCATCTTGTGGTGGCCATCTTGTGTCCACATGAGGGCAGCCATCTTTGACCACATGGGGCAGCCATCTTATGTGTTGGAGTGATGGTCAATTTGCATATTATTCTTTTATTAGATAGGATTAGATAAGACAGAGGCCTGGTGCATGGGTAGGGGCCCGCTGGTTTGCCCTGAAGGGTGTCCCAGATCAGGGTGGGGGTTCCCTTGGGGTGTGGGGCAGCCTGGGCAAGGGGTCTGTGGTGGTTTGCAGGCTGGCCACGCCCCCCAGTGACCCAAGTGGAGGCCCTGGTATCTGGGATTTATTTATCTTCTATAATTGAAACTTTGAGCCTTAAGTGGAGGCCATAGCAGGCCAAGGCTGAGGAAACTTGGCTTCCTCCATCACCAGGGGCAACTTAAGCCTTGTGCTCTCTCCAGCTCCATGGCTGCCACCATTTTTGTTGGGATTTATTTATCTTCTATAATTGAAACTTTGTAGCCTTAAGCGGAGGCCAAGGCAGGCCAGGGCAGGCTTCCTCCATTGCCTGGGAAACCCAAGCCTCCTGCTCTCTCTGTGACTGCAGCCATCTTGGTTGGGTAAATTTTCATACTCACTCCTGATTGGCTGGTGGGTGTGGCTTGTGGGTGTAGTGGAGGTACAGTCAATTTGCATATTACTCTTTTATTAGATAGGATTCTACTTTTTGTAGCATTTGGTTTGATTTTTATCTTGGTACTATAAATTGTGTATCTCATCATATGTTCTTTTTTGTGCAATATTTAGAACCTAACTTTTATCTTTGTTGTGAAAGTTTGTGTAACATTATACCTGGCCCATTTTCATTTAATTCTTTCCTTAATTTGATTTTTCTGTTTGATTCCTGAAAGGTAACAAATGTAGTATAATATTAAGAGCTCAACAACTGGACTTAAAACAAATGTTGATTTATATTCTGTCTTCACCATTGCTGTGTCCTTTTTATTTTCTTTCAAAGCATTATTTTCCTCATCTGGGAAATTATGATGAAAATAAAGTACATGCTTTTTAATATTACAGTTGGCCCTTGGACAATGTGGAGATTAAGGGCACTGACCCCCGCACAGTTGAAAACTAGTATATAGCTTTTGACTCTGAAGAAACTTAACTATAGTCTTCTGTTCATCAGAAACCTTATCAATAACATAAAACAGTCAATTAGCACATATTTTGTATGTTATATATACTATATACTGTATTCTTACAATAAAGTAAGCTAGAAAAAAGAAATATTTTAAAAATCATAATACAGAAAAAATACATTTATAATATTTATTGAAAAAAATCTGCGTATAAGTAAACCTGTGCAGTTCAAACTCATCTTGTTCAAGGGTTAACTATACTATGAGAGTAATGAATATAGTGAATGTTGCAAAGTGATTATCACATAGTGAGTGTTTAAGAAATAGAAGCAGCTACCATGATTATTACATACTAGAGGCCCAGTGCATGAAATTCGTGCATGCGGGGGGGGGGGTCCTTCAGCCCGGCCTGCACCCTCTCCAATCCGGGACCCCTCAGGGGATGTCTGACTGCCGGTTTAGCCCCGATCCCACACAGGCATTGGGCCTAAACCAGCAGTCGGACATCCCTCTTGTAATCTGGGACCACTGGCTCCTAACCGCTCACCTGCCTTCCTGCCTGATCACCCCTAACCACTCTGCATGTCTGCCTGATTGCCCCTAACTGCTCTCCCCTGCTGGCCTGATTGCCCCTAACTGCTCTCCCCTGCCAGTCTGATCACCCCTAAATGCTCCCTGCTTGCCTGATTGCCCCTAACTGCCTCTGTCTTGGTCCCCGCCACTGTGGCTTTGTCTGGAAGGACAACCAGAAGATGTCCGGTTGACCTGGTCTAATTAGCATATTACCCTTTTATTAGTATAGATTAGTCAGCTCAGACAGCCATAACAACATATCATAAATTTGTGTGGCTTAAAGAACAGAAATGTATTTTTCTCACAGTTCTGGAGGCTGGAATTTGTGGTCAGGGTAACCAGCATAGCATTGTCCCATACACCAGAAAGTGGTGGATCAATTGCCAGTCAGAGCACATGCCCAGGTTGCAGATTCAATACCCAGTCCAGTGAGTGCAGGAAACAATGGAACAATGTTTCTCTCTCTCTCTCCCTTCTTCTCTCTGAGATCAATTAAAATGAATGATAAATAAATAATGTTCTCTAAATATGGTTTTAACAGGAAAGACATTAGTGATCTACAAAGTGAAAAACTCATTATAACACATATATATAGCATGACCCCATTTAAAAAAATATTTATTGATTTCAGAGGAAGGGAGAAGGAGAGATAGATGGAAACATCAATGATGAGAATCATTGATCAGCTGCCTCCTTCACGCCCCTACTGAGGATCAAGCCAGAAATTTGACCAGGAACCATATTGTAACCTCCTGGTTCATAGATTGATCCTCAACCACTGAGCCCCACCAGCCAGGCCCCATTTTTACCAATACCAGGCACATGAGGTACATTGGCAAGATCTCACTCCTAGACAAAAGTCCTTTGCAGCTATGTTTCTGGACATGAATTCGTTTCTGCTGATTGGATGCACTTGCACAATATTTTGAAGGCAGAAGTGGGGCAGAGGCATCTTCTTGCAGTTTGGGCTGTTTGCTGCTGGTGATCATGTTTGCATAGATGTGGAGGTTTTCTGCAATGGAATCCAAGCTGTTCACAGGCAGTTGTGGCAGAGGCAGTGCCCAGTGACCTGTTTGTGGGAGCTGGAGGGCACTTGCAGGGGCAGCAGTTTCCCGATCCCCACCTCACAGCTGTGCCAGAGTGTCCTAAAATTCAGTTGTGTCTGAGGGGGCAGCTCCTCCCGCTGGGCAGGGAGTCTTTCCTGGGGGCCCAGCCTAATACCCACTCCTCCAGCTTTCTGATGATTTCCCTGTGCTAAATTCTTTCCTGCCTAAAATAGCAAAGATCTAAAAACATTTTGGATCCTCTACTTCCAATGAAAACAATGCTGCACGGGGTCAGGTTTGAGAAGTGGGTGAGGTGCTGCGGAAGGCTCCCTTCTTTGAGTCTCAGCTTCCTCTTCTGTAGAACTGAAACCAAAGATTATCTGTTCATAGTTACTGAAGACTGTGGCAGCTGTGTTTCCTGAAGATGGCCACAACATTCCCTTTCCCTCCTGTGGCCTTGCCACTTTTCATCACATCCTCTCTCTTGAAGTGGGGCTGACCTCTGAATTCCAAGGCCAAGGCTGGAAAGGTGTGGGGCTGCAGCCTTGCCCACCCCACCAGGGTTTCCAGTTTTGGCCCGCTTACGCCACTTGGGGCTCTGTCTGGTGCAGGGCCTTGCCCTCCTGGCTTGCTTCCCCTCCTGTCTGTGGTCCAGAGCCTTGCTGCACATCATGGCCCACCTGATGGGGCTGCTGAGCCCAGCAGGTGGGGTAAGAGCACATGTCTGACCTTGCACCTCCTGGCTCCTGTGTGCCACTGCCCCCTGTGCCCCATGGCCACTATTCCTGCTGCTGTTCCTATCGGGGCCCAGGTACCCAAGTTTTGTGTGCAGCCTGCAGGGACTGCTTTGGCCACCAGGAAAGCCTCCCCACCCCATCCCTGACTCCAGCCTCCTGATCCCAGGTCCACTTCCACCAAAGGAGAGCTTTGCCAGTGCAGCTGCCTGAGACTGAGACCAAGCAACTCCAAGGTCCCTGGACCCCAAATTTCTGCCAGCCAAGGTGGTTGGCTGGCTGTCACTGCCCTGATCAGGGTGTTGGGGGTGATCTGGCCCAGATCAGGCTGGCTCGCTGGCTGCAGTGGGTATCATAGCAATTGGTCATTAGGTAGTTTTGGTTGTGACTGTGTTACGGTTTCTGGTTTTTTATATATATATATAGATGTTTATTTTACCTTTCTATTCTTTATACAATTGCAGGCTATCTCAAGTTTTTTCTGGCAGTAAGTGAAAGTGAATAAAGTAAAATAAAATATTTACATAACACTTATATTGTGCAAATCATTTTAATATCTTATTTCTTCTCATTGACAAAAAACAAAAAAAGACTATCCTTTTTCGTAAGAATAGAATCTCAGAGAAGTTAAGTCCAAGATCATACAACTTGTGAGCAAGATGCAAGCCCCTTCTGATTTCAAGTCTAGTGAGCCTTTCACTACAACACACATCTTCACTGTGACTCTCACTGTAAAATTCTTTACTTTAGTCTTCAACAACTGTGTGAATCACAGTTTTGTTTTGTTTGGGTGTTTTTAATTTCAATTAGCACCATTAACTGCCAATCATTTTCCTTCTGAGTACCATATAGCATCAGCATCTCAAAGTGGGTTGAGAAAATCCTATTGAACTGGATCTTTTTAAATTTTTAAATGTTTCAATTACTGTTGACATACAATATTATATCTGTTTCAGGTATACAAAACAGTGATTAGACATTAATATAACTTACAAAGAGTATTCTTCCTCAGTTACTTATTTTCATTGTTTCCAAAAGCAAATTGCATTTTTTTTCCTTTCCTCAACACCCAGCTTATCAACTTACTCTCCTCCTCTTTTCTTTCAGCTAGATATCAACTTTATCTACCCCATTTCCTTTATTCTGTATATGTAATACTACATTAGCCATCCTATCAAAGTTTATTCTACTGTGGCCCAGCCCTCTCTATTCATTCAGGATTTCTCTAACAACCTTCTATGTGATGTACCTGTCCTCTCTGTCACCTGCCCATCCCACACTATCCTGAATGCCATAACCAAATGCAGAATCAGGTGCATTTTTTTTTCTTTTTAAACATTACCTTTATTATGTAGCATTTGTGGTTCTCCGATAGCTTTTGTTTTTAAATTTCTACCTCTCTCTCTCTGCTTTATGAGGACATCCATATATATACTAGTAGTTCCTTACCATTGATGGTATGGAATTTAACGTGAGCTGTGGGGTCCCTGAAAACAGAGGCAATTAGGATTAAGCACAGATTGGCTCAAGCTGGGTGGCTCAATTGATTGGAACATGGTACCCTGCACCAAAAAGGTTGCACGTTTGATTCTCAGTCAGGCACATGCCTAAGTAGTGGGTTCGATCCCCTGTTGGAGAGCATGCAGAAGGCAACTGATCTCTCTCTCTCTCTCTCTCTCTCTCTCTCTCTCTCTCTCTCTCTCTCTCTATATATATATATATATATATATATATATATATATATCAGTAAAAATATCTCCGTAAGCTATGGAGCCTGAGTGAGTCCCCACCTGCATTTCCATGGTGACCTCATATGGCTAAAGGCGGTGTCAGGTTCTGGGGGGCATTGTCCCACCCAGCGAACCTGATCCAGGTCAGGGGTTTATACTGACCCACCAATGCTAAGAGGCACCTAAAATTCCCCCAAGGGGAGTGGCCAGGCAGACACCACAAAAGTTTCCCTTTGTTTGTCTCGCATCACCATTCACTGGGAGGGTTTGAACTCATCAATTTAGACACCATCATGGGGGGAAGCTCCTCAAAGCCCACTGTTCTGGAATGTATGGTTAAAAACTTTAAAAAAGGGTTTTTAGGAGATTATGGGGTCAATTTGACTCCCGGAAAGCTGCATACCCTCTGTGAATTGGAATGGCCCACCTTTGATGTAGGATGGCCCTCTGAAAGCACTCTTGATGTCCCCAATGTCTGGACTGTATTTAGGGTAGTCACTGTAAGCCCCGGCCACCCAGACCAGTTTCCTTACATAGGCAAATGGTTGGAAATAGCTCAGATTAAGCCTTCCTGGGTTCAGTTCTGTGCTACTGTTCAGGGACAGTGTAAGGTCCTTCTGGCACAAAGTGAAAGGAAGACTTCACAAAAAGTACAGTGGCCCCCCATATTGCAAGGGGATTCCAAGGAAGCCATTCCACTGCTGCCACCATATGCCCCTAATGCCCCACCACCTGAGAACAGAGAACCTCACCTGCCCAACAACCCACCACCATCAGTCTCACCTCCGCCACCAGAGATACCTGAGCCTATAGGAAGACGTCTTAGGTCAGCGGCCCAAGGACCAAGACCCCAGCAGCAATGCAGATGCCACTGTAGGAGACAAGGGGTCCACAGAGAATAGACCCTGACAGGACCCTACAAGAGTGGGGAGGGGATCAGTCTTCTACTATCAGCCATTCTCCACCACTGACCTCCTCAACTGGAAACACCACACACCAACATACTCTGAAAAACCCCAGGCAATGGTAGATCTCCTGGAATCCATATTTCAGACTCATCGCCCCACCTGGATTGACTGTAAACTGCTCCTCCTCACCTTGTTCAACACAGAAGAATGCCAGCAAATTGTCACTGAAGCCAGGAAATGGCTCCAAACTCAGGCACCAGCTGGACCTTTAAATGTAGATGCCTGGGAATAGGAAGCCCTGCCCAATGAGGAGCCACACTGGGACCCAAATACAGAGGAGGGAAGAAATCGCCTTCCTCCAAGGAATAAGGGTGGGAGCCAGGAAGCCTACAAACATGGCAAAGACCTCTGAGGTCTTACAGAAACCAGATGAGAGTCTGGCTGACTTCTATGAAAGACTCTGTGAGGCCTACAGAGTCTACACGCCATTCGACCCAGAGGCCCCTGAGAACCAACGCATGGTCAATGCTGCCTTCGTAGGACAGGCTCAAACCGACATCCGACAAAAGTTTCAGAAATAGAGGGATTCACTGGAAGAATGCTACTGAATTGCTGGAAATCACCAACAAGGTCTTTTAAACCAGGACTGTGCAGCCAGGAACGATGCAGACCGAAGAATGAACAATAGGTGGCCCTCTTGGCTGTCACCTTGGGGGACCCAGCCCCACCAGGAACATCAAAACAGAAACAGCAAGGAACTAAAGAACCAAAAAGGTAAGTGCCCCTGAGACAAGACCAATGTGCCTACTGTAAGGAATCCGGACACTGGAAAAATGAGTGCCCCAATCGTCAAAAAGGAAAACCAGGAACTTCCACTCTACCCAGCCGCTACTGGCCAGAACCACTAGAGGCCAATCTGATTGGCCTGGCAGGAGTGGACTCCGGCTAGGGAAGACTGGGGTCTATCCAACTTGGACCCACGAGCCCATGGTCAAAATGAAGATTGGGCTCCAAACAATGAACTTTATGGTGGACAAAGGGGCTGAACATTCTGTGGTGACACAAAAGGTAGCACACCTATCAGGATGGAAAGTCACCACTGTGGGGGCTACTGGGACCACAACCTGTAGACCATTCTTTGGCCCCCAACAATGCCAGCTGGGGGGCCACCAGGTGGTTCATGAGTTCCGGTATCTACCGGATTGCCCAGTCCAACTGTTAGGCAGGGACCTCCTGGCAAATTCCACTGCTGAGAATTTATTGCTGGGTATGCAATAGTGTGGAAATAGCCTTTGCTCTGGATGGATCAGCACAATTATGCCTAGGAGAGGAGGCCCCTCCCACGATCTTGTTTCTGATGGGAAGAATGGAGGTTGTATACCTCCCCCACAATGAGCCAACAGTGCCCCCGGAACTAGAGACTGAGTTCCCATTAGTCTGAGCAGAAGAAACCCACCCTGATTTGGCCAAAAACCATGCCCCAATATTGATTGACCTGAAACCTGGTGCTCATCCTGTCAAGATATGCCAGTATATGGTTCTGTGGGAAGCACGTCTGGGGATCTAGGTTCACCTAGACTGACTACTCAAGTGGGAGGTTCTAAAATGATGCCAATCCCTGTGGAACACCCCACTCCCCTGTTACCTGTTAAAAAGCCTGGGTTGAGCAACTACCACCCAGTACAAGACTTAAGGGCCATTAATGAAGCAGTCATCACGCTACACTCAATGCTCCCTAACCCATACACTTTGCTAGGACTCATACCTTCCAATGCAGAATGCTTCACATGCCTGGACTTAAAGAATGCCTTCTTCTGCCTCCAACTAGAGCCCAATAGCCAGGCCCTGTTCACCTTCAAATGGGGAAAACCCCATCACGGGAGCAAAGGAACAATACACTTGGATTAGACTGCCTCAGGGATTCCAAAATTCACCAACCTTGTTCAGCAGGGCACTAGCATCTGACTTGGCCAGGTTCCCTGGACAGGACTTAGGATGTGTCCTCCTCCAATACGTAGACGACCTCCTACTAGCCAATCCTACCCGAGCCCAATGCTGGGAAGGAACCGGGACTTTACTCAGGCTACTGATGGAGGCTGGATATCCAGTGTCGGAGAAAAAGGCACAAATTTGCCAAAAAGAGGTCAAATACTTAGACTTCAGAAATACCCAAGGCAACGAATGCTTGGAGCCAAAAGAAAACAGCAAGTCTAAGCTATTCTGGTTCCCACTTACCATTGACAAATTCGAGGGTTTCTGGGAGCCGCTGGGTTCTGTTGAATATGGATTCCCGGATTTTTCAGAACTAGCAAAACCCTTGTATGATGCCCTAAAAGGAGAAGAAAAAGAGCCCCTTGTCTGGAACCCTGACCAAGAAAAGGCATTTATGATCATCAAGACAAAACTCATGGAGGCACTGACCTTGGGACTCCCAGATGTATCACAGGACTTGTTCATACACGAAAACAACAGGGTCCTAACCCAGGAATTTGGTCCTTGGCAGAGACCAGTGGCCTACCTTTCAAAATAAATTGACTGGTTGCTGCAGGCTGGCCACCCTGCCTGAGGGCCTTAGTGGCCACCACACTGCTGATCAAGGAGACAGACACCCTAAATGTCAAGGTGCCCCACTCCATCATTACCTTGATGGACACAAGAGGGCACCACTGGCTAACTCATGCCCGGATGACCCAGTACCAAGGGCTCCTATGTGAAAACCCACGAGTAAGACTGGAATCAGTAAAAACTTTAAACCCTGTCACCTTCTTGCTCATAGCAGCTGGGGCCCCAGAGCATGACTGCCTGGAGGTTCTTGATGAAGTCTACTCCAGCTGACCAGACCTGACAGATAAACCACTGCAAAATCCTGACCTCATTCTGTACACGGACGGCAGTAGTTTCATGAGTGAGAGCAAAAGATATGCTCGGTATGCAATAGCTTCAGATTCTGAAACTTTGGGGGCAAGCGTCCTTCCTGAGGGATGGTCTGCCCAAAGAGCAGGACTGTGGGCACTAGTACAGGCATTAGAACTTAGCAAGGATAAGCAGGTCAACATATATACTGACTCGCACTATGCCTTTGCCACCCTACATTACATGGAGCTATATACAAGGAAAGAGGACTCCTTATGGCAGAAGCAAAAGGAATCAAAAACCAAAATGAAATCCTAAAACTGTTAGAGGTAGTCTGGGAACCAAGGGAGATAGCAGTCATCCACTGCAAGGGACACCAAAAAGGAAAAGACTCAGTGTCAGAGGAAAAGCGTTGGGCAGACACTGCTGCTAAACAAGCTGCAAGAGAACAGGAAACACCATCCAAAATCATGCTGGCCCCAGAACTACCTATAGCCCCAAAATATACAGCTCAGGAAGAGGAGTAGGCATATCAAGAGCGGGGAAATATCACCAAGGAAGGATGGTGGCTACTCCCAGACCGCAGAATCTATGTGCAGAACAACTAGCCCACCGCATGGTCCTCCAGCAACATGAACTCACTCACCTGAGAAAAACTGTTCTAGAAGCCTTATTGAGCCAATACTACCTGATTGCTCGACTTCCGTCCCTCTGTGCCTTGTCTCCCAACACTGCCTCCTCTGTACTCAAAACAGTGCCCAGCAAGGCCCCATCAGGCCCAGTGGAATCCAGCACTGTGGCCAAGCACCTTTTGAAGATCTAGAGGTAGACTTCACTGAAATAGGACCCAGCAGGGGAAACAAATATCTTCTGGATTTTGTCTGTACTTTCTCGGGCTGGGTTGAGGCCTACCCCACACACACAGAAAAAACAAGAGACGTAACCAAAGCTCTACTAAGAGACATCCCGAGATATGGGATGCCATTGACTATGGGATCAGATAATGGCCCAGCTTTCGTGGCAGAAGTAGTACAGCAGGTAGCTAAGACTCTAGGCATCCAATGGAATTTACACATGGCCTACTGGCCTCAGAGCTCAGGGAAAGTAGAACACATGAATAACAGGCTATGACAAAGTTATGTCAGGAAACCAACCTGCCCTGCACTGATATATTGCCCTTGGCACTCCTGCAGGTATGTTGTACCCCTTGGGCAAAAATAGGGTTCGCACCTTTTGAAATCTTACATGGGAAACCTCCTCCACTAATCAAACTAAAGGGGGACATAAAAGAACTAGGAAATTTAGTGTGGGAACCCCTTTCACGTCCCGCGTGGTTCAGGGTTCCAGTTCAGGGTTCGGGTTTTGGAGAAGGCCGCACACAAATGAAAAGAGACTTGGAAAAGAGTTAATTTGGGAAAATGGGGGGCCAGGCGGGAGCCCACCTCTAGTGGGAGGACTACCGCTAGGCTCTGGCCTTGCTATCCCTTTTATTGAGGCTATGGGATACACCCATTACCCTTAAGCAGCTTTGGGAAACACCCATAGCCCTTAAGCAGGTAATAAGCAGATTATCATATCAGTAAGGATTTACATGATTACAAGATGGGGAAGTTGCCTCAATTACCATTGTCTCAGTTAGATAGGGAGTGGTTGGCTCTGACCTTTCAGAGCTTCAAGGTTGACCAGCCTTCCAAGGTTCCTTGTCCACACCTTTCTAATTAGTGAGACAATGATCGGTTTCCGGCAATTTAGAAATTCAGAAACAATTGCAAGGACTAGGAAAAACCGTCCTTAAAGTACATAAATGGGTAGCTGATAGAATACCCATTTCCCTGGGAATAACTGTACACCCCCAAAGACCAGGGGATCAAGTCTGGGTAAAAGACTGGAAGAGAGAAACCCTCAAACCAACCTGGAAAAGGCCCTATTTAGTCATACTAACCACTCCCACAGCCCTTAAAATTGCAGGCCTGAACACCTGGATCCACCACTCCCGGGTGAAGACAGCCCACCTGCCAAAGGATGGCCAATCTGAGTGGAAAATAACCCCCAACCAGGACAATCCTCTCAGATCACTCTAAAGAAGACAGTAAATCCTGCTGATCGATCTACACAAAAGCCTAAGGACTCCATCAGTAGACCTGATGGTCACCACCTGCTGGACTGATCCCGGCACTGGACCCTGTATCCTTACTTACATTTCTCTGTTAGCAATAATAACAGTTTTTTCTCCTCACCCTCCTTGTTTATTGTCATCCCTGACCAAAATGAGACTGTTTCTTTTATTGTCACTAATCTCTCTCACTGAGACCTCTGGTTTCCCCAAATGTTCCTGCCAGGAACCTGACTATACAGGGCTTATGAGCCCGGGGAACTGGAAGTAGGGGGGTGGAGGGGAAGGGCGAGGTGGGCCTCTATAGGGTGTATCTCAGCAAGCTGAATACTCTAAGCCAGAGCTTTGTCAGCTACCCTTATCAACCCAGTGCATGCTATGACTGCCTCTGCTTGTACCTGGGGAGGATAAACTTATTGGACTAGAAAAATTAAGCAAAAACACCTATGTGCAAGACACATCTGCCACAGAACTCCAGACAAACAGGCCCGTTGGACCTATCAAACCCACTATGGAATGTCGGAGGGGGTGGGCGGGACCAAGGTTAGGCCTATGACAAAGCAGTATCAGAGGTAGTGAAAAAGCTGACACAGATGGGTCAGACAGGTTTCTCTCGCTCTCTTAGACTCAATGGGCCCTATGACTTAGACCCCATCTATATCAAATTCTAAATTCAACTCATCGCCTCCTCAACTTAACCTACTCTGGGCTGGCTAAGGATTGCTGGCTTGGTCTTTCTCTAAATCCCCCACAGTATGTAGCAACACCAGTAGTCCCACTTAATATGACCCAATCCTACAACATATCGGGCTCTAATATAATAGGATCCATCACTTCCAGTGTAGAATTGTCACAACCAGCTTCTTTATGTTTCAAAAGCCAACAGGGAATGGATCTGTTGGCTCACATACCTGACAACTAATGTAATCAAACAATTGACTGCCAAGTGACAAATAACTGTCCCAACGATCTACCTTGGTGTCACCCTTCCTCAGGGATTTTCTTTGTATGTGGAACAAATGCCTATTTATGTCTACCAGCTAACTAGACAGGAACTTGTACTCTGACATTCCTAACTCCCCAGATGAACATTATCCCAACAATCAATCTCTTATAGTTCCTCTGGCAGGACACACAATCTAAAAGAGCCATTCAGTTTATACCCCTGTTGATTGGACTAGGAATCACCTCTGGAGTAGGTACTAGTATTGGAGGGATAACCTTATCAGTCTCTTACTACCAAAAATTATCAAAAGACCTTTCAGATGACATAGAACAGGTTGCAAAATCCTTGGTAGCCTTACAGGATCAAGTCAACTCTTTAGCAGCAGTAGTATTACAGAACAGAAGGGGGTTATACCTACTAACTGCTGAAAAAGGAGGAATATGCCTCTTCTTAAACAAAGAGTGTTGCTTTTATGTTAACCAATCAGGAATAGTTAGAGATATGGCCCAGCAATTAAAAGAATGAGTCACAAAAAGAAGACAAGGACTGTAGAATCTTAGAATTCCTGGAATAATATATGGGACTAGAGACCCAGTGTATGAATTCATGCACAGGTGAGGTCTGGCCAGCCCACCCTGATTGGGGCCGATTGGGCTGGGCCGGAGGGGGGGAGGGGCCACGGGCAGTTGGATGGCCTGCCCCAGCCCCGATCAGCATGGGGGGGGGGCTATTGGGGGGAGGGGCCATGGGCAGTTGGCCAGCTGGCCCTGCCCCCTGGTTGAACTCCCGGTCAAACTCCCAATCAATGGGACAATTTGCATACTAGGCTTTTATTATATAGGATTGGGCATCTTGGGCTCTCCCATTAGCTGGCCCCCTCCTAATGCTTCTTATGGCACTCTTGTTTGGTCCTTGCATTCTCAACATACTAACCTGTTTCATTTCATCTCATTTGAAAGCAATAAAACTCCAGATGATACTTCAGGAAAGGCCATTACAACCCTCCGAACAGAGAGGAACTCTAATTGATACATCCTCTCTCCCTTTTGATGCCCCCATTCAGCAGGAAGTAATCAGAGCAGTTGTTGCCCCTTTTCCTTCATGCAGCACCAAAGGGAACTCCCCTGTCCATACGCACCCTTGAAATAATGATGTTCTCTAAGTCTTCTAGGGGCAGCTTGAGAATCAAGAGGGGGGAATGAGAAGGCAAATAGAGAGCAGATAACCCCTTCCCCCTCTTTCTGCACCACCGTAACCAGGCCCCTGGCTTCTGTAATCTTGCTCGCTTCTTGGCTAATTGACAGTGAGAAACCAGGGGAGGTCTGCATGAGTGCACATGTGGCACTCTCTGCCCGCGGTCTGGGGACTTTCTCCTAGGCACAGATAAGGAACCAAGTCCTCTGTCTGTAGCCTAGGCAACAGGCCTTCAGTCAAACTGCAACAGTGTGGAAAGCCCACGGAATACCCGAAAGCTTAGCATGTAATGTAGAAAGAATGTCTCGAATGTGTATGTATGCCATATATGGGAAACAAAGGGTCTAGGGGTATTATATAAGGCAAGACCCCGCTGCATTCGGGGCTCAGCCTTTGGCGGCAACTCCACTGGCCCAGCACAAATGAGGAATAAACAGTCCTTTTCTGAACCTCCAAGTGCATATGGTTTGTTGCTTCCCGCTCACCTGATTTCTGCCATAACACTATAAATACAATTTTTCAATAATTACCTCTTGTAATTATTTTGTGTCATCTTGGCCAGAGTATGGTTCTCAATTGTGTAGACAAACACTAGTCTAGATATAGATGTGAAGCTATTGTTAGATGTGATATAAATACACACACACACACACACACACACACATCCTACTGGTTCTGTTTCTCTGGAGCACCCTGATTGATGCACCTTTTCACATTCACTTACAGAACTGCCCAATGGTTGGTACTTGGAAGAGTGCCCTGGCTGGTAAAGATATTATGGCCTATGTTGAAGTATTGACTTTCACATAGATGTTGTGTACAGTTATCCCAGGGTCATCTTAAACCTCATTCTAGTTCCTTCCACTCCTAAAAACCCTCTCCAGAGGGACTACCATGATTTCCTTAAGTTTCAACACTGGGACCACTCCCATACTTCTCCTAGATAGAATAGTCCTTCACTTGGCCAAACAGCAACCAGGGCAACTTCAAGGTTATTACTATAGCTCCTTCAACATATACGTTCTTTGTGTAGATCCTCGAATTGATAGATTCCCTTTCATGCATTATCAGTGAGAGACCCAACAGCTGTAATGTGTGGCGGTTAACTACACAGTCCCTTAAAGCCAGTAAAACAGTCCATACTTCAGCAGGTCTTTCACCTTCAGAAATGTCCAATCTAGAAGTGGGCCCATGTCTTAGTTAATAATACTCCAAACTTCAGAGGACACATAAGAAGCCCCTCCTTCCCCACAGCAAGGAAGAAGAATTGGTACCTTCGTAACTAGCTAGCTAATATTAATAATAGGAAAGAAGAAAAGGGGAGGCCAGACATTATAAGCATGGTTGTCTGGGCAGCTTTACCAGGAAGCTGCAATTTTATACTCCCCAGGGAACCACTGGTCCATTCTCTGCAAATCACTGTGGAAAGGAATCAGACAAAGAGGTAGATAGGCACATGTGAAGTGAAGTTGGATGACATAGGGAAAGTGCTTGTCTGTCAGATTAACCTGTGAACAAAGATCATTGGCTAGGAGGGTGGACTCCAGTGCAGCCTGTGAAAATTTGGGAATACTCTATGGGAATCTATGTGCAGAACAGAAATTTGGGAATCCTAGACAAAGGAATTCTCTCTCTCTTATTTCACTTGCTTCACATCTGCTTCCTTGCACTCGACCATGCTCCCTCCATAGCCATGTGGCCCTTAATGTGGAGCAGGAATTCTGGTCAGTGGCTTTAATCCTAGCTCTGCTGAAAAAAATATGGGACTTTTTCCATGGTGGGAAGGAGGGAGATAGTATCTTGGAATCTCATGGGTTTAATTCCACAGAAATAAAGCTTTCCACAATACCTCATCCCCCTATGGGGGCCTCAGAAAATTCTCCATCCTAAAAAGTCCACTTCCATCAGCAACAGGTGGGGACACAAAGACCACCCCACTGATAACAGAATAACAAGAATAAACATCTACAATATGCACAACACCTAGTGTTGTGTTCCCTACAAGGTACTTAACCATGTGGCAGTCTAGCTCCTGAGACCTAGGACACTCTCCCAGAGCACTCCTACCAGGTCAAACTCATGTTCCAGCATAAGTGTGGGTAGTACTTTGGGCAGTTCTACAAGAATATAGTGGAAAACAGACACCAGTGTCCCCTTCTGTCAGTCAACTCAACTCAAAGAGGGAAAAAGTACACCTTTCCCTCCCTCCACAAAAGTATAATAGTTTTTCTATTAGCACTTCACTCCACAATACCACTTCTCATCCTATTAATGTACTGTGAAGTGTCTGACACTGTTGTGGCTCACTGACCAGTTTCATTAAAGATGAATGTAGTAGCAGTTTTGGTCCTCAGTTTGGGATCTTAACTGCAATTCTGGGACAATAACCAGTCCCACTGGGCATTTTGTTACATATACAAATATGCCTTGGACCTAACATAAAACATATTTAATAATGATTTTGATAAGTCTTGAATAGTTTACAAGCCAGATGCTTTGCTGTCCCTGACAAGCATGACAAATAGCCATTCAGTTCTGACATTAAAGGTGCCAGAACATGGCAAAGAGAAGGGGTCTTTGGACCCTGGTGAGTGTGCCAGGCCAACACAGGTTTTGCAGCTTTCACTGGTAATTCTTACTAGTATAATGGAAAAGAAGATCAGAGATTGAGGAATGAATAATCTGGTTTTATTGTCTACACTGATCTTATTCACCAGATAATTTTGCTTTAGTGAGCATACCTAAGAAAGCAGTTTCTAGCTGCCTGCCCTGGGGTCTGTTTTTATGTTTCTTTCTATGCAAATAACCAGCTACATAATAATTAAAGTCTTATGCCATGACCAGTAAATAAATAGGGCAAACAAGATGAGGCAAAACAAGGCAACACATAGCAAATATGAATGTAGTCCTGTGAGGAAACACACACACACACACACACACACACACACACAAACAAAAAAAAAACCTTGCTTTTTATTCTGTCTCTGAGAATCCATTGCCATAGCAACACATTGTCTTTTCTTACATCTTTAGTCAATATATCAAGTATTGAAACCTACAGGGGTATTAACAATAACATTGCATTTAACAAGACAACACAACAAACAAATCCACCTGCTAAATACACCTAATGCAGCATATGTTTCCAGGAAGCACAAATGCCTTCTAGAATTTGTTCTCAGTTCTGCTGATTTCATTGTGGGAAATGTAAATTCAAGTATCAGCTTCCTTTACAGGAAACAGATAATCCGCACATCAGGTTGGGAGTCAGAATAAGAAAGCTAGTTTATTTTTCTCTAACTCTCTTAGTCAAACATCTGTCATCAATCCTCATTGCCTGTTTTGAGGAATTGATTTATTTCCCCACAAATTTGAATAAAAAAGAAGTGGAATCTCCCAGAGCTGTGCTGTCCAAAATAATAGTCATTACTCATGCATGGCCTTTGAGTAGTTGAATTCAATAACTAAAGGCTCTGGTTCCAGTGCTGCTCCCAAGCTTCCCTGCTCCCCTGCCTCAACCCTACTGTCACTCATCCCATGGTGAAGCTTCATCACTCAATACTACCTGCATTTATGGAGATCCTTCTAAGTGCCCTGCTCTATTATAGGCATTATGGTGGTGCTCTAAAAAAATAACATGTGTACAGCATGTTGTTTTTCCTCAAGGAAACACTTTCAGAAAACAAGTCTATGTATATAAAATGAAGAATGTGCAAAGTATCTCTGGCAATGTTAAAAAATGAACAGGTAAGACTATAAATGCATTACATATTTGTTCATGCTTATGGTAATTATCACCTATTTTTTCAGTTGAAAGATTTAAAGCAGCTTGATAATTATCATTATTAAAAATAAAAAAATATAGCCCTGACAGGTTTTGCTCAGTGGTTATGTTGCAGAAGACCCAAGAAAACCAAGTCGCTTCAAAGAAGAGGAGGGACACTGTTTAATACACCAGCGGACTCAGGGAACAGCCTTCCAAATCTGAGTGAAGGAACATGCATGGGGCCCTCCCTTATATCTCCCTGTGGTCCTTGTCCCACAAACATGGATTATACTTCTAGTCTTTTCGTGGGCCTTGCAAGAAAGCCCGCAGGTGTTGGGGTCTCCAGGCCATATCTGATGGTCTGGCCTGGTGCCAGCGTTAATAACCCTCTCTCCGGGGCAGTGCACTGTTCACAGTAACAGGTTCTGCGAGACCAGTATCTGGGAAGGAGATAGGGACTAATTATAGGTTATAAAGAATGTACACTGAGCTTGCAGGCATGGATTCAGATCACTAGCCCCAAATATCATGGTTACATTGGAATTAGCTCTTTTTAGCCTTCTCAGTTAGAGCATCAGTCCAAGGACCATAGGGTTGCAGCTTTGATTCCCAGTAGGTTTGATCACTGGCCCCAGTTAGGGCTCTGCAGGAGGCAACCAGTAGATGTGTCTCTTTCACATCCATATTTCTCTCTCTGTGTGCTCCCCCCCCCTCGCTTCTCCCTTCCACTCTCTCTCTTGAGATCAATGGAAAAAAATATCCTTGGGTGAGGATTAAAAAAAACAAACACAAATATAGTTCTTTACAACTTACAGAGTGAAATTACACAAATATTATTTTACAGTGCTGTGAAATTAACAATAAAATCTCCATTTGGCAGATGAAGACAGAAAAGAATCTGAAAAATTTATGTGGTTTCCCAAAGTTTTATAAAGAATATTGGATGGAATCTACAGTGAAACCCATATCCTCTGGACTCCAGGCCAGCCACATCTTTTCTCAATTACATAGTAGAAATTTCATGTGCAGTTTGGTACCAAGGTTGGGATTTGGCAGTGAGACTGATAAATCACTTCTCCATAACTTATACCACCAGTCACCATGGTGCTGAAGACATTGCTCTGTGGTTTAAACTTTTAGTGTGTAGCATGCACCTGTATAACAGTGTTTATTGATGTTTTATGCCCCTTTGTTGTTTGTTTAATTTAAAGATGGGGCGAGTCTAGCTTTGGGGAAGCCCAGTTGTGTGTGGTGAGGCTGAACATGTGACAGAGATTGCAGGATGTCCCAGCAGCTGCCAAGAATCCATATTCTTGGGGACTCTTCCTGCTCTCCCTCTCAGTTACTTCAGCCACCAGAAACTCTTAGCTAGTGGGATCTCTGTCTGTATGTCTACAATGTAATTTTGGTTTTCTAACTTTTAGGGACTTTAGTTTGCTCTTTCCTGGTTTATGAATATAGGGAACTCTCTATGTAGGCTTTGTGCCACTCAGAACCAAAGGTCATTTTGCTGTGCTGAGCTAAAATTTTAAGATTCTAAGACTAATTTGAAAGTGTAAAATTTGTGAAGGTTGCACATATGTTAACCCAGGGAAGTTTAAACAAAGGCCAGACCAATAGCTGGTTTTGTGCCTGCCTGTGACATCACAAACCTGCACAGGCTGGCCAATGCGGAACTGAGGCTGGCTATGGGGTGTTCACAGCTTTGCTGCTTCTGTGCCCTTAGGGGCAAGGCAGCAAGGGAATGGGCAGGTGGTAGGTGTGTCTTCCCAGCATTTTCTCTATAACATTCAAAGTATATTCTATACTTCTGTGGCATTACTAGAATATAACAACTTATTAGCCAGATTGAAAAGGATTAATTCTGTGGTCAAGATCAAATTTTTAATGTTAAAACTGGTTTAAGCTTTGATAATCTTTAAATTGGGTATTTAACTGAGAGATAACTTTGTGACATCTCAAGAGCCCTGAAGTGACACAAAGATCTACTATCTCTCCCTAAAAAGAAATATTTTTGAACTAAAATAGACCAATACAATATACTTGAAATTGCATAAGGAAGTAAGCTATGCAGGCTGGATTGGGCAACAAGGTTGATGCTTCCATGATAATGGGCAGTTCTTGAATGAGGATGGACCACATTCCAAGGGGGACTTCCAGGTCCTGGGGGCATATTACTAACAGGCAGATTAGAATGTCCTTTCCTTGAACAGAAAGGGCAATCGTAGTTAACAGCATAATTAATATTTCCCATAACTATAACTGGTTCCAATGTTCTGTTATTCCACAACACTAGGAGGAACAGATCTGTAGAAGTACCCTCTAGCTGCAAAACAGGGGCATTCCTGGTTTTATAAAGGAAAATAAAATAAAATGGTACTTTAACATTGAGTTATCCATTACAAAATTGGTCAAGAAAATGATTTAGGTAATAATTAGCTTTAAAAATCTCAAAGTTGTTAAGATATAATAAATAGCTGTAACTAAAATGAAGGATTGCTTTTCAGTAATAATTATAAATATATTAATAATAAAAGCCCAGTCACTCAAGAGAAAATTGATTATGCTCTCTGTTGGAGGAAGGGGCCAGTCGTCCTTCTCCCTGTAAAAGTAGAGAAGCCTAAAAGAAAACAAGGGCAGACAGAGAAATGAGATCCCTTTTTCTGCCTTCCCCTCCCTATGCGACCAGGGGACAATCTGAGGGAACAGCAAAGATGGCAATTTATAATCCCAGCCTCCGCCTCATCCAACTGGCCCTGAGGCCTCTGCACCACCAGAAACCAGCTTTTCTAGGTTGTGAAATGAGATGGAGGAGTAACAAAAAAAGAGTTAAAAGATCAGCTGGAAGACCACGTGGCTTAGCTGACTAGCTAGACCCATTTCGGGGCTCACACGTGCATACATAGACCTGAGTCAATATCTATCTTGGCATTCTCAGGAAAAGAAGCGGGAATAATTTGAAGGTTGGCTATGGCTATCTGAGAAAGGGAGCACCTGGCTGGTCCTGGTGTGCTTCCAGCAGATGTAAAATTTCCAAACCCAGGAGCTCCAGTGGGACCTTAACAACAAGACCAATAGGGTATACATGAGAGATCTCTCATGGAACTAATAATTAAAGGGATTAGGGAAGCAGTTCCCCAATCTAGGAATCTAAATAAAGCCTTCAATATTCAGCAAGGCAAAGAAGAAGGGCCTTCCAAATTTTACCAAGACTAAAACATCAAATGAGAAAGTACTCTGGGCCAGACCCCAAGGACCTGTTGGGCCAAGAAATATTGAAAATTACATTTTGTCACCAATAATTGGCCTGACATATCAAGAAAACTGCAAAGTTAGGGAACTGGAAGGATAGAAGTGCAGAAGAGTTGTTAAACAAATGCTCAGAAGGCTTATGTACATAAAAATTAGAAAGGCAGAAACACAAAGCTAACATAATGTTCACAGCTGTAGAACAAGTGGCCCAGGAAAGGGCTGGCCCAGAGGTCCAGAAACAGAAGCCACAGAAGTATGGCCCAAACCTTAGCATGTTATCTCTAAGGAAAAATATGGCAGTTTTGAATCCAAGTGGCTAGAGGCCTGGGAACAGGCTTCAGGGCCTGCTCCCTCCTCCCCCTGCCTTTTCTTCTTTGCCTCAGACCTTCCATTAAGTATTTCTACTCTAATATTCTTTCTTTCTGTCATACCTTCAGCAACTTGTACAGACCTTTTCTTTCTTTAAAATGTATTAGAATTCTTCACTCTTAGAAACCTTAATTTTTCAATGATAACCAAAAAGTAAACAGCCAGCATTTACATTTATGAACACACTTAAACACACTCTTACTTTCAGGAAAATATACATTCCACAAAGTACAAGAGACCTTCTGCAATAAAAACTAAGATCAGGTGAATTAAAACATCTCTAGCAGGTAATGTTTCATTATTTTATGTTATTTGAAAATATTTAGATGTTTATCATTTAACCCAGCAATGCTCCAAAGCCTTTAAAGTTACCAAAGACTTTGGAAAATTATGTATAGGCATATGAGGCTGGAGAAAAGGCAGGGGGAGGAGGTGTCTTGTGGTGTCAGTTTTCATTATAATGATAGTATAATGAACATTGAGATCTCTGGTCAATTTTTCCTCCATCTTGGATTGATCTGGTTTTAGTCAGTTCTTGGGTTTTTTGTTTTGTTTTGTTTTATCTTTATTGTTGAAAGTATTACAGATATCCCCTATGTTTTTTGCCCTTATTGATTCCCTCCACCTTGCACATGCCCCTCTCAGGGCTTTACCACATTACTGTCTGTGTCCATGGTCTATGCATATCCTATATAATAAAGAGCTAATATGCAAATGGTTGTCATGCCCTCATGTTGTCACACAATATTGGCTTAGATACTCAAGACTGGGGAGAGAGGAATGGGGACCAGCCAGGTACAAATGAGCTCACGAGAGAGGAATGGGGACAAGCCAAGCACAAATGAGCTTGTGAGAGAGGAAGGGAGACCAGCCAGGCTGTGGCCTGGGAGAAGGACAAGCCACCCGCCCTATGGTCCCAGGCACCAACGGCTGGGGCTGCTGCCTGGGATAGGGATAAGCCATCCGCCCAATGGTCCCGGGTGCCAGCAGCTGTGTCAGTGGCTGCACCTGCGCCTTTGGCCCAGCCCAGGAGAGGGACAAGCCACATGTCTCGTGGTCCCAAGCGCCAGCAGCTAGAGCTGCAGCCCGGGAGAGGGACAAGTTCCCCACCCTGCGGTCCTGGGCACCAATGGCTGCACCTGCGGCTGTGGCCCAGGAGAGGGACAAGCCGCCCACCCCATCGTCCCCTACGGCTGTGGCTGGCCTGGGTCCTGGATGCCTGTGGCTGGCCAGAGGAAGGGAAGCCCAGGTCCCGGGTGCCTGCGACCGGCCAGAGGAGGGAATCCTGGGTCCCGGGTGCAGGGTGAGACAGAGGCGGTTAGGGCAATCAGGCCAGCAAGGGAGCAGTTAGGGGTGATCAGGTAGGTAGGCAGAGGTTGTTAGGGGTGATCAGGCAGGCAGGTAGAGGGGTTAGGGGTGATCAGGCAGGCAGGCAGGCAAGTGGTTAGGAGCCAGCAGACCCAGATTGCAAAAGACATTTGGACATCCCCCGAGGGGTCCGAGATTGGAGAGAGTGCAGGCCAAGCTCAGGGACTGCCCCCCCCCCCATGCATGAATTTCATGCACTGGGCCTCTAGTATGCATATAAGTTCCCCAGTTAATCTCTCCCCAACCTTTCCTTTGAGATTCAATAGTCTGTTCCATGCTTCTATGTCTCTAGATCTACTTTGTTCATCAGTTTATTTTGTTCCTTAGGTCCCACAAATGAGTGAGATCATATAGCCAGTCCTTATTTTGTGTTGACTACTACAAGCACCACAGGAGTTTCCTGCCATAAACTACTTCATTTTGACCATACATGGAGGTAGGGGCTCTGGTGAGAGGACCTAGTGGCTGATCAGCCTGTGATGTCCACTTCTACTTCTTCATTCCACTTGTTACAAGTTTTCCCTAATTTCTTTTTATCCTGCCTCACAATCAAGCTGCACATGCCAATACATTGTATCTTTTCTCAGGTAGCTTGTTTGGGTAGAAGGAAGAACTTACCCACTCTGAGACAGAGGTGGTGAAAGGTGCTCTCCCCAGTTGTACATAACATGACGTGACAAACATTTAAACTTCCGGTAGTAAGAGTAAAGGGACTCCAGTGAAACTTTAGGCATCAGGCTTCATTGCCTTCTCTCCTTTGAGCTAGAGAGGTGTTCTATATGTTAGAAAGGTGTTCTAGATGTTTCCTAAACTGAGGTGCAAATGGCCAATATTAAGATGTGATGTTAGGGAAAGGAAAAATAGGGGAAAATATGTAGGAAGAGAAGGAAAGAACTACCATTTAGAATTTTTAAAACCCTGAATTTTTCTTTTTTTAAATTGAATTTATTGGGGTAACATTAATTCACAAAATCACACAAGTTTCAAGTGCACAACTCAACAAAACAACATCTGCATACTACATTGTGTGTCCATTGCCCCAAGCAAAGTTTCTTTCTGTCCCCATTTTCCATTTGCCCACCTCCACCTATCCTCTACCCGCCTTTGCCTGTGTCTATGTAATGTTTGTTGTTGTTTTTTTTTTTTGCTTAATCCCTTCTCCTTTCATCCATCCCCAATCCCCTCCCCTCTGACAGCTACCAGTCTTTCCATATAGCAGGGATTCACTAGTAAATAACAGAAAAAGTCACTGCTATCAAATCTATTTTTAACATACCAGAAGTGATAAGTTCTGTAAAGAACTGTTCTTAACTGTTAGTCAAGGAAGGCCTGTCTAAAGAGGTAATTAAGGTGACATTCAAATGACAAGGAAAAGAAAGCCAGTTAAAAATCTGAACACAAAAGCATTCCTGGGAAAGGAAATAGCTAATTAAAAGTTCTAAGAAGGGAGATGTTTGGTATATTTGAAGTACAAAAGGAAGATTGGTATTGCTGGAAGACAGCATAGTGTAGTGCCGGGGGTTTCCACCTCAATGGTGTTGGCATTTGGGACTGGATAAGTTAAAGAGGATGTAAAGTTATCACTATTTAGAGATAATATGAAATATTCTGAGATACTCAAGTGAATCAACTGAAAAAATAAGAAATGTGTAAGATCTATAAAAATAAAACTGTAAAATACTCCTGATGACAAAAGAAATTGTAATTAGACAACCAAGGGGTCTGGACTGCCTGTCACTACTTCAGCCAATTAAGCAGAGGTAGGGTTGAATCATATATGAGCATTTATCCCAATAATGCCAAGAGTATGGGAGAGCAGAAGGTCATTCACAAAAGTCTGCTCTGCACCCCACCATAAGCCAGCTGCTTATATTAGGTATGAAATAGGAATTTTAGGGGAATATAAGCAGGTTTAGGGAATTTTTAAAATGGGGGTCCATGGATAAAAACACAGGGCTACAGACTGGGAGAAGTTACCTTTCCATAAGACAAGGGAAACTGGGAGAAGTTACATTACCATAAGACAAGGGAAACTGGGAGAAGTCACATTTCCATAAGACAAGAAAGTAGCAACAGTTACATTTCCATAACACCAGGGAGCAGCAACGGTTTCATTTACATAAGATAAGGGAACTGGAAGTAGCCAAAAGGTCTACATTTACAATATGAAGAAGGAGGAAGAAAGCCCAGAGGGAATGGGGGAACAATGAGGGAGAAGGGCTCCCGTGTGACCTTTGAGCTCAGAAGTTACTATAATTGAAGCATCTATCTTATATAAAAACTGCGGTTTGAAACTTTAACCCTGCTGTTTTGGCTTCTGTAAACACTTGCTTGCTTAAATAATAAGGAAAATAAGACTACTCCCATTCCAGAGAGGCCATAAACTATGCCCCAGACAGAGTTGTCAGTGCTGGCACCAGGCCAGGCCTTGAGATATGGTCTCATGGCCCCTTCCCAGCACACAGGCCTTCTTTCTCAGAAGGCCTGGAAGTCTCATTCCCAATTTGGAGACAAAGAGCTAGAAAAAGTATAAATAGAGAAAGTTTCCTCCATGTTGGGGGGCTCAGAATTTGAAAGACACATTTTTCTCTGGGCCTGCACATAATTATAATAAAATGTAACTCCCCTTTTTCTAAGCATTGCTTAGTTTTTCTCTGGTCTGTAACATAGTAACCAATTCAAAAGGGAATATTGACCAATCAGAGGGATATCAGGACACAGGAACTGTAGCCTTTATAAACCATGGAAACAAGAAGTTTGTGGGACTCTTTCTCCCTCCCCACATAGGAGTCTATGCTGTGAGATTCTTTCCCCCTACCCACGTGGGAGTCTGTGCTTGTTCTTCAATGAATTTCCACCTTTGCTATACCATCTTCAGTCCATGGATTCATTCTTCGACTGATGGACAAAGAATTTGGGGAACACCATGTGTTCTAGTCCAAAAATCACGTATCAGGTAGAAGGATAAAGATTACATGAGGGAGTAGAAATTATAGGCATGGGAAAGTAGGCACAGGAAAATCATTACAGTTTACAAGTCATGCAGGCAGGAGGTGGGTTGTAGAGGGTGAGCACCTCTGGGTACCCTGGGACCAGATTACAGGTAATAGGAGCTGGCGGTTGTAAAAAGCAGGTGCCTCCAGGATTAGATTGTTTCAGCCACTAGGTTGTAAATCTTTCCATAATCATAGGCAGTTCTTGGGAAGGAGGATGGACTGCATTCCAATGTTAGCTCCCATGTCCCAGGGAGTACAACACTCAGCCAGGTTAGAATGTGCTTTCTTTAATCAGAACAGAACCATCATGATTGTGGATGAAAGGGGCCACATGCTAACCTGACAAGCTCAGGGAAGGCCTGCATGGCGATCTTACAAACTCAGAGACCTACAATAACCACAAAGGATGGTCTGAAAATAAACTTTAACTAAAAGCAGTTATGGTGGGTAGTTACATCTAGGCCAGTATGTTCACTGACAAGGTCAAACTTTACCTTAACTGAGCCTATCTGCCCTTTTGCATCTATAATAGCATACCCTTGAAATGGCTGTGTAACTTATAACTTACCTTTTTCTGGACCCCTTGGGGCACAACCAAATGTGCTGGGCGCCAGGATAGATACCACAAATTCCTTCATTATTATCATGTTAATTGTTCTGCACCCACCTAAGTAAGTATCTATCATTTTACTTTTTATCCCTGCTTTGCTTTCTCCAGCCTCTATAGTCTATCACCAATGGATTTTATGTAACCCACCTATATCCCTTTCCTTTGATTGCAATGTATAAATACAGATGTAACCCTCCATTCTCCGGATCATTATCTCAATTCGTTGAGGTTCTGCTTCCTGGCATATGTCAACAGTTTGGCTCAAATAACTCATAAAAATTCTTTACAGGTTTCAATGTTTTTTGGTGTTGTTTTTTATGTTAATATGATTATCCGAGCATGATTAATATTTCTTATAATTGTAGCTGTTCCCTAATATTTTATTTCTGCCCCTAACAAAATTGTTAACAAATGGGAAGGCTCAATGTGTGGGATAGAAAAACTTAATATCAAAAGGGATTAAATTCTCTACAAAAAATCTGATGCTCTAACATGATTCTGGTATAAATACCAACAGGCTTTTGTTCTTGCTCTAGAGAAAGTGATTATAGTCATATGAACATATAAGCAAATCAAGAATAGTCAAGAAACATTCTGAAAAACAAGAGTAATGAGGGGAACTAGCCCTATAGGTAATTAAAGCATATAAAACAAATAATTACAGTAATGTGGTACAGGTTTAAGAATAGACAGTGATGTAACAAAATAGAATCCATTAATATAAACATGCACATGGCAATTCAATAACTAATGAAAGTAGTATCTCAAATCAAAGGGGAAATATTAAGAATTAAATAAATCATAGCAGGATAACTAGGTAAACATCTAGGACAATAAAAATTGGATTTAAGCTAACACTTTCAACAAGAATAAATTCCAAATGGGTCAATGATTTAAATGTATATGTAAAAAAACAAAACAAACAAACAAAAATCCTAAAACTACTAGAAAAAAATTGAGAATTATTTATAACAATGAAGTGTGGAAGATATTTCTAATAAAAATACAATATCTGAAAGCTTTAAAAGAAAATAAGATTTAAAAAGGTGACTATATAAAAATTTTCTTAAAAATTATGGAAAATCCACTATAAGAAAAGTCAAAAGGAAAAAGACTAACTGAGAAAATAGATTTGCAACCTTATTGTTAGGGTCGCCGAAGGAGGAACGCATGAGGCCAAAGTGGTAAGGGATTATAAATGTATTAGGTCATCTGGATACCCGATGGGCTGAGCCCCAAAATGGCAACAGTCCCCAAAGATGTGACTCAGAGGTTTTTAAAGAACTCTAGGTGTGCTCTTTTGGGGGGAGAATTCTCTGTTCAGGTCCCGATCCTGGGAAGGTCCACAGGGGAGAGATAATGATCTTAGTAAGTGGAATGTGGTCTTAGCAAGTGGCATGTGGTCTAAGCAAAAGGGAGTGTCCATTGTGAAGTGGCCTAAAGGTCAGTTCCCAGGGGTGGAGGTATCAATTCAATTATTTGATCAGACCTAACAGTCCAGGGACGAAGTTCATATCATCTATAGTTACTTCCTGCTGAGGGGAGAAGTCAAGATCACAGGGGGATGGACTTTGATAGTAGATGACTGGTACACTGTATAGATTCATCATGGTTGGAGTGAGGGGTTGCAGCAGCATGATTTCCCCTTGAGGCTGGTTGATGAAGGCTCCAAAGCGGTCCTGCAGGAATGATGAAAAATGGCACAGAGTACATGGGCCAAAAACAAGGATGAGAATAGGAATGCTAATGGTCCTATGAAGGGAAGTAGCCAGGTATACCAATTTATATTCTTTAGCCTGTAGTATCATGAATTTTCAAAATATGATAGAGCAGTGGTTAAGCCCCATATGCCAGTTCCAGCCCCTGCTTTGATGCCGAGGGTTATGAGGAGAGAGATTATCTGGACTCTCCTTTTGTGTCTGTATGATGGGTTATGGGGACAGGTAAAGACTGATAATTGGGGGCTACCTCTACATTGGGTAAGAGATAGATGAGAGTATAGGTTCCTGTGTAGTTGGTCAGGAGGCAGATGTATGTGTTTTCCCCACGGAGGAAGAAAAATCCCTGATCATAGAGACAGCTGATAGGTAGAGAGAAGAGGTGGACTAAAGGGTATGTGTTTCCTTTTCCCAGTTCTGCACTACAAACCAAGAGGGTAGTTGCCATGGCACTATTGATAAGAGGTAACTGATGAGTAGTAGATATTCTATTGCAGTGAAAGTGTATGGGAACACTAGAATGGGCTGTTATCCAAGGGAAAAGTGAAAGACGGAAAGGAACAGTTGAAGCCTTGGGCCTGGATGGTTGAATAAGTAAAATGGACCAGCTGTAGGAAATAACCATTGGCTTCTGGGGAGAGCTGGTAGTCAACCCATTGGGATCAATGGCTGTTTGGTAGTTCTAGGTTTACTGTGGTGTTGCAAACTGATGATGGGAGATGGTCTATTGTTATATTGTCCTGTCACCTTGCAAAGCATAAAGGGGCTTGGGCAATTAGGAGGGTTTGTAGAATGAGACCTGTGACCAGGATGGAGGAAGAAGCTCCTTAGTAAGAGATAGAATATAAGTACAGAAAAGAAGGGAGGCTTGATTTGCCTCGGCTGTTAGGATAACTACCTAGAAGGGTGTCTGCCTTTTCGAGAAACATAATTTCCTTTTCCTTTTTATAATCTAGTGATTTTTGCCTGATTCTATCTTTTGATTGGTATAAGGATGATAGTACACACTAAAGAGAAGAGGAAAAGGCAGAGCCAGCAATTTCTGGAAAAGGTTTGATTTGTCTGGTTTAGGAGGGAATGGGTAAAGCTATGTGTTCATTCGAGATGAGTGGAGGTGAGAAAGTTCCTTATGGGTGTAGGAGAGGAGGGTTGGAATAGGATGAGAAGGAGAGCTAATCTCCACTTCCAGGGTCGGGATTGTCTCAAGGGGGAAATGATATGTTTGGGATCTAGAAAGAAGGAAATCTTGTTCCATGGATAATCAAAGTCCCCTTGTAGTAGGAAGTCCCATAGAAAGGTGAGAATCCTGATGCAAAAGAGAGGGGCAGTAGCTAGGACCTGGAGTATTTGGAGAGGAGGTGGGCTTTCAGGGAAATCAGGGTTGGTACATAGAGGGCACATGTAGGAATGCTCACTCATTCATCCTCTTCTTCTGGGATCTAGGTAGGGTGGAGTCTTGTGAGCCTGAGATGGTAGCTGTGATATTTAGGGGACTCCAGCTCATGTGATGGAGGTGCTTCTAGGACGGGTTTTAATCTGGAAAGGTCGAATCCTGGGGTATGCCCCAATAGTTTAGCTGCAGTTGGGGTAGTTATAAGGTAAGGGCCTTTCCATCAGGGCTATAAATTATTTGATGGATGGATTTCCTTTAGGAGGACCCAGACCCCTGGCTGTAGAGGAATAGGGAGGATGTCTCTCATCAAAAGTCTAGGGAAGACCTGATCAGCATGTTTTCTCAGTAATTGTCTGATGAGATTTAAAATGGGGGACATAGTTTCTTAGAGGGGCCCCTGTGAAAGGGAAGCCTAATAAGAAGGGTCTTCCATACATGAGTTCAAAGGGACTAAGAAAGGAGGGTGTACAGGGGGTTGCTATGATGCATATAAGGGCTAGAGGAAGGAGAGTAGTTTAAGGTTCTTTAGTTTTCAGAGTTAATTTAGTTAGGTGAGACTTAATGAAGAAATTTGTCTTTTCTATCTTTCTTGAAGATTGGGGCCAGTGGGGGTGGTGGTGGTGGTAAGTACAACTGGATGTTCAGAGTGGAGGAGAACTATTGAGTTATGTGAGATATGAAAGTAGGTTCATTATCTGATTGTAATGATGTGGGTAGGCCAAATCTTGGAATGATATGCTGAATGAGACCTTGTATGACCTCAGAGGACTTTTCAGATCTTGTGGGGAATGCTTCTACCCAGCCTGAGAAGGTATCTATAAGGGGTAGGAAATATTTGGTTCTTTTAATAGGAGGCATGCCAGTGAAGTCAATTTGCCAGTCTTGTCCAGGGATTTGTCCCCTTGTCTGATGAGTGGTGAAAAAGGGAGGTCTAATCTAACCTGTCCTTGGGGAGATGCTGAGTTACAAGTAGAACAGGTTTTGGTGATATCTTGCAGTAGGGAGGTTAGGCTAAGATATGTGATGAGGGGTCTTAGAAGTTGTAAAAGTGGTCTGTATCCTATATGTAGGAAATTGTGAATAGCCCATAAGATATCTCAGGTCTGTCCCTGGGGAAGGATATATTTTCCCTGAAATTTTAACCGTGGATCTTCCTGAGTGTCCCCAAGGGTTAATAGGGACTGAAGTTCCTCTGGAGTGTATTTGTGTGTTATATGAGGTATACCTAAGAGTTGAGGAGATGGAGGCTTCCTCTAAGCTCCTGCCTTGGCCTCTTGGTCTACTTTGTTATTTCCCTGTATTATGGGATCTTTCCCTACTTGGTGTCCTTTGTAGTGTATGGTTTTTAAGAAGGCTAGAAAAGGGGAGATAAGTTCCTAAATACAAAGCAGGAAGACCTGTTGAGGCTGTGAATGCACAGTGGAAATAAAGAAAGTCTAGGCTTCAATCTAAGGACTTACGCAACAGGAGAAAGTCTGGGTGGGGTTGCTTTAGCTTACTAGGACCATTTTCCATTGTGGTGATAGCAATTATCTAAATTGCACAATGTGTTAAAATTGAAAGTGCCATTTTCAGGTCATTGAGACTTATTATCTAGTTTATATTGTGACCAAACAGTGTCATAAAAATAAATGAGGTGCTTGGGCATGATCTCCCCCATGAATGTGCAGAGAGAGTGTAGCATGGCCCACAAGAGAGGAAGGGTGAGTGAGAGATCACAAGTTAAAATGTGACTGTTTAGGGCAGATGTCCTCACTGCTAAGCAAATCACCATGAGAAATTAGGGGGTGACTGCCGGGGGCCATAAAAGAAGAATTTAGTCTTACTCCCTGGTCAGCCCTACTTCCTGATTGAGCAAGGAAAGCCCGCGCGCCCAAGGGCCAGAAGAACCCCCCATATCAGAATAACCGATCAGCTAGGACAGATACCCAGTCCCCAACCAATCATCCCATGGCAACTCCTTATCCTATCCCTCCCCTCTTGAGTGCTTATATACCGCAACACTCGAATAAAAAAACGAGGCTTGATCAGGAACCTTGTCTTGCCTCCGTTCTTCGCGTTCCTTGTTTGTCTCATTCTCTTAGGTGGTTCCTGCGTGCCCTCGTTGCTGCCCCGCGGGCCGGGGCATCTGGCGCCCAACGTGGGTGACCTGGGTACCCCCGACGAGAACGTCTACCGGAGAAGCCCTGGCCAGGCACCCCCCAGAGTCGCCGCGAGGACCCGCGAGTGAAGACTCAGCATTAGATCGCCACGGTCCCACCCGCCGTGAGACAGATCGGAAGAAGGTAGGTAGACGATTTTTCAAACAAGATTTCAGAACATTTCACCCCTTTTTGCTCGACTGCTATTATTGGCTCTCTTGGTCGATTCTTTCCTGCCCACTAATAAGCACTCATTTGCCGATTTGGGGAAGAGTGAAGGGTACCCATCTCCGGCTGTGAGAACTCTGATTCACTTGAATTAGTACCGTCGCCCGGCTTTCTTGTCGCGAATTCTCTCCAATTAGATCTACTCTTAAAACCTTGAGCTTGCTTTGAACAAAAGGTCGTTCACCTCACAGACTCAACAAAGGGAATTCCTACTCCCTGAAAAGGGCAAAAGGGGTCTTCCCGTCTGTGTGGATCCGTGTAGGCGGATTATACCTACCGACTGTTTCACGCAAGCAAGGGAGTAAAGGGTAGAGTCGAAAAGAGAGTAATTCCGCCTGAATCCCTGGGTTGACGGGAAAATTCAGGCTGACCTGGAACGGGGATTATACGTCCCAGAGGCTTACGTGGGGGAAGGAGTCACTCAGAGAGCCATCCAGTCGACCAATAATGGGGAATTCTGAGTGCCCATGAAATGTTCCTTGACGGTGTCAAGATATCCCTCAGAGCGCGAGGAATAAGGGTTAAAAGACCTTAGGCAGTTCTTTGAGTTTGTTCATGATACCTGCCCTTGGTTCCCCCTAGCAAAAATGCTGGGAACGGGTAGGAGATGCCCTACAGGATTTTTATCGGGCCCTTGGCCCTGAGAAGATTCCCGTTACTGCCTTTTCTTATTGGAACTTAATTCATGACATTCTAAAAATCCATTCTCAAGACCCTGATGTTAAAGAGGTCATCAAAACAGGAGAGGAGATTCTTAAGGAAAACTCCCGTCCCCCCTCAACATGCCCTTCAGTCGTTATAGATCTCCCAGGAGAACCCCCAGAGACCCCTAAAGACCAAAAACCTTTAAATATTGAAAAAGAACCAGAAAAGCCACAAGAAAAAATCCTCAATATCCATCCCTCCCTTATCTTTAAAAGAGATCATTCAGATCACCTAACCCCCGAAGGACAAGAAACCTTAGATGAGGAGGCGGCTCGCTATCATGATGACCCTTGGCGCCTAACTGCCCCGGCGCTTCATAGACCGCCACCCTATAATCCCAATTCCCTAGTTCATCCTTCTCCTCTTCCAGATTTTAACTCCCGTCCATCTGACCCCATCAGACAAGCTAAAATAACCCTTGCTCGAGAAGTTTCTTCTTTAAAGGAAATTTTACAGCAGAAACGAGAGCAAGTCCAACTTATTAAAGAAATTCAAGCCCTCGAGGCTGAGCTTTCCACCCTAAGTCCTACCCAACAGAATACTCCTCCCTCAACAAAATCACCCCCCTACAGACGAAAAACTAAAACTAAAGCCCCGCCCCAGGCCCTATCGGCTAAAATACAATGCTAATGAACCTTGTTAAAAAAATTCACTTTTAAGGCCTACGAGAAAATAAATTTGTCTCTGTTATAGAATTTATCCAAAGTGAATGCTTGAAAATAATTATAATTGACTCTAGAATCTCAAAGAAATTGTTGAAATATAGATAAATAATGTATTAATTATAAAGAGCTAAGTAGCCCAGGTAACTGGCTACGCCCTTTGTTAATGGAGGAAGGGGTAGACGCCCTTCCCGCAGAAGACAGGTAATCTAGTTTCCTGCCAGGAACTATCTTTGAAAAATGTGGTAATTTACATTAGAATAAACCAAACCGAGTTTTACAGAGCTACTGGCAAATAAAAAGTAAAGTTTAAATTTGCCTCATAAAAAACCTAGAGGACAGAATTGAATCTATTAATTGATTATGTCTTGTATTTTTCTTAAAAATGTAAAGGTATTATTGATTTGAGAAATGCTAAGTATTTAATTTGCTACCTAAAATTTGAAGCTCTGAAAGTTTAAGGTCTCTTTTCTCACCATGAAAAGGTTTTAAAGCTAACGCCCTTTGTTAATGGAGGAAGGGGTAGACGCCCTTCCCCCAGAAGAACAGGTAGGCCAGTTCCCACCAGCAGCCATCTTTAAAGAATGATAATTTGCATTTAAATGGCTACAGGTTTGCTAGCCGCCCTTCCCTGAAAAGGTCAAGCGGCTAGGCCAAAAAAAAACTGTTTTGGTAGCCTAAAAGTTTTTCCTTTAAGTGGCAAACTCTTAAATAAAAAGTGGCTCCTTTGAAATCAGCTTTCCGCTAGTAGCCATTCTTTAAAGGCCATTTTACATTTGAATACCTACAAGTTTGCTTCTCAATTGCCCCGGGCAGAAAAAACATGGTCCATTTAAAGTTAATTATTGGATTTTGAAATATATTCTTAAAAGTATAAAGGGTTATTAATAAAGAACTACTAAATATTTGACTTGCCAGCTCTAAAATTTCAAGGTTCAAATTAAATTGGGAGAAATTATATAAATGTGGTAATTAAATGCCTAAAATATAAAAACGTGTTTTTGAGAAAATAAAATACTGTTTTCTCTGATAATTAGGAATTCAAAAAATATTACTTATTGATCTGATTTTAAAAAGAGGATTAATTCTGTGATTCAGTATAGATTTGATTGATATTCTTTAAGATAATTTAAGTATATAATCTTTAAAACATATATATAAATATATATATTTGATCTTTCCAAGTATATTTCAAGGTTTTGAGAATAACTTTTGGACATTTCATGGGCCCTGAAATGTTTTTCAAAAGTCTGTTCTCTCTTAAATATTTTTAAATTTAACCGATCTAATATACTTGAAATCGCATGGAAAGCGTTATCAAATAAAAATTAAGTAATATATTTTACACACATATATATATTAAGTGTTATGAAGGTTTTCACCTCTGAGAAGGGCAAAATCAATATATTTCTTAAATATAACCAAAAATTTCAACAGCAGTAGAATTTCAAGAAAGACAAAAGTTACAAGCAGCCTGCATTTTGAATGGGCTGGGGTAGAACAGTGTTTATGCTTTTGGATCAGACCAATAAGTATCAGACTTATAATTTTTACTGAATAAGTTTCTTTGCTTTTTAATTAAAGATACCTACTTAAGTTAACTTATAAATTAGCTTTTATATTATAATCAAGGTCTCATATAAATTAAGTTACATAAGAAGCCAATGTTTGAATCCAAGTAAAATTTAAGAACAGATTAGAAGCCACCATTTACTGCCTGACTGGTAGCCGCCTGCATTCTTAATTAAGCTAGAGGCGGGGCAACATTTGTGGCTTGTGAATCAGACGTAATTTTGCTTTATTTTTAAATGAAGATACCTACTTTAATTACTTAAATATATTAGCTTTTTAAATTATAATCAAGGTTTTCAGCTAAATAAAAAGCCAATATTTTTATAAACAATTCTAATAAAGACCAGAAACAGCTAGTGAGATTTTTGTTTGTCTGCAATATAAATTTGACTGTCTTTTAAAAGAATGGATTAGACAGCCACCATGATGGCCACATGTCTTGCCGCTCCCCCTGGGGCCGCCACCTTGGAAGCCATAGGGGCCAACCCTTTCCTTTGGAATAAGCCAATGTCTTTGTAAGCAATTTGATTAAGTATTCTAAGAAAGTTACTGAAGGCTTCCCATGATCCCTCTGTATATGCAAATTAGCTAATGGGGATACTCTTAAAAAATAAAATTCCAGCTTAATAAAAAAGGAGAAATTTGAGAGGCACAGAAAATGTAACTAGACCTTGTCTATACAAAAAGAAATTGACAGCCAGTTTGAAATTGAATTGTCATGGCTTAGAGCAAAGAATATCCTTACATGATATTATTCTACAATGTCATTATAATTTTTGATATTTTACAAACAGCATATTGTACAATTAATCCAAACAAACTTAAAAATCTAAAATTTTTTTAATGTTTGGCAGCAATTTAAAAGGGACATGAAAGGATTCAATTCCTTCCACTGTGTGAAAGGCCCCTTGGGAAGGTACTTGAGCATTCTATATTGGCCCTTTTTGTCAAAAGGAACCCTCTTCTCACAATTCAATTGCCCACAGCTGTTGCTTGAGTTTTCAGTTCATTCTGAGGTTGAAAACCTCATGTTGGATGGTACCATAGATCTGTCTCTCGCACAATGGCGGGAGCTGGGCCTTCCCTGGAGAAAGAAACCTGGGTTCCCCAAGATATATGATCAATGCTGGGGCCCCCACCAGTGGGGGAATCCCAAGGCAGGTGCTGGGCATGGAGGCCATAGAGGCATAGGCTACCAAGGAGACAGAACTGAACCTCACATCACCCTGCTTGGCCCCGGAGGATGGCTGGTTAGTCAATGACGGGTAAGACTCCTCAAGGGAGGGGCAACCTAAGACAGGCACAGTCGCAGGGGGCCATCAGGAGAGAACTTGGGGGTCAACAGAGGTGTGGCACAGATCCTCACCCCCCCCAACATTACAGGGGCTTGAACACTCGCCCCTTCTGAGGGAGGTCTCCTGCCCCATGGCTGCTTCGTGCTTCCCATGCCCAGCTCAGATTGGGACCCAGGCAACAAACAGATTTGGCCCAGCTAAGACTGAGACCCAGGCAACAGAGAAGTGGTTGATGGCAGCTGCCCTATACCTAAATCTAGCCTAAATCCAGGAGTGCTCAGGGCTTTCTCAAGGATGCATATAATCCTTTCCATTAACTAAAATTGTTGTTAAAGTATTAAATTTGACAGTAAAATAGTCAAGTTTTCAGATTAATTTAAATTGGTTAAATGAAATAAGGGAATATTCAAGAAAATCTAATTGTACAAAAGGCTGTTCCTAAAGTATTAACCAAAATTTCTATTTGTAGTTCATTTCATGGTAAAATTGCTTAACATGCAATGAACCTAAAGCAGTCATATTTTTGTGCAAAAAATTAAAATTTAAAGTTATCAAGACTGCATTATATATTTTCCAAAAGCCTCCTAATAATTAAATCAAAAAAAGGGGGGATAGTGGAGTAATATTATGTAAGGAAAAATACCTTGTAAGTAAATTACATCTAGAAAAATTTTTACTTTGAAAATTAATTTTCATTTGTTATGCTAACAGCAAGACACCCATGAAAAACACACATGGTGTCAAAATAAGCCAAAGGAAAATTATTTGGGCAAAAATAAAAAGGATCCCAAGTCAAATTTATAGAAAAGACACCCTTATTAACTTTTGGTCGAGAATATGTTTGTATATTTTCAGAAAAAAACTCCAGGACCATGTGGATTCCTGCAACAGAGAGGAATTAGCAGGAAATAATTCAGCCATGAAGACAAGAGGAGACAGTCGTTACCTGTGGGCTTGGGAAACCCACGGGAGGAGCCGGGTCACTACTCCCTCGCTCGGTGAAAGCCCACTCCCGCTTAAAAACAGAAAGGGAGGAGATGCCGGGGGCCATAAAAGAAGAATTTAGTCTTACTCCCTGGTCAGCCCTACTTCCTGATTGAGCAAGGAAAGCCCGCGCGCCCAAGGGCCAGAAGAACCCCCCATATCAGAATAACCGATCAGCTAGGACAGATACCCAGTCCCCAACCAATCATCCCATGGCAACTCCTTATCCTATCCCTCCCCTCTTGAGTGCTTATATACCGCAACACTCGAATAAAAAAACGAGGCTTGATCAGGAACCTTGTCTTGCCTCCGTTCTTCGCGTTCCTTGTTTGTCTCATTCTCTTAGGTGGTTCCTGCGTGCCCTCGTTGCTGCCCCGCGGGCCGGGGCAGGTGACCCTCCGGATTGGGCATCCCCAATTCAGAAGGACCCAAAGCTGAATGGCTGAGTAGTCTTCTGGCCTAGCGCTAGGACTTTAGAGACCAGAGGCTTTTGAGAAGTCTGTGAGAAATGAGTGGACAGAAGACTCGAGACAGGGAAATTAGGGAATGTCACTCACCTAGAGAAGATTGGCCAGTATGGGATGGAGGGTCAGCAATGGAGAAGCAGCGTCCTCCTTTGCTGGCTGGGGAGGGTCCATAAGGGAGGGAGGCCTAATTGAGGCTGGCATAGAGTCACCCAAGTAGGATTTGGAGGTAAGCCCAGGATGAGCTGCTGCTGCCTACTGCTCTCTGAGAGGCAAACGCAGGGTGACCAAAGCCAAGGTGATGGCTCTCCTTCCCCATGGAACCTTCCTGTTTTTTGACACCAAATGTTAGGCTCGCCAAAGGAGGAAAACACAGGCCAAAGTGATAAGTGATTATAAAGCTATTAGGTCATCTGGATACCAGATGGGCTGAGACCCAAAGTGGCACCAGCCCTCAAAGACAGGAGTCAGAGATTTTTAGGTGGGCTTTTTCTAAGCCAAGAATTCCCTATGCAGGTCCGGATGCTGGGAAGGTCCACAGGGGAGAGATAATGATCTTAGTAAATGGAATGTGGTCTTAGCAAGTGGCATGTGGTCTAAGCGAAAGGGAGTGTCCATTGTGAAGTGGCCTAAAGGTCAGTTCCCAGGGGTGGGGGTATCAATTCAATTATTTGATCAGACCTAACACATCACAAATTATCATTTTACATATTAAAAGTATTTATCAATAAATAAAAGATTAGCAACTCCAAATTTAGCAGCATAGTAAGAAGCTAGGAAAATTCCTGGGCAAGTAGAACAGGGAAACTGAGACAAGAAAATTTAGCAAAGCTGAACAAGTTGAACAACTTACAGTGAGCTTGTGAATCACAAAATGTTATCTTCCCCAACCAAGGACACTTGAAAGCAAATAGTTTATATCTCCCCTCCCTAACCTGAGAATACATAGTTTTAATCACCCTGGTGAGGGAAAATAGAAAACAGAGACCCAATTAATGCTCTCTACAGAGCCTGACAAGAGAGCCGGGCCACCCTCCCTCTAGTCTTGCTTCCTAGGTCTCCTTTTGTTGCTTACTTCCTCTTCCTAATTTACACCACAGGGAATTATTTTTCTGTCTGCTCCCCCCGGTCCCCCTCAAAAAAAAACAACAACAACAACACTCCTCTGGGATGTCTCCTCCGTAATCTTAACACACTTGGCCTTTCCATGGAGGTCCGGTCAAAGCGCCTTATCCACAATCTAAATTATTCATTCACATTAGCCTAAGAATAGAACTTTCAATGTTAACATTCTCCAGGACTTAGACAATTTCTGTCACTGCAGTGGGAAGTGGTCAGAGATCCCCTATGTCCAGGCCTTCTTTATACTCTGCAATCATCCTTCTTTCTCAAACTTGCTCTACTTATCAAATCCTAATCTCCACCCAAAACCCCCTTCTGCCAACCCTGGACCTTTCCACCCTGAGGTTTCTGTTCCATCCTTTCCCGACCAGTCAGGTACCGCAGTCCCTCCCTTTAACCCTTCCCATCTCTGATTCTTCATTCCCCTCTTGGTCCCATGAACTCATCTCCTTATGTCCCTCCTCCAAATGCCCCCCCCACCCCTGTCTTTGGACTCCAGCTCTTCATCCTCCCCTCGACATCTTTACTTAGCACGCCTCATTTTTTAAAAATTTATTTTATTTTATTTTATTGATTAAAGTATTACATATGTGTACTTATCTCCCCATTGCTCCCCAACACCCCACTCATGCCCTCACCCCCCTGTTGTCTGTGTCCATTGGTTAGGCTTATATGCATTCATACAAGTCCTTTGGTTGATCTCGCCCCCTTACCCCGACCCTCCCCTACCTTGCCTCTGAGGTTTGATGGTCTGAAAGATGCTTCTCTATCTCTGGATCTGTTTTTGTTCATCAGTTTATATTGTACACTAGAGGCCCGGTGCACAATATTTGTGCACGGGGGAGGGAGGTGTCCCTCAGCCCAGGCTGCACCCACTCCAATCTGGGACCCATCGAGGGATGTCTGACTGCCCTCTCACAATCCAGAACTGCTGGCTCCCAACTGCTAGCCTGCCTGCCTTCCTGATTGCTCCTAACCGCTTCTGCCTGCCAGGCTGATCACCCCCTAACCACTCCCCTGCCAGCCTGATTGATGCCTAACTGCTCCCCTGCCAGCCTGTTTGCCCCTAACTGCCCTCCCCTGCATGCCTGGTCGCCCCCAACTTCCCTCCTCTGCCAGCCGGGTCACCCCTAACTGTCCTCCCCTGCAGGCTTGATCACCCACAACTGCCCTTCCTTGCAGGCCTGGTCCCTCCCAAATGCCCTCCCCTGCTGGCCATCTTGTGGTGGCCATCTTGTGTCCACATGGGGGCAGCCATCTTTGACCACATGGGGGCAGCCATCTTGTGTGTTGGAGTGATGGTCAATCTGCATATTACTCTTTTATTAGATAGGATAGAGGCCTGGTGCATGGGTGGGGGCCAGCTGGTTTGCCCTGAAGGGTGTCCCGGATCAGGGTGGGGATTCCCTTGGGGCATGGGGTGGCCTGGGCTAGGGGCCTGTGGTGGTTTGCAGGCTGGCCACGCCCCCTGGTGACCCAAGCGGAGGCCCTGGTATCTGGAGTTTATTTATTTTCTACAATTAAAACTTTGTAGCCTGGAGCGGAGCCAAGCCTTCTGCTTGCTCCGTGGCAGCAGCCATTTTTGGGGGGATTTATGTATCTTCTATAATTGAAACTTTGTAGCCTTAAGCGGAGGCCTGGGCCGGCCAGGGTGTGTGGAAAGCTTGGCTTTCTCCATTGCCGGGGGCAACCCTAGCCTCCTGCTCTTTCCAGCTCCGTGGCTGCCGCCATTTCTGTTTGGGTTTATGTATCTTCTATCATTGAAACTTTGTAGCCTTGAGTAGAGGCCTAGGCCGGCAAGGGCAGGCGGAAAGCTTGGCTTCCTCCATTGCCGGGGAAACCCAAGCCTCCCTCCTGCTCTCTGTGGCCATAGCCATCTTGGTTGGGTTTATTTGCATATTTTCTCCTGATTGGCTGGTGGGCGTGGCTCGTGGGCGTGGCTTGTGGTTGTAGTGGAGTGATGGTTAATTTGCATATCACTTTTTTATTATAGAGGATTATTTTCCATACTAGGGGCCCGGTGCATGAAATTCATGCACTGGGGAGGGGTCCCTCAGCCCAGCCTGTCCACTCTCACATACTGGAAGCCCTCAAGGGATGTCCTACTGATGGCTTAGGCCTACTCTCTGTTGGGAGCGAACCTAAGCCACAGTCTGACCTCCCTTTGTGGGAGGTGACCGGACTCATCAGGAGAAGGCGTCAGCCCCATCACCCCCCTGCTGCAGCCACTGCCAGTCACCACAGCCGCCAAGGTATTTTCATCAACACCATTTATTGAAGAGAGTTTCTTCACTCCATTGTATGTTCTTGTCTCCTTTGTCAAATGTGAATTGAGCATAGTGATTTGGGTCAATTTCTGGGTTCCCTATTCTATTCCATTGAGCTATATGTCTGTTCTTGTGCCAGTACCAGGATTTTTTTAGAACAGTGGCTTTGTAATATAGCTTGATATCTGGTATTGAGATCCCACCTACTTTGTTCTTCTTTCTCAGGATTGCTGCAGCTATTCGGGGTCTTTTTTTATTCCAGATGAATTTTTGGAGAGTTTATTCTAGATCTGTGAAATATGGCGTTGGTATTTTGATGGAGAGTACATTGAATCTATAGATTGCTTTGGGTAGTATGGACATCTTAATGATTTTCATTCTACCAATCCATGAACTAGGTATGTTCTTCCATCTGTTTATGTCTTCCTTTATCCCTTTCTTCAGTGTCTTATAGTTTTCTGAGTACAAGTCTTTTACCTCCTTAGTTAAGTTTATTCCTAGGTATCTTAATTTTTTTGGTGCGATGGTAAATGGAATTGTTTTTTTAATCTATCTTTCTGTAAGTTCATTTTTGGTGTATAGAAATGCCAAAGATTTCTTGGCATTAATTTTGTATCCTGCCACATTGCCAAATTCATTTATTAAGTCTAATAATTTTTTGATGGAGTCTTTAGGGTTTTCCATGTACAGTATCATGCCATCTGTGAAAAAGGGCAGTTTTACTTTTTTTTTCCCAATTTGGATGCCTTTTATTTCTTCTTCTTGTCTGATCACAATGGCTAGTACTTCCAGTACTATGTCAAACAGGAGTGGTGAGAGTGGGCATCCCTGTCTTGTTCCTGTTCTTAGGGGAAATGGTTTTAGTTTTTGCCCATTGAGTATGATGTTGGCTATGGGTTTGTCATATAAGGCTTTAATTATGTTGAGGTATGATCCTTCTATTCCCACCTTGCTGAGAGTTTTTATCAAGAAAGAGTGTTGGATTCTGTCAAATGCTTTTTCTGCATCAATTGATATGACTATGTGATGATTTTTATCTCTCAATTTGTTTATGCGATGTATCACGTTCATTGATTTGCGGATATTGTACCATCCTTGCATTCCCGGGATAAATCCTACTTGGTCATGGTGTATGATCTTTCTAATATAATACTGAATCCAATTTGCTAGAAAATTGTTGAAGATTTTAGCATCTATAGTCATTAAGGATATTGGCCTGTAATTCTCTTTCATTGTGTTGTCTTTATCTGTTTTTGGTATTAGGGTGATGCTGGCTTCATAGAGTGAGGTTGGAAGTGTTCCTTCCTCTTGAATTTTTTTGGAATAGTCTGAGGAGGATAGGTTTTAGTTCTTCCTTGAATGTTTGGTAAAACTCCCCTGTGAAGCCATCTGGCCCCAGGATTTTGTTTACTGGAAGCTTTTTGATGATTGCTTCAATGTATTCCATAGTTATCAACCAACTGAGATTTTTAGATTCTTCCTGATTAAGTTTTGGAAGGTTGTATTTTTCTAGGAATATATCCATTTCCTCCAGGTTGTCTAGTTTGTTGGAATAGAGTTGTTCATAGTATTTTTTTTAACAATCCTTTGTATTTCTGTGGGGTCTGTTGTTATTTCTACTCTTTCATTTCTGATTTTGTTTTTTTGGGTCTTCTCTCTTTGCTTCTTGGTGAGCCTGGCTAGAGGTTCATCAATCTTGTTTATCTTTTCAAAGAACCATCTCTTGGTTTCATTAATCTTTTGTATTGGTTTTTTTTTTTTTTTTTTTTGGTCCCTTTGTCATTTATTTCTGCTCTGATCTTTATTATCTCCTTCCTTCTGCTCACTCTGGGATTTTCTTGTTGCTCTCTTTCTAATTCTTTAAGTTGTAGAGTTAGATGATTTACTACCATTTTTTTTTCTTGTTTTTTGAGGTAAGCCTGGAGAGCTATAAACTTCCCTCTCAGGACTGCTTTCATTGTGTCTCATAGATTTTGGATTGTTGTGTTGTCATTCTCATTCGTTTCCAGGATATTTTTTTATTTCTTCTTTGATCTCTTTGGTAACCTAATCATTGTTTAATAGCATGCTATTCAGCTTCCAAGTGTTTGAATTTTTTGATTATTTTTATTGTAGTTTATTTCTAATATTATGCCATTGTGGTCTGAGATGATGCATGATATTATTTCAATCTTCATGAATTTGGAGAAACTTTGCTTGTGACCCAATGTGGTCTATCCTTGAAAATGTCCCATGTGCACTTGAGAAGAACGTATATTCCGTGGCCTTGTGGTGAAATGTTCTGAAGATGTCAATTAAGTCCATCTGGTCTAGTTAGTCATTTAGGATTGCTGTTTCTTTGCTGATTTTTTGTCTAGAGGATTTACCCAGTGATGTCAGTGGTGTATTAAAGTCCCCTACTATGATTGTATTGTTGTTGATCTCTTCCTTGATATCTTCCAGGAGTTTTTTTTATGTATTTCGGTGCTCTTGCATTGGCTGCATGTATGTTTATCATAGTTATATCCTCTTGTTGTATTGATCCCTTTAGTATTATGAAATGGCCTTTCTTATCTCTTGTTATGGCCTTCACTTTGAGGTCTATTTTGTCAGATATAACTTTTGCTACCCCAGTTTATTTTTCATTTCCATTTGCCTGATAGATATTTTTCCATCCCTTCACTTTCAGTCTGTGTGAATCCCTTGTTCTGAGATGGGTCTCCTGTAGATAGCATATATATGGATTATGTTTTTTATCCACTCAGCCACTCAATGTCTTTTGATTGGAGCATTTAGTCAGTTTATGTTTAAAGTTATTATTGATAGGTACTTGTTTGTAGCCATTTTATTTTTTGTACCTTTGTTCCTTCTTACCTTTTTATTTATTCTTTTTACACCAGTCCCTTTAGCATTTCTTGCATTGCTGGCTTGTTAGTGATAAATTCCTTTAGCCTTTTTTTGTCTGTGAGGCTCCTTATTTCCCCTTCAATTTTGAATGATAGCCTTGCTGGGTAAAGTATTCATGGATTCAGTCCCTTGCTTTGCATCACTTTGTAAACTTTCTTCCATTATTTTCTGGCCTGATGTGTTTCTGTTGAGAAATCATTTGATAATCTAATGGGAGATTCCTTGTACATAACTTTCTGTCTCTCTCTTGCAGAGTGTAAGATTCTCTCATTGTCCTGAATATTTCCCATTGTAATTATGACGTGCCTTGGTGTGGGTCTTTCAGATTCATCTTGTTTGGACTCTGTGCTTATGTGACTTTTTTCTTCCCCACATCAGGGAAGTTTTCTGATATTATTTCTTCAAATAGGTTTTCTAACTCTTGTTCCTCTTCCTGTTGTTCTGGCACTTCTATTATTTGTATGTTGCTTCATTTCATGTTGTCCCATAGCTCCCTTAGGCTCTCCTCCTGTCTTCTAATTTTTTTCTGCAATTTTAGTTCAGTTTGGATGTGTTTTGCTTCTCTGTCTTCTAATTCGCTAATTCGGTCCTCCACTTCTCCTAGTCTACTGTTGAAACTTTCCATGATGTTTTTTACTGCAGCTATATCACTCTTCATTTCTTCTTGATTCTTACATAAGTTGTTGATTTTTTCATCCATCTGGCTTATGAACTCTATGACGCTTATTCTGAATTCCTTTTCTGACATAACGCATGCCTCTGTTTCACTTAGCTACTTTTCTGGCGATTTCTCCTTTTCTTTCCTTTGGGGGTTTCTTTGTCTATCCATTTTTGTTCTCACTGTAGTACCTATTTGTTGAGTTGTGCAGGGGCTGCTCCTTGGGTGGCAATGGCTCCACGGGCAGTGGCTGCTCCTCAGTTGGCAGCGGCTCCTCTGGTGGACACTGTTCACAGCAGTGGTGGCTCCTCTGGTTTGTTGGGGAAGGCTGCTCATGTAGCTGCTGCTCCTCAGATAGGTGTGGGCTGCTCATGAGGCTGCTGCTCCTCGGACCAAAGCGGGCTGTCCGTGGCTGCTGCTCCTGGGATGGAGGTGCGCTGCTTGTGTGGCTTCTGCTCCACAGACGAGGGTGGTCTGCTCATGCAGCTGCTGCTCCTTGGTCTGGGGCTGGCTGCTCGGGCAGCTGCTGCTCCTCAGAAATGGGTAGGCTGCTCATGAGGTTGCTGCTCCTCGGATGGGGGTGAGCTGCACACAAGGCTGCACTCCGCGTTTGCGGGGGAGGGGGCCGCTCGCACAGCTGCTGCTCTTTGAATGGGGTTGAGCTGCTCATGCAGCTGCTGCTCATCTGATGGGGATGGGCTTCTCACATGGCTGTTGCTCCTCGGATGGGCAAAGGTTGTGTGTGGCTGCTGCTCCTCAGATGGGAAGGGCTGCTCACGCGGCTGCTGCTCCTCAGACGAGTGCGGTCTGTGTGCGGCTGCTGCTCCTTGGACGTTGGCAGGATGCTCGTTCGGCTGCTGCTCCTCAGGCGGGGGTGAGCTGTGCATACGGCTGCTGCTCCTTGGATGAGGTCAGGCTGCTTGTGCAGCTTCTGCTCCTTGGATGGGGGTGGGCTGCTTGTGCAGCTGCTGCTCCTTGGATGGGGGCAGGCCACTCACACAGCTGCTGTTCCTTGAACTGGGGCAGGCCGCGTGAGGCTGCCGCTCCTCAGCCTGGGATGGGCTGCTTTCAGGGCTGCTATTCCTTGGAGAGGAGAGGGCTGCTCATGTGACTGCTGCTCGTGTGTTCACAGTTCCCTGGGCTAAAGCATTGGGATAGTCAGAGAGGAGCGCTCTTCAGAACTCACAGCAACCTGCACCTGGGGTGACTGGAGTCTCAGTGACTGTGGAACCACAGCTGAGGTAGCAGTTCCCTGGTGGGGGTGGCTGTAGAGTCCCAGGTGATATCTGAGGGCACCCTGGGTGGAGGTGAGACTGGACTCCCAGTCACAGCAGCTCTCCCCTTCAAAAAGGTGAGGCCTCTGAGGAAGAGCCCACTGCTCTGGGACTGTTTGCAACTGTAGCAGAGGCTGCTTAGTTAGGCGAGCCTGGTCAGCCTGCTCCTGAAGGTCCTACAGGATCTATCTGTGCCTCACTACCCCCCCCCACACACACACCCCTCATGACCACACACTCCTCTTTTGCTCTCTCATTCACTCACAATCTCTCCCTTACTTCCTCCTTCTTTCTGCCTCTGTAGTTGGGTGTTACTGACCCGTTTGTGGATGGAGTCTCCTCTCCCGGTGTCTGGTTATGTGGCTCGCTCTCTAGCACATTGGCCAAACAGGATAAAATTTACCTTGACAAGACATGACATAAAGAGAACAAAACACGAATGTACTCGCAATACCGATAACCCCAATAGAAGTGACCACCAGAGAAAAGAGAATTAGGAGAGAGAAAAGAGAGCTCAAATGATATCAAAGAGAGAAAAAATGGTATGAGAGAAAAGAAACAGAAGTAAAAGGTAAAAAAAAAAAAAAATATATATATATATATATATATATATATATATATATATATATGGAGAAAACATCAGAGAACAGACAGGTAAACAAAACCATGCAAACACCAAATTCCCAGTAAAGAGGGTGGGGGTAGAATCTTATATACAAAAAGTAAGGTTAAGAATTGTCTGAATATGGGGAGGACCTCAGTTCAGTATAGAGGAAGTAGAAAGAGGATGAGTGGATAAGAAAAAAGAGAAAGAGAAGAAAATAATAATAATAATAATAATAATACATTTTTTTAAATGTTTAAAAATTAGGATAAAACAAATAAAATAAAATAATTTAGAATGATGGAAAAATAATGTGAAAAGAAATAGAAGATAAGAAACAAATGAAAAAAAGGAAAATAAAAAAAGTAAAAAAAGAGTTAACAAAGTAATAATAAAATAAAAATGAAAAAGTGAAATGTTGTTCCTTTGGCTGGTTTAAGATCCCACTCTTCTGTACTGTCTGTGGCTTCTCAGCTTCCTGTTGCTGGTACTGAAGGTCTGTCTTTAGGTCAGTCCCTATGGACTCTCAGGGACTATTCAGTTTTGTTTATTTTTTCTTTATATCACTCAGGGTATAGTCTGTGTGTGGCTTTATTGGTTGCCTGGAGACTGCAGGGCAGGGCTATCTCTTCAGAAGAAAATGGCTACCCAGGTTCTGCGTGTCAGGTTTGACTCAGTGCCAGACTCACAACCACCTCTCCTGGGCCCTCTCCTCACCCCAGCCTCTCCCCAGACTCCACAAGTCCGCACCTTCTCCTGCATCCCAGCTACAGGCGGGTGTCCATATCCGAAAGGTCCTATGAGCTAGGTTCAGTGAAGAAAAGCAAAGACCACAGAGAGGGGAAAGAGCTGCGCCTCTGCCAGCCCCTCTCTTCCAGGCTCTGAGCTTTCTGGGCAGCTATCCCGAATGCCCCCTCTGGACTCAGTCTGTCTTGACTGTGGACTCAGATCTAGAATTCCCTGCCACCAGCAGTCCCGTGGACCTTCTTTCCACAGTCAGACGCTGTACCTGACCCAAGGGATGCAACTCAGTGCCGTGCTGTTTCTCCCCGACCCTCTGGGCTTGGAGGTTCTGCAGCTCTCCCCAGCCCAGATCCCTGAATTTTACCATTCTCCAGGTGTCCTCTGCCCTTTCTGGCTGCAAATTGTCTCACCAGCTGAGTCTACTTTGCCAATTAGCAGTGGATGTTATTCGATTTAGTTGCTCTTTCTGTCTGCTCTGGGACAAGGCTCAGGACATATCCTTCTATTCTACCACCATTTTGTCTCCCCGGGAAGGTATTCCTGAGCACGCCTCTTACTCATTCCTGGACAGCCTCAAGCCCTCATCCTTCCCCTCCAAGAGGTGGCGAGGGCTGAGGGTATTGTCCGGGTACACATCTATTTTTCATGTCTGACCTCACATAGATTGAGAGGCATCTTGGGTCTTTCTCCACCAACCCAACCACCTTTACTAAGGAATTTGAATACCTGACCTAGTCATATAATCTGACATGGCACAACATCTATGTCATCCTGTCCTCCTCTCTCACCCCAGAGAAGGAATGCATTGGGCTAGCAGCTCAGGTCCATGCCAATGCCCTCCATAGCTAGGATGCTGCAGCCAACCCGGCTGACACTGATGCAGTCCCCCGAACTGATCTGAGATGAAACTATCAGGTTAATTCTCCAGGGATCTGATGCTGTAGGCATATAATCACCTGTCTAATTGCCAGACTAAAAAAGACTTCCCATAAGGTGGTCAACTATGACAGACATAACATCACTCAGGGCCCTAATGAAAATTCAGCTCTCTTCCTCTCCCAATTCATGAAGGCCTTCCAGAAATTTACCATCTTGGACCACACCTCCCCAGAGAAAGCCCTTCTTCTGAACTCCCATTTTATATCCCAATAAGCCCCTGACAAATGCTGCAAATCCCTCAAAAAGACCTTGTTAATCTGGCCTTTAAGGTCTTTAATAATATAGATGAGGAGAACCAAATATAAAAACAAAGGTGAGATCAGACCACAGTTGAGACCCAGAAGGAGGCCTTTCAGCTCTTAACTACCACTGTTACAAACCCCAAAGTGCCTGTCTTCCAAGCAAGGATAAGTCAGGGGCTAAGCTTCCTCTGGGCCCACACTTCAAATGCAACAAGGAAGGACACTGGGCCAAGTCCTGCCCAAATATGAGACTTCCACCTGGACCCTGCCCTAGGTACAGAAGGGAAGGCCACTAGAAATCAGACTGCAGTCTGACCCCTCCAGATCAGACCTCAGCCAGTCCAGCAAGGCCACCCTCTGAATCCAGTTTGGAGCTCCCAGACCTCCTGGGACTGACCACCAAAGACTGAAGCTGCCCAGGCTCTGACAGAGCTACACAGACTTACATTACCAGAACAGAGCCTTATGTAACAATTGTGATGGAAGGTAAGCCAATCTCCCTTTTAATTGACACTGGGACCACTTTATTCTGCCCTACTCCAATTTGCTAGAACCCTAGTTCCCTCTTCAGTCTCTATTATTGCAGTTGACAGACTAGTCTCACAGCCATTAGCCATCTCACCTCTCCAATGCATCTTACTAGACACCACCACCCTTCCCAAAAACAACTTTCTTTACTGCAAACTCTTACCTAACAGTCCTGCTACTATCAGAAGCTGAACTCATTATCACCAAAGACTTAGCATGTTATCTCTAAGGAAAATTTGGCAGTTTTAAATCCAAGCAACTAGAAGCCTGGGAACTTCAGTCTTAGAACAGGCTGTGGGCCTGGTCCCCACCCTCCCCCCACCTTTTCTCCAGCCCCATATGACTATACATAATTTTCCTAAGTTTTTGGTAACTTAAAGACTTTGGAGCATTGCTAGGTTAAATGATAAACATCTAAATATTTCAACAAGTTTTAAGTTCATCTGATTTTATCTTTTGTTACAGAAAATTTATAAAGTAGCCTTTTGGTGACTATTAACCTTGCTGTAAGCGAGAGGCTACAATTGGCCCATAGATATGGCCAGCCTGCTAGTGGAGAAACTTTGTTGGATGACACAGGCCTGCATAGGTCTTGCATACTGTCAATGTAAGCACTATCAGGCCAGTCACATGCCAATTTGACAGCTGTCAAGCACACCAAAAACTAGGAAGGGACCTTAGCCGGTTTGGCTCAGTGGATAGAGCATCCGCCTGCAATCAAATCCGCGTTCGATTCTGGTCAAGGGCACATATCTCAGTTGCTTCTTGTTCCTGTGAGAGCTAGGCTCTTTCCAACCAAGTCTGAATCTCTGAGATAAGGGTGAAGCCCTCTTTAGATTTCTAGTGTCTTTCTTGATTGTGTGAAGCCCTAGGTAATAGATACTTCTGTAGAAGTATTTGCTACTTCTATACTGCTTAGAATCCTCTTTTGCCCATTTTCATGGTTAACTACATTTTACTAACAATTCTTTATATTAAATTTTCCCTGTTAAAATTACTGGTGTAATTTCTGTCTCCTAATAGGAATCTTTCTGATTGACTAAGTGATTCCACTTATTTGAAGTTCAAAATCAGGCAAAACTAATATACAATGGTAGTGATTACCTTTGCGAAGGTTATTAACGAAGATGGTCATTTTGGGGTGCTAGGAATATTTTCTCTCTTAATCTAGGTAGTGATTTTTTTTAGTGTATGTACATGTAAAAATCTACATAATTAAGATTTGTACATATTACTTAATTATTCCTTAATCAAAATAGTGTGTGTGTGTGTGGGGGGGGGAACAATCTAGATCAGCCGTGGGCAAACTACGACCCACGGGCCGGATTCGGCCCGTTCGGCTGTTCTATCCGGCCCACGGAGCCGAAAGACCATACCCTTTTATGTAATTATGTTTACTTTGAATTTATATTAGTTCACACAAACACTCCATCCATGCTTTTGTTCCGGCCCTCCGGTCCAGTTTAAGAACCCATTGTGGCCCTCGAGTCAAAAAGTTTGCCCACCCCTGATCTAGATTGTAAACTAGAAGAGGAGGTAAAGAAATGGATCAAAAGAAAACTCTGCAGCTGAACCAACCCTTTAAGTGGTTTCTTAATGTCATGGACCTGAACAAAACCGTATGGCCATACTAGCTGCAAGGTGTATTTAGCTCAAAATCAGGGTTCTGTTAGCTAAAGAAGGAAAGTGGATGCTGGTGTGGGCAACTAGTAATCATTGACACAAAAGGTACTATAATACTATTCCGTGATAGCCATAATATTAAGCACTAAAGATTATAATCTAACTGTCAAGGCCCCTGCTCTCATGAAGCTTACATTCTAGCTAGCACTTGGCTCTCAGCAGATTCAAAATAGTTTTTTTGAGTATATATGTGAATGATAAGGATATGAGCGAAAAAATGAATGCGTGAATAGTACTTGTTTCAATGAGAATAAATTACTTCAGGAACCAAAACCACAGCTATAATTTTGAGAAGAATATCTGCTCAAGTAGGAAGAAATTAGATATCTTTGAAAGACAAATAGGGCTGATATATGGTACAAGAAAAGTTTTAGAAAGCTATAAATTTCCACATAGAAGTTACTACTCTGTGGAGGCGAAAAGGGAAAGTCCCTCTACTGGGAGTACAGGTCAGTATGTTACTTCTTCCGGAGCCTGTTTTTGTCTTTCATGTCTTCCAGACATATCGTTTTTAAATATAATTATTTTTTAAAAGCTTCCACTAAGAAGCACAATAACCAAATTCCATGCACACACATGCTGCCCGTGAAAGATAAGTAAGCTTTTATAAACTAAAGGCTTGTCAGGGAATGGTTAATCTGGAATGAGGTCTCTGAGCTTTGAGCTTGGGTTTAGCTGCAGAATGGCCTCCTGAGACACTTTCTGGACTTTTTTTTACTGGGAAGCACAAATACAAAACTTCTTTAATTTAGAGACCTGAATTGGACAAGATCCACCGCCTGCCTTAAAAGTGAGATATGAAGAAGCCACTGATTTATGGGCTTAGGGATATCACTACAGAGGGCAGAGTGGGATCAGAATTATGAGAGAAGAATGTTCACAAGATAATGGGAGAAGAGGAAAGGATTCAGTCATTAATTGCTGTTTCAAATGTCACAAGTACATAAATCAAGAGAAAAGTCTGAATGATGGGTATTTTGAAGGCATTAGGATGAGAATATGTAGACACTGGCTACCATGTAATTTTTATAATAACACTGAAATCCTGTATTTGGCTTTTTTTAATAAATTAGATAGAGGGTTTAATTTTTAAAATATCCCAGAAAGACAGGGCTGTTCCTACCTCAATGTATAGCTATGAGCAATGACCTATGTTAACCATAAAATGAAGGTTTATAATACATAACATGAGTGGCTGCCAAAAAAATAAAACTACTTGGAGAATGATTAAACTTTATCTGTCAGATAGGTACTCATCTTTTAAAAATGTTTACAAAGGAATCATAAATCATAAATTGCATTACCATTTTCCATCTCAAAAATCAGAAGTTCTAATAGGCATTTGTTATTTAACAGGTATCTTGCATATAATTTTTATTCAAACCAGACCTTCTGTGTGTTTAGTCAATTCATTTTATAATTAGATGGAAATGTTCTTATAATGCTATCTAACTGCAGTTGAAGGTTAGGGATAGGATGCTTGGTATAAAAAATACTGAATCAGGACTCTATGTATTTAAATTTTCATTTATTTCCCCCTATCCTGACTCATTCTAAAAAAATAATTTTTAGTAACCTGAAGCAGAAACATAATAACAGGATAAAATATAAATAAAACAGTACCAGGGCAAAGAGAAATTAGGAGATTGGATCATGACATGGGGGAGAGTAAAATAAATATATTCAGATATAAATATAAATATATTACACAGTTGTTATAATTTATTTCTGAATTTGTATCTGAGCTTCCATGAAATGAAGACAAAAGGAAGATATGGATAATTACATGGCTCTTCTTATCTAATGGGAAAAATAAAACCATACTATTTCCTCAGAAGGATGAGGAATCCAATGGTCTAAATTATGGAATGAGTTATATAATGTTAGGTAAGCAGTTTGAATTTATGGGTTCCTCTAATTCCTTAAAAATGAGGAGCTAAAGGACTTGACAAGGTGATTTCTCCTGTTAACAACTGGAAGGGAATTATCAGAGTTTCCCAGGTGAGGTTATGTAGTAAGCAGACTCTGAGCTGGGTGTTTATTAGGGAGCATCTAGGGACCAATATCTGTGAAATGAGGGGAAAAAATAGGAGTGGACAGAGGAATAAGTCGAGCTGTGAAGCAAGCCCAATGTTAGCCTTGGCTGACCCATAGCTAACGAAGCCCATTAGAGTCATCTCATGTTGAGCTGACATGGCTAGAATGTCCACTTCAGTCAGTTTCTGGAGGTGGGCCATTTTAGAAAGTGACCCTGGTCAGGCAGCTCTCTAGAGCTGAGGCAATCCTTAAAGAGGATGACATCTGAAGACACCAGAGCTGGAGCAACAAGTCCTCCTTTGAAGGGGGTCTGGGTAGGGCATCTCCATATCCACCACACAGGTGAACTTCAAAGCCAAAAGATACAAGTGGTGTGAGAGTGTTCCTTTTTTTCCACATCCTCTCCAGAACTTGCCGTTTGTTGATTTGTTGATGATAGCCATTCTGACATGTGTGAGATGGTATCTCATTGTTGTTTTGATTTTCATCTCTCAGATGATTAGTGACTTTAAGCATGTTTTCATGTGTCTCTCAGCCTTCTGTATTTCCTCTTTTGAAAACTGTCTATTTAGGTCCTTTGCCCACTTTTTGATTGGATTGTTTATCTTCCTTTTGTTAAGTTGTATGAGTTCCCTATAAATTTTGGAGGTTAAACCTTTATTGGAGATAACATTGGCAAATATGTTCTCCCATGTAGTGGGATTTCTTATTTATTGATGCAGACTGGTGCAGCCACTGTGGAAAACAGTATGAAGTCTCCTCAAAAAATTAAAAATGGAACTCCAACTTGACCCAGTAATCCCACTTCTAGGAATATATCCGAAGAAAACAGAAACATCAATCAGAAAGGATATATGCACCTCTATGTTCATAGCAGCACAATTTACAATAGCTAAGATTTGGAAACAGCCTAAGTGCCCATCAGCAGATGAGTGGATTAAAAACTATGGTATATCTACACAATGGAATACTACACTGCTATAAAAAAGAATGAATTTTTATTATTTGCAACAGTATTGATGGAACTGGAGAGCATTATGCTATGCAAAATAAGTCAGTCAGAGAAAGCTAAATATCACATGATCTCACTCATTAGTGGAGTATAATGAACAATATAAACTGATGAGCAAAAATAGAACCAGAGTCATTGAAACATCAGACTGTCTATGAGGGAAGGTGGGGGATGAGGGGGTAAGAGGTCAACCAAAGGACTTGTATGCATGCATATGAGTATAACCAATGGACACAGATGGGGGGGGGCTGTTCTGGGAGTGGGGGGCACTCAATGGGGAAAAAGGAGACTTATGTAATAGAATTTAAATATATATACACACATATATATATATATATATATATATATATATATATATATATATCTCCTATCTAATAAAGAGAGAATATGCAAATTGACCATCACAAAGATGGAGGTGCCCACAGCGGAGGTGGGGTTTCCATAACACAAGATGGCTGCACCCACAGAGGAGGCTGAGTTCCCGTAACAAGCCTTAAGGAGCAATCAACAGGGACCTGAGGCTGCATGGAGCTGGGCCAGGGCAGGGGACCTGAGCCTGCACCCTGCACCCAGTGGGGCTTGACAGGTACCTCAGGCTGTGCCCCACCCAGTGGGGCTTGACAGAGGACCTCAAAGTGCACCCCGGTCCTGGTGCTGGGCTGGGGGACCTCAGGCTGTGCCCCCAACCCTGGCACTAGGGGACCTTAGTCTGTGCCCCCCACCTGGCAGGGCTTGATGGGGGCCCTGAGGCTGCATCCCACTCCCGGAGCTGGGCTGGGGGACCTGAGGCTGTGCCCCCTTCCCAGTGGGGCTTGATGGGGGACCTCAGGCCACACACCCCACCCGGTGAGGCTTGACAAGGGACCTTAAGGCACGGCCAGCCCCCTGGCCTGGGCTGGGAGACCTCAGGCTGCATCCCTCACCCTGGCGGGGCTTGATGGGGGACCTCAGGCCACGCTGCCCACCCTGGCACCAGGCCAAGGAACCTCAGGCCGTGCCCCCGACCCCAGCGCTGGGCCAGGGGACCTAAGGGTGCACCAGGGGACCTGAGACTGCACCCCATGGTCGGGCTTGATAGGGGACCTTGATGGAAGCTTGGGGGTGGGGCCGGCTGGGTCTGGATCTCACCCAATGGGGGTGGGGCCAGCTGGGTCTGGGTCTTTTGCAATTTTGAGGCACTGCAGGTGGGCAGGGACTTGACTCTGGGTCCCGCAGCATGCCCCAGACTCTGACTTGAGGAAGATTTTCATATATATTTTACTAATTTTCTTTCATCTCTGATACTTCTATTATAGAGAAAAGGCAAATAGCAATATTAAATTATTTCCTCTAATTAATCCCCTTTTAATGTACATAAATTTTGTGCACTGGGCCACTACTATAAAATAAAATATACCTGTGGCTGAATCTAGTATAGTATTCCAACCCTCCATTCATTACACTGAATCACTTCAGTTTAAGATATTTCTCTTACAGCACCTAGTACTATGTTATTTGACATGCCTAGCAAAGGTACAGTGCCTATGTACTACACTGAATACTCCTACTTCATTAAATTGAGAGTTGATGTAGAGTCTGAACATAGTTGTGAAGTTGACAGAATTTGTCATCATGACTTCAACATTTGTTATGGGACTTATTCATCCTCCCATTCCCACTATCAGTCACTCTCTAACTTACTTCATAAACCTAATATGTACTTTCATGCTCCTCACACTTGCTGCCTTTTAAAAACCTTCTTTTATTAATTTTGTAAACTCAGCATTACTTATAATAAAAGTTACAGTGAGGTTTTTTTTTTCCCCCTTGGGGAGGTGCATTTTTACCCCGAAAAAAAGGGATGTAACAAATTTATAGAATTTCATACATACACTGGGGAAGTGAAGAAAATGTGGGGATACTGTGAACTCAATCAATCTACCAAGAGAGTATATAGCTGTTCCTTAAGGACAGTCTTCTTTTCAACTATATGACTCTAAGCCTGAGTCCTGTTTGGCCTTAGACTACACCAGGCTAGGAATTAAAATGTGGTCATTCATAAGACTCATTCATATTTATCTCTGAGTAATCTCATAGGAATTCTCAAGTAATCTTTTCATGTTCTTCTGCTTTAATCCTCTCATCACTGGTGTCCATTGCCCAAGAACCCACATGAAGTATGTCTTACTTCTTCAACCATAGTCACACCAAAGAGGCTGGCATTCATGTTAAGGATGCTGTCTCTAAGAGCTGGGAGAGATGCCAAGCTATCTTCTTTAACTCATTTTGTCAGCACAAGAATATACTCTCTGTTTCTCATTTTTCTAAAAACCCTCATTCATTCAAATTGACTCCTCACAGCAGCCCTGCTCGTTCATGTCCAAACACATTTAATCCAAGTTTAGAGTTAAGTTGGGACTTCCATTACATATACAAAGAAGTAAATTTAAGAAACAGGGTAGTAATTATAATGACCTTATCAATATAATAATAGCTAACATTTATTGAGAGCTAACTATATGCTAACCACTGTGCTAAATGCTTCTTAAGCATTTTCTGATTTAACTACTATCAAACACTATACTAAAAAATCTAGGAATTAACTAAGCCTAGATATAAACCTAAAGCTTAGATATGCAACCACTGACGTTTGCAGATAACCACAAGGCATTGACCTTCAAATTAGCATGTCCTAGTTAAAGAACTTGAGCATTCACTTAATAAGATGTGACTTGACAGAATGTATACAGCTTGATTAACCCTTCAGATTTTGTACTATCTTAAACAGATATGAAAAATAGACCCTACAAAATCAAAGTAATAAGGAATTCTACCAAGAGCGGAACATCCTTCTGGGTGGGCAGCTGTGAATTTAAATGCCCTGCATTCACCCATTGTCTTTCACAGAATCTGAACATAGTTTAGATGCAAAGTCTCTTGAATATCCAGGAGACACTAATTCAAAAGACAGGTAACTGAGTGAAAAAGAGGATTTTGTTTCTGGGAGCTACAGGAGACAGGAGAATAGGAAAAATAAGAGGGTGGGTTTGGGTAACCAAGAAGGAGAAAGCCCAAAATAAACTTCATCACCTAGTCAAAGGTAAAATCTGATCCTGGATACTTATCAAGCATCTTGTAGTGCTCACATCTTTGGAACTTACTATATTCAATTCCCATTCTATGTGACATCTCTGCTATTTGATACCCCCTATTTCTGCTATTTTACTATCTCCCCCAGGACAACACTATTAATATCCACAGTATTGGTCCATTTTTGATGGAGCAGCAAACAGCCTCCCAAAATCAATGCTTATAAAGCAAATATTTATTTCTTGTTTACATTACACAGGGTTGCAGGTTGATTATAGTTTGGCTGGGCTTCATATGTCTTCTCATTTTGGGACTCATAATGATTACCCACCATCTGGCTTCATAGTAAAGGACAGAAGGAAAAGAAACAGAGCCATTTCATGCACATTCATTAAAGCTTTTGTTCAGATGTGGTATATTGCTATGCCTGCCAAAAATCCATTGGCTTAAGCAAGGGAGTGCACTTTGTCTACTCCCTTGGTGCTGAGCATGATTGTGTGGGGGAGGAAATGAATAATTGTGAGCAAATAATTAGATCTATACTAACTCGGTATCCTGCAATTTCTCTGAGCATGCCTATGCAGTCACAAAACCTGTTCTTCTCTGTTGGAACTCCTCAAAATACTGTGTGTGCTAGACTTCTGTCCTTGCTGCCTTTCCCTCTCCTTCTATATGTTTTTCTTAAGCTAGACTTTAATACCATCCATACTCTTGATTTCAGGCACATATTTTTCCTATATGCATATTAAATATCTCTACCTAAATATCCTTCCAGTACCACAAACTCAATTCATGCAAAACTAAATTTATTATGTATCCTGATATTTCCTAAATTTGTGATTTCCTTATAGGGTTTTTTTTTCTTCTGACTGATTTTTTTTCTTTATTGATTAAGGTATTACATATGTGTCCTTATCTCCCCCCCCCCCCACCACCACCACCACCATGCCTATGTCCATTGGTTAGACTTATATGCATGCATACAAGTCCTTTGGTTGATCTCCCTCCCTTACTCCCACCCTCCCCTACCTTCCCTCTGAGGTTTGATGGTCTGATCAATGCTTCTCTGTCTCTGGATCTGTTTTTGTTTGCTTGTTTGTTTGTTTGTTTGTTTGTTTGTTTTATTAAGGTATTATATGTGTACATATCTTACCATTGCCCCCCCCCCACCCCACTCCCATACATGCCCTCATCCCCCAATGTTTTGCATCCGTTGGTTACTATTATATGCATGCATATAAGTCCTTCAGTTGATCTCTTATTTCCCCCACCTCTCCCTAACCTTACCGCTGTAATTTGACAGTCTGTTTGATGCTTTACTGCCTCTGTATCTATCTTTTTGTTCATCAGTTTATAATGTTTTTCATTATCCCCAAATGAGTGAGATCATGTGGTATTTTTCTTTCATTGACTGGCTTATTTCACTTAGCGTAATGTTCTCTAATTCCATCCAGGTGCCTACAAATGGTAGTAATTCCTTCTTTTTTATGGCAGCATAGTATTCCATTGTGTAGATGTACCATAGTTTACTGTTCCAGTCATCTTCTGAAGGGCGCATAGGCTGTTTCCAAACCTTAGCTATTGTAAATTGTGCTACTATGAACATAGGGGTGCATATATCCTTTCTGATTGGTGTTTCTAGTTTCTTAGGATATATTCCTAGGAGTGGGATTACTGGGTCAAATAGGAGTTCCATTTTCAGTTTTTTGAGGAAACTCCATACTGTTCTCCACAGTGGCTGCACCAGTCTGCATTCCCACCAGCAGTGCACGAGGGTTCCTTTTTCTCCACATCCTCGCCAACACTTGTCGTTTGTTGATTTGTTGATGATAGCCATTCTGACAGGTGTGAGATGGTATCGCATTGTTGTTTTGATTTGCATCTCTCGGATAATTAGTGACTTTGAGCATATTTTCATGTGTCTCTTGGCCTTCCTTCTGTCTTCTTTTGAAAAGATTCTATTTAGGTCCGTTGCCCATTTTTTTATTTTATCATTTATCTTCCTTTTATTAAGTTGTATAAGCTGCCTGTAGATGTTGGAGATTAAACCTTTATCAGTGATAACATTTGCAAATATGTTCTCCCATACAGTGGGGTTTCTTGTTGTTTTGTTGATGGTTTCTTTTGCTGTGCAAAAGCTTTTTATTTTGATGTAGTCCCATTTGTTTATTTTCTCTTTGGCTTCCATTGCCCTAGGGGCAGTATCGCTGAAAAAGTTCTTTTGGCATATGTCTGAGATTTTGCTGCCTGTGGATTCCTCTAGTATTTTTATGGTTTCCCATCTTATATTTAAGTCCTGTATCCATTTTGAGTTTATTTTTGTGTATGGTGTAAGTTGGTGATCTAGTTTCATTTTTTTGCATGTATCTGTCCAATTTTCCCAACACCATTTATTGAAGAGACTGTCTTGACACCATTGTATTTTCATGCCTCCTTTGTCAAATATTAACTGCGCATAGTGGTTTGGGTCGATATCTGGATTCTCTATTCTATTCCATTGATCTATATGTCTGTTCTTGTGCCAGTACCAGGATGTTTTGAGGACAGTGGCTTTGTAATACAGCTTGAAATCTAGAATTGAGATCCCTCCTACTTTATTCTTCTTTCTCAGGATTGCTGTGGCTATTGGGGGTCTTTTTTTATTCCAGATGAATTTTTGGAGAGTTCTTTCTAGGTCTGTGAAATATGCTGTTGGTATTTTAATGGGGAGTGCATTGAATCTATAGATTGCTTTGGGTAGTATGGACATTTTGATGATGTTGATTCTCCCAATCCATGAACATGGTATGTTCTTCCATCTGTTTACATCTTCCTCTATCTCTTTTTTCAGTGTCCTGTAGTTTTCCGCATATAGGTCTTTTACCTCCTTGGTTAGGTTTATTCCTAAGTATCTTAATTTTTTTGGTGCCATGGAGAATGGGATTGCTTTTTTAGTCTCTCTTTCTGTAAGTTCACTGTTGGTGTATAGAAATGCCATAGATTTCTTGGCGTTAATTTTGTATCCTGCTACATTGCCGAATTCATTTATTAAGTCTGTTAGTTTTTTGATGGAGTCTTTCGGGTTTTTTATGTACAATATCATGTCATCTGAAAATAAGGACAGCTTTACTTCTTCTTTTCCAATTTGGATGCCTTTTAATTCTTCTTCTTGTCTAATTGCAATGGCTAATACTTCCAGTACTATGTCAAACAGGAGTGGTGAGAGTGGGCATCCCTGTCTTGTTCCTGTTCTTAGGGGAAATGGTTTTAGTTTTTGCCCATTGAGTATGATGTTAGCTGTGGGTTTATCGTATATGGCTTTTATTACGTTGAGGTATGATCCCTCTATTCCCACCTTATTGAGAGTTTTTATCAAGAAAGGGTGTTGGATTTTGTCAAATGCTTTTTCTGCATCAATTGATATGACTATGTGATTTTTATCTCTCAATTTGTTTATGTGATGTATCACATTTATTGATTTGCGGATATTGTACCATCCTTGCATTCCTGGGATAAACCCTACTTGGTCATGGTGTATGATATTTCTGATGTACTGCTGGATTCGAATTGCTAGAATTTTGTTGAGGATTTTGGCATCTACGTTCATGAGGGATATTGGCCTGTAATTCTCCTTCATTGTGTTGTCTTTATCTGGTTTTGGTATTAGGGTGATGCTGGCTTCATAGAAGGAGCTTGGAAGTGTTCCTTCCTCTTGAATTTTTTGGAATAGTCTGAGGAGGATAGGTTTTAGTTCTTCCTTGAATGTTTGGTAGAACTCTCCTGTGAAGCCATCAGGCCCAGGGCTTTTTTTTGCCAGAAGCTCTTTGATGACTGCTTCAATTTCTTCCATAGTTACTGGCATATTGAGCTGTTTAGATTCTTCCTCATTGAGTTTTGGAAGGTTATATTTTTCTAGGAATATGTCCATTTCCTCCAGGTTGTCCAGTTTGTTGGAATAGAGTTGTTCATAGTATTTTTTAACAATCCTTTGTATTTCAGTGGGATCTGTTGTTATTTCAACTCTTTCATTTCTGATTTTGTTTATTTGGGTCCTCTCTCTTTGCTTCTTGGTGAGCCTGGCTAGAGGTTCATCAATCTTGTTTATCCTTTCAAAGAACCAGCTCTTGGTTTTGTTGATCTTTTGTATTGTTTCTTTGGTCTCTATGTCGTTTATCTCTGCTCTGAACTTTATTATTTCCTTCCTTCTGCTTACACTGGGCTTTTCTTGTTGCTCTTTTTCCAAATCTTTGAGTTGTTGGGTTAGGTATTTTATTACCATTGTTTCTTGTTTTTTTGCAGTAGGCTTGTAGAGCTATGAACTTCCCTCTCAAGACTGCTTTTGCTGTGTCCCATAGATTTTGGATTGTAGTGTTTTCATTGTCATTTGTTGCCATGATGTTTTTTATTTCTTCTTTGATCTCTCTGGTAATCCAGTCATGGTTTAATAGCATGCTGTTTAGTCTCCATGTGTTTGATTTCTTTGGGTTGTTTTTATTGTAGTTGATTTCCAGTTTTATGCCTCTGTGGTCTGAGAAGATGCTTGATATGATTTCTATCTCCTTGAATTTGAAGAGACTTTGCCTATGTCCCAACATATGGTCTATCTTTGAAAATCACCCATGTGCACTTGAGAAGAATGTATATTCTGTGGCTTTTGGGTGAAATATTCTGAAGATGTCAATTAATTCCATCTGGTCTAGTGAGTCATTTAGGATTGATGTTTCTTTGCTGATTTTTTGTTTAGAGGATTTGTCCAATGGTGATAGTCGGGTATTAAAGTCTCCTACTATGATTGTATTGCTGTCAATCTCTCCCTTAATATCCCCCAGGAGTTTTTTTATGTATTTGGGTGCTCTTGTATTGGGTGCATATATGTTTACCAGAGTTATTTCTTCTTGTTGGATTGCTCCCTTTAGTATTATGAAGTGGCCTTCCTTATCTCTTGTTATGTCCTTCACTTTGAGATCTAATTTGTCAGATATAAGTATTGCTGCCCCAGCTTTTTTTTCAGTTCCATTTGCCTGGAAAACTTTTTTCCATCCCTTCACCCTCAGTCTGTGTGTGTCTTTTTTTCTGAGGTTTGTTTCTTGTAGACAGCAGATATATGGGTCATGTTTTCTTATCCAATCCATTACCCTATGTCTTTTGATTGGGGCATTTAATCCATTTACATTTAAAGTTATTATTGATAGGTACTTATTTTTCGCCATTCCTATTCTTTACCCTTGTGTTCCTTCTTCGCTTCCTATTTCTTTTTTTTTTACAGCAGACCCTTTAGCATTTCTTGCATTGCTGGTTTGGTGGTAATAAATTCCCTTAGTCCTTTTTTGTCTGTGAAGCTCCTGATTTCATCTTCAATTTTCATTGATAGCCCTGCTGGGTACAGTATTCTTGGATTCAGACCCTTCCTTTGCATGACTTTGTATATTTCATTCCATTCCCTTCTGGCCTGATGAGTTTCTGTTGAGAAATTAGTTGCTAGTCTGATGGGGGTTCCTTTGTATGTAACTTTCTGTCTCTCTCTTGCCGCTTTTAAGATTCTTACTTTGTCGTTGGTGTTTGCCAATTTAATTATAATGTGCCTTGGCGTCGGTCTTTTGGGGTTCATTTTGCTTGGGACTCTGTGAGCTTCTTGGATTTGTGTGGGTTTTTTCTTCGCTATATCAGGGAAATTTTCTGTTATTATTTCTTCAAAGAGGTTTACTATTCCTTGCTCAGCTTCCTTTCCTTCTGAACCCCTATTATGCGGATGTTGTTTTGTTTTGTGTTGTCTCAAAGTTCCCTTAGGCTCTCCTCCTGCCTTTTAATTTTTTTTTCTAGAAGTTGCTCTACTTGGGTATTTTTTCCCATCTTGTATTCTAGCTCACTGATGCGGTCCTCTGCTTCATCTACTCTTGATGCTTTCTATTGAGTTCTTTACAGCAGCGATGTTATTTTTCATTTCTTCTTGGTTCTTCTTAATTTCTTCTTGGTTCTTGCTCATATTGTCCAATTTGTCTTCCATTCTTTACAGCCACCTTATGACCATTTCTCTGAATTCTTTTTCTGGAAGGTTGCTTGCCTCCATTTCGTTTACTTCCTTTTCTGGTGATGCCTGCTTTTCTTTCATATGTGGGCTGTATCTTTGTCTTCCTTATAGGTTTTGATTTAGTTACTACAACCCCTAGTCTTCCTATATGTTAACTTTAATACAAAGCCAGACTCTTTTTTCACCTTCTGTCCCTAAATTCAAGCACCACAATAGCCTCCTTTTAGTCAGCCCCACTTCCCATCCCTGATGTCGCCATGCGCTTATTGCTCTGTCCACAGGAGGCCAATGAAATAGACTTCCAACCAGTCTCCCTTTCTCCCAATTTTAATTGCTTCTCTGATATTTCTTGGAGAACATAAAATAATAAAAAAAATATTTTATGTCTTAAAACAAAATAATCATTACAGTCCTTCAGTAACCCTTTATCAGTGCAATTCAAACTATTGGAACCAAAGGAGTACATAAAGGTGACTATCAAACTGACTAGAGGAAAAAGGGTGGAAATTTGTACACTCCCTTCTCTTCATTTAGCCTCAGAAGGTCTATTTTATAGGTAGATACTCCACACTATCTGAATAAAGGATTCCTGAAATATCAAGTCAAAGACAATCCCTCACCTCTAGGATGTAAGCATATTTCTTAAAGGTATACACTGAGTGGCCAGATTATTATGATCTCTGGACACATAATAATCTGGCCACTCAGCAGTGTGTGTGTGTGTGTGTGTGTGTGTGTGTGTGTGTGTGTATTAGAGGCCTGGTGCATGAATTCATGCATGGGTGGGTCCGGCCAGCCTGATCAGGGGGAGCGGACATGGGCAGTTGGCCAGCCTGCCTGCTGGTTGAACTTCTGGTTGAGGGGACAATTTGCATAATAGCCTTTTATTATATAGGATATACACTGAGTGGCCAGATTATTATGCGTTCAGAGATCATAATAATCTGGCCACTCAGTGTATATTTCACATCTTCTTTTCTAACTATACCCCCTGCCATGTGTTCTCCCCAAATTCCATCGCATATACACCTTTCTCTCCAGGACAATAGCCACACTGAAATACTCAAAGTAGTTCTCTTGGCCAGAAGTATTTTCTCTTTTTCTTCAATTGTACCAAGACAACTACTACTCTGAACTTTAAGATGCATCCTCAAAGGAAGCTATCTCTAACCTCCCATTATCATCATAGCTGCCCAGGAGGTTAACTATCCTCGCTTTGGTTTTTTGTAAACCCCTTTTAAATAGCACCATTTACTTTGCATTATTGTTTGTTTTCTTTGCCTATTTTCTCCAGTAGTTGAAAGTTTCTTGAAGATAAAGTCATGTATTATTTGTCTTTATATTCTTGGTTCCTTGCACAGTTTCTGGTACAGAGCAAGTGCTCAAATAATATTTCTAATGGGATTGAATTAAAGCATTAATAATGGCAAAGCATCCCATCCTCAACCAGAGCCCTAGAAACATTAGTTACTTTTTAGATTCTGTAGTGGACATTTGCCATTGTCAAGATCACTGAGCAGCTTTTGAATTTCCTTTCTAGATGAAAGCCAGAAGTCATTCTCCTTGCCTCTCTTTCAGTTATAATATGAGCATGAAACCCTGATTCTACCCATTAGATGGTCTCACATGAAACTAAGTCAGAAGGGAGTAACAAGAGGAAACATGGTTTCATCTTTTGGTAAGAGTGGTTGAAGCATTTGTATTCTTAAGCATGAAGGTAGTGAAGCCACTGATATCTAGTCCCCAGAACTATGGGTATGTATAAGGGCAATAGCAACAAAGGAGTTTTCCCTGATGCAGCATCAATGGGTTTGATCCTGATTCTTTGCCCCTTCCAAAGTTTATGTTTAATATGCTTAATGACCATATCATGCTCTATATATCTGTTAAAATTAATCAACAGGAAAAAACTAGTTCTAAGAGGTCATTCCTCATTGTGCATCCTCTTCTATGGTGACATCTTACCCTTCCTAGTTTCCAAAATCCCTCCATGGAGGTCTTTGGAAATCATGGTCCATAATCAGCAAAATCCCCTATATCTTCAATATGGCTGTCTATATATTCTCTGTGCCTTCTTGTTTTAATTGAAAACTGGCTATTCCCTGAGGCACTGCTTCCTCTGCAGCCATCTTCCACATTCATTCTACATCAGGGCTTGGAAGTAGTGAAGATGTCCTCCTTGTTCCTTATATATGTTTCTAGACCATTGTTTCCCCCTTATCCCTATACCCATCTCAATTTTTTTGCTTATGTCATTAGATTATAATACCTACTATTCTAGTTAATGGATTTTCAGATCATACCCCTCATATATTGAAAATTTCAAACCTAGATTCTCCAAAATACCTCCTGTCACAATTGCTAGTTGCTTTAATACACATATAGACAGTTCTTCCATTTTGCTGGCCCCTGAGTTTCTTACCTCTTTCAGTAATCTGATCTTCTACCCATTCGTGGACACTGACTCCCACTCTTACACTTTAGACATTTGTTAACCAATAACAGCATATTATTCATTATTTAATTTTAAGGATCCTGCTCTCCAATAACCACACCCTATATTTCTAGCTTGTTCTCTCCAAGCCCCAGTCCCCCAAATTATTTGAACCTACCCAAGCCTTTAATACATTGATCATACCACAATTTACTGTTTCTCATCTGCATACTATCTTTATTTCTCTATTTGCCCAGTTTATATTCTGTAGTTTATTATAATAATCATCCTCTTGCACACACCCTAAGTACCTTTCTCTTTTTCTCTCCATTGTAGTCTCCTTGAAGAATCCTGTTAAATTAGAAAATTAGCTTGGGCAGGTAAACATGGCTGGAGAAGGACATAAGATCTTGCCAACTTACTTTAAATCCATGAATCCTCACTTCAAGTGGGCCTTGGGAGATGCAGAGACAACTCATATTTCTCAAAACCTCTCATGCTGGGGCCAGCAGACCCTGAATGAAGGATGAATGGATTACTCCAACACAACATTTGCTGTGAAAGAGAGGGTTAAGGGACTGCCTGGCTAAAGTAACCAGACAGCCTCGATTGCCTGCCTTGTTAGGCTTTTTATTTTAGTAGCAGTTTGAGATAAAGTTTATCTTTTAGATACAATCTGTAGGGTAAGTAATCTTGGGAGGACATGTGTTTGTAGTGTTTTTTAAGCAAGGACACCCAAAAGTTTAAGCATAAGGATTCCAGTAAACACCTAGGGGTCTGCACATGCACAGACTTGTTTGGAAAGGTCAACTAATAATTAGGGGCACCGCCTTCAGCACTCCCCAGTCAGAATTCTGATAAACGGGGCAGGTGGCCTTCCACACACTTCCCTTTTCTTAGAATGTCCTCCTTACAAACCTTCCAACCAAGTCTCGTGTGCTCCCCAACACTCTCACTCACTCACTCTCCTAGACATCTAATTCACAACTATTTTCCTCTCTTTAAATGTTAGTATCACCCCATCAGTTTTAGTTGATGACCATACTTTCTACTTTACTTATAAAATGTAAATATAAAGATGGGTTTCCACATACTCCTACACCAACATCTGCCTATCCAACTGGATCTATACTCACATCTTGCCTCCTATTCTGTTAGAATTGATATCAGTCCCTGTTCCTGTCAAAGGCCAACTCCTCCAGCTGTGAAACTGATCTCACTTCTTCTCACATAATCAAGAACATCTTTAGCAATTATTGGCTTTCTCCTAGATTATCATTATCATTTTTTCCCCTACTTGCTGTATCATTCACATTGGCATAAGGAAATATAGTATAATTTTTCCCATCTTTACAAATCCATCCCTTGTTCCATGATCTCCCATTACAATTATCTTTTTTTAAAAATATATTTTATTGATATTTTACAGAGAGGAAGGGAGAGGGATAGAGAGCTAGAAACATCGATGAGAGAGAAACATCGATCAGCTGCCTCCTGCACACCTCCCACTGGGGATGTGCCCGCAACCAAGGTACATGCCCTTGACCGGAATCAAACCCGGGACCCTTACAGTCCGCAGGCTGACGCTCTATCCACTGAGCCAAACCGGTTTCGGCAATTATCTTTTCTTAAGCAAAATTCATTAGAAGACTCTTCTAACTTGCTGATTCTTTGTTTCCTCCTTACATTATCTCTATACTCACTGCAAGATTGTTTTCATTCTCACTGATCCCCAAGTTTATTTCCATTCTCACTGATCACCAAGCGACACTACCAAGACTTACCCCTTGCAAAATCCAAAAGCATTTTGTATTCCTGATGCTACTTGATTGATCAATAGCACTTATAATGCTAACTTTTTCCTTTTTAAAAAAGTTATCTTTGTTGTTGAAAGTATTACAGATGTCCCCTTTGTGTTTTTTTCCCATTGACCACCTCCACCCCATACCCGCCTCTCCCAGGCCTTCACTACACTATTGTCTGTGTCCATCTCTGCCTATAAATTTCCCAGTTAATCTCTCCATCCACCTCCTTCCCTCTGAAATTCCTCAGTCTGTTCTAAGAATTTATGCCTCTGGATCTAGTTTATTCATTAGTTTATTTTGTTCATTAGATTCCACATATGAGTGAAATCATGTAATACTTATCTTTCAATGACTGACTTATTTCACTTAGCATAATATTCTCCAGGTCCATCTATGCTGTTACAAGAGGTAAGAGTTTCTTCTTTTCTACAGCCTTGTAGTATTCCATTGTGTAAATGTACAATAGCTTTTTTATCCACTCACTTGCTGATGTGCACTTGGGCTGTTTCCAAATCTTAGCTATTGTAAATTGCACTGCTATGAACATAAGGAATCATATATTCTTTCTGATTGGTGTTTCAGGTTCATTAGGATATGTTCCTAGAAGAGGGATCACTGGGTCAAACGGCAGTTCCATTCTTAATTTTTTGTGGAAACTCCATACTGTTATCCACAGTGGCTGCACCAGTCTGCATTACTACCAGCAGTGTAGCAGGGTCCTCTTTTATCCACATCCTCTCCAAGACTTGCCATTTGTTGATTTGTTGATGATAGCCATTCTGACACGTATGAGGTGATACCTCATTGTCATTTTAATTTCTATCTCTCAGATGATTAGTGACTTTGAACACTTTTTCATATGTCTCTTGGCCTTCTCTATAACCACTTTACCTTAGTATAGAAGTGTCTATTTAGATCCTTTGCCCATTTTTAAATTGGATTGTTTGTTTTCCTTTTGTTAAGTTGTATGAATTTCCCATACATTTTGGAAATTAACCCCTTATTGGATGTATCATTAGCAAATATGTTCTCCCATATAATGAGCTCCCTTTTTGTTTTGTTGATGTTTTCTTTTGCTGAGCAGAAGGTTTTTATTTTGGTGTAGTCCCATTTGTTTATTTTCTCCTTAGTTTCCTTTGCCCTACAGTGGTCGGCAAACTCATTAGTCAACAGAGCCAAATATCAACAGTACAATGATTGAAATTTCTTTTGAGAGCCAAATTTTTTAAACTTAAACTTCTTCTAATGCCACTTCTTCAAAATAGACTCACACAGGCTGTGGTATTTTGTGGAAGAGCCACACTCAAGGGGCCAAAGAGCCTCATGTGGCTCGCAAGCCACAGCTTGCCGACCACGGCCCTCGGAGATTAACATACTGCTATGAGAGTTGTCTGAGATTTTTGCTCCCTATGGTTTCTTCTCAGATTTTTATGGTTTCACAACTTACATTTAAATATTTTATCCACTTTGAATTTATCCTTGTGTATGGTGTAAGTTGGTGGTCTTAGTTTCATATTTTTTGCATATATGTGTCCAGTTTTCCAAACACCACTTATTAAAGAGATTGTCTTTAATCCATTGTATGCTCTTGCCTTCTTTGTCAAATATTAACTGAGTGTAAAGGCTAGGGTCAATTTCTGGGTTCTCCGTTCTATTCCATTGATCTACAGGCCTGTTCTTGTGCCAGTACCAGGCTGTTTTGATTATGGTGGCTTTGTAGTATAACTTGATATCTGGTATTGTGATCCTCCAACATTGTTCTTTCTCAAGATTGCTGTGGCTATTCCAGGGTCTTTTTTTTGTGTGTTTATATATACATTTTTGTAGTGTTTGTTCTAGATCTGAGAAATATGCCATTGGTATATTAATAGAGATTGCATTGAATCCAAATTGCTTTGGGAAGTATGGACATTTTTATCATGTTAATTCTACCAATCCATGAACATGGTATATTCTTCCACTTGTTTATATCTTTATCTCTTTTTTCAATGTCCTGTAGTTTTCCAAGTATAGATCTTTTATCTCCTTGGTTAAGTTTATCCCAAGCATCTTAATTGTTTTTGTTGCAATAGTAAATAGGATCATTTTCTTCATTTCTCTTTCTGAGGGTTCATTATTGGTGTATAAAAATGCCATTGATATCTGAGTATTAATTTTGTATCCTGCAACATTACTGAATTTGTTTATTAAGTCTAATAGTTATTTGATAGAATCTTTAGGGTTTTCTAAGTACAGTATCATGTCATTTGCAAATAATGACACTTTTACTTCCTGCTTTTCTATTGGGATGCCCTTTATTTTTTCTTCTTGTCTAATCTCTATCACTAGGACTTACAATACTATCCTATCTAATAAAAGAGTAATATGCAAATTGACCATACATCCACTACACCCACAAGCCACGCCCACCAGCCAATCAGGAGCGAGTATGCAAATTAACCCAACCAAGATGGCTGCGGCCACAGAGACAGCAGGAGGCTTGGATTTCCCTGGCAATGGAGAAAACCAAGCTTTCTGCCTGCCCTGGCCTGCCTTGGCCTCTGCTTAAGGCTACAAAGTTTCAATTATAGAAGATAAATAAATCCCAACAAAAATGGCTGTGGCCACAGAGTGAGCAGGAGGCTTGACTCCACTGAAGGCTACAAAGTTTCAATTATAGAAGATAAATAAACCCCAGATACCAGGGCCTCCACTTGGGTCCCGGGGGGCGTGGCCAGCCTGAAAACCACCATAGGCCCCTCGCCCAGGCCGCCTCATGCCCCAAGGGAACCCCCACCCTGATCTGGGACACCCTTCAGGGCAAACCAGCTGGCCCCCACCCGTGCACCAGGCCTCTATCCTATCTAATAAAAGAATAATATGCAAATTAGCTATCACTCCAACACACAAGATGGCTGCCCCCATGTGGTCAAAGATGACTGCCCCCATGTGGACACAAGATGGCCACCACAAGATGGCCAGCAGGGGAGGGCTGTTGGGAGGGACCAGGTCTGCAAGGGAGGACAGTTGGGGGCAATCAAGCCTGCAGGGGAGGGCAGTTAGGAGTGACCAGGCCTGCAGGGGAGGGTAGTTAGGGGCAAACAGGCTGGCAGGGGAGCAGTAAGGCATCAATCAGGCTGTCAGGGGAGTGGTTAGGGGGTGATCAGGCTGGCAGGCAGAAGTGGTTAGGGGCAATCAGGAAAGCAGGCAGGTGAGCAGTTGGGAGCCAGCAGTCCTGGATTGTGAGAGGGATGTCTGACTAAACGGGCAGTCAGACATCCGTCAAGGGGTCCCAGATTGGAGAGGGTGCAGGTTGGGCTGAGGGACACACCCCCCATGCATGAATTTCGTGCACCAGGCCTCTAATGTTGAATTAGAGTTGGTGAAAGCAGACATCCCATTTTGTTTCTGATTTTAGGAAAATGGTTTTAGTTTTTGCCCTTTGAGTATGATGTTGGCTATAGGTTTTTCATATATGGCTTTTATTATATTAAGGTATGATCCCTCTATTCCCACATTCCTGAAAGTTTTTGTCAAAAAAGGGTGTTGGATTTTGTTGAATGTTTTTTCTGCATCAATTGATATGATCATGTGATTTTTGTCTTCCAATCCATTTATGTGATGCTTTATATTTATTGATTTGTGAATACTGTACTAGTTTTGCATCCCAGAAATAAATCCCACTTGTTCATGGTGTATGATCTTTCTAATGTATTGCTGGATTTGATTTGCTAATATTTGTTGAGGATTTTAGCATCTGTGGTCATCGGGGATACTGGCCTGTAATTCTCTTTCTTTATAGTGTGTTTATCTGGTTTTGGAATTAGGCTAATTCTTGCCTCATAAAAAGAGCATGGAAGTATCCCTTCCTCTTGGATTTTTTAGAATAGTTTAAGGAATATAGGTGTTAGTTCTTCTATGAATGTTTGTTAAAACTCCCCTCTGAAACCATGTGTCCCACGGCTTTTGTTTTTTGTGAGTTTTCTGCTTTTTTTATTAGTGCTTCAATTTTATCTGTAGTTATCGGCCTATTCAGATTTTCTGATTTTTCCTGATTGAATTTTGGAAGATTGTATTTTTTCTAGGAATATGTCCATTTTGTCCAGGTTGTCCAGCTTGTTAGAATATAGTTGCTTTTATACAATCCTTTGTATTTCTGTGGGGTTAGTTTTTACTTTACCTCTTTCATTTCTGATTTTTTTTTTTTAATTTCAGTCCTCAGTGTTTCTTGATCAGTCTGGCTAAAGGTTCATCAATATTGTTTATCTTTTCAAAGAATCAGCTCTTGATCTTATTGATCTTTTGTATTGTATTTTTAGTCTTTATGTCATCTATTTCCATTCTGATTTTTATTATTTCCTTTCTTCTACTTACTCTGGGCTTTTCTCTTTCTCATTTTTTTAAGTTGCCGGGCTAGATAGTTTATTAGGAGTTTTTCTTTTTTTTTTTTGAAGTAGGCTTGTAGTTCCCTTTCAAGAGGCTTTTGCAGTGTCCCATAGATTTTTGGTTATTATGTGTTCATTTATATTTGTATCCAGGAAGATTTTATTTCTTCCTTGATCACTTTGGTAACCCATTCATTGTTTAATAACATGCTATTTAGTATTCATGTGTTTGAATGTCTTTGAATGTATTTATTGATTGATTTCTAACTTACTGCCATTGTGATCTGTAAAGACACTGATATGATTTCAATCTTCTTTAACTTGTATGTTTCTGTATTGGGTGCACATATGTTTATCAGAGTTATAACCTCTTGTTGTATCAATTCCTTTGGTATTATAAAGTGGTCTTCATTACCTCCTGTTATGGCCTTTACTTTGAAGTCTATTTTGTTAGGTATTAGCATTCTACCCCAGCTTTTATTCATTTCAATTTGCCTGGAATATTTTTTCCCCATCCTTTCACTTTCATTCTGTGTGAGTCATTTGTTCTGACATGGGTTTCTGGTAGACAGTATATATGTATGGGTCATGTTTTCTTATCCATTCAGGTGCTCTATATCTTTTTATTGGAGAACTTAAAAGCCATTTACATTTAAGGTTATGATTGATAGGCACTTATTTGTTTCCATTATTATTCTTTATGACTGTGTTCTCTTTCTCTCAATTTCTTCTTCTTACAACAGTCCTTTTATCATTTCTTGCTGTGCTGGTTTGGTGGTAATAAACTCTTTTAGCCTTTTTGTCTGTGAAGCTCTTTATTTCACCTTCAATTTTGAATGATAGCCTTGCTGGATAGAGTTATCTTGGGTTCAGTTCCTCGATTTTCATTATTTTGTATATTTCATCCCATTCCCTTCTAGTTTGAAGTGTTTCTATTGAGAAATCAGCTTACAGTCTAATAATAGCTCCATTGCAGGTAACTTTCTATCTCTAGCAGCCTTTAAGATTCTTTCTTTTTCTTTGTTTGCCATTTTAATTAGTATGTGCCTAGATGTGGGTCTTTGGGGATTTATCTTCATTGGGGGTCTCTGGGCTTCCTGAACTTGAGTGATTTTTTCCTTCACCAAGTTAGGGACATTTTATGCCATTATTTCTTCAAAGAGGTTCTCTATTCCTTGTTTGGATTCTTCTCCTTCTGGAACCCCTACTATGCAAATGCTATTATGTTTCATGTTTTCCCAAAGCTCCCTTAAACTTAACCCCTGCTTTTTAATTTTTTCCCCATTTGCTGCTCTAAATGGGTGTTTTTTTCTACCATGCCTTCTAATTCACCGATTCAGTCCTCACCTTCTTCTAGCCTACTGTTGAATCTTCCCAGGGTGTTTTATATTTTAGCTATGTCATTCTTCATTTTTTCTTATTTCTTATTCATGTTGGTATAGTTCTTATTTTAATTATTATTAAGTTACTTGTAATTCTCACTAAATTATCTGAGTACCCTTAAAACCATTACTTTGTATTCTTTATCTTTATCTTTATCTTTGACAATTGTTTACCTCCATTTCATTTAGTTTCTTTTCTGGCTACTCCTTCTTTTCTTTCATTTGAGGGTTGTTTCTTTATCTCCCCATTTTTGCTGCCCCTTTGTATTTGTGCTTATGTATTAGGTCAAACTGCTATGCCTCCTAGATTTTGTGGGGTGGTCTTATGTAGTAGGCATTTTGTGGAACCAGTGGTACAGTCTTTTAGATCTCCTGAAGTGGTATTCTAGGGAATCCCTTTGCTTGAGTTATTTGGGTTCTGCTGTTGTAGTTGGGTCTTGAATGTTATTGTTCCATTTATGGATGGAATCTCCTCTCAGGCTGGCTATGTCACCCTTGTACACATCATGCAAACTGATGTGGAGGTGTGGTCTCTAGTTGCTTTCTATCCTTCCTTGATATAAGTCTCTTGTTCAACTGGACCTCAGTTGGTATTTCTGGATATACCAGCTGTACTGGTTAATAATACGGATTTTTTCAATAGATGGAGTTACACATATGTTGATATATATATGTGTGTGTGTGTTTCTATATATACATATATATATATAGAAACACACACACACACACATATATATGCAATTTTATATGTATGCTATTTTGTTGTATTGACTGCAAGCTTCAAAACTTCATATGTCAAATTTTGTGAAGGTGTTATCATAGATATTTTTACACTTAAAAATGTAGAATTTTGTGCCAAAAAAAGAGCATTTGCGGGTAGTTTTAATTCATTACTTTATTTTAAAGAAAAGTGCTACTGAAAGTTATCATATACTTCAGGAAGCTTATGGTAAACATGCTCCATCTGAAGGTACTTGTGAACGCTGGCTTAAATGCTTTAAAAGTGATGATTTTAATGTGAAAGACAAAGAACATCCATGTCAACCAAAAAAGTTTTTTTTTTTTTTATATTTTATTGATTTTTTACAGAGAGGAAGGAAGAGTGATAGATAGTCAGAAACATTGATGAGAGAGAAACATCGACCAGCTGCCTCCTGCACACCCCCCACTGGGGATGTGCCCGCAACCAAGGTACATGCCCTTGACCAGAATCGAACCCGGGACCCTTGAGTCCGCAGGCAGACACTCTATCCACTGAGCAAAACCGGCCAGGGCAACCAAAAAAAAGTTTGAAGATCAACAATTACAAGCATTATTGGATGAAGATCCATGTCAAACTCAAAAACAACTTGCAGAAAGATTAAAAGTTGCTCAGCAAACAATTTCTGATCATTTACAAGCAAGGGAAAAATTTTTAAAGTAAATAAAATAGGTGCCACATCAACTGAATGAGAGACAAATGGAAAACCGAAAAGTCATCAGTAAAATGTTGCTTCAAAGGCATTAAAGAAAGTCTTTTTTGAATCGAATTGTGACTGGCGATGAAAAGTGGATTTATTTTGAGAATCCCAAATGCACAAAATCATGGGTTGATCCAGGTCAACCATCAACATTGACTGTAAGGCCAAATCGCTTCAAAAAGAAGACAATGCTCTGTATTTGGTGGGATCAGGAAGGTGTGGTGTACTATGAGCTTCTAAAACCAGGTGAAACCATTAATAATGATCGCTACCAACAACAAATAATCAATTTGAACCACACTTTGATCATAAAACAACCAGAATGGGCCAGAAGACATGGCAAAGTAATTTTGCTTCATGATAACACGCCATCACACACTTCAAAACCAGTTAAAGACACATTAGAAGATCTTGCCTGGCAAGTATTAACCCACCTGCTGTATTCATCATACCTTGCTCCTTCAGATTACCACTTGTTCCAATCGATGGTGCATGCATTTTCTGAGCAGCACTTCAAAATGTACAAAGAAGTGGAAAATTGGGTCTCTGAATGGTTTGCCTCAAAACAAGAAAAGGTCTGTTGGGATGGTATCCACAAATTACCTAAAAGATAGGAGAAATGTATAGCTAGTGGTGGACATTACTTTGAATAAAGCACTTTTGATGTTTCTCTTGAAATTATCATGTTTTCTTTGATCACAAAATCCGCATTATTAACCGGTACAACTGGTATGTTCCCCACTTTAGTTTTATATCTAGTCTGGCTTGGGAGGAGCTGCAAGAAAAATGTGCCTGTTCAGCTGCCATTTTCTCCAAGCTCAACGTTTTTCTTTGTGAAACACATTCTTCACTTGGCTTCAGGCCCATTACACTCAATTCTCTTATACCTGATTGGCCCTTCTTTCTCAGTCTCTCTTGTGCTTCTAACTGATATCACTAATATGTAAACATTTATAATTTTCCAGACTGTCTTTGGACCACTACTCTTATCTATCTTCACTTTTCCCTGGTGACTGCCTCTAATCTGATGACTTTCAATAACACTTTTCAGCAAAACTTAAAAGTTTTTATAAAATCATTCAAGAGTCAACATCATCTGCTCCAGTTCTCATTCAGAACATGTTCATTAAACATGACATGCATACTCTCACCTCAGGGCCTTTGCACTTACTGTTTCCTCAGTCTCAAAGGATCTTCCTCTAATGTGCACATGTAGTAGAACATATATCTCCTTTTGTTTCCCCATTGACCTTCCCCCAGCCTCCCCTACTTCCTGTCGCATGCCCTCATCCCACCACCCCCCCAGTGTCTTGTGTCCAATGGTTGTGCTTATATGCATGCATAAAAGTCCTTTGGTTGACCTCTTCCCAACCTCCCCAACACTCCCTTGCCTTCCCACTGTAATTGGACAGTCTGTTCGGTGCTTTACTGTCTCTGTATCTATCTTTTGGTTCATCAGGTTATAATGTTCTTCATTTTCCATAAATGAGTGAGATCATGTGGTATTTTTATTTGATTCCCTGGCTTATTTCACTTAATATAATGATCTCCAGGTCCATCCATGCTGCTGCAAATGGTAAGAATTCCTTCTTTTTTTATAGCAGCGTAGTATTCCATTGTGTAGATGTACTATAATTTTCTAATCCACTCATCTGCTGATGGGCACTTAGGCTGTTTCCAAATCTTAGCTCTGGTGAATTGTGCTGCTATGAACATAGGGGTGCATATATCCTTTCTGATTGGTGTTTCTAGTTTCTTGGGATATATTCCTAGAAGTGGGATTACTGGGTCAAATGGGAGTTCCATTTTCAGTTTTTTGAGGAAACTCCATACTGTTCTCCACAGTGGCTGCATCAGTCTGCATTCCCACCAGCAGTGCACGAGGGTTCCTTTTTCTCCACATCCTCACCAGCACTTGTCCTTTGTTTATTGGTTGATGATAGCCATTCTGACAGGTGTGAGATAGTATCGCATTGTCATTTTGATTTTCATCTCTCAGATAATTAGTGACTTTGAGCATGTTTTCATATGTCTCTTGGCCTTCCTTCTGTCTTCTTTGGAAAAGACTCTATTTATGTCCGTTGCCCATTTTTTTATTGGATCATTTATCTTCCTTTTATTAGGTTGTATAAGCTGCCTGTAGATGTTGGAGATTAAACCTTTATCAGTGATAACATTTGCAAATATGTTCTCCCATGCAATGGGCTTTCTTGTTGTTTTGTTGATGCTTTCCTTTGCTGTGCAAAAGCTTTTTATTTTGATGTACTCTCATTTGTTTATTTTCTCTTTAGTTTCCATTGCCCTAGGAGCAGTATCAGTGAAGAAATTGCTTCGGCATATGACTGAGATTTCGCTGCCTGTGGATTCCTCTAGTATTTTTATGGTTTCCCATCTTATGTTTAAGTCCTTTATCTATTTTGAGTTTATTTTTGTGTATGGTGTAAGTTGGTGATCTAGTTTCATTTTTTTGCATGTATCTGTCCAATTTTCCCATCACCATTTATTGAAGAGACTGTCTTGACTCCATTGTATGTTCATGCCACCTTTGTCAAATATTAATTGAGCATAGTAGTTTGGGTCGATATCTGGGTTCTCTATTCTATTCCATTGGTCTATATGTCTGTTCTTGTGCCAGTACCAGGCTGTTTTGACAACAGTGGCTTTATAATACAGCTTGAAATCTGGCATTGAGATCCCACCTACTTTGTTCTTCTTTCTCAGGATTTCTGAGGCTATTTGGGGTCTTTTTTATTCCAGATGAATTTTTGCAGATTTCATTCTAAGTCTGTGAAATATGCCATTGGTATTTTAATGGGGAGTGCATTGAATTTATAGATTGCATTGGGTAGTATGGACATTTTGATGATGTTGATTCTACCAATCCATGAACATGGTATGTTCTTCCACCTCTTTATGTATTCCTTTATCTCTTTTTACAGTGCCCTGTAGTTTTCTACATATAGGTCTTTTACCTCCTTAGTTAAGTTTATTCCTAGGTATCTTAATTTTTTGGTGCAATGGTAAATGGGATTGCTTTTTTAGTCTCTCTTTCTGTAAGTTCACTATTGGTGTATAGAAATGCCATAGATTTTTTGGCGTTAATTTTGTATCCTGCTACATTGCCAAATTCATTTATTAAGTCTAATAGTTTTTGGATGGAGTCTTTACCATTTTTTTTATGTACAATATCATGTCATCTGTGAATAGGGACAGTTTTACTTCTTCTTTTCCAATTTGGATGCCTTTTATTTCTTCTTCTTGTCTAATTGCAATGGCTAATACTTCTAGTACTATGTCAAACAGGAGTGGTGAGAGTGGGCATCCCTGTCTTATTCCTGTTCTTAGCAGAAATGGTTTTAGTTTTTGCCCATTGAATATGATGTTGGCTGTGGGTTTGTCATATATGGCTTTTATTATGTTGAAGTATGATCCTATTATTTCCACTTTGCTGAGAGTTTTTATCAAAAATGGGTGTTGGATTTTGTTGAATGTTTTTTCTGCATCAATTGATATGACTATGTGGTTTTTATCTCTCAGTTTGTTTATTTGATGTATCACGTTTATTATTTGCAGATATTGTCCCATCCTTGCATTCCTGGGATAAATCCTACTTGGTCATGGTGTATGATCATTCTGATGTACCGCTGGATCCGAATTGATAGAATTTTGTTGAGGATTTTGGCATCTATGTTCATGAGGGATATTGGCCTGTAATTCTCTTTCATTGTGTTGTCTTTATCTGGTTTTGGTATTAGGGTGATGCTGGCTTCATAGAGTGAGGTTGGAAGTGTTCCTTCCCCTTGAATTTTTATGGATTAGTCTGAGGAAGATAGGTTTTAGTCCTTCCTTGAATGTTTGGTAAAACTCCCCTGTGAAGCTGTATGGCCCCCGGTTTTTGTTTGTTGGAAGCTTTTTTATGACTGCTTCTATTTCTTCCATAGTTATTGGCCTATTGAGATTTTTAGAATCTTCCTGATTGAGTTTTGGAAGGTTATATTTTTCTAGGAATATGTCCATTTCCTCCAGGTTGTCTAGTTTGTTGGAATAGAGTTGTTCATAGTATTTTTTTAACAATACTTTGTATTTTTGTGGGGTCTGTTGTTATTTCTCGTCTTTCATTTCTGATTTTGTTTATTTGGTTCCTCTCTCTTTGCTTCTTGGTGAGCCTAACTAGAGGTTCATCAATCTTGTTTATCAATTCAAAGAACCAGCTCTTGGTTTTGTTGATCTTTTGTATTATTTTTTTGGTCTCAATGTCGCTTATCTCTGCTCTGATCTTTATTATTTTTTTCCTTTTGCTTACACTGGGCTTTTCTTGTTGCTCTCTTTCTAACTCTTTGAGTTGTAGGGTTAGGTAATTTATTACCATTGTTTCTTGTTTTTTTGCAGTAGGCTTGTAGAGCTATGAACTTCATTCTCAATCCTGCTTTAGCTGTTTCCCATAGGTTTTGGATTGTTGTGTTTTCATTGTCGTTTGTTGCCATGATGTTTTTTATTTCTTCTTTGATTTCTCTGGTAACCCAGTGAATGTTTAACAGCATGCTGTTTAGTCTCCATGTGTTTGATTTTTTTTTTTTTGATTGTTTTTATTGCAGTTGATTTCCAGTTTTATGCCACTGTGATCTGAGAGGATGCTTTATATGATTTATATCTTCTTGAATTTGAAGAGACGTTGCCTGTGACCCAATATATGGTCTATCTTTGAAAATGACCCTTGTGTACTTGAGAAGAATGTATATTCTGTGTCTTTTGGGTGAAATGTTCTGAAGATGTCAATTAATTCCATCTGGCCTAGTGAGTCATTTAGGATTGATGTTTCTTTGCTGATTTTTTCTTTAGAGGATTTGTCCAATGGTGATAATTAGGTAATAAAGTCTCCTACTAAGATTGTATTGCTGTCAATCTCTCCTTTGATATCCTCCAGGAGTTTTTTTTTTTATGTATTTGGGTGCTCTTGTATTGGGTGTATATATGTTTACCCGAGTTATTTTTTCTTATTGGATCGCTCCCTTTAGTATAATGAAGTGGCTTTCCTTATCTCTTTTTATTTCCTTCACTTTGAGATCTAATTTGTCAGATAAAAGTATTGCTTCCCCAGCTTTTTTTCTTCATTTCCATTTGCCTTAAAAACCTTTTTCCATCCCTTCACCCTCAGTTTGTGTGCGTCTTTTTTTCTCAGGTGAGTTTCTTGTAGACAGCAGATATATGTGTCATGTTTTCTTATCCAATCCATTACCCTATGTCTTTTGATTGGGGCATTTAATCCATTCTCTAAAGCAGGCTTGAGAGGGGAGTACATAGCTCTACAAGCCTACTGCAAAAACAAAACAAAACAAAACAAAACAACAACAACAAAAAAAAACAAGAAACAAAGCTATTGTTGATAGGTACTTGTTTGTCGCCATTTTTATTCTTTATGCCTGTGTTCCTTATTCCCTTCCTATTTCTTTCTTTTCTATTTTTATTTATTTATTTATTTTACAGCAGACCCTTTAGCATTTCTTGCATTGCTGGTTTGGTGGTAATACACTCCCTTAGTCCTTTTTTGTTTGTGAAGCTCCTGATTTCACCTTCAATTTTGATTGACAGCCTCGCTGGGTACAGTATTCTTGGATTCAGACCCTTCCTTTGCATGACTTTGTATTTTTCATTCCAGTCCCTTCTGGCCTGATGTGTTTCTGTTGAGAAATCAGTCGCTAGTCTGATGGGGAATCCTTTGTAGGTAATTTTCTGTCTCTCTCTGGCAGCTTTTAAGATTCTTACTTTGTCGTTGGTGTTTGCCAATTTAATTATAATGTGCCCTGGTGACGGTCTTTGGGGTTCATTTTGCTTGGGACTCTGTGAGCTTCTTGGATTTGGGTTTTTTTTCTTCCCTATATAAGAGAAGTTTTCTGTCATTATTTCTTCAAACAGGTTTTTTATTCCTTGCTCAATTTCCTCTCCTTCTGGTACCCCTATTATGTAGATGTTGTTTTGTTTCATGTTGTCGCAAATTTCCCTTTTAATTTTTATGCTTTAATTTTTTTTTCTAGAAGCTGCTCTACTTGGGTATTTTTTCCTACCTTTTCTTCCAGCTCACTGATATGGTCCTCTGCTTCTTCTAGTCTACTCTTGATGCTTTCTATTCAGTTCTTTACAGCAGCAATGTCATTTTTCATTTCTTCTTGGTTCTTCTTCATTTCTTCTTGATTCTTACACATATTGTTGAATTTGTCTTCCATTCTTTTCATCCAACTTATGACCATTTCTCTGAATTCTTTCTCTGATAGGTTGCTTGCCTCCATTTCATTAACTTCCTTTTCTGGTGATGCCTGCTTTTCTTTCATATGCGGGCTGTTTCTTTGTCTCCCCCATGATCTCTCTTCTCTGGGTGTATGTAGTTCTCTCTCTCATTTCTGTGAGGGAGTGTAGAGCTCCTCTGAATCCGTGTGCTTGTGCCAATTGGGGACCAGTGTTCTCGGGTTCGCAACTGTTCAGTGGGTGCCAAAGTTGTAGATTCCCCGGGTTTTTCAGGCTCCTGATAACATTCACTTTCCCCTTCAAGATGGTGCGGTCTCTGCATCCATGCCAGAGGCTCTGGGAGGGAACCCAGCACCAGTGGGGGCTGCCCTTTCAGGGGAGCCCTGTCCAGCAGTTCCCCACAGTCTCCTGGAGTATAGCTTTCCCTCAACTCACCAACAAACACTACCCGTGTGACCACACACTCTCCCTTTGTTTTCTCACTCACACACCATCTTGCAGTCTGCCTTCCTGTCAGCAGCCATCTTCCATCCCTATTTCATCTATTTAATTAACCACCTGTTGTCTCCCTCTTTAAGTGTAGGTAATACATCTGTTATGTAATTCCTCTATTCCTAACTCCTAGAACAGTGCTGAGCATTTAAAATATTTGTTAATTAAATGAATGAATAATAAACTCATTTTTTGAGTAGATTCTGTTCTATGCTCATGTATAGGGTGGTAACGGTGGCTATTCTCCTCAATACTTTTATATCCCAGAAATACAGGCTGCCTGTCTTTGTTGAGATTCTATCTGATCTCACCCCTGGCCTCATTTTAATAGAGTTATATCTAGTTATTTTATCTAAAACAAGTGCCCTGAAATGTCTAAACAAAGATAAAGAACATTTTTCAAAAATAGATTTCTTTAGAAACATCCAATATTAAACAGAAATCCTTTAAAACTTAAAAAGTAAAAATAATTGATTGAATCAAATATATAGTTTATTTGCAAGAGTGAAAGCTATCATGCTGATATTCATGGTAGTTGAGGTTTAGACAATCTTTCAGAGAAAGCTGAGTGATCTCTTGAGGAAATGATGGGACACAATGATATTTTATTCACTGCCTTCCATAAACTTCTAAGGATAACTTAACCTATCCATAAAATCAAGTATATATGCTAGCTTTCTAGAAAAATACTTGTAACAACCTCTTCCACTCTTCTCCCTTTTTTCTTTTACTTCTACTTAACTTGCCTTTCAGTATAACCTCCTCTTAGCTACTTACACTGAGATCTGTATCTGGCCTTAGAGTCCTTTCTGGCCCTCTTACAATTAGTACATTTCCTTCTTGACTGAGCTGTCTAATATAGTAGCCACTACCCACATGTGGCTATTTAAATTATAATTATTTAAAAGCAAATAAAATTAAAAATTTAATATTTCAGTAACATTTCAAGTGTTCAGCTGCCACACATGGCTAGTGACTACTCTACTGGACAATACCAACTGTTACAGAATATTTCCATCACCCAGAAAATTTCATTGGACAGCACTTCTTTAGACACTCAGGATCCCACTTCTAATAAAGCTAAATTTCTATATCATTCTCAGCATCAAATTAATAGATTAAAGGCTACAAATGAAATTCAGACTTTTTAGAAACCTATAAAATATGTGGCTAAGTCTTTGTATGAAGTAAATTAGAAATATATTCAAACATAATGTACAAACCACTCTTGTTCTTGGTAGATATCTCTAATTTGTGTAGAATTTCTTTTGGTACATAGGAGTACAAAGACACAAGAATGAAATTTTAAAATTTCAAGAAGGAACACTTCTAAGTTTTTTGTTTGTTTGTTTGTTTGTTTGTTTGTTTTTTTAATGGAGCCAGCATTACCCTAATTCCAAAACCAGATAAAAACACTACAAAGACAGAAAATTACAGGCCAATATCCCTGATGAACACAGATGCTAAAATCCTCAACAAAATATTAGCAAACTGAAGCCAGAAATATATTAAAAAGATCATAGAGCATGATCAAGTGGGATTTAGTATGGGGATGCAAGGCTGGTAAAATATTTGCAAATCAATAAATGTGATATATCACATAAACAAATTGAAACATAGAGTTGAAACGAATTGCACAAAAGGCATTCAACAAAACCCAGCAGACTTTTTAAAGAATAACTCTCAGTAAAGTTGGAATAGAGGGATCATACCTCAACATAATAAAGGCCATATACGACAAACCTACAGCCAACTCAATGGGAAAAAACTAAAAGTGTTTTCCTTAAGAACAGGAATAAGACAAGGATGTCTGCTTTCACCACTCTTGTTCAAGATAGTACTGGAAGTCCTAGCCACAGCAATCAGACAAGAAGAAAGGATAAAAGACATCCAAATTGGAAAGGAAAAGGTAAAACTGTCATTTCACAGATTATATGATATTGTACATAGAAAATCCTAAATACTCCACCAGGAATCTACTAAACTTAATAAAGGAATTTGGCGAGGTATCAGTATACAAAATCAACATCCGCAAATTGATGACATTTTTATACACCACTAATGAACTCTCAAAAAGAGAAACTAAAAAAGCAACCTCCCATAAATAAGATACCTAGGAACAAACAACCAAAAAAATTAAAAGACCTTTACTTGAAAAACTACAGGATATTGAAAAAAAAAAATAGAGAAAGATGCAAACAAATGGAAGTGTATACCATGTTGATGGGTGGGAAGAATTAACATGATTAGAATGCTTATACTACCCAAAGCAATCAATAGATTCAACAAAATATCTATTAAAATACCAATGTCATACTTCATAGAACTAGAACAAATACTCCAAAAATTTATATAGAAGCATAGAAGACCCCAAATAGCTGCAGCAATTTTGAGAAAGAAGAACAAAATAGAAGGGATCACAATACCAGATATCAAACTATACTACAAAACCATTATAACCAAAACAGCCTGGTACTGGCATAAGAACAGGTATATAGACCAATGGATTAGAACAGAGACCCCAGATATTGACCCATGCCATTATGGTCAATTAATATTTAACAAAGGAGGCAAGAACATACAATGGAATCAAGATATTCTCTTCAACAAATCGTGCTGGAAAAACTGGACAGACACATGCAAAAAGATGAACCTAGACCACCAACTTACACTATATACAAAAATAAACTCAAGGTGGATAAAATAGTTAAATGTAAGGCATGAAGACATAAAAATTTTAGAAGAAAATATAGGCAGTAAGATCTCATGTAGAATTATGTTTATGGATACATCTCCTAGGGCAAAGTAAACTAAAGAGAAAATAAACAAATGGGACTACATCAAAATAAAAACTTCTGCACAGCAAAAGAAACCACCATCAAATTGAAAAGGGAACTCATTATATGGAAGAACATATTTGCCAATGATACAACTGATAAGGGGTTAATATTCAAAATATATAAATACACATACAACTCAACAACAAGAAGACAAACAATCCAATTTAAAAATGAGCAGAAGATCTGAATAGAAATTTCTTCAAAGAGGACATAGAAATGGCCAAGAGACACATGAAAAAATGCTCAGTCACTAATCATCAGAGAAATGTAAATTAAAACCACAAGGAAATAACACCTCACACCTACCAGAATGGCTATCATCAAAAAATAAACAAACAGCAAGTGCTGGAGAGGATGTGGAGAAAACACTAGTTTACTGCTGGTGGGAATGCAGACTGGTGCAGCCACTGTAGAAAGCAGTATGGAGTTTACTCAAAAAATAAAAAATGGAGCTTCCACTTCTGGGAATATATTCTAAAAACTCCAAAACACCAATCAGAAAGTGTTTATGCACCCCTATGTTCATATCAGCATCATTTACAATTGCTAAGATTTGGAAACTGCCCAAGTGCCCATCAGTAGATGAATGAATAAAAATGCTGTGGGACATTTACACTATGGAATACTATGCAGCTGTAAAAAAGAGGGATCTCTTACCCTTTGGGACAGTATGGACAGACCTGGAAAATATTATGCCAAGTGAAATAAGCCAAACTGAGAAAGACAAATATCACATGATCTCATTTATTTGTGGAATCTCATGAACAAAATGAATTGACCAACAAAATAAGACCTGAAGCATGGAGGCATGGAACAGATTGACATACCTCCCTCGATGTGGGGATAGGGGGAGGAGAAGAGATAAACCAAAGAACTTATATATTTACTAGAGGTCCGGTGCACAAATTCATGCACAGGCAGGGTCCCTCAGCCTGGCTGGCGATTGGGGCCAATTGGGGCCATCTTGCCCAGTCCTGGTCCTGATTGGAGCTGATTGGGGTCAGCCGGCTAGGGGGATGGACCATGGAAGGTTAGCTGGCCATGGGAGGTTGGCTGTGGGATCTCACTGACCACCAGGGGGCAGCTCCTGCATTAAGTGTCTGCCCCCTGGTGGTCAGTGCATGTCATAGCTACTGGCTAGTTGTCCAGTCATCCGGTCATCCAGTCATAATGGTTTCTTAGGCTTTTATATAGAGAGATATACATAGCCAATTGGCATGGTCAATAGGGTAGAGAATACCTGGGGGAGGAGTGGGAATGAGAGGAGAGGGGAGAAGGGGAGGAAAATGGGAGATACTTATAATACTATCTATACTAATAAAAGGGTAATATGCAAATTGGTCATGACGCCCTCACAGTAACAATCAAACAGCAGGCTGCATGGGGTGACCAGGCTGTCGTGGGGGGGGGGGGGGGTAGCGAGAGATGACCAAACAACTGACCAGCAGGCTGCATGGGGTGACCAGGCCGGCAGGGGGGCTAGTGAAGGATGACCAAATGACTGACAAGCAGGCTGTGTGGGGCACTAAGGGGCGACCAGGCTGGCGGGGGGGGGGGGGGGAAGTCAGTTAGTGGCAACCAGGCCAGCAGGGGGGCAAGTTGGGGTGACCAGGCCAGCAGGGGGGCAGTGAGGGGTGAACAGGCTGGCAGGGGGGAAGTGAGGGGTGATCAGGCCAGCAGAGGGGGACAGTGAGGGGAGACCAGACCAGCAGGGGGAGCACTAAGGGACAACCAGGTTGGTGGGGGGGCAGTTAGGGGCAACCAGGCTAGCGGGAGGGAGCAGTTAGGAGCAACCAGGCCAGCATGGGGGGCAGTTTGGGGTGACCAGGCTAGTAAGGGGGCACTAAGGGGTGACCAGGCCAGCAGGGGAGCAGTTAGGGGGGACCAGGCTGGTAGGCAGAGGTGGTTAGGGGTGATCAAGCTGGCAGGGGGGGCAGTTAGGGGCGATTGAGCAGGCAGGCAGGTGAGCATTTAGGAGTCAGCAGTCCCGTATTGTGTGAGGGATGTCCGACTGCCGGTTTCGACCCAATCCCTGGAATCAGGCCAAAACTGGCAGTTGGGCATCCTCCCAGGGGTCCCGGATTGGAGAGGGTGCTGGCTGGGCTGAGGGGACTCCCCTCCCCTCGTGCATGAATTTCATGCACCGGGCCTCTATTCAACAATCTTACCTAATAAAAGAGAAACATGCAAAATAATCATCACTCCGCTACAACCCACAGCCAATCAGAGTGAGTATGCAAATTAACCCCTGGTGGTCAGTGTGCATCATAGGGACTGGTCATTCTGGTCCTTCTGCTATAATGGTCACTTAGGCTTTTATTATATTGGCTGGAGACCCAGTGCACAAATTCATGCACCAGCGGGGTCCCTCGGCCTGGCCTGCGGGATTGGGCTGAAACTGGCTCTCAGACATCCCCCAAAGGGTCCCAGATTGCGAGAGGGCATAGGCCAGGCCAAGGGACCCCACTGGTGCACAATCAGGGCCGGACAGGGATGCGGGATTTTGGCCAGCCAGGGAGGGACCATGGGAAGGCTCCAGGGCATGTCTGGCCTGTTTTGTTCAGTCCCTATTGGCTGAATCCCAACAGCAAGCTAACCTACCAGTCGTAGTGTCTGCCCCCTGGTGGTCAGTGCATGTCATAGCGAGTGGTTGAGTGGCCTTAGCATATCATTAGCATATTATGCTTTGATTGGTTGAACAGCTGACCGGTCGACTGGACACTTAGCATATTAGGCTTTTATTATATAGGATTTCTCAAGGGCTTATCATGCATTTGTTGCATAGAACCCTTCCCAGTTGAACAGCATTAGATTAAGGCCAAAACATTAGCATGAGCTGAAGACCTGGGTGTGTGTCTGAACTGGTTTGTGTGGACAAGGTAAGGACATTATCTTTCTTTTTTTTCTTTTTTTTAATATATTTTATTGATATTTTACAGAGAGAGGAAGGGAGAGGGATAGAGAGCTAGAAACATCGATGAGAGAGAAACATCGATCAGCTGCCTCCTGCACACCTCCCACTGGGGATGTGCCCGCAACCAAGGTACATGCCCTTGACCGGAATCGAACCCGGGACCCTTCAGTCCACAGGCCGACGCTCTATCCACTGAGCCAAACCGGTTTTGGCAGGACATTATCTTTCTGATCCCTGTCCTCACTATCTCCTCTCAGGCTGAACTTCCTGAGCTTTGAGGAACCTTTTGAGTGAAAACTGCACAAATCTGCCCTAAGTGAAACACTAAGGAAACAGTGTTGTGCTAAATCCTTTCAATCACATGCTTTTATAAATGCTTTATAACAGTCTTGAAGGGCATGTATTATTTTCAAATTATCACATGCAGAGTTTTAGGTTACTGTCCAAGGTTGCACACTTTATAGAGTGGAGTTAGATTCAAACTCAGGTCTTTAATTCTAAGTCCACCTGGTGTCATGGGACTCATACTTGTTCTCATTGTGAACAACATATCAGAACATATTTTTTAACTATAAATTTCTTCTGAATAATTCTAATTTCCACAAAATTCCACTCAGATGACCTTTGTAGGTAAATAATTTGTTTATATATATCTGCTTATAATTTGAACTTTTTCCAGAAAAAATCTAAAGAGAAACAAATGGAAAATCAAATAAATAGTGTACTAGACTAAATCACAGAGACATGCAATATTCCTGGCTCTCTGCCAAGCTATCTCCAAAAGTCATAAAAATTCCTAGTTAGGGTTGAATTCATAATAAATTCATGGAAAAGTAAGCAAACATAAAATCAAGACAATTATTAATTTTAGAGAAAATAAAAAGTTGGACTGTAAAGGAAAGATAATCATGAAAAAATATATTGTTCAGTGAAATAATGTAAACTACTTTTTGCAATGTGTATATTATGCCACCATTAGTGATTTTCTAAAAGGGTTTTACAAACACAGGTGCATTTATACATGAACTGAATGTCTGGAAAGATAGTTGTCTTTTGAGAGATCAACCAAGGGAATAAATTGAGTGGGAATGAGACTTAGGTTTTTATTTAGTTCCTATTTGAAATGTTTTGCCATGAACATGTGTGACTTTTTCAAACAAGTAAGCAAATAAAATGATCTCTCAAAAACAAGCAAAAAAAAAAAAAAAAAGAGTATTAGAAAATAAAGTAGCAAGATACCCTTAGTTCCTCCAAACAGATTGACATTCATAGTACCCCTGCCATCCACCCACCCACCACTTTACATTAAACAAGCTGAGGGAATCACATTTATACAGTTATAGGAAAAAAAAACACCAAATAATTCTTGTTTCCCTTTAATAAGAAATACCTAAGAAAATTAAATATCTGTAGTTTTCATTTGTAAACGAAACTGCTATATTTTTAAAATATGGATGATTCTTTCTTTGGTCTCCTATATGCATTTTAAAATACTTACGTTCAAAAGGAAAAAGATAAAATTATTAATGCTCAAACAACACACTAGACCATGAGTCAACTCAGGCTTTTTCACTAATGATTTCTGACTTTTGTTACTAATTCTTTTTTAACTCAATTTCCTCATCTTAACAACAAGAAAAGGAAATAATAATATTTGCTCTAATTGTAGCTTATTCTTAAACTTATTTTTATTGCTAAAGTATTATAGATGTCCCCCTTTTCCCCACATTGACACCCTCCCCCCAGGCCTTCACTGTACTATTGTCTGTGTCCATGAGTTATGCATATATGCATATATGTTCTTTGGTTAATTTCTTCCCTCCCTTCCCTCTCAGATTTGTCAGTCTGTTGCATGCTTCCATGTCTCTGGATCTATTAATGAATTTTCTCTTTAAAATGAGCCCTTATACATCTTTCATTTGGTCCTCAGCAATGCTGAGTTAAGCAAGGTAGCTGCAATTTTTTTTATTAGTGTCAGTGAAATTAAGTATTAATCAAGCTAATCCCACTGATCATTAATGAAGCAAGAGCTGGAATTCAGATATTCTGACACCAACTCCAGGTTCTTTCTAAAACCTGGCAGATGACAGCTACCAATCTCACTAAATCATTTGAAACTCAAATGGATAATGGTCATTGTAGTACAAGAGGAGGATAGAACACCATACAGTAAAATACGATTATTATTATTTACAGCATTATGCTAATGGAGCAATTTATTAAACCACTAGTCAGTAAACCAAATGAAATGGCTTACCCCATCTACACATGGAAATGCTATAAATGTAATTAAACATTATGTAATCCATCAAACACAAAAGCTCCTTAGAGATTTTTTTTAACATGCTTACATTCAAGCTGCAAATAAAGGCAGAATTGCATATGAATTACTCTATGATAAGTGCAGCTAGAGGCAGAAAACTTAACTTTGGCTATTCTGCTTCCTCTTCTCCACTGCTGCCACATAGGAACTCCTTTAGTCCCTACACACCACTTGAAAGCAGCCCACAGGCCTTACCTCCTTCAAAAGCCTAGTAGATCAATTAATAGAGCAACCCATGGGTACAACTCTTAGTAATGCAGACATAGTGAACAATTCAGAAACATAAGTCTTATAAAGGACCTAAAAACAAGTTTTCACAAAAGAGAAGAACGCTCAGAAATTGAAACTATCACAACAATCAACATCCAATGATGTCAAAAACATTTTGAGAGGCCACGGTTACAATATTGTTTTTCATTCATTCAACAGTGCATTGCCAGAGAGAGTGATTAGTATCCACATTTATCCTGTCATATTCTTTCTCTGTCAGGAAGAAAATTAAGGTCCAGAATAGAAAAGAGAATTTATACGCCAAACCTAATATAACATACACTGGTTTCTGTGTGTTTAGAGTTCCCAGTGTCTTGTGGTCAATGTTGCTTATAGTTTTTATTAGACTGAGTATTAAATATTATCTATAAACTCTCCTGTGCATTGGTATCTACATATTCAACAGCCAAGCCATATACCAAAGTTTTGTTTAGACTTAATTTCAGCCATTGAACCACTGTTTGGATGCTATACTGTACTAGTTTTCAACGTGTGTATCAATGATTGCTTTCACTGAAGTCACCTATGGTCATGTTAAAAATTTATCCTGCTAAAAATCATGTCAAAAGTGGTCCAGACCACCCTCCACATTTACTGACTCATTCTCCAGAAAATAAATCTAGGAGATTCCTTTTTAATAGGCTTTCCAGATGATTGTTAACCACACTGAAGTTTGAGAACCAGTTTGAGACTCCCATGTCAATAATACAATCCACAGTGCTTATTGGTGATTTTGAAGTTGCTTTTCATTTGTATAAATAGAGGCCCAGTGCATGAAAATTCATGCACTGGATGGGGGGTCTCTCAGCCAGCCCTGCCCCCTCTCACAGTCCAGGAGCCTTCAGGGGTGGGAGGCGACCCAGCAATTAGGGGAAGGCGACACCCCCATCACACCTCTTCTGCTGCCACTGCTGGCAGCACAAGCCTTGGCCAGCCCTGGTTACCTGAGCCTTGGGTTGCCCTGGGAGGCTGGGCAGCTGCTATCTGAGGCTTGCCTGTGCCTCGGGCTGGCCCTAGGCGGCTGGGCAGCCAACATCCGAGGCTTGCCTGTACCTCAGGCATTGGCTGGGCAGCCGACATCTGAGGCTTGCCTGCGCCTCGGGTGTTGGCTGGGCAGCCAATATCTGAGGCTTGCCTGTGCCTCAGGCCAGACCTGGGTGGTTGGGGGGCTGAGGGCAGGTCTGGCCGCACCATGCGCCTGTCACCCCCCCCCCCCCCCAGCTGGGCTGAAAGGACTGTGGGACTCTGGTGGGGCTGAGTGGACTGGGTGCTGCCATCTTCTGGCTATGGGTGCTGCCATCTTTGTGATAGTGTGACAGTCAATTTGCATATTCCCTCTTTATTAGGTAGGATTAAATAATTTGTTTGTTTAAACAGCAACTATTTATTGTGCTCTTTCAATTTATCATACCTTGTTCTAGAATACAGGGTACGGTATGGTATTGAGCAAAACACACATGGTCCCTGCCCTCACCATGGCACTTACCACCTAATGTATCCCAGAGTTTTATCAGATCATCCTGAAGTGTTTTGGCAGGCAACACAACAGTGGTCATCAAACACCTCAAGAGAAGCTTGTTAAACAACATGCATATACAGCAGATTGGAGGTGGATTTTAGAATAATTAACAAACTTCCCAGGTGATTACAACAACACTATGAGAAACCTATTCTAAAAGGTTGGAGTATAGAAACATAATTTTTAATATAAGTCTAGGTTTAAGTTAATGTCTGAAATTCAGTGGTCTAAAATTTTAAAGGGAGATATTTTATATTTGCCCAATATTTTCTTTCTGATTATATAAGCCACTAATTTTTATGAATTATAATTTATAAATGCATGTATGCATTCAGTAACTCATAGTCAGCAAGTATTATTGAGCACCTCTGTATATCTAGTTCTTTGATGGGCACTAGGGAACAAAGATTGAAAAGACCTGTGTCCCCCTCAGGGATCATACAGGGGAGAAAGCTTGTCAGCAATGAATTTCCTCAAGTGCTGTAACTATTATGGACAACTAATCTGGGAGCACAGAGGAAAAATGATTAGTTGTGCCCGGGAAATCTGTAAAGTGTTCATAGAGGAGGTGACATGGAGGCAGACTGGAAGAATCCTACCTGGCATAGAAATTTAGGATTGCACTATGTGATAGGCATTGTGTGGAGTGTTTTATAAACGCGATCTCATTAATTCTCACATCTTCTTAAGTAAATGCAAGGTACTTGTTTTCCTACTTTTGCCCCTTGCTAGGCACCCAGGGATTCTGCCCTGGTGACCTTCTGTAAAAGACAGAAAAGTCTTGACTAAACCCCAGCAGGAAAATAACTTGTCCAAATCTCAGTAGGAGCAATTTTTAATTTATTAAAACTCTGAATATTACATGCTTGAGTTACCCCTGGAACAAAACTCCATGCATGAATAAATAAATAAATGCAAGAGAAATAAACCAGATGTTTTTGTAACCTGTTTTCTCATAGGAATTAGCTAACAGCGGTGAGAAAATGACTGTTACCCCTTTTTCCTGATAAATCAACCCAGCAACTTGGCAATGACAAGAGAGAACATTCAACAGCCAGAGTGATGTAATTATCTGATCAGACTCAGAGTTTGCAAAAGCTTCTGTCCTCATGCCCAGGTTTATTGATTTCTATGTTGCACTATCATGCCCCCCTGGAAATTTCTTTGTGAATTATTTATATGTTGGGTTGGGAATCAACAGTTTTTGGGTCAGGATGGCTGAATAATGACTGAGGGCCAGCAGGCTGCCAGGCCTCCCTTTCTCTGTGTGCAGTGGGTACAGCTTAATCAGGGAGCCACGGTGAGTCCAGTACCTTGTCTCTCCCTGGGGCAATGGGATAGTGAGGAAAAGGCACAAACGGAAAGACCAGACTGTCCTACTGCTAATCACTGTTGTGCTGGAGCTTTTCCCCTGACTTTCTTACCTCTGCAGATTCATGTACAGTCTCCCAGTTAAATGTCACAATTTGTCATCACCAACTTTCTCATCCGGCCATTCTGTTTCCTCCACAGTCACCTCTCCTCCTTTCTGAATACACTTTTATAATAGCCTCCCTTGGAGATGCTGCAATAAAGAAGACCAAGAGATAATTGTTGCCACCCAATTAGTTATTTTTTGTGCCATATACAAGCTAGAAATGGGAGTAGAGGTATCCTATATAATAAAGAGGTAATATGCAAATTGACCATCACTCCAACACACAAGATGGCCGCCCCCATGTGGTCAAAGATGGTTGCCCCCATGTGGACACAAGATGGCCACCACAAGATGGCCAGCAGGGGAGGGTAGTTGGGAGGGACAAGGCCTGTAGGGGAGGGCAGTTGTGGGGGACCAGGCTGGCAAGGGAGGGCAGTTAGAGGTGACCAGGCCTGCAGGGGAGGACAGTTAGTGGTGACCAGGCTGGCAGAGGAGAGCAGTTAGGGGCAATTGGACTGGCAGGGGAGCAGTTAGGCCTTGATCAGGCTGGCAGGGGAGTGGTTAGGGGCAATCAGGCAGGCAGGCAAGTGAGTGGTTGGGAGCCAGCAGTCCTGGGTTGTGAGAGGGATCCCAGATTGGAGAGTGTGCAGGCTTGGCTGAGGGACACCCCTGGCTCTCTGTGCACAAATTTCATGCACCGGGCCTCTAGTTGATAAATAAGTGACTATGTTGAAAAGTGGTATAGGAGAACAAGAGTGAAATAGCAGGAAGAAATGGAGCTGAAAGCAAGATGTTAGTTCAGTTCAGTTCAGCAAATATTTTACAGAGTCCCAGAACATGCAGACTTGGCTAAGTTTTAGAAATTAAGTAGTGAAAAATAAGTTGGAAAGTGTGATGGTGTAGTGGGGATGTCAGACACATTAACTGATTTTTTTTTTATGTCGTAAGTAAAAAAGATATATTCATTTGGGATGGTATGGGGCATAGAATTACAAACCAGTAGTTTAGAGAAGGTGCTTTGGTGGGGCACAGTGCCTGAATTAAATCTTAAAGGCTGAATAAGAGAGTAAAAATGAGATAGGGTTTCAGGCAAAGCGAATGACATAGGAAAAGGCATAGAGTGAAGGAATCAGATTATGTAGGAAGCTGGGTCATAAGGCAAAAGACTTTTGTGCTCAGAATTGCAGAATAATCATAATCATGATAAAAATGTATATTTTGTAATAATACATAGTTAACATATTACCTCACCTATTCCTGTGACAGGCCTGTAAGCAATGAATACTTTTATTCATAATTTACACACAAGACTGAGGCTCGAAGAAATTAATTCAGCAAGAAAAACCCAGACCCAGCAGAGTCCCCTGTTTCCATCTCCAGAGCCCTCTCATATTCATTACTTTTTCTTCTTAACAGAATATTAAACCACTCAAGAGAAAAGGAAAATTGGGGTACCATATAATCTAGTGACTTCCAAAGTCTGAGCATGAGCGGTAAAAAATTAATTTTTAATTTCAATCTAGTCTCTGCCAAAAATATATATAAACAAAAGCATCACAAAACAACACTTAGTATATGTGAGTCTTTCTGATATTTTCTATTATATTCTGTTTAGTTTAATTTAAATAAAAAATGCTGGTAACAAACACTGAATTAATTTCACCACCACTAGACATTTGAGAAACCAGTAATATTCTCAACCAATTAATTTAGAGAGAATGAAACTGAGCCTGTAAGGAAGGAAAGGGCTAGCTGAAGATCACCTGTGAGGTATCTAGATGTTGAAAAGACCAAAAGACATGTTCCACAGGTTACAAAGTAAGGTATTGGTCCATCCTGGCACAGGCCAGCATTAATTGATCTTTTCCCCACTTGCGGTCCTGTTCTAGTATTCATCTAACTCCAAGAATCCATGAAAGAAGTTCGTTCATTATTCCCATCTCACAAGTGAAGAAATTAAAATGCAGAAAGAAGAAGCAGATGGCTTGTCCATGGTTACATGGTTAGTAGGGGAATTATGGTTCCCTGGGCCAAAATTTTGTTCAGATACCTTGGAATGTTGGTGATTAGCTATTTTACATGTGATTTAAACTAGTAGGCTCTTCCCAATTTCCAATTTCCTTCTCCTCAGAACCTTTATTTCTTCAAAGCTACACGCTGTGAATAGCTGTGAGAACATAAGATATCTAAAGAACTCTGTTGATTAGAGGAATCCAACAATGTTCTCAGGATTTCTGTTTTAAAATTTATATCAAAATAATTCTAGATTTGTTCGTATTGCTTTGATTCAATTGGTTTTGAGGTTGATTCTTTCTTGTTTCTGCAAAGCCAGGAAAATCTCTTAGATGCAGAAAATTGTAACTGCTTATACTAGTGGAAAAGTATACCACTGCTTCTTATTAGCTTTTATTAACTAATGAAGAGCAGACAAATTTTATGAATAATAAATCTAACAAATTGACAGATGATGTACCAGGGAATTTTAATGCATACCATATTATAGGGTGCATATTTTCATGTTGAAATCCTGCTATTTTATTATTTCTAATTACTTGCCCTTCTTGATGGCAATTCTCCAATAATTTAATTGTCAAGTATACATCCACAGTGGAAAATAAAAGTTTATACCAGGGCCTGATCATTTATTATTAAACCTGGACCCTCAGTGACAATATAAAGGTTCAGGGGGTCAGTAAAACAAAACAAAACAAAAAAAAAACAATACACACACACAAAGAAAAACCCAAAAGAAAAAACCAGAATGGATTTTACAATGGGAATCTACTTAAAGTAGAACTTAAGAGTATTTAGGAATGCAATTCAATATATAGTTTAATAACATCTCTCTACAGAAAATTAACCTTTTAAAAAATTATTTAATCCTCACCTGAGTATATGTTTATTGATTTTTAGAGAGAGAGAGAGAGAGAGAGAGAGAGAGAGAGAGAGAGAGAGAGAAACGTCGATGTGAGAAACACTGATTGCTTGCCTCCTGCACACGACTGAATCCACAATCTAGGTATGTGCCCTTACTAGGAATCAAACTCACAACCTTTTGGTGTATGAGATGATGCTCCAACCAACTAAGCCACCCAGCCATGGCCAGAGAATCGATCTCGAGGGAAAAGCCTTGGCATTCCTCCAAAGCAAGATAAATGTATGTGACAACATTAAGAGATGCCAGAAAACAGAGAAATGTTTCAAGGGTACCACATGAATTAAGCACAATCCTGCTTGCTTTTTTCATCTTTCCCCCTGAGAGTTGCTTAGATAATCTAGGCAATGATTGATTACCATTATTTGCTGTTACTTCTCCAACAAGATAAACTTCCAGAAAATGAGTCCTTAAGTGTGTCACTAGAATAAGTAGTGAATTTTGTGGTTTATTTTCTCAACCAAAGAAATGACTTAATCACCCTTAAAACAAAAACCAGGGAATCCTTCTTGAAAACATTTTGTGAAGCAGTCAAAAGGTATTTTCATCTGGGTTCTGGTCCTGGCTCAATGTTAGTGATCACTGTGGCCTTGAATACATCACTTCCCCTCCTGGAACCCCCATTTCCTCATCTGTAAAGTCAGAGAGCCAAACCAGATAATCTCAGGTTCCTTCCAGCTATGACTTTAGGGCTCTTCATCTATTTTGACTTAAATTTTTTGAACTCTTCTGAAAGCACTGGCTACAAAGTTACGTTTTCCTGCTAAGTGTTTCTTGGCCTTTCCAAGGGGAAATTTACTTCTCAGATTGCCAAAGGCTCCAGGAATTCTTTGGTTTCTCTGAGTCAGCCTTCTTTGGTTTCCCTGAGATAAATTGGATTTAATAAAACATTCTCTGTCAAAAACTTTGAGACAAACCCCTGGTGTTCCAAGGACTTATTCTCTGGGATCTTCTGGAATCTTCAAGCTCTCTGATAGACAAATTGTAACTCTACTGGTTTCTCTATCAAATTTGCCTGACTCAACCTAGTTTGTTTTTCAAACTTTTTAATTTCCTTTACTGCCCACCTAAGCTTCACCTTTTTTTTTTTTATCATTAGTTAGTTTTTCTAGTTAGTTAGTTGTTAATTCTTAGTTAGAACTATGCTGCCATATTACAGGCTTCCATTAAGCCTAGTGTAAAGCCTCCCCCATGGAGGGAGACATCCAATGTTGCTGGCCAACATTTCTGTCAAAGGCAAATGTTATGTTGACAAGAATTTTAATGTAAATAAATAAATACACAGATACATAAAAACAAAATTTATAAGTTATCAATTTTAAAAGAAAAAAAGGAATAATTTGGTAGGGGTTTTTATGATGCTATAATGAATACACACAAATACACATACATACATACTATATGTATCTATCTTGATATATATATTTTTGTATATATACTTGTGTATTTATATGTGTGTATATATATATGCATGCATAATATAATCTGTATATAAGTATTATACTTTTGTTTTCCATATAAAATATGAAACAGTTTTACCATTGATTTTCTTCTCTGGAATTTTCAATAATTTTCTAAGAGGGGAAATCCCAATTTACAGACATGATACTGTTATAGCAGGATGATTTGATGCACTTTAAATTGTGCTTTTCCTGCTTGTAGTTTCCCCATGCTTGTTCATTTCACTTGCCTCAGAAATTGTGGCTCCCCAAAGGGAAGCAAAGAGGAAGTGTGCCTTTGACAATAGCAAGAGTAGGAGGAAAGGGTCTTCTTCAGGTCTGGAAAAGACACAAACATCTGTGGGTCCCCTAAGAAGAAGGGTTTCCTACCCTCTGAAAATTTCCCCTCTGGGGAAAGGGCAAAACTCAAAAATTCATGTTACTATAATTCACCTCCAAGCTCCAGCCTTGCAAGAGCATATTAAGACCCGAGCATAGCACAGGAACCAGAGTGGTACATACAGGAAGAGTTCATGTGGCCCAGGGAGGTTGGTGCCCAGTGTGGACTGACGCTTTTACCAGAGGAAGTTCCCAATGCTTGGGTCGTATAATTTCTTGGCACCCTGTGCTTTCCATCCCAGGAGCAGCAGACCCAAGAATGATGGTTTTGAATTTTCTACCAGTGAAGAAGTGAAGAGAAAATAGGCATACTTTAAAGATAATAGATTAATGCAGTGCTTCTTGCTCACTTGGATTTGTGAATACCAACTTGTTGCTGCTATTTTATTTGTTTTTTTGTTCATGTTTAATACTCACCTGAGTATATGTTTTTATTGATGTTAGAGAGAGAGGAAGGGAGATACAGAGAAACATCGATGTGAGAGGGAAGCATTGATTGATTGCCTCCCATATGGGGATTAAACCTGCAACCTGAGTATGAGACACACCAGCCATTTTATATATTCAAAATGTGCTATGGAAAAGTGTTAGTATTGTCTTCAAATGTCCAGTTTAAAGAAATAACACTAGGTTAGCATTATTTATAAGTTATGCTAGGTCAGTGTTTTAGAGAGGAGACAGGAATGTAGGGGAAGGATATATTTTATTTCTTATGAGTATTCTATATAAACACAAGGATAAAATTTGAGAAAACTTTATTTTTGTTATTCATATAATGTATTACACAATATTACTAACAAAACAGCTACTATAAAGCCACATTAGAAAACCATTGTCTTAGGATTCTCAGTCACCAATTATTAGATTTTGCAGTATTAAGTAATTCACAGCAGGACTGTCTTGAGAAAATGTTCACTTTGCATATGTCAGCTAAAGGGAAAAACAAAATAAATCAACCCTGCTTGTGAGTGAGTGATATACAGCTAAAAGGCTGATGGCATACCTCTAATGAGCCAAGAACTCTGGGTCCAGCTCCATCCCAGCTTCCCTAATCCTTTGTTTTAGCCACACTGAAGACTCCTTTGAGGTCTTCAGAAATTAATTCAGTTGTTCATGGATTATAGAGATTGGTTTATAGACACATGTATTCTCAGTATTATGACCTTCTCTTCTCAATGGAGAAATTCCGAATTGGTCTGGCCCATGTTCTTCCTAAACTTCAGAGGCTGAATGACCAGCGTGAGGCAAATTTTGTCTGGCATGGACTGTGTCTGGCAAATGAGTGCTATGGCCTCCATTCCCAGAAAATGTTCAGGACTGAGGTCTAACTGAGCAGCAAGTATTTTCTCATTAGATGGAAATATGTTTCAGAGGATGCAATAGGTTGTTTGGTAGAATCTTGGGTTCTGGTTCCCGCTCTGGACCCATTTGACCTACACTCAATAGCTGTGCTACCTTGGTGAGGTCCTGAACCTCAATGTTTTCCTTCTATAAAATAAAGTGATTAGAATGAATAATCATTAAGATTAGTTCCAGATCAAAATTTTTTATTTTGAGGGGATTTTTAAAATTGAGGTATTATTAGCATATAACATTTTATTAACAACATATACTATATTAAAATATAACATAAATATATAACATTATATTAACACTAGTGGCCCTGTGCATGAAATTCATGCATGCGGGGGTGTCCCTCAGCCCACCCTGCATTCTCTCCAATCTGGGACCCCTCGGGGGATGTCCGACTGCCACAGGGATTGGGCCTAAACCAGCAGTTGGACATCCCTCTTGCAATCTGGGACCGCTGGCTCCTAACTGCTCACCTACCTGCCTGCCTGATCACCCCTAACCACTCTGCTTGCCAGTCTGATCGCCCCAACTGCCCCCCCCCACGGCCTGCTCTCTCTCAACTGCCCCCCTGCCAGCCTTATCACCCCCAACTGCCCCCCCCCCCTGCTGACCTGGTAACCCTCAACTGCCTCCCCTTCTGGTCTGATTGCCCCTAACTGCCCCTCCTGCCAGCCTCCTCTCCCCCAACTGTTCCCACGCCAACCTGACCACCCCCGACTGCCCTCCTCTCCTGGCCTGATTGCCCCTAATGGCCTCTGCCTCAGCCCTGCCACCATGGCTTTGTCCAGAGGCCGTCCAGAAGGCCTCCTGGAAGGTCTCCTGGTCTAATTAGCATATTACCCTTTTTATTAGTATAGATGTTAGTTCAAGTGTAAAACATATTGATTTTATATATGTATATATTGAAAAATGATCACCACAATAAGTCTAATTAACATCCATCATGACACATAGTTACAATTTATTTTCTTGTGATGAGAACTTTTAAGATCCTATCAACTTTCAAATAGGCAATAGAGTATTATTAACTACTAGACACCCGATGCACGAAGATTTATGCAGAATGGGCCTTCCTTACCCTGGTTGCCGGCACAGCCTTTGCTCCGGCCTGGAGCCACCTTTCTGCCTTCCCATGCTGCCCAGAGCCCGGAACAGCTGGGGCGGTGCAAAATGCCTGTGTCATCACCATGGCGACGATGCAAGTGTCCTGCCCCCGGCTGCTGGGCACCTGTGTGTGCAAATTAACCCGCCATCTTTGTTGCATACTCACTCCTGATTGGCTGGTGGGCGTCACAAAGGTACAGTCAATTTGCATCTTGTTCTTTTATTAGTGTAGACTAGTGGCCTGGTGCATGAAATTCATGAACAGGGGGGAGGGGTTGGCCCTCAGCCAAGCCTGCACCCTCTCAAATCTGGGACCCCTTGGGAGATGTCCCGACTGCCGGTTTAGGCCCGATAAACCAGCAGTTGGGAAATCCCCCTCGCAGTCTGGGACTACTGGCTCCTAACCGCTTGCCTGCCTGCCTGCCTGATTGCCCCTAACCACTCTGCCTGCCAGCCTGCTCACTCCCAACCGCCCCCCCAGCCAGCCTGATTGCCCCCAACTCCCCCCCCCACCAGCCTGCTCTCCCCCACCTGGCCCCTCTGCTGGCCTGCTCGCCCCCAACTGTCCCCCCACCAGCCTGATCACCCCCAACTGCCCTCCCCTCCTGGCCTGATTGCCTCTAACTGCTTCTGCCTCAGCCCTGCCACCATGGCTTTGTCCAGAAGGACATCGGGAAGGTCTCCTGGAAGGTCTCCCAGTCTAATTAGCATATTACCTTTTTATTAGTATAGATAGAGGCCTGGTGCACAGGTCAGGGCCCACTGGTCTGCCCTGAAGGGGGTCTCGGATCAGGGTGGGGGTCCCCTTGTGGGGTGTGCTGCCTGGGTGAGGGGTCTGGGGCAGTTTGCAGGCTGGCCATGACCCCATCTGGGTGGGGGTCCCCACTGGGGGCGGTGCTGGCCTGGGAGAGGGGTTGGGGCAATTTGCAGGCTTACCATGCCCCCATTGGAGTGAGGGTCTCTGCTGGGAGCTGGGCAGGCCTGGACAATGGGCTAATGGCTGTGTGCAGGCTGGCCACACCCCCATTGGGGTGAGGGTTCCTACTGGGGGGTGTGGCCAGCCTAGGTGAGGGGTTGAGGGCTGTTTTCAGGCTGGCCACACCCCTTCAGGGTGGGCAGTCCCCGCTGGGGGGTGTGGCCAGCCTGGGCAAGGGGCTGAGGGCTGTTTGCAGGCTGGCCACACTGCCATTGGGCACCCTTTATATAAATTTACATTTCAGACTCTACAAAGTATAATAAGAGTAATTGATATTTTGTGGAGATTTTCTAGGTACCAGATATCATTATACATATTTTATTCATTTAATCATCTCAATCCTATGAGGTAGGTATTACTGTTATTTCTCTTTTACATGGGGACATTGAAGCTCAGAGAAATTAGATAACATTGCCTACAGTTACCAAGCAATTTAAGTGGGTAAGCCTGGAGTTCAACTCAACTGAGCTGCAGAGTCTTTGCCCTTAAGCTACACACTCCTGAGTAAATAGAGTGTTTAAACTTAAGCCCAAGGAGTCAACTTGGATTCTGATTTCTATATAGTAAACCAATAGCTGGGCTCCAGAGAAGAGGGGAAAAAAGAGAACAGAAGGGAGAAAGAGGACTATTCAAATAGTATCTGAAGGAGAAACTAAGTCATTTAAATTGTTTCCCCTAAGTCTATAAGCTTTAGGGTGTAAACTTTAAGTCATCTTTTAACTGCCCAGCTGACTTCTTACTTATTTCATGGCTGTGCTCAAAAAAGTTATAGTTATAAATTCATATTATTATTATTGCCAAGATAAATTCACCTTATTTATCATTGTAAGACAGAAAGCAAAAAAGAAAAAAAAAGAGGTTAAATAGGTAGTATGATAAATTAATGTATCTGATTCCCTATGATGATCATTCCTCATCCAGTTTTATGAATCCCTTTGTCATTTCCCTTTGATAATTTATTCCCCTTTGCCTCACTCTGCTCTTTCCTTTGCACATATATAAACTAATTGCAGGAAGGAGACCCTATGAATGAAAGGTTAAAGCGTTTATTTTAATAGAAATTTTAGATCTGATGTGTTTACTTTTCATAAATGCTTTGCATTGCAGATGGTTGGAACCTTGAGCATTTGGATCCTCTCTGACTTTCATGAAGCCTCCTATTGAGAGACTAAGGGAACATGCCTTGAGCTGTCTCCACCAGAATAGAAAGTTTCACCTCACCCTAATGGAGTAGGAGTTGGCTGCTGGACTATATGGAGAACATACCCTGTTTCCTCCCCAGTTACTTCCACCATTTACCACTTCTACTACTATGGTATAGTTGAGCAAGATAGAGCAGTGTGGAATGGAACTAGGTTCAAGAGAAAGTGAGCTGGCTTTGCAACTAGGTAAATTTAGTTTTGAATGTCACACTGTGTGCTTTTAGGTAAATAAATCAACTCTATGAATGCCAATTTTCTTTGATAATTAACACTTTGTTAAAAAATTTTTATTGATTTCAGAAAGGGAGGGAGAAGGAGAGAGAGATAGAAACATCAATGATGAGAGAGAATCATTGATTGGTTGCCTCTTGCATGACCCCTACTAGGGGTTGAGCCCAAAATCTGGGCAATGTGCCTTGACTGGGAATCAAACTATGACCTCCTGGTTTATAGGTTGATGTTCAACCACTGAGCTGTCACATCCAGGCTTAACACCTATTTTGACAGCAACATGTATTTTCAGAATGCTACAACAATTACAAAAATATGTGGAATGTGTCTGGCACCATATAGACATGCAATGAGTTATAGTCATTGTTCAATACCCACTTAACTCATTTCAGTTATTTTTCATTTGCCAGAGGTAGGACAATTTTTAATGTATGCTTCTATTTGATCATTATAGCAGATATTAAGAATTTGTACATGCATGTATAGTTTAAAGGGTAAAAATAAAATTAACTGTAACTATAAGATGTTGATGGAGAATATTGAAGAAGACAATTAAATTGAAAGATACTCTGTGTTCATGGATTGGAAAAATTAATATTATTAAAATGTGCACACTACCCAAATAAATCTACAAATTTAATGCAATCCCTATCAAAATTCCAATGGCATTTTTCACAGAAATAGAACAAACAAATCTAAAATTTGTATGGAACCTGAATAGACAAAGCAATCATGAAAAAGAAGAATAAAACTTGAGGCATCATGCTCCTGATTTCAAACTATGTTATAAAGCTACAGTCATCAAAACAATATGGTATTATCATAAAAACAGACAGAACAATGCCAGGGCCAGCCTGACAGGTTGAACCGGGCTGAGGTAGGGAGGTGGGAATTGAGAAAAGAAAGAAAGACAGGAGAGCAGGATCAGGAGGACTACAGGTCATCAAGAGACTGCAGCAAGTTTATTAACTGTGTAATACCTTTTATACACAAAACACTGAATAGGAGGTCTATCAAGAGGAATGTATTCTTTGTTCCTCTTAATCTCTAAGGGAGAGACAGAGCAGAAGGACAAATTCTCAGTACAGCAAATCTCAGTAAATAGTTACAGACTTCTTGGTAAGCTATGAAAGGTTGCTCTCATTCTACTGATAACCGCCATCCAAACAAGCCTGGGAAAACTGTGGGTAGGGGACCCAGCCTTGCTAGTCCCTTCAGGTGCAAGGACCGTGTCAGTTTATACCCGGTCTCCAACAGATCCCCCTTCTTTGTTTTTTAGGCGGAGTTCATATAGTATTATTTGCAGGAATCAGATGCTAGATCCGATGGTTCGGAAGCAAACTGGAAGCAAACAGACAATAGTTGATATCTGGATGGTGGACAAATGGTGGCAATGTAGGTCCGACCCTCTCTGGTTTGGTCCTGGGTAACCTGCAGCGACGTGCAGCTGCTGACTGCTAGCATGGCAAGGCCGTCAGCATCTTCTATCTCTGGACTGTTTCTCCTCTTGTCTTCATGGTTGGAGCAGACCTGTCAATTCCTCTCTGTTGTAGGAATCTACATGGTCTTGGAGTTGTTTTCTGAAAATATACAAACATATTCTCGACAAAAGTTAATAAAGGAATCTTTTCTATAAATTTTACTTGGGATCCTTTTTATTTTTGCCCAAACAATTTCCCTTTGGCCTGTTTTGACACCATGTATGTTTTTCATTGGTGTCTTGCTATTAGCATTACAAATGAAAATTAATTTTTTAAAGTAAGAATTTTCTAGATGTAATTTACTTACAGGATATTTTTCCTTACATGATATTCTTCCACTATCCCCCCTTTTTTTTGATTAATGGAGGGTTTTTGTTACTTTAAATTCCGTCTTAAAATTTTGCTATTGAATTTTAAGAAATATTTTGCCCTCCTTAGAGGCTAAAACCTTTATAACATTTAAAATATAGTTATTAATTTTTATTTGATAAGAATTTCTATGTAATTTCAAGTATATTAGATCTGTTAAATTTAAAAAGTTTTCCTTTAAGAAGAGAGAATAAATTTCTTTTATTACTCCAGGCCCTTGGAGCTTTCTAAGAATTATCTCTGTTAAAACCTTGAAATTTTAACATGGAAAAAACTATCAAATATATATCTATATCTATCTATATATGATTTAAAGATTATAATACCTTTCATAATTATTTTAAGATATTAATTAGATTTTAAACTAGTTTTTGTATAGAAAAATTTTGGTTGGGATTACAGAATTAATCTTTTTTAATTAGACTAATAAGTAACTTATTTTAAATTCCTAATTATTTTTAGAGAAAACATAATATTTTATTTTCTTAATAATTTTTTATACTTTAGATATTTAATTACTATAACTATATAATTTCTCCTAATTTAATTTGCACTTTGAACTTTTAAAGCTGGCAAATTAAACAGTAGTTCCTAGATTAATAACACTTTTATTTTCTTAATCAATTAATAGCTTTAGTTCTGTCCTCTAGGTTTTTTATGAGGAAATAAACTCAGATTATTAAACAAGTTTTTATCTTTTGATTAACAGGCCTAGCCTAGCCGCTTGACCTTTTAAAATGGCTTTGATTTTTCTTTGCCTGGGGAAATTGAGTAGCAAGCCTGCAAGTATTCAAATGCAAAAATTGTCCTTAAAGAAAGACTACTGGCAGGAACTGGTCTATCTGTCCTGCCGGGGGGAAGGGCGTCTACCCTTCCTCTGTTTACAAAAGGTATAGCCAGCCCTCACCTGGGCTATTTAGATTTTTATAATTAATATATTATCTATATTTTAACAATTTCTTTGAGATTCTAGAGTTAATTATAATTATTTTAAAGTATTTACTATGGATAAATTCTATAACAGAGACAAATTTACTTATTTTCTTGAAGGCCTTAAAAGTTAACTTTTTAACAAGCTTTATTAGCATTTTAAAAACTCTTTATTATGGAAATGCCAATCCTGCTGCTAGAACCTAGCCTGTGTCTTCTCCTTTTGGTTCCTTTATGCCATCTTTACTTTTTCATGGAGAGAAAGGAAACTTTAAATTAGCATACTGGGAGAGTGGGCTTCTATATTGGCTCTCCACGCGTCTCCCTTCCCCCACATCCTGCTTACTTCGGGAGAAGTTTCAGTAACAGATCTGGCCGAATTTCTTTTCATGCTTAAAAGATAGACAGATCTTAAATTTTTTCTTTCTTTTTCGCTTTCTGAAGTAATAACTAATACCCAATTTGGCCAAGATTTGTATTTCCCTGTGAGTTCTTCTATAAGTTTTAAATGAAACCTTAAGTAATCTTATTGCGGGAGAGCAGATAGCTCTGCCCTCTCCTGCCACCTTTGAATTTCTCTGTACCAGAGGCGGTTTTAGCAGTGGAGTTTCACTTATTACAGATTTTAAATTCCAAATACAAACTAAGATTTTAATTTGAACAAGAAACCACATTATTTTATGATTGTATAGACTTCAACATTTGCCTATAAAGGGCACTTTCCCTAGACTCTAGCTGTCCTATGCTTTACTCCCGACTACCAAAAAATTGCTCCTCCCTTACCTTAACGAGTGAACTCTTTATCCGGAGGAGTTCCTCACCGTCTGCTTCCAAAGTCCTCAGGTCCGTGTTCAGGCTCCAATTGCCAGGGCCAGCCTGACAGGTTGAACCGGGCTGAGGTAGGGAGGTGGGAATTGAGAAAAGAAAAAGACTGGAAAGCGGGATGGGGAGGACTACAGGTTATCGAGAAACTGCAGCAAGTTTATTAACTGCGTAATACCTTTTATACACAAAACACTAAATAGGAGGTCTATCAAGAGGAATGTATTCTTTGTTCCTCTTAATCTCTACGGGAGAGACAGAGCAGAAGGACAAATTCTCAGTACAGCAAATCTCAGTAAATAGTTACAGACTTCTTGGTAAGCTATAAAAGGTAGCTCTCATTCTACTGATAACCGCCATCCAAACAAACCTGGGAAAACTTTGTGGGTAGGGGACCTAGCCTTGCTAGTCCCTTCAGGTGCAAGGACTGTGTCAGTTTACACCCGGTCTCCAACAGAACAATAAAACAGAATACAGAGCCTGGAAATAAGCTCATTTAAATATGGTCAATTAATATATAATAAATTAGAAAAAAAGAAGGAGGAAAATAGAGTCTCTTCAACAAATGGTGTTGGGAACGTTGACCAGCTACATGCAAAGGGATAAAACTAGACCACCTTCTTACACCATACACAAAAATTAACTCATAATGGAGCAAAGACTTGAACCCAAGACATAAAACCATAAAACTGGAAGGGAAAAAGGTCCTTGACATTAGTCATGGCAGTGATTTTTTTTTTTTTATTTGACACTAAAAGCAAAGGCAACAAAGGCAAAAATAAACAATTGGACTACACCAAACTAAAAAGCTCCTGCATAGCAAAGGAAGACATGGACAAAAGCCAACTTACTGAATAGAAAAAATATTTGTAAGCCATCCACCTGATAAGGGATAATATCCAAAATATATAAAGAACTCATATAGTTCAAGAGCAAAAAAAAAAAAAAAAAAAATCCAATTTAAAATGGGGAGAAACCCTGGCCAAATGGCTCAGTTGGTTGGAGTATCATCCCATACACCAAAAAGATTGCAGGTTCTATTCCTGGTCAGAGCACATACTTAGGTTGTGGGTTTGATTCCTGTTCCGGGCTTGTAATGGGAGGAAACTGAAACTGATGTTACTCTTTCACATCTCTCTCTCTCTCTCTCTCTCTCTCTCTCTCTCTCTCTCTCTCATCAATGAACAAATAAGCATATCCTTGGGTAAAGATTAAAAAAAACATGGATGGAGGACATGAATAAACATTTTTCAAAGAAGACATACAGATGACCAATAGGTACATGTAAAGGTGCTTAATATTACTAATCATCAGGGAAATGCAAATCAAAACTACAATGATATAATGACTACTGTAAAAAACAAAACAAATAAGTGTTGACAAGAATGTGGAGGAAAAAGAATCCTTGTGTATTATTGGTGGGAATGTAAATTGGTTTTAGCAACTGTGGAAAATAGTATGGCAGCTCCTCAAAAATGAAAAAATAGAACTACCATATGATCCAGTAATTCCAATTCTGAGTAGTTAGCTGAAGGAAACAAAAACATTAATTCAAAAAGATATCTGCACCCCCTGTTCATAGCAGCATTATTTACAATACACAAAATCTGGGAACAACCTAAGTGTCCATTAAGGGATGAATGGATAAAAAAATTGTATATATATTTCAGCCATATAAAAGGAGATTCTGCCACTTATGACAACATGGATGAAACTAGAGGGTATTACGCTAAGTGAAATAAGTCAGAGAAAGACAGATATCATATGACCTTATATAGAGAATTAAAAAAAAAAATAATGAATTCATGGAAACAGAGAACAGATTGGTGGTTGCCTGAGGTGGGGGATGGGTAAAGTGGTAAGGCAGTCAAAAGGCACAAACTTCCAGTTATAAAAGAAATAAGTCTTGGGGATGTAATGTACAGTATGATGTCTATGTTTAATGATTCTGTATTGTATATTTGCATGTTGCTAGCAGAGTAAATCTTAAAAGTGCCTATCACAAGAAAAAAATTGTAACTATGTGTGGTGATGGATGTTAACTGGACTTATTGTGGTGTTCACTTTGCAATTACACATACTAGTATATTGAAGCATTATGTTATATACCAGAAATATAATGCTATATGTCTATTTTGCCTCAATAAAAATAATTAAATTAATCCATTTATCTCTACTAATCTCCTAAAATTTATATATACCTATATATGTAACTTAAGTATATAAACTTAAGGTATATGACAAAGGTGAATAGGAATTAGTAAAATGAGTTATGTTTATATGAATACATATGGGTATATTGATATGAATGTTCTAATTCCATACATACATTTTTAGCATGTAGTTTCAGCCAATATTTTGTTTTTAATGTACATCCACATGGATTCATATAAACATTTAACAAATTCCTTTTCAGTTTTGTCATATATCTTGTTTCAAACTTCAAGTTACTGTAATTTTTTAAATATAAAAGTTCTACTTATTTTTTTTCCCAAATATTTTAGTCACTTTTTATGATCTTTTAACTTTTTTACATACTTTCAATACCTCCTCTTCTTTTTTTTGAAAGAGGACATTCTGAAAGCCAAGAGACATGTGAAAACATGCTCAAAGGAGAGATGCAAATCAAAACAACAATGTTGTTTAAAGTATTACAAATAGTAGTACATATGTCTCCTTTTTTTCCACAATTGACCTTCCCCCGGCCTCCCCTAGCCCCCTGCACATGCCCTCACCACCCTCCCCCACCCCCGCCCACACAGTGTCTTGCATCCATTGGTTACGCTTATATGCATGCATACAAGTCCTTTGGTTGATCTCTTACCTCCCCCCCTCCCAGTCTTCCTGCTGTAATTTGATAGCTGTTCCATGCTTCTCTGCCTCTGTATCTATCTTTTGGTTCATCAGGTTATAATGTTCTTTATTATCCATAAATGAGTGAGATCATGTGGTAATTTTCTTTCATTGACTGGCTTATTTCACATAGCTCTCCACTTCCATCCATGGTGCTGCAAATGGTAAGAATTCCTTCTTTTTTATAGCAGTGTAGTATTCCATTGTCTAGATGTACCATAGTTTTAAAATCCACTCATCTGCTGATGGGCATTTAGGCTATTTCCAAATCTTAGCTATTGTAAATTGTGCTGCTATGAACATAGGGGTGCGTATATCCTTTCTGATTGGTATTTCTGTTTTCTTAGGACATATTTCTAGAAATGGTATTACTGGGTCAAATGGAAGTTCCATTTTTAAATTTTTGAGGAAATGCCATACTGTTGTCCACAATGGCTGCACCAGTCTGCATTCCCACCAGCAGTGCACGAGGGTTCCTTTTTCTCCGCATCCTCTCCTGCACTTGTCCTTTTTTGATTTGTTAATGATAGCCATTCTGACAGGTTTGAGATGGTACCTCATTATTTTGACTTGCATCTCTTGGATGATTAGTGACTTTGAGCATGTTTTTATATGTCACTTGGCTTTCCGAATGACCTCTTTCGAAAAGTGTCTATTTAGATCCTTTGCCCATTTTTTGATTGGATTGATTATCTTCCTTTTGTTAAGTTGTATGAGTTCCCTGTAAATGTTGGAGATTAAACCCTTATCGGAGATAACATTGGCAAATATGTTCTCCCATGCAGTGGGCTTTCTTGTTTTGTTGATGCTTTCTTTTGCTGTGCAGCAGCTTTTTATTTTGATGTAGTCCCATTTGTTTATTTTCTCCTTAGTCTCTCTAAGACAGTGGTCGGCAAACTCATTAGTCAACAGAGCCAAATATCAACAGTACAATGATTGAAATTTCTTTTGAGAGCCAAATTTTTTAAACTTAAACTTCTCCTAACACCACTTCTTCAAAATAGACTTGCCCAGGCCATGGTATTTTGTGGAAGAGGCACACTCAAGGGGCCAAAGAGCCGCATGTGGCTCACGAGCCGCAGTTTGCCAACCAGGGCTCTAGGATCTGTGTCTGTAAAGATATTGCTACAACATATGTCTGCTATTTTGCTGACTATGGAGTCCTGTAGGATTTTTATGGTTTCCCGTCTTACATTTAAGTCCTTTAACCATTTTGAGTTTGTTTTTGTGTATGGTGTAAGTTGGTGATCTAGTTTCATTTTTTTGCATGTATCTGACCAAATTTCCCAGCACCATTTATTAAAGAGACTGTTTTGACTCCATTGTATGCTCTTGCTTCCTTTGTCAAATATCAATTGAATATAATGGGTTGGGTCAATTTCTGGGTTCTCTATTTTGTTCCATTGGTCTATATGTCTGTTCTGTGTCAGTACCAGGCAGATTTGAGAACCATGGCTTGGTAATATAGCTTGATGTCTGGTATTGTGATCCCTCCAACTTTCTTCTTCTTTCTCAGGATAGCTGTGGCTATTCAGGGTCTTCTTTTATTACAGATTAATTTTTGGAGAGTTTGTTCTAGATCTTAGAAATATGCCATTGGTATTTTAATAGGCATTGCATTGAATCTATAGATTGCTTTAGGTAGTATGAATATTTTAATGATGTTGATTCTACCAATCCATGAACATGATATGTTCTGCCATTTGTTTATGTCTTCCTCTATCTCTTTTTCAATGTCCTGTAGTTTTCCGAGTACAGGTCTTTTACTTCCTCAGTTAAGTTTATTCCTAGGTATCTTAATTTTTTTTGGTTCAATGGTAAATGGGGTTTTTTATTTTGTTTTGTTTTTCATTTCCCTTTCTGTGAGTTCATTATTGGTGTATAAAAAGGCCATATTTTCTGGGTGTTAATTTTGTATGCTGCTATATTGCCAAATCCATTTATTGGGTCTAGTAGTTCTTTGATGGAGTCTTTGGGGTTTTCTATGTATAGTATCATGTGATCTGCAAATAAGGACAGTTTTACTTCTTCTTTTGCAATTTGGATGCCTTTTATTTCTTCTTCTTGTCTGATCGCTATGGCTAGTATTTCTAGTACTATATTGAACAGGGGTGGTGAAAGGGGGCATCCCTGTCTTGTGCCCGTTCTTAGGGGAAATTATTTTAGTTTTTGCACATTGAGTAAGATGTTGGCTGTAGGTTTGTCATATATGGCTTTTATTATGTTGAGGTATAATCCCTCTATTCCCACTTTGCTGAGAGTTTTTGTGAAAAAAAGGTGTTGGATTTTGTCAAATGCTTTTTCTGCATCAATTGATATGACTATGTGATTTTTGTCTCTCAGTTTGTTTATGTGATGTATCACATTTATTGATTTGCAGATATTGCACCATCCTTGCATCCACAAAATAAATCCCACTTGGTCATGGTGTATGATCTTTCTAATGTATTGCTGAATCTGATTTGCTAGAATTTTGTTGAGGGTTTTAGCATCTATGTTCATTAAGGATATTGGGCCTGTAGTTCTCTTTTTTTTTGTGGTATCTTTATCTGGTTTTGGGAATAGGGTAATGCTGGCTTCATAGAAAGAGCTTAGAAGGCTTCCTTCCTCTTGAATTTTTTGGAATAGTCTGAGGAGGATAGGTTTTAGTTCTTCTTTGAATGCTTGCTAGAACTCCCCTGTAAAGCCATCCAGACCAGGGCTTTTGTTTGCTGGAAGATTTTTGATCTCTGTTTCAATTTCTTCCATAGGTATAGGCCTATTTAGGTTTTTTCATTCTTCTTGGTTGAGTTTCGGGAGCTTTTATTTTTCTAAGAATATGTCTATTTCATCTAGGTTGTACATTTTGTTGGAATAGAGTTGTTCATAGTATTTTTTCATAATCATTTTTATTTCTGTGGGATCGGTTGTTACTTCAACTCTTTCATTTCTGATTTTGTTTATTTGGGTCTTCTCTCTTTGCTTCTTGGTGAGCTTGGCTAGAGGTTCATCATTCTTGTTTATCCTTTCACAGAACCAACTCTTGGTTTTGTTGATCTTTTGTATTTTTTTTTGGGGGGGGGTCTCTATGTCATTTATCTTCACTCTGATCTTTATTATTTCCTTCCCTCTTGGGCTTTTCTTGTTGCTCTCTTTCTAACTCTTTGAGTTGTAGGGTTAGATAATTTATTACCATTGTTTCTTGTTTTTGGTGGTAGGACTGTAGAGCTATGAACTTCCCTCTCAAGACTGCTTTCACTGTGTCCCGTAAATTTTGGATTGTTTTGTTTTCATTGTCGTTTGTTGCCCTGATGCTTTTCATTTCTTCTTTGATCTCTCTGGTAACCCTGTCATTGTTTAAAAGCATGCTATTTAGCTTCCAGGTGTTGGATTTTTTTCATTTTTTTATTGTTGTTTATTTCTTGTTTTATGCCACCAAATAAAGGTGACTACCAGGGAAAAGAGAATTGGTGGATAAGAAAAGAAAAGATTGCAAAAATGAGAAGATGCTTGATATGATTTCTATCTTCTTGAATTTGAAGAGACTTTGCCTGTGCCCCAACATATGGTCTACTTTGAAAATGACCCATGTGCACTTGAGAAGAATGTATATTCTGTGGCTTTGGGGTGAAATGTTCTGAAAGTGTCAATTAATTCCATCTGACCTAGTGTGTCATTTGATATTTCTTTGAAGATTTTATGTTTAGAGGTTTTGTCCAGTGGTGTTAATGTGGTATTAAAGTCCCCTACTATGACTGTATTGCTGTCAATCTCTCCCTTGATATCATCCAGAAGTTTGTGTGTTTTTTTATGTATTTGGGTGCTCCTGTATTGGGTTGCTTATGTGTTTACCAGAGTTATATCTTCTTGTGGGATTGTTCCCTTTAGTATTATGAAGTGGCCTTCCTTATCTCTTGTTATGTCCTTCACTTTGATATCTAATTTGTCAGCTATAACTATTGCTACCCCAGCTTTTTTTTTTTTTTCATTTCCATTCACCTAAAGTACCTTTTTTCATCCCTTCACCATCAGTCTGTGTGAGTCCTTTTTTTCTGAGGTGGGATTCCTGTAGACAGCAGATATATGGGTCATGTTTTCTTATACACTCCACTACCCTATGTCTTTTGATTGGGGCATTTAACCCATTTACATTTAAAGTTATTATTGATAGGTACTTGTTTGTCACCATTTCTTTTTTTACCCCTGTGTTCCTTCTTCACTTCCTATTTCTTCTTTTTACAGCAGACCCTTTAGCATTTCTTGCATTGCTGGTTTGGTGGTAATAAACTCACTTAGTCCTTTTTTGTCTGTGAAGCTCCTGATTTCACCCTCAATTTTGATTGATAGCCTTTCTGGGCATGGTATTCTTGGATTCAGACCCTTCCTTTGCATGACTTTGTATATTTCATTTCATTCCCTTCTGGCCTGGTGTGTTTCTGTTGAGAAATCAGTCACTAGTCTGATGGGGGATCCTTTGTAGGTAAGTTTCAGTCTCTCTCTGGCAACTTTCAATATTCTTACTTTGTCATTGGTGTTTGCCAATTTAATTATACTGTGCCTTGGCATCGGTCTTTTGGGGTTCATTTTGTTTGAGCCTCTGTGAGCTTCTTGGTTTTGTGTGTTTTTTCTTCCCTATATCAGGGAAGTTTTCTGTCACTATTTCTTCAAACAGGTTTTCTAGTCCTTGCTCAGTTTCTTCTCCTTCTGGCACCCCTATTATGCAGATGTTGTTTCGTTTCGTGTTCTCCAAAGTTCCCTTAGGCCCTCCTCTTGTTTTTTAAGTTTTTTTTCTAGAAGCTGCTCTGCTTGGGTGTTTTTCCTACCTTGTCTTCTAGCTCACCTGTGTTGTTCTCTGCTTCTTCTAGTCCACTGTTGATGCTTTCTCTTGAGTTCTTTATTGCAATTATGTCATTTTTCATTTCTTCATGTTTCTTCTTCATTTTCTCTCGGTTCTTACACATATTGTTGAATTTGTCTTCCATTCTTTTCAGTGACCTTATGACCATTTCTCTGAATTCTTTCTCTGACATATTTATTTCCTCCATTTCATTTACTTCCTTTTCTGGTGATGCCTGCTTTTCTTTCATATGCGGGTTGTTTCTTTGTTTTCCCATGATCTTTCTTCTCCGGGTATCTGGTTATGTAGCTCTCTCTCTCTCTCCTGCATTATTTAAAGGCACAAAATACTACACAACAAGGAACAACGCACAAGGCACTGAACAGAAATGTATTCATGATACTAATAACTCCAAATAAAGGTGACCACCAGGGAAAAGATAATTAAGGGATAAGAAAAAAAAGGAGTGCAAAAATGATATTGAGAAAAGGAAAAAAGTAAGAAAGAAAAGAAAGAAAATAAAAAAGAAGGGGGGGAACTATTTATATGGGGAGAAAACTCCAATAGAGCAGCCATTAATCCCAAAAAAATGCAAACAATAAATACCTAGAGATGAATGCAAACTACAAACAACAACTAATAACAAATGAGGAGAGGAAAAGCAGAAGCAAAAAACAAACAAAAACAAAAAGAAAAAACAAAAAAACAGAAACAATCACACAAACACAAGAAAAACAATCTAACCAACAATCAAGCAAACAACATCAATAGTACAGAGAAAAAGCAAGGCCAATTAAAACAAAATAAAACCAAAAACCCAGAACTAAACAAAACAAAACAAAACAAAACAAAACAATTAGAACAACAAACAAACAAACAAAAAAAAAGGGCAGAGAGAAAAAAATTTGGATAGTGAAGAAAGAGAAGAGAGAGGTGTGTATGGACTTAGAGCAGGGGATAGGAAATTAGATATATAAGTAGGGTGAATTTTTAACAGGGGGTAAAAAGAAAGAATAGGAAAATCTAAAGCAGGAATAGTATAAGAGAAACAGGACAACAAAAGGGGAAAAGTGAGGGAGAGAGTGTATGCATAAAGGTAAAGTTGAGATACAGTAAAATGATGCTAAAGGAAAAATGAAAATAGAATGTAGAACACTAATCCCAAAATAAAATAAAGAGAAAATAAAATGACACTTTTTTAAAAAAAATGGTAAAATTGCAGTAGTAATAATACTGATTAAAAATAAGAATATAATAATTAAAAGGGTAAAATCAAGTGAGGAAAAAATTAGTTTCTTAAGTAAAAGATGAAAAAATAAAAGTGTGCAGTATTGAAGGTCATTCACTTCCTCTACTGTTCTGTTTGGCATACCTGTTTCCTGTCCAGTAGTTCCTTGCGTTCCACTGCTCCTCTGCATTGTAAGCCACAGTCCTGATTTTCCAGCAGGCCATATTTCTTTGTTTCTTAGACTCCTTTATTTGTGTTTACACAAGAGTCAATTTGTGATTCAACCCCTGGGTGGCAGTGTTTCTGGATTGACCTCCACAGCTATAAGTCCTCTCTAGCCAATATTTATATTTTGTTTTCCCTGTCCCACGTAATACTGGCTTGGGAGAATGGACTGCCCCAGAGCTGGTTCTCTGATTGTTACTCCCACTCTGTTCCCCAGGTTCCACAAAAACAACTTTCCCCTGCAGTCTCTGAGAGTGTCCCCAATTGTGTGATTCTATGTACTGGGCTTAGTAATCAAAAGCAAGGATTTAAAGAGAAAAAAAGAGCCAGAGTAAGTGAGCAAACTTGCGACTTTTACCCTTCGGCACTGCACGCAACTCTGCTCATGTCTCTGTGCACGTCTTTTTTCCCCTGGCACTAAGCAGCTGGCAAACTGGTAAAATTTCAGGCTGCTTTTTTGCGCCCAGTCCAGCTATGGGTTAATTTTTAGAGTTCCCTTCTGCTAGCAGCCCAGTGGATCCCCTCCACATTCATGGATCACACTAGCCCCAAAGGCCATGGATTTTGTGGGGCGCAGACTTCCCCCAAACCTCTAGATCCCATTGTGTGCATTTGTCTCTCCAGCCTGGATCACAGACCTCACCTTTTCCTATGCAAAATATGATCTCTCCATGAGAAGGTGCAGAGCTCATCCTAGTCCATGTATTCGCGCTGCTTGAGATCCGGTATTCCTAGGTTTGCAGCTGTTCCCTGGGTGTTGTGGTTGTAGAGTCCCAGGATGTATAGCTTCTGATAACAGCCACTCTCCCCTTCAAGATGTCATGGTCTCTGCACCAGAGCCAGTTGCTCCAGGAGAGATTTCAGCAGCAGTGGAGGCTGCCTGGTCAGGGGAGCCAGGTCCGGCAATCCCTAACAGTCTCTTGAGTATAGCTGTCCCTCACCCACAAATACACACTCCCCATATGTCCACACACTTTCCTTTTGTTCTGTCACTCACACACTATCTTGCAGTCTGCCTTCCCTTCGGCAGCCATCTTCCCAGGCTCTCACTGTTATTTTTAACAAATTTTAGTGAATAGGCCATATGTTGGAAAAAATACTGTAGTAATTTCACTAACATAAATAACTATTACATATGTAAAACTACAGTCTACATATTTAAATCCAAGAGTTACCACTTGTAACCAGTTTTTGGCTAATGTTTAGCATGTGATCACTTCACATTGCACATAGTAATTGGTTCTGTTGTTGTATGCTCTTTCTGTAGCAGTTTTGTTTGTTAACCCTCACAAGAGGATATTTTTTTCATTGATATTTTGAGAGAGTAGAAGGGAGTGTGGGAGAGAGGAAGAGAGGGGGAGAGATAGTTAAACTTTGATGTGGAGAGACACATAGACTGGTTGCCTCCTGCAAGAGCCCCGGCTGGGGCTGGGGATCAAACCTACAACCCAGGTACAGGCCCTGGATTGGGAATTGAACCAGGACCCTTTGGTGTGGGGGGCTGATGCTCTAACCATTTAGCTACACCAGCCACGGCTTTCTGCAGCAGTTTTAATACTTGCTGGTTGATGTTTCGATGTGCACCCAGTTTACTCATAGTGACTGGTGGTACATGCATTTACTAGACCTATTCAGTATAAATTTAAAGTTATGTACTAGTATGTACAGTAAAATACATCATTGTAACCATAACCTTAAAATATGGACAAATGAAAAAGAGTCAATTTAATGCTAAATGTAAAATTAGAAGTCTTACCCTAGCCGGTTTAGCTCAGTGGATAGAGCATTGGCCTGGGGACCCAAGGGTCCCAGGTTCAATTCTGATCAAGGGCACGTACCTTAGTTGCAGGCTCTTCCCCAGCCAGGCCCTGGTCAGGGCTGGTGTAGGAGGCAACCAGTCAATGTGTTTCTCTCACATCAATGATTCTCTCTGTCTTTCCCTCTCTCTCCTCCACTCGCTCTAAAAATCAATGGGAAAATATCCTCGGGTGAGGGTTAACAAAAAAATAAGATTAGAAGTCTTACAAAAGTCTGTGTCTTATATATGGGAGCAATAGTGCATAAGAAAATCAAGCTGTATCAGAAATTTAAATAAAACAAGGACAAGATAAGAAAAAATAAATAAATAATATGTGATGTAATTGAAACACCAATCTCAGAAAGCATGAATTCAGCACTTGGAACTGCAGTTGAAGAAGCATTGCTAAAGTGGTATGCACAACAACATACTTCTGGGGTTCCAGTTTGGGCAGTTGAATTGAAATCTGCAGCAATTAAATTAGCAATTCAATCATATGAACACACCATTCAAAGCAAATAATAGATGACTGCAGCTTCCACAAAAGGCACAGCATTATGAACAAATTAATTTAGGGCAAAGCTTAGAGTGCTCAACAGAAGATATTGAACCATTTAGCCAAAAATTAATAGAATGAATAAATTAAAAAATGCTATAATAGTCTCAGATTTAAAATGCTGACAAAACTGGTTTATTCTTATGTTCTGTGACTGAAAACACATAAGCCTCCAAATATGAAAAAAAAAAAAAAAATGACACCTGGAAGAAAAATCATCAAGGACAGGATCTCTGGGCTGCTTAGTGCCAATGCCAGTAGATAGCACACTAGTAAATTGACATTTGTAATTGTTGGCAAATTTTGTAAACCTAGATTTTTAAAAAAATATAATGAGTCATTGGTCCATTTTGTATTATAACTCTAAAAAGACATGGTTCAACTCACCCATTCTGAAAGACTGGTTTTTAAAGAATTTGTACCTGAAGTCAGGAAATTTCAAGGCGAAGACCTTGGAATACCACCAAAAGATGTGAAATGTTTGTTGCTTTTAGATAATGTTCCTGCTCATCTATTAAAAAGTATTTTATGTTCAAAAGATGGGAAATTTAGATGTATGTATTTTGCTAAAAAATACAGCATCACTTATCCAGCCCATGGATTTAGGGGATAGTTCTGGCAACGAAATGAATATACCGCAAAAAGTTTTGAGGAAGTAATGGTTGTATTGCAGGATGAAGATAATGAAGAAGAAACAAGAAGAGAGTGTACCTTATAAAAGCTAAAGAGTTACAGTTTAAGGTTGGCAATTTTTAATTTTGCTGCAGCATGGAAAAGTGCAGTCCTGGCCAATATTGGTCAGTGGTTAGAGCACTGCCCCATGCACCAAAGGGTCAAGGGCTCTATTCAAGGTCAAGGCATGTACCTGAGTTGCAAGTTCCACCCCCACCCCGGTCTGGGCAAGTACAAAAGACAACCAATGGCTGTGACTCTCTCACATTGATATCTTTCTCTCCTCTGTCTCCCCTCCTTTCTTTCCACTCCCTCTAAAAAGCAATGGAAAAAATATCTTCAGTGAGGATTAAGAACAACAAAAACGAAAAAGTGAAAGTGCAAACATTAGAAAATGGTTGCAAGAATTTGCTTGACAACAATGATGCAGACTTGGATTTAGAAGGGGTAGAGGTACTGATTATTGTAGGACAGTACAGAATATTGATGTAGAAGAAGTAGCTGAGGAAGATGTTTTACTGTGGTTTGAAGAAGATGGTGACCCTGGGTGTCATGTCATGACTGAAAGTGAAAATGCCGATGAGGTTATGACTTTGGAAGATCAGGATGGGAGTGAAGGTAATGAGAAAGAAGAAACAACATGCCCCAAAATAAAGTTATCAGTGATTAGATCACATCTCCATGATATAATAACATTTATTTACATTTCATCAGATAAGAAAATTCAGCTTTATTACACTCTTTTTTTTTTTTTGTAATTTTAGGGAGTTAATTATAAAAAAAAAAACACAGCAGAGTTCAAAAGTTCAAACAAAACTTGATAGATTTTTCAAAGCAGGATTAGCTAAAGCAAGAGACCTGTCATCCAACATTAAGTTTTGAAGCTTCAAGAAATCCACAGTGGAGAAACCAAGATGGCGGCATAGGTAAACACCTAAACTGCTGCCTCGCACAACAATTTCAAAACTACAACTAAAAGACAGAACGGACACCATCCAGAACCACAGGAAAGCTGGCTGAGTGAAAATTCTACAACTAGAAGGAAAGAGAAAAGCTCACAGAGAATTGGAGGTATGGCAAAGGGTCTTTGTGCGCGCAGAGAGGAAGGGCGGCTGAAAGCCTGGCTGACTTTCTCTGGCGGAAGGGGGAAGGAAGCCTCCGACCGCACTGAACCCCAGTTCTGACTGCACTGAACCCCAGTTCCGGGCGAACCCCTGGGGACACACGCTCTTACGGGGGGAGTCTGGACTCTCGGGCGGAGACTCGGGAGCCAGGGAAGGCGGAGGACTGAAAGTGCGCACGCGCGCGCGCCAGTGCGCACAAAGGCTGCGGAAGTTGCCACAGGCTTTCCCTAGTGGAAGGGAGTCAGAGGATTCTGACTGCACTGAGCCCCAGTTCTGACTGCAGTGAACCCCAGTTCCAGGCGAGCCCCTGGGGACCCACGCTCTTGTGGGGGGAGTCTGGACTCTCAGGTGGAGACTCGAGCTGGGGAAAGCGGAGGACTGAAAGCGCACATGTGCGCAAGGGCAAGGCTGACAGGAAGCCAAGACTGAGACTCCACCCCATCCAAGCTGAGCACAGAGCCTATTGCAATTTAGCAAGTCTAATCCTATAGGGCTGTCTCCAGCACCGAACTTCTCCCAGCATAGACACAGCTGATCCTTATAGCCAACTGACCCGGAGGTCAATTCTTCCCAGTGATACCAACAACAATAAAGACTTAATTACAACAAGGCTGTACACACAGTCCACAAAGGGGTGCACCAAGAGTGTCTACCTCAGGTTAACTGGGGAAGCAGACCCACTGGGCCTTATTGGAAACCTAGCACAAATATCTACCTTACCAACTCAGGGAATCAGTGAAAATGCGGGGTCAAAGAATCAGATCACAAACGAAAGAAATGGAGGAAAACAAACGACTGGATATAGAATTCAAAACCACGGTTATAAGACTTTTTAAGAATATCCTAGAAAAGGCCGATAAATATAACAAGACCCTCGAAGATATGAAAAAGGACCAACTAGAAATTAAACATACACTGACTGAAATAAAAAATATTATACAGAGACCCAGAAACAGAATAGAGGAACACAAGAATCAAGTCAAAGAATTGAAATACAAAGAAGCAAAAAACACTCAACCGAAAAAGCAAAAAGCAAAAAAAAAAATCCAAAAAGTTGAAGATAATGTAAGAAGACTCTGGGACAACTTCAAGCGTACCAACATCAGAATTATGGGGGTGCCAGAAGAAGAGAGAGAGCAAGATACTGAAAACCTATTTGAAGAAATAATGACCGAAAACTTCCCCCACCTGGTGAAAGAAATAGACTTACAAGTCCAGGAAGCCCACAGAACCCCAAACAAAAGGAATCCAAAGAGGACCACACCAAGACACATCATAATTAAAATGCCAAGAGCAAAAGACAAAGAGAGAATATTAAAAGCAGCAAGAGAAAAACAGTTAATTACCTACAAGGGAGCACCCATACGACTGTCAGCTGACTTCTCAACAGAAACTATGCAGGCCAGACGGGAGTGGCAAGAAATTTTCAATGTGATGAATAGCAAGAACCTACAACCAAGATTACTCTACCCAGCAAAGCTATCATTCAGAATTGAAGGGCAGATAAAGAGCTTCACAGATAAGAAAAAGCTGAAGGAGTTCATCACCACCAAACCAGTATTATATGAAATGCTGAAAGGTATTCTTAAAGAAGAGGAAGAAGAAAAAAGTAAAGAGAAAAATTATGAACAACAAATACATATCTATCAACAAGCGAACCTAAAAATCAAGTGAATTAAAAACCTGAGGAACAGAATAATCTGGTGAATATAATAGAATCAGGGGCATAGAAAGGGAGTGGACTGATAATTCTCAGGGGGAAAGGGGTATGGGGGGTTCATGAAGAGAATGGACAAAAATCATACACCTATGGATGAGGACAGTGGGGGGGAGGTAAGGGCAGAAGGTGGGGTGGGAAATGGGTGGAGGGGAGCTATGGGGGGAAAAAGGAGAAATAATTGTAATAATCTGAATAAAGATTTATTAAAAAAAAAAAAAAAAGAAGAAATCCACAGTTTGTGGCTACCTGTAGAGGGCTTGGCTGTGCCTGGGATGGTGCTAAGCTGTGCTTCAGGGCTAGCTTATCAGCTGCAGGGGCCCAGGGATGGGTCACCAAAAGTCCCAAGGCACCTCAGGTTCTGCCTCCACTGGACTCTGCCTTCTAGGCAGCTGTCGGACTTAGTCGCTGAAAAGCTGTTTTTGAAATAGCTTTTGGTGGAATCAAAGAATGAGACCTCTGAGTCTCACATGAGTGGGAGATGCCATTCAGATTTCAGGGGAGATGTTGGATGTGTTCCCCTGTCTCAGAGCCACTTGTCTGAGTCTGTCATGGAATATTTTCTGGACCTCTGCAGGGTGAAGCCCCTTGTATGCAGTCCAGTGGGATCTTCCAGAAGCCTGGAGTTTCTATCAGCTCTCCCATGAGAGGGAGCATCAGTCAAATTCCCAGGAGAGTGGAGGCAGTGGCCCCACCTCAAAGCCAGTCATTGATGCCCCCTAAGATTGTTCAAACTTGTAGGCTTGACCTCTGCTGCAGTGACCTCAGCAGGGTGGGACAAGTAGAATTCCTGAAGGTGGGGCAAGTTGTATCTCCTTGTTCAAGTAGAGTATATGGGACTTTATGCAAGGCATCCCTTGAGTTAAACTTAATGGTGTAGGTGTTCAGACATTAAATAGTTGATAGCAAAGAGACTACTCTAAGCAAGCAGGAACAAGGTAGGCATTATCATCTGACCTTATATTAATACTAGGAGCCTAGTGCGTGAAATCATGCAGCCTGCCCACCCACCCACCCGCCATCCTGCCTTGACACCTGAACCTCTCCACACAGAGCTCCAGCGTGCCTGGCCCAGCCCCTCAACCTCTCTGGCTTTCTCTGGCAGCTTCAAGCCCCGCCCTCAGCCCCTCAAGTCACCTCGGGCTGGTCCCGCCTTCTCTGGGCACCTGCCCACTTCCGCCCTGTCTCCAGAGCTACGCAGTGGGTCCACCACATCATGGCGCCAGAGGAGAGCATGGAAACCTCCCGCCTACTGTGCTGTGCTCCTTCCCCAGGAAGGTGAGTGGTGGGGCACTTTGAGTGCAAGTGGTGAGTGGCAAAGGACTGGTGAGGGGGTTGCTACAGGCTCTCACCCCCGCCCTCCTGGGCATGGGCCTCCTCCAGGTACCTCCCCACTTCCACCCCGTCTCTGGGAGCAACGCTCTGCCATGGGTGTGCAGGCAGCCTCCTCCTTAGCGGTCATGACTGTGACACCGTTAGGACTAATTAGCATATTACCTCTTTATATAGAGAGATAGTTCTGCTGGAGGAATTACACCACACAAAAATATGCAGTTGCAAATCACACAACACACTTTATTACTTACAAGGTTCCTGGTGCCGTGGGCTCAGGCTTAACAGGGTCCCCAGGGAAGAGTGGTGTCCTCTGCAGGCAGAAGTGGATCTGACTTTGGGTGGTTGGCTGTCTGGTTGGGTCAAGACAGCAGGAGGAGGGTGACTGAAGTCTCACGATTGGAGGTTCAGCCGTTCTGCCATCTGGCATGGAGCAAGGCAGTGTGGAGCATGGATCAAGAGAGGATGATCAATATGAAAACATGCTCAAAGTCACTAATCATCTGAGAGATGCAAATCAAAACAACAATGGGGTACCATCTCACACCTTTCAGAATGGCTATCATCAACAAATTAACAAATGACAAGTGTTGGTGAGGATGCGGAGAAGAAGGAACCCTTGTGCACTGCTGCTGGGAATGCAGACTGGTACAGCCACTGTGGAGAACAGTATGGAGTTTCCTCAAAAACTAAAAATGGAACTCCCATTTGATCCCGTAATCCCACTTCTAGGAATATATCCCAAGAAACTAGAAACACCAATCAGAAAAGATATATGCACCCTTATGTTCATATTGGCAGAATTCACCATAGCTAAGATTTGGAAACAGCCTAAGTGCCCATCAGCAGATGAGTGAATTAAAAAACTGTGGTACATTTACACAGTGGAATACTACACTGTGGTAAAAAAGAAGGAATTCTTACCATTTGCAACAGCATGATGGAACTGGAGAGCATTATGCTAAACAAAATAAGCTAGTCAGAGAAAGATAAATATAACATGATGTCACTCATTTATGGAATACTAGAGGCCCGGTGCATGAAACTCATGCACGGGTAGGGTCCCAAGGCCTGACCTGGGATCAGGGTCGATCTTCCCTGGCTGCCAGCAGCCGGCCCTGCCCCCTGCCACTAGTAGCCCTCTGTGTATGTGGCAACCAGCAGGGCAATCAGGCCCTGGCACCACCCACATCCACTGCCACCCACCCTCGGTTCCTGGTTCCCCATCGGGCGATCACAGCCTGCCAGCCAGGGGGAGGAACTGAGAGGTTGGCCATTCCACCCACTCACGGGTCCCACCCCCTGTTGCCGCTGGTCTCCCTCTGTGTGTGGGGGACGACCAGTGGGGTGATCAGGGCCTGTGGGCTAGGGGCAGCTCCTACGTTGAGGGTCTGCCCCCTGGTGGTCAGTAAGCATCATAGCTGACTGGTCAATTTCCATATTACGCTTTTATATATATCGATAATGAACAATATAAACTGATGAACAAAAACAGATCCAGAGACAGAGAAGCATCTATCAGACCGTCAAACCTCAGAGGGAAGGTAGGGGAGGGTGGGGGTAAGGGGGAGTGATCAACCAAAGCACTTGTTTGCATGCATATAAGCCTAGCCCAGTGGTCGGCAAACTCATTAGTCAACAGAGCCAAATATCAACAGCACAACGACTGAAATTTCTTTTGAGAGCCGAAAACCAACTTCTGTGCATGGGCCACGAAGTTTCAATCTCACTGTGCGTGAGTGGTATTTTGTGGAAGAGCCACATTCAAGGGGCCAAAGAGCCACATGTGGCTTGCAAGCTGCAGTTTGCCTACCACTGGCCTAGCCAATGGACACAGACAACAGGGGGTTGAGGGCGTGAGTGGGAGGGATAAGGATACATATGTAATACCTTAATCAATAAAGAAAAAAAAATCTATGTAAAAAAAAAAGAGAGGACAATCAAAATGTCTGAAGTCAGGGACCCGTTTTTTAAGCCTGTTCTATCCCATGGCAGTCCAGGTGGCTATCAGTAACATACGTCATCACACAAGTGTTAATCAGAGTACAAGCTGGTTATCAATTACAATGTCACTCAGAAGGTGTCTATCAGGTTTATATACATCATTCCTCAGGGTAGCATTCAGCTGTGGTCTTATCTATATGGTGCACCTAGGGCTTGGCCAGAGTGCTCATTCCCTGTGCTCTTTAATATGTCACATAAGTATTTAACAAAAAATAATTTTTCTGAATTTCCTATAACACTCTAATTATTTTCTATTGCTATAACATTGTAACACTCTCTACTTATTTCCTATCATTATCACTATTGCTATGACACCCCCAGAGTGGGTATTTGCCTTTCTCAGGCTGTTGCTGCTGGGAGGGGCTTGCACAACTCAGGAAAAATGGCTACTGAGGTATGGGGAGAGGATGACTGATGGCAGGTCCCCCAGCCACCACTTTTCCATGTCTCCTCCCAATGTTTCCCACTCCAGCCTCTCCTCAGGCAACTCCAGTATATATAGCCCTCTCTCCACCAAAGCCTCCTGCAAATGAAAATCCTGTTCTCTGTGTTGTGTGTGTATGTGTATATGTGTGTGCATGCATGTGTGCACGGGCATGTTTTTCTTTTTTCTTTAAGTGGCTTTATCTCTGACCGGCTCAGACTCTCCCAGGTGGCTAGAAGAACGCCACCTTTCATGACTGGATGTTACTTGGGCTATCGTTCTGGGCTCTGGTGCTCTGGGCTGGGGATCCCACCTGGGGTCCATACCTCACTCTTCTCAGGGACCCCTCTCTGCCCCCTGCAGCTGAGATGTCTCTCCTCACCCTTGGCTGGCCTGCCACCAATGGGAGCTGAGCCAACCCCTCTTGTGACCCTGCCCTTCCTGCTGGAGGCAGTTAGACAGACATAAACAGAGCAAGGACAATGAGCCAGGTACAGAAGGTCACCAGGATAGAAAGCCCCAGGTGGCTAATAATGGAAAATCAACTGTAGGGTAGACTTTGCCCCCAGGGTGACTTTTCTTCCCCTAGCATATCACTGGTCATGAGGTTTGGACCCCCTCATCTTTCATCCCTAGAGATCACATCTATGCCTCAGTTGTATTTCCACTCCAGGCCCAGATAAGCAACGAAACCAGCCACACTTGATGTCAGGACCAGCTCCATGTAATAATAAGCCCCTGCCCTGGTGCTAGCCAATCAATCAGTAGAGACCACACCCTGAAAGGACATACCTAGAAAACTATTGAGCATTCTATTAAGATCTTTCCCTGGGACCAACCCTAAAATCTCCACCCTTAAAACCCTTAGGATGGAGGACCCAGTGTGCTCTCCTTCCTGGGAGCATGCCAAGCTCCAGTCCCAGCCCTACCATCTTTGGAGAAACCGTTCCATTAGTTTGTAACAGTGGACCAGGGAGTAGCCCTTGGGGTGCTCACCCACACCTGGGAGAAGGGGGAAAGACAACCTGTGACCTTCATTTCCCAGCTCCTTGATTCCATTTCCAGAGAATGGCCTGAATGTGTACAGACTGTGGGGGCTACTGCCTTACTGGTAGAGGAAAGCAGGAAATTAACTTTTGGAGGAGCTTTAATAGTAAGCACTCCACATCAGGCCAGGAGTATAATAAATCAAAGAACCAGGAGAATCCCGAATTTTAAAATATGAGACTATATTATTAGAAAGGGATGATTTGGTTTTGACCACTGATGCCTGCCTGAACCCCACCAGTTTCCTATGGAAAAAGAGGAAAACCAGAAGCATCCAAACACAGCTGTCTACACATCATAAAATACCAAACTAAGGTAAGGGCCAGACCTGTGTGAGGTCCCACTACATGACGAATGCATGTAAATGCTTAGGACAATACCTGGCAAGTAGCACTCAGTAAGTATAAACTATTGTTACACTTCTTACTAAGGTAAAGTCACCAACACTATGTTCAGTAAGGTCTGACTCATATTTTTGTTTTCAGTTCTAAAATAAATTTTATCTAAGGTCTCCTGCCTTCCATGTTCAGGCCATTGGTTACCTCTTCATCTGTCCTTGATCACTTCTTGCTGTTATGTCACATTCTGTTTCCATTCAATTGTTTGTTATACCCTAACCCACTGTTTGCTGTACAAGGAGGGTGTTTTCGGTAGAAATTCAAAAAGGAGAAAATTTGATGACACACAGTAACAGAAGTAGCTGAGCTAAGATGGAGAAAGATTACCAGGCTTTCATCATGTAGTCCAGCAAGGTGGGTATTCAGTTCTTAGGGAACCTGCCACTGGTATTTCCAACTCAGAAGCATGATTTTGTCAGCCCACTGCAAATATATATCCCTCTGAAAATCAAATTCACAAACTTATAATATTAGCTAAATGGTGGCCCCAAAGATGTCAGGTTCTAATCCTTGGAACCACATCTAGCACACAAGAAATGAAGAAAAAAAGAAGTTTGTTGCATTCATCTTAACTATGAAGTAATCTTCTTCATATGATTTTTAGGACAGCAAGCCAAATTAAATATTAACCATATTACAGTGCATGGCCAAATGTTCTCCCTCAGACTTTGTTTCCTACTACCTTGCTAGTCTTCTATGTCTTTCAGAACACTTCCTACCATCTCCACTTGTTCCTCACACTTGCTTCTTCTCACAGCTTCCCCACACACCCATGCCCTGCAGCTTGTGCCCCAGCTGGCTGCCTGCCAATTCAAAGGCTTCTGTGGACCACCAGTTTTTCATCTACTGCTCAACAGCTGCCTTCTTCCCCATCACCCATAAGGAAACAGCTCTCAAAAATCTCTAATATAGGTGCTTCTGACACTTGGAGTTTGCCTGAAATATTGCTATTTCTAAAAAATCAAAATAAACAATTATAAAAACCCATTAATTTTTAAAATATTAAATTTGGGATCACTCCTTTTCATTTGCATGCTAATGGACTCTAAAATGTCTCTTCAAGACTAATGGTCATGGAGATTAAATTTTCAGGAGAAAGAGCATTAAATAAGAATATGCAGCATAATTAATTAAAACCGAACAGAGAGATAAGACAGTCTACAATACTAAATATATAGGAAAAGTTATCTATCACAGTAAAGAAAGAACATTGAAGTGGTACTTCCTATGACTAATTCTTCTCCCTAGAATCCTTTAACCTGTTTCAATATACATACAGCATAAATAATGTATATTGTGTAAAGTGGCAGATAAGCCTTGAAAACAAGTGTTGTGTGAAATTTCTAACTAAAATCTATAATGCAGAGTTGCAGCATCTTTATGTGTAGTTGAATCCTTATAGTTATTATGTCCACTTAAATTGCTCAATAGCTGTCATGAAATTAGTCAGCATTAGGTCTCAACATTCCACTTTCCTATATTTTAATGGATTTTTATCTCCATTAGCATCTTTTAGAGACTTTAAAGGGTTAGGGATACATTTTTGTTCTACTACTTGATAATATTTTCACTTGGTTGACTATTACATATCTCAAACTTCACATATCCAAAACTGAAATTCTGACTTCCTCCCACCAAAAGCAAGCAAAAACTTTCTCCAGTCATAGCCTCCCTCTTTTCAGTGAATGGAAATTCAACTTTTAGTATTTCAAGTCCAAAACCTTGCAGTCATCTTTGACTCCTATTTTATTCTCATACCACACATCTGTCAATGTAAGAAACATTCAAACCTGTGAAGAATGTTTGTCAGTTTATTTGAACCAAATTTCTGGGAAGCAGAATATCAACATACTAGTGGCCTGGTGCATGAAATTCGTGCACTGGGGCGGGGGAGGAGGGTGTCCCTCAGCCTAGCCTGCACCCTCTCACAATCTGAAACAGTTGGCTCCCAACACTCACCTGCCTGCCTGCCTGATTGCCCCTAACTGTTTCTGCCTGGCAGCCTGATCACCCCATAACCATTCTCCTGCCAACCTGATCAACGCCTTACTGCTCCCCTGCTGGCCCAATTGCCCCCAACTGCCCTCCCCTGCTGGCCTGGTCACCTCTAACTGCACTCTCCTGCTGACCTGGTCTCCCCCAACAGCCCTCCCCTGCAGGCCTGGTTCCCCCCAACTGCCCTCCCCTGCTGGCCTGGACCTTCCCAACTGCCCTCCTCTGCTAGCCTGGTCATCCCTAATTGCCCTCCCCTACAGGCCCGGTCCCCCCCAACTGCCTTTCCCTGCAGGCCTGGTTGCCCCCAACAGCCCTCCCCTGCAGGCCTGGTTCCCCCCAACTGCCCTCCCCTGCTGGCCTGGGCCTTCCCAACTGCCCTCCCCTGAAGGCCTGGTCATCCCTAATTGCCCTCCCCTGCAGGCCTGGTCACCCCTAACTGCCCTCCCTGCAGGCCTGGCCCCCTTCCCCCAACTCCTCTCCCTTCCCTACAGGCCCGGTCACCCCCAACTGCCCTCCCCTGCTGGCCATCTTGTGGCGACCATCTTGTGACCACATGGGGGTGGCCATCTTGTGCGAAGGCATGACAATTAATTTGCATATTACCTCTTTATTATATAGGATTGGGATAATGCTCCAGAGAATAACAGTTTTTTTACCTTATTTTATACATTATAATCAAAGGAGAAGATGTAAGTGGGTCACATGAAACCCTTTGGTGATAGATTAGGGAGGGGAGAGAATGCAAAGCAGGGGCGGAGGGACCTCTGGGAAGGATTGGGATAAAAAATAAAATGATGAACACATACTTCTTTACTTAGGTGAGTGCAGGATAGTTAACAGTCAACAACTGACTTGGTAACAATGACAGGGTATGTGTGGTCTCCACTCTGGTTCTGTGCCTTTGCTTTGAGGAGTCCAAAAGAAGGGAAATCACTTTGTTTTTGCAAAGGTATGTTTATCAGGTATGTTATCCTAGATGCAAAAAGACAACAGACAGGCTCAGTTAAGTTAAAGATTGACCTTTGTTAGGGAAAAATATAGCCTTAAAACATGACTATCCACCATGAATTGCCTTTAGTTAAAAACTTTCAATTTCAGACCATCCTATGTGGTTACTTTAGGTCTCTGAGTTTATAAGACCACCACACTGGCCTCACCTGACTTATCAGGTTTAGTATGTGGCCCCTTTTTGTTTACACATGCAATCTATTTTCTCTACTTTCTAAATATATTCAGAATTTAATCACTTCCTCCCTATCCACTTGTACCACTATGGCCCGAGCCACCATCTTCTCTGGCCTATATATGACCTTCAATAGCCCTCTGTTGTTCCTCACATAGCATCCAGAAATATTATATTAAAGTATAAGTCAGACCATGCCCTACCTTTGCTAAAAACTCGGCAATGCCCCTCTTCTCACCCAGAGTAAAAACCAAAGTCAAAATCCTCCCAATGCCCAATGTATTACTTTACTGGGGCTATAGTAACAAAATACCACACAAACTGGATGGTTCAAACACAGAAATGCATTGTCTTCATTCTAGAAATTAAGAATCAAGGTGTCCGCAGGATTGGTTCTTTCTGAAGGCAGTGTGGGAGAGTCTGTTCTATGTTGCCCCCTAGTTCCTGGGAGTTTGCTAACTATCTTTGGTGTTCCTTGGCTTATAGAAGCATCACTCCAGTCTGTGCCTTCATCTTCACATGGTGTTCTCCCTGTCTGTGTTGGTTTCCAAATTTCTCCTCTTTAGAAAGACACCAGTCATATTGGATAAGGGGCTCACTAACTCCAGCATGACCTCATCTTATTACATTTTCATGACTCTATTTCCTAATAAGGTTACATCCTGAAGTACTGGGGGTTAGAACTTTAATATATGAATTTGGGGGATACAGTTCAATTCATGACACTCCACAGGACCCACAGGATCTGATTTCAGACCCCTTCATTTCTCTGACCCAACCCTGCCTGTCTCCCACTTCAGCTATACTTGTATCCTGCTGCCCTTGCACACACTAAGACATTGCCCCATTAGGACCTTTGCACTTGTTGTTCTCTGTGTCTGGAAACCCTCTTCCCTCAGAATGGCTAACTTTATCAACTTCTTCCAGTCTTTGCTCCAAAAGTAGGCTGTCAATGAACTCTACACAAACCATCCTATTTTAAATTGAAACCTAATCCTCCAATCAACTCACTCTAATCCTCTTTACCTTGCTCCATTTTTCTTTCTATACCATTTACTACCTTGTAATTTAATACATAACTTACTATTAGTTATCTTTATTGTTTATGTGTGTCTCCCCACACCAAAATGTAAGCTCCTTGTGGGGAAGGATCTTTGTTTGCTTTATTCACAAATTCTTCTTATTCATAAGGAAAATCATGACTTGGTCAGAGCTTTTTGCTTAAGAAAGTCTGAAGAAACTGTTTTACCAATGGAGAACTCTGGAAAGGAGTCCCTAAGGAAGCATACAATTTTCACTTGGAATGTATGAACCTGGTAGAACCATAGTAGCAGCCCCCTTGACAAACAGTAGAGGTTGTGTCTGCAAGAAATAATCTAGATCAATAGAAACAAGGTAAAGCAATCAAACAGTTTAGTCTGAAATTCATTTTATTCTTTCTGTTTAGAATTTTTAATTAGTTATTTTGCCTTTTTAGACAATCAGAAATTCTCACTTAACTGCAATTACTCAATCTATTTTGAGCCATGTAGATATAAAATATCATGAGGGTCAGGTGTTTTCATTAAAATGTATGAACAGACTCTCCTACTATAATAGGTCACAGTGCTAAAAATAATAATTTTGTTAGGTTTTCCAAAGGAGAAACACATGACTCCAAAGTGGTAAGGGATTATAAGTTTATTAGGTCATCTGGATACCTAATGGTGCCAGCCCGAGGGATGGGAGTCAGAGATTTTAAAGGACCCTAGGCAGGCTTTTTCTGGGCAGAGAATTCTCTAGGCAGGTCCTGAGAGGAAAGATAATGGTCTTAGCAAGAGAAATGTGGTCTAAACAAATGGGAATGTTGGTTGTGAAGTGGTCTAAAGATCAGTTGCCAGGGGAGGGGGTGTTGATTCAATTATTTGATCAGACCTAACATTCTAGCCTTTTTGTTTTATGGAATAGAGACAGAGGTCATATTTTCTGTAGTTACTTCCTGCTGAGATGGACGATCATAGGGGATGGAATTTGATAGTAGTTGGCTGGAACACTGTATAGATCCCTCCTGGTTGGTCCGAGGGGTTGCAGCAGCATACTTCCCCAAGAGATTGTTTGGTGAAGGCTCAAAAGCAGTCCTGCTGAGTGACTTGAGAAGTAAAAGCTGGTCCTGAGGCTGCCACAGCATCACTTGTCTGGTTTTACTGCTTTTCTGGGCCTGGAACTGAAATAAAACTGAGGCCTAGATGTTATCTTTAGTGAGGAAAAGATCAGGGGTCTTAGTTGCCTGACTAGTGATATAAAAGGAGAGGATAGGTTACCCTGGGAGTGAGGTTCTTGTTTTCCCAATTTTGCCTCTTGCTAGGCATCTGGAGCTTTCTGGGCCAGTGAGTTTCTATACCTGTACCTGGCCCATTGTCCTTGCTCTGAGGGTCAGAGGGACAATGAGTCCTGGGTACAAAAGGAGGTTGTTATGGTGTCTATGGGTGGTATTTCCTAGTAGGGCTTATAACCTGGTGGAGACAAACTGTTTTATAAGTTTCAGTATTACTGGGGCAAAGTCTGGAACAACAAGAATTATGACAAATTATCTGGTGGAAGAAAAAAGACATTAGTTTGGAGGGTTGTAATTTAATATACCAAAATGAGGTTTATGCTCTTAGTTTCATTTGTCCTTGATTTAGGAAAATAGGATTTATTAGATGGCTGTGGACTGCTTGGCATCTGGATTTTCTAGATGGCAGTAAATTGCTTTTTTAACTATGTCAGTTTCCCTAACAAACTGTTATTTAACTACCTGTTTCTCTATTCTACTTGTCCTGGTTTACTGGCCTAGTATCATTTCTCTAACTTCCTTTTAACATTTCTTCTTACAAACCTTCTATACAACGTTAACTCACTTTCTTTTTCCCTCAAAATGCATGTCCATGCCTCATGTCTTCTACTATCAAAACCATATAATTTCTTTTCAATTTAATTAGAATTCTTAACTCTTAGAAACCTTAATTTTCCAACAATACACCTTCAACAAAGACATTCCACTAACAGTTCCAAATCCACTTTATAGATTTTCTGTAATTAAAGCTAAAATCAGGAAAACTTAAAACTTGTTGAAATATTCAAATGTTTGTCATTTAACCCAGCAATGCTCCAAAGCTTTTAAGTTGCCAAAGAAGACTTTGGAAAATTATGTATAGGCATATGAGGCCGGAGAAAAGGTGGAGGAGGGGTGTGGGTATTAGGCCCCACAGTCTTTTCTAGGACTACAGTTTCTAGGCCTCCAGCCACTTGGATTTAAAACGGCCACATTTTTCCTTAGAGATGACATGCTAAGGTTTGGGTGATAATGAGTTCAGATTCTGATAGTAGCAGGACTACTAAGTAATTGTTTATAGTTTTGTAGTAAGGAAAATTATTCTTTGGGACTGGGGTGGGGGAGGGGAAGAGTGAGAAGGCACTGAGGTGAAAGCAGATTTTAGAGCATTAAAGTGGGTGAGAATGCTGGCCTTGGTATCTAAAGGCTCAGTGAGGGGTCCCTTTGCCTTGTACTAAAGTTGGGAACCCAGAGGCAAAAGTACCCAGCAAGCCTGAGAAAGGAGAGTATTCCTTGTCTAGAGGAAGGGACAATCATGGAGGAGATAAAGCGTTTATAGTCTAAGGCAGTGGTTGGCAAACTGCGGCTCACGAGCCGCATGTGGCTCGCGAGCCACAGTTTGCCGCTCTGTTGACTAATGAGTTTGCCGACCACTGGAATAGGGGCTTAATCACAAGAAACAACAACAGCCTGTAATTATTGGAATCGAGAGTCTAGGTCAGTGGTCGGCAAACTCATTAGTCAACAGAGCGGCAAACCGCGGCTTGTGAGCCGCATATGGCTCGCGAGCCGCAGTTTGCTGACCACTGGTCTAAGGTAATGGCTCAAATTTTTGGGGTGAAAGTGAAACTGAGGTAGGTGACTGTAGTTCAGGAAAACTGGGCTTTATGAGGGGAATCACAGTAGGTCTGGTAGGGCACCAAGATAGAATGAGAAAAGAGTAAAGGGTGTCTAGTAATATGCAGTGTAGAGGTGAAGTGGCTGTGAGACTAATTAGTCAACCCCCATAATAGAGACTGAGGAGGGACAAGGATCCCAGCAAATTTGAGGAGGGCAGAATAAGTAGCCCCAGTGTCAACTGAAAAGGAGATCTGCTTACCTGCTGCCACCATTGTTACTTGAGGTTCTGTCCTGGTGATGTAAGTCTGTGGGGCCTGGTCAGGGCCTGGGCAGCTTCAGTCTTTGGTGGCCAGTCCCAGGAGGAGCTCCAAACAGAATCCAGAGGGAAGCCTTTCTGGATTGGCTGAGGTCTGGCCCGTAGGGGCCAGACTACAGTTTGATTTCCATTGGCCTTCCCTTCGCACCTTGGGCAAGGCCCAGGCAGGAGTCTCAGGTTTGGGCGGGCCTTGGCCTAATGTCCTTCCTTGTTGCATTTGAAGTATGGGCCTGGAGGAAGCTTAGCCCCTGACCTACCCTTGGTTGGAGGACTGGTACTTCATTTGGGGTTTGTGAGAGTGGTGGCTAGGAGCTGAAAGGCCTCCTTCTGGGCCTCAGCTTTGTCCTGATCTTGCCTTTGTTTTGGGATTTGAGTCTCTTCATCTCTATTATTTAAGACCTTAAAGGCCAAGTTAATGAGGTCTTTTTGAGGGATTTGTGGACCTGTGTCTATTTTTCAAAGTTTGCAGTGTATTTGGGGTTTGATTAGGATATAAATGAGTATTCAGAAGAAGGGTTCCATCTGGGGAGGTGGGATCTAAGGTGGTAAATTTCTGTAAGGCTTCCATGAGGCAGGAGAGGAAGAGAGCTGGGTTTTTTATCAGGGCCCTGAGTGATTTCATTAAGCTTGTCATAGTTGACCACCTTATGCGCAGCCTTTTTTAGTTTGGCAATGGGATAGGTGATATATGGCTATGGAGCTGGTGCCCTGGAGAATTAATCTGATAGTACTATCTTCGGTCAGTTTGGAGGACTGCATCAGCACCAACCGGGTTGGACACTGTGTCCTATCTATGGAGGGCATGGACATGGTCCTGAGCTGCTGGCCCAATGCGTTCTTTCTCTGGGGTGAAAGAGGAGGACAGGATAATAGAGATGTTGTGCCACGTCAAGATATAGGACTGGGTCAGGTGCTCAAATTCCTTAGTAAAGATGGTCGGGTTGGTGGAGAAAAACCCAAGACACCTCTCAATCTATGTGAGGTCAGACATGGAAAATGGGATTTGTACCTGGACAATACCCTCAGCCCTGAGAACCTCTCAGAGGGCAAGGATGGGGACTGGAGGCTGGGCTGTATGGGGACAAATAAGAGAGGAGCTTGTTAAGGAGGTTGAGCAGGTAGGTGAAGAGGTGGAGTCCAAAGACAAGGTGGGAGTCAGAGGAGGGACAGAAGGAGGTGGGTTTGAGGAACATGGAAGGGAACAGAGAATTGAGTGACTGGAAGGGTCAAAGGGAGGGTCTGAGGGACCTGATGGGTTGGGGAAGAATGAATCAGAAGCCTCATGGTGGAAAGATCCAGGGTTGGCAAAGGAAGCTTTGAGTGGAGAAGTAGGATTTGTTAAATAGAGCAAGTTTGAGAAAGAAGGATGATTGTGGAGTGTGAAGAAGGCCTGGATGTAGGGGATCTCTGACCACTTCCCATTGCAGTGACAGAAATTGTCTCTAAGTCCTGGAGAACATTAACATTGAAAGTTCCATTCTCGGGCCAGTGTGAATAATTTATATTGTGGATAAGGCGCTTTGGCCAGACCTCTGTGGAAAGGCCAAGTGTGTTAAGATTACAGAGGAGCAGAAACCGGTTTGGCTCAGTGGATAGAGCGTCGGCCTGCGGACTGAAAGGTCCCGGGTTCGATTCCGGTCAAGGGCATGTACCTTGGTTGTGGGCACATCCCCAGTGGGAGGTGTGCAAGAGGCAGCTGATCAATGTTTCTCTCTCATCGATGATTTTAGCTCTCTATCCCTCTCCCTTCCTCTCTGTGAAATATCAATAAAATATATTTAAAAAAAATAAAAATAAAAAAAATAAAAAGCATATTTTAAAAAAAAAGATTACAGAGGAGACATCCCACAGGAGTGTTTTTGGTTTTTTTTGTTTGTTTGTTTGTTTTGGGGGGGACAGAAAAATAATTCCTTGTGGTCTAAGTTAGGAAGAGGAGGTAAGCAACAAAGGGAAACCCAGGAAGCAAAACTAGAGGGAGAGCGTCCCTGCCATCTAGTCAGGCTCTGTAGAGAGAAGGACACTCTAATCTGAGAAGTAGGCATCCCCTGAGATGAAGAAGACTATGGGACCTGGTCCCAGCGCTGAGACCAGGCTGGAGAGAATTTCTGGCCTAGCTCTAAGTCTTTTGTCTGAGACAGCAAATCAGAAATCCAGAGAGGTGATCCAATTGTCACTTACTGGAGAGGAAATGAGCTGGTGTTGAGTGCGGGTCAGCAATGGGAAGGAGAGGCTCCCCATACAACATCCTTGCTGGTTTGAAAGGGCCACTGAGGAGGGAGGCCTAAAGGAAGTGGGCAGTCATGTCACCAGAGTAGAATTTGGAGGTAAGCCCAGGTCAAGCTCCCACTGCCTACTGCTCTTCGCATAGCAAACTCAGGGTGTCAGAAGCCAGGGCGTTAGCTCCCCATCCCCATGGAACCTTCTTGGGTTTTGGCACCAAATGTTAGGGTCACCAAAGGAGGAACACATGAGGCCAAAGTGGTAAGATTATAAGTTTATTAGGTCATCTGGATACCAGATGGGCTGAGCCCCAAAATGGTGCCAGCACCCAGGGACAGGGAATAAGAGATTTTAAAGGATTCTAGGCAAGCTTTTTCTGGGTGGAAAATTCTCTGGGTGGGTCCTGAGGTGAAAAATAATGGTCTTAGCAAGTGGAATGTAGTCTTAGCAAGTGAAATGTGGTCTAAGCAAAAGGTAATGTTGATTGTGAAGTGGTCTAAAGGTCAGTTGCCAGTGGATGGGGTCTTGATTCAATTACATGATCAGACCTAACAAATTGCATGTTTTGATTTGACAGTCCTTGCTGTAGGAAGCCATGTGGATGTAATAAAATTTTATTTTAAGCAAAATGTTCTTTATAGGAAAAAAATAAATCTCTTTGGGAAAATAAAAATGTAAATAGCATTTACTAGTACTTTTGATTTATTTTAATATTCTTCATGTAGGAAGACTCAGAAGAGACACAACCAGGATTTTCACATTTGCAGTTTATGTGTTCTTCAGAGTTAATGTTTTTCTAGTAACCTTGGTGGCTTCACACTGAATCATCTATACTCTCACCTGCTCCCTTGTGACTGCAGCATCCTTTTCTGAGATGACTGTGCAAGTTTCACAGGCAGGCTTTCCTGATATCTGGCTCTTTTCATGTCTCTGAGTTCTAGGAGATACCTCAGGATCCTTAAAACAAATCCTTTCCTTAACCTAATACTGCTACTTCCAACCAAATATACATGTGTCTGATATATTTTTTCCACAGTCTACACTGTATAGTCTATGTTTCTTTTATGTGATTTTCCAGTATGTGATATAAACTCTCTCCTCCAAAATAAGAATTGTTCTTTCAAATAGATGCTTGTTGACAGAAGATAGATACAAAACACCCAGAGTTGAGGCTCCTACTACCAAAGAAAAAGTGCATTAAGCTAGGAAATAAGAACAAAGATTCATGGTGTATATGTAGTTTTTTTTTTAATCAAAATTTCCACATATAATATAGTCCTTTAAATATTTAAATGCCTACTCTATCATTAAGGTAAATAAATGCTCAGTCATACTGCCTCAATAGAGTCATTGAAATTATACCCAGGTTTTTAAATACAAATATAAGCAAGTTTTGCACTGCATTCATATTTTCTGTTTCATTTACATGACATCTGTGAAAATGACTGCTATCATTCTCTTTGGGGGCTAGTACATAGCTTCAAACCTGTAATTTTAAAATGCATTATTCAAATCCTAGCTTTAATGGTCACTTAAAATAGGCCATTTCTTTCTTTCTGAAAGCAATTTATCAGCCTCCCCTGCCACCCCCTCTTTTATTAACTAGGCATACTCAAATCATCTACACTAATAAAAGAGTTAAATGCAAATTGACCATACCTTTGCAATGCCCACCAGCCAATCAAGAGTGAGTATGCAAATTAACCCAACAAAGATGGTGGGTTAATTTGCATAGGCAGGCGCCGAGCGGCCATGGCAGCAACGCAGGTGATCCACACCATCCCAGCCGCTCCGGGCCTCTGGGCAGCATGGGAAGGCAGAAAGGCGACTCTGGGCCGGAGCGAAAAGGTGGCTCTGGCTGGAGTGAAGGCGGTGCCAGCAGCCAGGGGAAGGAAGGCCCATTCTTGCATGAATCTTTGTGCATTGGGCCTCTAGTCCTGATATATAAAAACCCTGGGTCATAAGGTCCAGTAATGACCAAGGCTCGACCAACCGGAAGTCAGCCCTGCAGTCAGCGCTGGGTTGCTGAGGCAACCGATCACTGACTGTTTCCTCTGCACCATGGTGTCCCAGCACTGACCGCTGAGGGGGGCTGTGAATCAAGGCCAGAGAGAGGCCTGAAGAGAGAAGCAGGGACTGATCTGTTGCCTCTGTGGTAGCTTTTGATCAGCACTTGCCTCTCTTTTTCTCTCCCAGTCTGGCCAGCAGCCATGCCTCCATTTCTTTCCAGGTCTCCACCAGGGCTGCTGGTCAGCCCTGCCTTTCTGATCAGGCCCCGTTGATAGGCCCAGAGATGCTGACTGGCATAGAAACTGACCAATCAGAACCAAATCTGGGTCAACTGTGAGGAGCCAATGGCTGCGTAGGAGGCGGAGCTTTTGACGCTGACTGGCATAGAAACCAACCAATCAGAACCAAACTGGCTGGCAGAGGAGGGCATTTGGGGGCAAGATCAGGACTGCAGGGGAGGGCAGTTGGGGGCAACCAGGCCAGCAGGGGAATGCAGTTGGGGTTGAGACCAGCAGTTGGGGGCAACCAGGCTGGCAAGGGAGGGTGGTTGGGGGTGAGATCAGGCCAGCAGGGGAGGGAAGTTGGATACAATCAGGCCAGTTGGGGGGAGCAGTTGGGGGTGAGATCATGCCGGCAGGGGAAGGCAGTTGGGGGCAATCCGGCATGCAGGCAGAAGCAGTTAGGGGCGATCAGGCAGGCAGGCAGTTGAGTGGTTAGGAGCCAGTGGTCCCAGATTGTGAGAGGGATGTCCCCAATTGGAGAGGGTGCAGGTTGGGCTGAGGGAACCCCCCCTTCTGTGCACAAATCTTGTGCACCGGGCCACTAGTTTCAGAAAATAAGGAAAAGGAGGTATAAGAAAGGCAAATATTTATATAGTCACTCTCATTTTTACAAACTATATCACCCAACAGTTTTCAAAGTTCCTAAAACAATATGTACTTTTATTGTATTTTATCCTCAGAAGAAATAGCATAACTAGTATAAATATACCCCATGCAAAATATGTTTTGCTCTGCCCCCACCACCACCTCCTGTCCACTGACCTTTGGTTTGTTGAACCATCCTGCCATCTCCAAAGAGCCTTTGACCTGTTTCCCATTTGAAGTGGACATGGTAAACTAAGAAAGTATTTTTATTGAGGTGGGGAGTGATATTGAAAGATGGTACAGAAAAGGTGGGGTGATGGAGGTAGAATTGAGATGTAAATATACTACAATCACTTTTCTATTCCTAGGTCTCCTATCCCTAACACATTTGTTAACCCAACATGGGTTTATTTATCACAAACTCTATGTCAGGCTCAGACTGCAGCTAAAGAGGAAAGCAAAGGACTGAGAAACACAGGCATTAAACACTGAATATTAAGTGTATGACTGTTGTGTTACATTGTAGGTATAATTCACAGTCTCCTGAGAAAGCAACATATTATGGCAAAGATTCAATTGTACCCCAAATTTCTATATTGTGATCTTTCATGTGGATTATAGCATTGAGTTTTTTATTTTGTATTGGATTTTCCTCATATTTTCAATAATATTCTAGTATCACAATTGTTTTCTGTCTTCTTCTTCAAAGAGTCATTTCATCTAATCATCTGTTTGATCTTTTTCCTAATGTCTTCTAATGTTTCATTAACAATTCCCTTGTTTCTCATAGTTCTTTTTGAAAGTACAAGATGATCAAGAACTTAAGCCCTGGTATCAGGGCATGAATTCAAGTCTCATGCTACTGTCTTCCTGTGAGACTTAGAATAGATGCTGTGATTCTCTGTACTTCAGATTTCTCATCTTTAAAATGCAAATAATCATAGTACTATCTAATAGAGTGGTTCTAAGGATTCAATGATTATTTACATCTGAAAGACAAAACAGTTCCTCACATATAATAAGTACTTAACTATTAGCTAATATTATTATTTTCTTATATAATTCAATCATTTTTATATTTCTAAGATTCTAATCCTAAGATTTTTAACAGTCAGGAACATAAACAATTTCTAGAAATATATGCACTAGTTACTTTTAAATAGATAACGCCAATTTAACTTTAAATTTTTTAAAGAAAATGGATTCCCTTAATAGGTGTTGCTTACTAATATGCAGAAAGACATTTGGGTCTAGAACTCAAGAGATAGGTTTGGGCAGATGGACAAAAGTGAACAGTGATCTTGGAAATGGATGAAAATGGTCTTCTAGCTCTAGTTTATAGACCTAAAGAAGAAATCCCAGAGAGGATCCCATGAGCAAGGGAAGAAAATGGATCCTAAGAGAGAGATGGAAGATTATATCTATTCAAGAGGGAATATTTAATTCTGGACATAGTCAAGTTAATAATGATTCAGATGTCTCCTTTAAAGGAATCAACAATGTGATGGGAATGCAGATTGGTGCATCCCCTATGGAAAACAGTATGGAGATGCCTCGAAAAAATTGACAGTGGGCCAAGCTGGTGTGGCTCAGTGATTGAGTGTGGACCTATGAACCAGAAGGTCATGGTTCCATTACCGGTCAGGGCACATGCCCCATTTCAGGCTCGATTCCCAGTAGGGGGTTTGCAGGAGGCAGCCGATCAATGATTCTAATCATCGATATTTCTCTCTCTCTCTCTCCTTCTCCCTTCCTCTCTGAAATCAATAAAAATGTATTTTTAAAATTTAAAATGGAACTGCCTTATGACACAGCAATTCTACTTTTGAATATATAAACAAAGAAACCTAAAACAATAATTCAAAAAATATATGCACCCTTATGTTCATTTCAGTGTTATTTACAAAAGCCAAGATATGGAGGCAACCCAAGTGACCATCAGTAGAAAAGTAAATTTAGCCCTGTTCAGTGTGGCTCAATTGGTTGAGCATTATCCCATGCACCAAAGAGTCACTGGTTCGATTCCTGGTCAGGGCCCAAGCCCAGGTTGTAGGGCTCAATCTCCAGTGTGGGGCATGCAGGAGGCACCCAATAAATTATTCTATCTAATCATTGATGTTTCTATTTCACTACCTCTCTCTTTCCCTCTGAGATAAATAAAAAATATATTTTAAAAAAAACTATGCCAGGAGACCCACCAAAACTGCCTTTAAATGCTCCTAATAGCACTATTAAGAATAAGTCAACTCCACTGTTGGGATTAAGACTATATGGAGCCCTATATGGAGGGCCCTTTCTCAGTACCAATCTATTGTTAGATGAAGGGATAAATCAGGTTGTAAAATTTGTCACCTTATTAGCTAGTTAACAATAGGCTATTCAAAAACTTGGATTAGAGTCAGTGCTTCCAACCACCATACCTTCATATATGAGCCAGAAATTCAAGTTTTGATAAAAACTTGGAAAGAGGAGTCTCCTGCAGTCTAGCCAACCCTAACTGGAAAGAACCCATCCACTCATCATCTCCACCTCCTCAGCAGTTAATGTTCCAGGACCAGCCAGTTTGGATTCACCAGTCTAGTGTGACACCTTATCATACAACAGAACAAGAGACAAATGAACCCAAGTACAACAACAGTACCTGCAAACCCATAGAAGACCTGCAGCTACTCTAAGAATTCTGGATAAGTAATAATTGATAAGGATATTTGAAAACAACCTTTATACTGGTTTGTTATTTTCCTTTGTATGTTCTTTATAATACTACACCAGTGCATGAGGACTTGCTCACTTCTTCTGAGTGGAATTATTTATTTTGTAAAACTTAAATACATAATCCAAACAATGACAGGACTAGTGACCAAAACCATTCCATGGATTATCTTTAACCCATTACTCTGCCTAGAAACATCAACCAATAACTCTCTTTTTATTAAACCCTTACAGGTTGCTATTAACTTACTAGCAGATACTTCCTACAATCGCTCTTGTTGGATATATATGTAGGCCCTATACCAGTCTGGAGAGGCATCATCGACTTCTTTACAACTCTATGTTCAAACACAGGGATTCATGTACTATTTAACTTCTTCTGGGGACCAGTGCTTATATGTATCCACTATGGAAAATGGCCTCACTCACCCTATTATAGGGCCCAGCTATACTGGGGTAAAGTTCAGAACTCAGGCTCCCTTCTGTCTCCACTCCTCTAAATTTTCTCAAGGGCACCCTTTAGGATCTCTAAGCAACACATCTTTCAGGTTACTGTTCAGATACACTTCAACAGGTGAATGCTCTCCCCCTTTTCAGACTATCCCCCACACTAGTTATAACTAAACTCACTGTTCCACCAAATATATTCAGTTCTCAAAGACAAAATTACTCTGGAAGATTCTGTCAGGGTTGTTCCCACTTAATTTTAATAGCCAATTCTTATTGGAAAAGTAAAAAGGCAGACAACTGTCCCCTCATTTATAATAGTTCTCAGGGAAGCATCGTCATTGACACCACCCAACATGTTATGTTTTGAAAAGACAAAACCAACGTTTCCCCACAATAACACGCCTTGTTTTAGCCCTTTAACTGCAGCAGCTTTTGCCAATACATATTTCTAGAAATATAACTTTGAGAATAAAAGAACCCAATTCAATATATTTCATATGTCAGGATGTCTCCCTCCTCAGAAGGGATTATATTTTATCTGTGGAGACTCTGTTTATCAGTGTCTGCCTGACAACTGGATGGGACTGTGCACCCTAGGATAGGTTTTACCCACTATATCTGTTGCAGACACTAGAGCTCCTATACCCATCCCCTTAAGCTCCACTCCTTAGATCTCTAAAGGAATAGGTCCCCTGATTCCCATTCTAATAGGAATCAGCACCTTAATAGGAGTAGTGTGGCTGCTAGTGGGACCATGGGAGTAGTCTCAGCAACAACATCTATGTTAATTTTCCCTCTGAATTGGCTCAAGCTTAATATATGAATTGCAGCCTCTCTCTACCATTCAGACTCAAATAAACTCCTTGGTGGCAGTTGTCCTCCAAAATAGATTGGGTCTAGATATGCTCACAGCTGCACAGGGGTCTGGGCCATGCTTTTGGGCCAACCAAATAGGCCAAGTCCTGAATCATATCTGGTATTTTCTAGCCAAGGCAGGGAATCCAAGGCCAAAGTGAACAAGAGTGGAGTTCCTGGTCTAGCACCTGGTCATAGAGCTCTTGACTGGTACCTTTTCTAGGCCCCCTGGCTTCCCTGTTTCACCTAGTCCTCTTAGGACCTTCTTGTCTTTTTAATCTCCTTGCCTATTTTGTGTATTCCAGGATAGAAACAATTCGCCTACAAATGGTAGTCCAACAAGGATATTCCAACATACCTCTCACTTCCTTGGATCAGGCTGCTGAAAATTTCTATAGAGAATCCTAACTCCTACCTGCCCAAATAGGGAACAAGTGATGCCATCCCAGAACCAGCTCTGCATCCCTAAGTCATCAGGAAGTAGATATGGAAAACCGACAACATCCCAAAAGAATTTAGATGGTATCACTTGATGGGGGAATGTTAAAGAATAGTATGAAGCTGGGAAAATTCCAAGGCAGGAGGAATAGGGAAACTGAGAAAATTAAACAAGGCCAATAGTTTGGCAGCCAGCAGCCAGCTTGGAAATAGCAAGACTTTATCTTCCCCCAACTAAGGACACTCAAGAACAAAGGGTTAATGTCTCTCCAAAGAATACAGGAGAGGGGGAAGGGTATGAGGAGAGGAGGAGTAATCTTAATGCAACTAGAGAATACATAGCTTAAATCACCCTTAAACCAACTATAAGACAGTAGAGAGGAGGAAGGAGGGAAAAGGAATAGTTCAGTCTTTTTCTTTTTTAATCTTATTGTTGAAAGTATTATATATGTCCTTCTTTTTCTCCCATTGACCTCTTCTAGTCAGCCCCCAAATCCCACCTGAGGCCTTCACCACCCTATTGTCAGTGTCCATGGGGTTCCCTTTTCTACATATCCACACCAACACTTGTTGTTGATGATAGCCATTCTGACAGGTGTATTGGTAGGGTGATAACTCATAGTCATTTTGATTTGTATTTCTCAAATGATTAGTGACTTTGAGATTTTTTTTATGTCTCTTGGCCTTCTGTATGTCCACTTTGGAGAAGTGTCTATTTAGATCCTTTGTCCATTTTTAAATTGAATTGTTTGTCTTCCTTTTGTTAAGTTTCATGACTTCTTTGTATATTTTGGAAATTAATCTCTTATTGGATGTATCATTGGCAAATATGTTCTCCCATACAGTGGACTCCCTTGTCATTTTCATGATGGGCAGCAGCTCTTGAAATTGATAGTCCCATTTGTTTATCTTTTTTAAAAATATATTTTATTGATTTTTTTACAGAGAGGAAGGGAGAGGGAGAGTTAGAAACATCGATGATAGAGAAACATCAATCAGGTGCCTCCTGCACACCCCCTACTGGGGATGTGCCTGCAACCAAGGTACATGTCCTTGACCGAAATCAAACCTGGGACCATTCAGTCCGCAGGCCAACGCTCTATCCACTGAGCCAAACCAGCTAAGACCCACTTGTTTATCTTATCCTTAGTTTCTTTTGCTCTAGGAGATGTATTGGTAAACACACTACTATGAAAGATGTCTGAGATTTTGCTGACTATGGTTTCTTCTAAGATTTTTATGGTTTCACATCTTACATTTAAATTTTTTATCCATTTTGAGTTTATTCTTATGTATGGTGTAAGTTGGGAGTCTAGTTTCATTTTTTGCTTGTACCTATCCAAGTATCCCAACACCATTTATTGAAGAGACTGTCTTCACTCCATTGTATGCTCTTGTCTTCTTTGTCTAATATTAATTGAGCATAATGGCTTGGATCTATTTCTGGGTTCTCTGTTCTGTTCCACTGATCTATATGACTGTTCTTATGTCAGTACCAGGCTGTTTTGAGTACAGTGGCTTTGTAGTATAACTTCATATCTGGTATTGTGATCCCTCCAACTTTGTTCTTCTTTCTCAATATTGTTGTGGCTATTCTGGGTCTTTTTTGGTTCCATATAAATTTTGGGAGTATTCTAGATCTGTGAAACATGCCATAAGTATTTTAATAGCAATTGCAATGAATCTATGAATTGCTTTGGTTAGTATGGACATTTTAATGATGTTGATTCTACCAATCCATGAACACGGTATATTCTTCCTCTTATTTATCTCTTCCTCTATCTATTTTTTCAACTTCCTGTAGTTTTCTGAGTACAGGTCTTTTACCTCCTTGGTTAAGTTTATTTCTACATATCTTAATTTTTTTGTTGCAGTGGTAAATGGGTAAATGGGATTATATTTTTAGTTTCTCTTTCTGTGAGTTCATTATTGCCATATAAAAAAGCCATAGATTCCTGGGTGTTAATTTTGTATCCTGCTATGTTGCTGAATTCTTTTATTATATCTATTAGTTTTTTGGTGGTATCTTTAGGGTTTTCTGTGTACAGTAGCATGTCATCTGTGAATGATAACAGTTTTACTTCTTCTTTCCAATTTGGTTGCCTTTTATTTTTTCTTCTCTTCTGATTGCTATGGCTAAGACTTCCAGTATTTTGTTGAACAAGAGTGGTGAAAATGGGCATCCCTATCTTGTTCCTGTTCTTAGGGCAAATGATTTTAGTTTTTGCCCATTGAGTATGATGTTGGCTATAGGTTTTTTATATATAGTTTTTATTATATTGAGATTTGATCCCTCTATTCCCACAGTGCTCAGAGTTATTATTTAAAAAAAAAAAGTGTTCTTTTGTTGAATGCTTTTTCTCCATCAATTAATATGATCATGTTATTTTTGTTTTGCAATATGTTTATATGATGTATCACTTTTATTGATTTGTGAATACTATACTGAGAAGGCTAAAAAGGGCTAATTCCAATGTAACCCTGATATTTGGGGGATAGTGATCTGAATCCAAGCCAGCAAGCTCAGTGTACATTCCTGATAACCTATAATTAAGTCACTACCTCCTTCCCAGACACTGGTCTTGCAGAACCTGTTACTGTGAACAGTGCACTGCCCCGGAGGGATGGTTATTAACGCTGGCACCAGGCCAGACCATCAGATATGACCTGGAGACCCCCAACACCTGGGGGCTTTCTTGCAAGGCCTGCAAAAAGGACCAGAAGCATAATCCATATTTGCGGGACAAAGACCACAGGGAGGGAGATATAAAGGAAAGCCCCATGCGTGTTCCTTCACTCAGATTTGGAAGGCTGTTCCCTGAGTCCACTGGTGTATTAAACAGTGTCCCTCCTTTTCTTTGAAGCATCCTTGGTTTTCTTTGGTCTTCTGTAACAGCTGGTTCCCTGATCAGGAAACCAACCGCACTTGGCATTTTGGGCCTCCAGTAAGGGGACAGGGCTTGGGGCACGGGGGCACAAGGTAGGCCTCTGGAAGGTGCACCCTGCTGATTTTAGCAGAACTGAACCAGGGGACTCCTGGTGGGAGGACCTCAGCCTAGGACCTGGCCGGCATCTGGAGAAAGTGGACGAACACTTCTGGACCTGTCGACAGAATCGGTAATGGAGTGAGGACAGTCTCTTCAATAAATGGTGTTGGGATACTTGGATAGGTACAAGCAAAAAATGAAACTAGACTCCTAACTTACACCATACATAAGAATAAACTCAAAATGGATAAAAAATTTAAATGTAAGATGTGAAACCATAAAAATCCACACAAAGGATAGGAGAGGGCAGGCCCACTCCAAATGAGTGGAAGGGGGAGCTTGATCAACTCCCCAGAAGTCATAGGACTTCATCAGTGAAATTGGTAAGGAATCAGGAGGAATGTGTTTTTAAACTCTGAGTGAAGGGGAAAAAAATGGCGGTGGAATAGACAGACATGTTTCGAGCCTTGTCCCGGAGCAGAAAGAAAGAATAGCTGAGGGTCACACAAGGAGTGTTTGTTGGCAAGTTAAGGGACAGATAAATTCCAGGAGAAGGTGGAGGACTGCTAGACGGGCTTCCCCTGACCAAGCAGCCCCCACTGCGGCTAGGCCCCCTCCCAGAGCTACGGGTTCAGATGCGGAGACTGCGCCATCTTGAAAGGGAAAGTGGAGCTTATTGGAAGCCTGAAAAGCCACACCTGAGGCAGCCACAAAACAGCTGCGAGCCCCAGAAGACTGGTCCCCAATTGGCGTAAACACATGGATTCAGAGGAGCTTTACACTCCACCACGGAAAGGTCAGATTTCGCCTGGGATAAGGAGAGAGAGAACTACATAACCAGACATCCGGAGAAGAGAGACCATGGGGAGACAAAGAAACAGCCCGCATATGAAAAAAAAAGCAGGCATCACCAGAAAAGGAAGTAAACGAAATGGAGGCAATCAACCTTCCAGAGAAAGAATTCAGAGAAATGGGCATGAGGTGGCTGAAAAAAATCGAAGACAAATTTGACAATATGAGTAAGAACCAAGAGGAAATGAAGACGAACCAAGAAGAAATGAAAATGACATCGCTGCTGTAAAGAACTCAATAGAAAGCATAAAGAGTAGACTAGAAGAAGCAGAGGACCGATTCAGTGAGCTAGAAGACAAGATGGGAAAAAATACCCAAGTAGAGCAGTTTCTAGAAAAAAAAAAATTAAAAAGCAGTAGGAGAGCCTAAGGGAACTTTGGGACAACATGAAACAAAACAACATCTGCATAATAGGGGTTCCAGAAGAAAAGGAAACTGAACAAGGAATAGAAAACTAGTTTGAAGACATAATGACAGAAAACTTCCCTGATATAAGAAAGAAAAAACTCACACAAATCCAAGAAGCTCACAGAGTCCCAAGCAAAATGAACCCCAAAAGACTGACACCAAGGCACATTATAATTAAATTGGCAAACACCAACGACAAAGTAAGAATCTTAAAAGTGGCAAGAGAGAGACAGAAAGTTTCATACACAGGAACCCCCATGAGACTAGCAACTGATTTCTCAACAGAAACTCATCAGGCCAGAAGGGAATGGAATGAAATATACAAAGTCATGCAAAGGAAGGGTCTGAATCCAAGAATACTGTACTCAGCAAGGCTATCAATAAAAATTGAAGGTGAAATCAGGAGCTTCACAGACAAAAAAGGACTAAGGGAATTTATTACCACCAAACCAGCAATGCGAGAAATGCTAAAGGGTCTGCTGTAAAAAAAAGAAAGAAAGAAAGAAAGAAAGAAAAAGACCCAAACCAGTTTGGCTCAGTGGCTAGAGCGTCGACCTGGGGACTGAGGGGTCCCAGGTTCGATTCCGGTCAAGGGCATGTACCTTGGTTGTGGGCATATCCCCAGTGTGGGGTGTGCAGGAGGCAGCTGATCGATGTCACTCTCTCATCGATGTTTCTAACTCTCTATCCCTCTCCCTTCCTCTCTGTGAAAAATCAATAAAATATATTTTTTTAAAAAAGAAATAAGAAGCTAAGAAGGAACACAGGGGTAAAGAATAAAAATGGTGACAAATAAGTACCTATCAATAAGAACTTTAAATATAAATGGATTAAATGCCCCAATCAAAAGACATAGGGTAACGGATTGGATAAGAAAACACGACCCATATATCTTCTGTCTACAAGAAATCCACCTTAGAAAAAAAGATGCACACAGACTGAGGGTGAAGGGATGGAAAAAGGTTTTCCAGGTGAATGGAAATGAAAAAAAAGCTGGGGTAGCAATACTTATATCTGACAAGTTAGATCTCAAAGTGAAGGACATAACAAGAGATAAGGAAGGCCACTTCATAATACTAAAGGGAGCAATCCAACAAGAAGAAATAACTCTGGTAAACATATATGCAACCAATGCAGGAGCACCCAAATACATAAAAAAAAAACTCCTGGAGGATATCAAGGGAGAGATTGACAGCAATATAATCATAGTAGGAGAGTTTAGTACCCCACTATCACCATTGGACAAATCCTCTAAACAAAAAATCAGCAAAGAAACATCAATCCTAAATGACTCACTAGACCAGATGGAATTAATTGACATCTTCAGAATATTTCACCCAAAAGCCACAGAATATACATTCTTCTCAGTGCACATGGGTCATTTTCAAAGATAGACCATATGTTGGGTCATAGGCAAAATCTCTTCAAATTCAAGAAGATAGAAATCATATCAAGCATCTTCTCAGACCACAGTGGCATAAAACTGGAAATCAGCTACAATAAAAACAATCCAAAAAAGTCAAACACATGGAGACTAAACAGCATGCTACTAAACAATGACTGGGTTACCGGAGAGATCAAGGAAGAAATAAAAAACATCATGGCAACAAATGACAATGAAAACACTACAATCCAAAATCTATGGGACACAGCAAAAGCAGTCTTGAGAGGGAAGTTCATAGCTCTACAAGCATACTGCAAAAAACAAGAAAGAATGGTAATAAATTACCTAACCCTACAACTCAAAGAGTTAGAAAAAGAACAACAAGAAAAGCCCAGTGTAAGCAGAAGGAAGGAAATAATAAAGATCAGAGCAGAGATAAACGACATAGAGACCAAAAAATAATACAAAAGAGCTTTTTCTTTGAAAGGATAAACAAGATTGGTGAACCTCTAGCCAGGCTCACCAAAAAGCAAAGAGAGAGAACCCAAATAAACAAAATCAGAAATGAAAGAGGTGAAATAACAACACATCCCTCCGAAATACAAAGAATTGTTAAAAAATACTATGAACAACTCTATTCCCACAAACTGGACAACCTGGAGGAAATGGACATATTCCTAGAAATATATAACCTTCCAAAACTCAATCAGAAAGAATCTAAACAGCTCAATATGCCAGTAACTATGAAGAAATTGAAGCAGTCATCAAAAAGCTTCCGGCATACAAAAGCCCGGGGCCAGACGGCTTCACAGGAGAGTTGTACCAAACATTCAAGGAAGATCTAAAACCTATCCTCCTTGGACTATTCCAGAAAATTCAAGAGGAAGGAACACTTCCAAGCTCCTTCTATGAAGCCAGCATCACCCTAATACCAAAACCAGATAAAGACAACACAATGAAAGAGAATTACAGGCCAATATCACTCATGGACATAGATGCCAAAATCCTCAACAAAATTCTAGCAAATCAGATCCAGCAGTACATCAGAAAGATCATACACCATGACCAAGTAGGATTTATCCCAGGAATGCAAGGATGGTACAATATTCGCAAATCAATAAATGTGATAAATCAATAAACAAATTGAGAGATAAAAACCACATAGCCATATCAATTGATGCAGAAAAAGCATTCAAGAAAATCCAACACCCTTTCTTGATAAAAACTCTCAGCAAGGTGGGAATAGAAGTATCATTCCTCAACATAATAAAAGTTATACATGGTAAACCCCAGCTAACATCATACTCAATGGGCAAAAACTAAAATCATTTCCCCTAAGAACAGGAACAAGACAGGGATGCTCACTCTCACCACTCCTGTTTGACATAGTACTGGAAGTATTAGCCATTGCGATTAGACAAGAAGAAGAAATAAAAGACATCAAAATTGGAAAAGAAGAAGTAAAGCTGTTCTTATTTGCAGATGACATGACATTGTATATAAAAAACCCGAAAGACTCCATCAAAAAACTATTAGACTTAATAAATGAATTTGGCAATGTAGCAGGATACAAAATTAACGCCAAGAAATCTATGGCATTTCTATACACCAACAGTGAACGTACAGAAAGGGAGACTAAAAAAGCAATCCCATTTACCATCACACCAAAAAAGTTAAGATACCTAGGAATAAACTTAAGAAAGGAGGTAAAAGACCTATACATGGAAAACTACAGGACACTGAAAAAAGAGATAGAGGAAGACGTAAACAGATGGAAGAACATTCCATGTTCATGGATTGATAGAATCAACATCATTAAAATGTCCATACTACCCAAAGCAATCTATAGATTCAATGCACTTTCCATTAATATACCAACGGCATATTTCACAGACCTAGAATAAACCTTCAAAAAATTCATCTGCAATAAAAAAAGACCCCGAATAGTCATAGCAATCCTGAGAAAGAACAATAAAGTAGGAGGGATCTCAATACCAGTTTTCAAGCTGTATTACAAAGCCACTGTTCTCAAAACAGCCTGGTATTGGCACAAGATCAGACATATGGATCAACGGAATAGAATAGAGAATCCAGATATCGACCCAAACCAATATGCGCAATTAATATTTGACAAAGGAGGCATGAACATACAATGGAGTCAAGACAGTCTCTTCAACAAAAGGTGTTGGGAAAATTGGACAGATACATGCAAAAAAAGAAAATAGAGCACCAACTTTCACCATACACCAAAATAAACTCAAATGGATAAAGGACTTAAACATAAGACGGGAAACCATAAAAATACTAGAGGAATCCACAGGCAGAAAAAATCTCAGACATATGCCGAAGGAACATCTTCACTGATACTTCCCCTAGGGCAATGGAAACTAAAGACAAAATAAACAAATGGGACTACATGAAAATAAAAAGCTTTTGCACAGCAAAGGAAACCATCAATAAAACAACAAGAAAGCCCACTGCATGGGAGTACATATTTGCCAATGATATCAACAATAAGGGTTTAATCTCCAATATTTACAGAGAACTCATACAACTTAACAAAAAGAAGATAATCAACCTAATCAAAAAATGGGCAACTGATCTAAATAGACACTTTTCGAAAGAAGACAGAAGGAAGGCCAAGAGACATATGAAAACCTGCTCAAAGTCACTAATCATCAGAGAGATGCAAATCAAAACAATGTGGTAGCATCTTACACCTGTCAGAATGGCTATCATCAACAAATCAACAAACGACAAGTGTTGGTGAGGATGTGGAGAAAAAGGAACTCTTTTGCACTGCTGGTGGGAATGCAGACTGGTGCAGCCACAGTGGAGAACAGTATGGAGTTTCCTCAAAAAACTATAATGGAACTCCCATTTGACTCAGTGATCCCACTTCTAGGAGTATATCCCAAGAAACTAGAAACACCAGTAAGAATGGATATATGTACCCCTATGTTCATAGCAGAACAATTCACCATAGCTAAGATTTGGAAACAGCCTAAATGCCCATCAGCAGATGAGTGGATTAAAAAACTGTGGTACGTCTACACAATGGAATACTACGCTGCAGTAAAAAAGAAGGAGTTCCTACCATTTGCAACAACATGGATGGAGATGGAGAGCATTATGCTAAGTGAAATAAGCCAGGCAGAGAAAGATAAATATCACATGATCTCACTCATTTGTGGAATATAATGAACGGCATAGACTGATGAACAAGAACAGATCCAGAGACTGAGAAACATTGATCAGAACCTCAAACCTCAGGGAAGGAGGGGGGTCGTTGGGAGTAAGGGGGAGATATCAACCAAGGGACTTGTGTGCATGCATATGAACCTAATCAATGGATGCAGACAACAGGGGGGTGGGGCATGAGTGGGGGGTGGAGGGTAATGGGGGAATAAGGATACATATGTTAAAAATAATAATAAAAATAATAAAAAATTAAAATAAAAAAAATAGAAAAGAAATTGTGAGGTAACCAGAACCTCAAGAATGCCTGAGAACGTCTTTCTTGCCATGCTAGCAGTCATCAGCTGTATGGTAATATTACCTGGGGAAAATGAGGAAGTATTTTGGACTTATGTTCCTGATCCTTCATGGGTAAGAGCCCTTACGTGGGCTGATTCCCTGCCTAATGTAGTCACCAATAATACCAAACACCTTGGTCATCCGGGAGGACCATGGGTGGGGCAAGGAAGTATAATTACACAGGGGTCGCCACCCAGCTTCCCTTTCGTATGACACAAAATCAAACCACTGCTCCTTTGTGTGTAAAATTAAAGAGAGGTTTCTGGCTTGCGTGGACACCAAAGGAAGGGACTATCACTACTTGCTCCTGGGAGAGGTGCAGAAAATGTAACTAAGACCTTGTCTATACAAAAAGAAATTGACAGCCATTTTGCCATGGCCTAGAGCAAATAATATCCTTACATGATATTATTCTACAATGTCATTATAATTTTTCCCAGATTTGTATTACTCCCATTACCTATAATAGTACCTTGCACCCTTGGGAATCAATAAAAAATCATCTTTTTGGTGCTTGGAGACAAAGGTAACACATCTCTTGATATTTTAGAATTACAACAGCATAATGTACAATTATCTCAAACAAACTTACAAACTAATTCTTTGAATGTCTGGCAGCAACTTAAAAAGGACATGAAAGGATTTAATCCCTTCCACTGTGTAGAGGGCCCCCTGGGAAGGCACCTGAGCATTCTATATTGGCCCCTCTTGCCTTTTGTGACAAGAGGGACCCTCTTCTCATAATCCAATTGCACACAGCTGTTGCCTGAGCTTTCTGTTCATGCTGAGGTTGAAGCCTCGTAGTGGCTGGTACCATGGATCTGTCTCTTGCCCAGTGGGGTGAGCTGGGCCCTCCCTGGAGAAGAAACCTGGGTTCCTCAAGATATGTGATCAGTGCCGGGGCCCCACCGGCAGGTGAGGGGATCCCAAGGCAGGTGTTGGGTGTGGAGGCCACGGGGGCATAGGCTACCAAAGAGACAGAACTGAACCTCGCATCATCCTGCTTGGCCCCGGAGGATGGCTGGTTAGCCAGAGATGGGTAAGATTCCTCAGGGAAAGAATAACCTAAGACAGGCACAGTCGCAGAGGGGCCATCAGGAGAGAACTTGGGGGTCAACAGAGGTGGGGCACAGACCCTCACCCCCCCCCCAACTTTGCAGGGGCCTGAACCCTCACCCCTTCTGAGGGAGGTCTCCTGCCCCCATGGCTGCTTCACTTTCCATGCCCAGCTCAAATCGGGATGCAGGTAGCAGACAGAGACTTGGCCGACAGCAGCTGCCCTCTCACTGCAACAAGACTCCTTTGGGTTCTATTGTACCCATGGTGTGGGAAAGTGGGTTTTTGATATCTAAATCCAGCCTAGCACCAGGAATGCTCAGAGCCTACTCAAGAAGGCAAATAATCCTTTCCACTAATATTTACAGGGTAAAATAAGATTGTTGTTAGAGTATTAAATTTGACATTAAAATAGTAATCAAGTTCTCAGACTAATTTAAATTGGCTAAGTGAAATAAGCGAATATTCTAGAAAAATCAATGGTACTGGACAAAAAACTGTTCCTAAAGTGTTAAAGCTGTGCGTCACTGCAGGTTGCCCAGGACCAAACCAGAGAGAGTCGGGCCTGCATTACCACCATTTGTCCACCATCCAGAACTGAAATATCATTGCTGACATGTACACATAAGGAACTGTTTGACATTGGAATTGGGACTCAAAAGAACTGTTGGCCCAGAAAGAAACTCACTGCAGACTTATTCATTTGCCTCTCAGCATAACCATTATTGCTTGTCTCATTTTCGGTTCTTATAAGTGTATTTCTAGTATCACATGATCTCACTCATCTAGGGGAAATAATGAACAACATAAACTGCTGAACAAAAACAGACCTGGAGACAGGGAAGCATCAATCAGACTGTCAAACCTCAGAGGGAAGATAGGGGAGGGTGGGGGTAAAGGGGAGAGATCAACCAAAGGACTTGTATGCATGCATATAAGCCTAACCAGTGGTCGTGGACAACAGTGTGGTGGGGGCATGCATGGGGAGGGGTTTGGGATGGGAATGGGAGGATGAGGACAAATATGTGATACCTTAATCAATAAAGAAATTTAAAAAAAGCACCACTTAGAAATAAATAAATAAATAAATAAATAAAAATAAAATCTGATGTTCTTTAGCAGTTAAATAAAAAGAAAGGCATTTACACTTTGTATGCAAGATATAACTATTGAAATTATTTTTATTTATTTTTAGCATAAAAATATTTAGAGGGCAGCTGGTTAGAGCATCGTCCCATGCACTGAAGGATTGCGGGTTTGATTCCCACTTAGGGCACATACCCAGGTTGCAGATTCGATCCACAGTTGGGGCACAAGGCAACTGATCAATGTTTCTCTCTCATATTGATGTTTCTCTTTCTCCACCTCCCTCTCTCTTCCTCTCTTTCTGGAATCAATGAAAAATGTGTACCCAGATGAAGATTTTAAAAAAATTAGAGAATTTTATTTATTACTATTGAAAAGATAATTTTAAAACAAAAACCATTATCATAAGTAAAGTTTATTATTTTGAGTTCTAAATAAATAAGAAATAAAACCATACCAAAATTGAGGTTAGTATATTATGTCAAAGTTCTTGCCAAATTCTCATGCTAAAATGTCCCAATTTCTTTTTCTTTTTTCAAAATATATCTTTATTGATTTTGGAGAGGAAGGGAGAGGGAAAGAGAGATAAAAACATCAATGAGGAGAAAGAATCAATAGACATGTCCTCTATTGAGGATCAAGCCTATAACCCAGGCATGTGCCCTTGACCAAAATCAAACCTGGGACCCTTCAGTCTCCAGGCTAACACTCTATCCACTGAACCAAACCAGATAGTGCCGGGAGCCATGAAAGCAGTTCGGTCTTACTTCCTGGTCAGCCCTACTTCCTGATTGAGCAAGGACAAAGAGCAAGGACAAAGAAAGCCCGCGCGCCCAAGGGCCAGAAGAACCCCCCACATCAGAATAACCAATCAGCTAGGACAGATACCCAGTCCCCAACCAATCATCCCATGGCAACTCCTTATCCTACCCCTCCCCTCCTGAGTGCTTATATACCGCAACACTCAAATAAAAAAACGAGGCTTGATCAGAACCTTGTCTTGCCTCCGTTCTTCGCGTTCCTTGTTTGTTTCATTCTCTTAGGTGGTCCCTGCGTGCCCTCGTTGCTGCCCCGCGGGCCGGGGCATCTGGCGCCCAATGTGGGGCACCCTGGGGACCCCCGACGAGAACGTCTACCGGAGAAGCCCTGGCCAGGCACCCCCCAGAGTCGCCACGAGGACCCGTGAGTGAAGACTCAGCATTAGATCGCCACGGTCCCACCCGCCGTGAGACAGATCGGAGGAAGGTAGGTAGACGATTTTTCAAACAAGATTTCAGAACATTTCACCCCTTTTTGCTCGACTGCTATTATTGGCTCTCTTGGTCGATTCTTTCCTGCCCACTAATAAGCACTCACTTGCCGATTTGGGGAAGAGTGAAGGGTACCCATCTCCGGCTGTGAGAACTCTGATTCACTTGAATTAGTACCGTCGCCCGGCTTTCTTGTCGCGAATTCTCTCCAATTAGATCTACTCTTAAAACCTTGAGCTTGCTTTGAACAAAAGGTCGTTCACCTCACAGACTCAACAAAGGGAATTCCTACTCCCTGAAAAGGGCAAAAGGGGTCTTCCCGTCTGTGTGGATCCGTGTAGGCGGATTATACCTACCGACTGTTTCACGCAAGCAAGGGAGTAAAGGGTAGAGTCGAAAAGAGAGTAATTCCACCTGAATCCCTGGGTTGACGGGAAAATTCAGGCTGACCTGGAACGGGGATTATACGTCCCAGAGGCTTACGTGGGGGAAGGAGTCACTCGGAGAGCCATCCAGTCGACCAATAATGGGGAATTCTTTGAGTACCCATGAAATGTTCCTTGACGGTGTCAAGATATCCCTCAGAGCTCGAGGAATAAGGGTTAAAAGAAAAGACCTTAGGCAGTTCTTTGAGTTTGTTCATGATACCTGCCCTTGGTTCCCCTCCTGAGTGCTTATTAAGGAACTATTAATCAAAAACGCTGGGAATGGGTAGGAGATGCCCTACAGGATTTTTATCGGGCCTTTGGCCCTGAGAAGATTCCCGTTACTGCCTTTTCTTATTGGAACTTAATTCATGACATTCTAAAAATCCATTCTCAAGACCCTGATGTTAAAGAGGTCATCAAAACAGGAGAGGAGATTCTTAAGGAAAACTCCCGTCCCCCCTCAACATGCCCTTCAGTCGTTATAGATCTCCCAGGAGAACCCCCAGAGACCCCTAAAGACCAAAAACCTTTAAATATTAAAAAGAACCAGAAAAGCCACAAGAAAAAATCCCCAATATCTACCCCTCGCTTACCTTTAAAAGAGATCATTCAGATCACCTAACCCCCGAAGGACAAGAAACCTTAGGTGAGGAGGCGGCTCGCTATCATGACCCTTGGTGCCTAACTGCCCCGGCGCTTCATAGACCGCCCCCCATAATCCCAATTCCCTAGTTCATCCTTCTCCTCTTCCAGATTTTAACTCCCGTCCATCTGACCCCATCAGACAAGCTAAAATAACCCTTGCTCGAGAAGTTTCTTCTTTAAAGGAAATTTTACAGCAGAAACGAGAGCATGTCCAACTTATTAAAGAAATTCAAGCCCTCGAGGCTGAGCTTTCCACCCTAAGTCCTACCCAACAGAATACTCCTCCCTCAACAAAATCACCCCCCAACAGATGAAAAACTAAAACTAAAGCCCCGCCCCAGGCCCTATCGGCTAAAATACAATGCTAATGAACCTTGTTAAAAAAGTTAACTTTTAAGGCCTACGAGAACATAAATAAATTTGTCTCTGTTATAGAATTTATCCAAAGTGAATGCTTGAAAATAATTATAATTGACTCTATAGAATCTCAAAGAAATTGTTGAAATATAGATAACTAGGTAACTGGCTACGCCCAGGTAACTGGCTACGCCCTTTGTTAATGGAGGAAGGGGTAGACACCCTTCCCCCAGAAGACAGGTAATCTAGTTTCCTGCCAGGAACCATCTTTGAAAAATGTGGTAATTTACATTAGAATAATGAAGGCTTCCCATGACCCCTCTGTATATGCAAATTAGCTAATGGGGATACTCTTAAAAAATAAAATTCCAGCTTAATAAAAAAGGAGAAATTTGAGAGGTGCAGAAATGTAACTAGACCTTGTCTATACAAAAAGAAATTGACAGCCAGTTTGAAATTGAATTGTCATGGCTTAGAGCAAAGAATATCCTTACATGATATTATTCTACAATGTCATTATAATTTTCGATGCTTTATAACAGCATGTTGTACAATTGTTCCAAACAAACTTACAAACTAATTCTTTGAATGATTGGCAGTAATATAAAAAGGACATAAAAGGATTTAATACCTTCCACTGTGTGGAAGGCCTCTTGGGAAGGTACTTGAGCATTCTGTATTGGCCCTTCTTGCCCATTTTGCCAAGAGAAACCCTCTTCTCACAATCCAATTGCCCACAGCTGTTGCCTGAGCTTTAGGTTGAAGCCTCGTAGTGGCTGGCACCATAGATCTGTCTCTCGCACAATGGCGTGAGCTGGGCCCTCCCTGGAGAAGAAACCTGGGTTCCCCAAGATATTTGATCAATGCCGGGGCCCCCCACCAGTGGGGGGGATCCCAAGGCAGGTGCTGGGCATGGAGGCCATAGGGGCATAGGCTACCAAGGAGACAGAACTGAACCTTACATCACCCTGCTTGGCCCCGGAGGATGGCTGGTTAGTCAATGACGGGTAAGACTCCTCAAGGGAGGGGCAACCTAAGATAGGCACAGTCGCAGGGGGCCATCAGGAGAGAACTTGGGGGTCAACAGAGGTGTGGCACAGATCCTCACCCCCGCAACATTACAGGGGCTCGAACACTCGCCCCTTCTGAGGGAGGTCTCCTGCCCCATGGCTGCTTCGTGCTTCCCATGCCCAGCTCAGATTGGGACCCAGGCAACAAACAGATTTGGCCCAGCTAAGAATGAGACCCAGGCAACAGAGAAGTGGTTGATGGCAGCTGCCCTATACCTAAATCTAGCCTAAATCCAGGAGTGCTCAGGGCTTTCTCAAGGATGCATATAATCCTTTCCATTAACTAAAATTGTTGTTAAAGTATTAAATTTGACAGTAAAATAGTCAAGTTTTCAGATTAATTTAAATTGGTTAAATGAAATAAGGGAATATTCAAGAAAATCTAATTGTACAAAAGGCTGTTCCTAAAGTATTAACCAAAATTTCTATTTGTAGTTCATTTCATGGTAAAATTGCTTAACATGCAATGAACCTAAAGCAGTCATATTTTTGTGCAAAAAATTAAAATTTAAAGTTATCAAGACTGCATTATATATTTTCAAAAGCCTCCTAATAATTAAATAAAAAAAAAGGGGGGGATAGTGGAGTAATATTATGTAAGGAAAAATACCTTGTAAGTAAATTACATCTAGAAAAATTTTACTTTGAAAATTAATTTTCATTTGTTACGCTAACAGCAAGACACCCATGAAAAACACACATGGTGTCAAAATAAGCCAAAGGAAAATTAGTTGGGCAAAAATAAAAAGGATCCCAAGTCAAATTTATAGAAAAGACACCTTTATTAACTTTTGGTCGAGAATATGTTTGTATATTTTCAGAAAAAAAAAAAAAAACTCCAGGACCATGTGGATTCCTGCAACAGAGAGGAATTAGCAGGAAATAATTCAGCCATGAAGACAAGAGGAGACAGTCATTACCTGTTGTCTTGGGAAACCCACGGGAGGAGCCGGGTCACTACTCCCTCGCTCGGTTAAAGCCCACTCCCGCTTAAAAACAGAAAGGGAAGAGATGCCGGGAGCCATGAAAGCAGTTCGGTCTTACTTCCTGGTCAGCCCTACTTCCTGATTGAGCAAGGACAAAGAGCAAGGACAAAGAAAGCCCGCGCGCCCAAGGGCCAGAAGAACCCCCCACATCAGAATAACCAATCAGCTAGGACAGATACCCAGTCCCCAACCAATCATCCCATGGCAACTCCTTATCCTACCCCTCCCCTCCTGAGTGCTTATATACCGCAACACTCGAATAAAAAAACGAGGCTTGATCAGAACCTTGTCTTGCCTCCGTTCTTCGAGTTCCTTGTTTGTTTCATTCTCTTAGGTGGTTCCTGCGTGCCCTCGTTGCTGCCCCGTGGGCCGGGGCAAGATAGGGCCCCAAGTCAGCTGCTAAGCAGAACAGGCAGCGGCACCCAGCAGGCCGGATAAATGTCCTCGGCAGGCCGCATGTGGCCCACGGGCCGTAGTTTGAAGACCCCTGAATTCTATATATTATATAAAAGCCTACTATGCAAAGTTTCCCCTCGGGAGTTCGACCCACTGGGAGTTTGATTGCTCGCTATGATGTGCGTTGACCTCAAGGGGGTGGCATGGAATGAAGGAAGGCCCCGGCTGGCAGCTGGCAGCCACTAGGCACCCTATCCATGCACGAATTTAGTGCACTGGGCCTCTAGTTTTTTATATTTTCAGAGAGATAAAAGAAAAATATTATAATCTAACAACATTTAGAGTAGGAGTTCTCAAACTTTTTGGACTAAGTGAGAAGAGTTAGAAACAGGATTAGGCAGACACGATAAGGGGTGAAAGGAAGAAGGAAATATAGACACGACAGTTGGAGCCAGCTGAGATCATAAGAATGCTGGTCTTGCAGAAAAATAGGATGCCACAAAACAAGAATGCCTATCTTGTAGGTGCAGAAGGTTGCAAGAGATAGGGGAGGAAGAGGAAAAGAAGAGGGGGAGCACTAGGTGGATTTAAAATTTTTGCTGGCCAATGAAGATAGAGGGAACAAATCAAAAAGCAGCATGGATAGACAAAGAACAGGCTTTTGGTACATATAAACCTAAAGACCAGTGAGCTTTGGTGGAAACCAATTCCTGGGCCCCCTCCTTGTGTGGGGAGTTTTTATCTGCTTATAATAAACTAGAGGCCTAGTGCACGAATTCATGCACCAGTAGGATCCTTTGGCCTAGCTTGCTGGATTGGGCTGAAACTGACTCTTTGACATCCCCTGAGGAGTCCCGGATTGCAAGAGGGACCCTTTTGGTGCACAATCAGGGCCAGGGAGGGATGCAGGAGGTTGGACAGTCAGGGAAGGACCACAGGAGGGCTCCAGGGTGTGTCTGGCCCATCTTGCTCAGTCCTGATCTGCTGGACACCAGCAGCAAGCTAATCTACTGGTCAGAGCATCTGCCCCCTGGTGGTCAGTGCACGTCATAGCGAGAGGTTGAGCAGCCTTAGCATATCATTAGAATATTACACTTTGATTGGTTGAAGAGCTGACTGGTCCACCAGACACTTAGTATATTAGGCTGTCATTATATAGGATTTCCACACACTTGCTTAAATCTTCTGGTCTTTGATTTTATTCTTCAACTTCGTGAGGCACGATCCCAGGGAAAACTTCAGCTCATCGTTGGGGTATCATAAGGATCCCTTGCCTTAATACACTTCAAGTACTGCGAATCCTTAAAAGCTTTTGTTTATGTAAGTTATATCTATCAGTATTTATTAGATTCAATATTAAAACATAATTTTAAAAAAATATTTATTTATGCAACATACATTATGTATAATATATAATCAATATAAAAACATAAGTAATACATTTTTATTAAAAACTAGAGGCCCGGTATATGAAATTCATGCTTGGGGGTGTGTGTCCCTCAGCCAAGCCTGCACCCTCTCCAATCTGGGACCCCTCAAGGGATGTCTGACTGCCCATTTAGGCCCAATCCAGGTAGGATCGGGCCTAAACGGGCAGTTGGACATCCCTCTCACAATCCAGGACTGCTGGGTCCCAACTGCTCGCATGATTGCCCCTACCCGCTTCTGCCTGCCAGCCTGATCACCCCCTTACCACTCCCCTGCCAGCCTGATTGATGCCTAACTGCTCCCCTGCCAGCCTGTTTGCCCCTAACTGCCCTCCCCTGCAGGCCTGGTCACCCCTAACTGCCCTCCCTTGCAGGCCTGGGTCCCCCCCAACTGCCCTTCCCTGCAGGCCCGGTCTCCCCCAACTTCCCTCCTCTGCTGGCCTGGTCAGCCCTAACAGCCCTCCCCTGCAGGCTTGATTGCCCCCATCAGCCCTCCCTTGCAGGCCTGGTCCTCCCCAACTGCCCTCCCCTGCTGGCCTGATCTCCCACAACTGCCCTCCCTTGCAGACCTGGTCCCTCCCAACTGCCCTCCCCTGCTGGCTATCTTGTTGCATCCATCTTATGTCCATGTGGATGCAGCCATCTTTGACCACATGGGGGCAGCCATCTTGTGTGTTGGAGTGATGGTCAATTTGCATATTACTCTTTTATTAGATAGGATAGAGGCCTGGTGCATGAGTGGGGGCCAGCTGGTTTGCCCTGAAGGGTGTCCTGGATCAGGGTGGTGGTTCCCTTGGGGCGTTGGGCTGCCTGGGCGAGGGGCCTGTGGTGGTTTGCAGGCTGGCCATGCCCCCTGGCCACCCAAGTGGAGGCCCTGGTATCTGGGGTTTATTTATCTTCTATAATTGAAACTTTGTAGCCTTGAGCGGAGCCAAGCCTCCTGCTCACTCCATGGCCGCAGCCATTTTTGTTGGGATTTATTTATCTTCTATAATTGAAACTTTGTAGCAGAGGCCAAGGCAGGCCAGGGCTGCGGGATCTTTGCTTCCTCCAGAGGCCAAGGCAGGCCAGGGCTGTGGAATTTTGGCTTCCTCCATCACCAGGGGCAACTCATTCCTCCTGCTGTCTCCAGCTTCATGGCTGCCACCATTTTTGTTGGGACTTATTTATCTTCTATAATTGAAACTTTGTAGCCTTGAGTGTAGGCCTGGGCCAGCCAGAGCAGCAGGGAAGCTTGGCTTCCTCCATTGCCGGGGAAACCCAAGCCTCCTGCTTGTTGCAGTTCCGTGGCCGCAGCCATCTTGGTTTGGGTTAATTTGCATACTTGCTCCTGATTGGCTGGTGGGCGTGGCTTGTGGGTGTAGCGGAGGTACGGTCAATTTTTATATTACTCTTTTATTAGGTAGGATAATTATCTACACTAATAAAAGAGAAAGATGCTAATTGACCGTACCTCCGCTACACCCACAGCCAATCGGGAATGCTATGCAAATTAACCCAACAAATATGGCAGGTAAATTTGCATAAGCAGGCAGCGCAGGCAGCACCCTATGCCGCTGACCAGGACCAAGCCACAATAGCGCCGCCTGCCTGGGTCCAAGCTGTGATCACAGACCCGGGCAGGAGGCATGGGGCAGTGACCGATGCCGCTGGCTGGATCCAAGGCAAGATGGGGGACCGGGCAGGCGGTGTGGGGCTGCGCCCGATGCCATCAGCCAGATCCAAGCCGCCATCGCAGACCCGGGCAAGGGTTGTGGGTTAGTGCCCAATGCCACTGGGCTGGATCCAAGCCATGATCATGGACCCGGGCAGGTGGCGTGGGGCAGCACCTGATGCTGCTGGCTGGATCCAAGCCACGATCACGGACCCAGGCAGGCAGTGTGGGGTAGCGCCCGATGCCGCTGACCAGATCCAAGCCGCAATGGGGGACCGGGCAGGTGGCAGGGGGCAGCACCCAACGCTGCTGGCTGGGTCCAAGCCACAATCACGCAGCCTGCCCGGATCCAAGCCGTGATCGTGACCTAGGCAGGCAGCGTGTGGCAGCGCCCGATACCACAGGCGGATCCAAGCCACAGTGGGGGACTGGGCAGGCGGCGGGGTCCAAGCCCCAGGGACCCGGGCAGCCCCTGCCAAGGCCCGCCTGTGGGGTCCAGCAGAGCGAGAAAGCTGGTGGCTTAGAGGGCATTGCTCCCTCTGGAGCCCCAGCTTCCTCATCCCAGCTGTGGAAACTCACGACAGGTAGGAGGAAGTCCCACCCCCCACAGAATCAGCTGTTGGTCACACAGCTCTCAAAGGCCTGACAGCCAGGACTCTCATTCACCTGTATCTCAGACCATGGCAGTAGAGAGGTGGGACTATGCCCAAAGAAAAACTGTTGATACAACGTAGCTCTGCAGCAGAAAGATGCCGATGTTATCGACAGAAAATGTCTGCAGAGCAATGTGCCTCTGATCTTGAAAGAAGGCGACGCCTGCGATAGAATGTATCTGAAGAGCAGCTATTGGACAAACGTCGCTCTGAAGCTGAAAAACACAGGCATTATGGACAGAAAATGTCTAAAGACCAACATGCCTTTGAAGTTGAAAGAAGGCAGTGGCGAAGACAGAATATGTCTAGAGAACAGTCATCAACAAGTACTACCAATAATGGTAGGAACTGCCTTCTCAGCGAAAATGGAGTACATGAGGATGCAATTCTTGAACATAGTTGTGGTGGAATGACTATTAGATGTGAATTTTGCCTATCACTAAATTTCTCTGATGAAAAACCATCCGATGGGAAATTTACTCCATGTTGTAGCAAAGAGAATCTGTCCAAATGATATACATTTTCCAAATTACCCGACATATTTTAAAAGATTAATGACAAATGAAGATTCTGACAGAAAAATTTCATGGAAAATATTCGATCCATAAATAGTTCTTTTGCTTTTGCTTCCATGGGTGCAAATATTGCATCGCCATCAGGGTATGGGGCCATACTGTTTTAGAATACACGGACAAGTTTATCACCGTACTGGAACTTTACATCCTTCGGATGGTGTTTCTCGGAAGTTTGCTCAACTCTATATTTTGGATACAGCCGAAGCTACAAGTAAAAGATTAGCAATGCCAGAAAACCAGGGCTACTCAGAAAGACTCATGATCAACATCAACAACCTCATGCATGAAGTAAATGAATTAACAAAATTGTACAAGATGCTACATGAGGTAGAGGAGAGTATAGGGGGGATAAATGGATGGAGACTTGACTAGGAATGGTGAACATACAATACAGTGTTCAGATGATATGTTGTGGAATTGTGTACCTGAAACCTATATAATTTTTTAACCAGTATCACCCAATCCTATCTAATAAAAAAGTAATATGCAAATTGACCATCACTCCAACACACAAGATAGCTGTTCTCATGTGGTCAAAGATGGCTGCCCCCATGTGGACACAAGATGGCCACCACAAGATGGCCAGCAGGGGAGGGCAGTTGGGAGGGACCAGGCCTTCAAGGGAGGGCAGTTGTGGGTGATCAGGCCAGCAGGGGAAGGCAGTTAGGGGTGACCAGGCTGACAGAGGAGGGAGGTTGGGGGCGACCAGGCCTGCAGGGAGAGCAGTTGGGAGGGACCCAGGCCTGCAGGGGAGAGCAGTTGGGGGGGACCAGGCCTGCAGGGGATGGCAGTTAGGAGCAAACAGGCTGGCAGGGGAGCAGTTAGGCATCAATCAGGCTGGCAGGGGAGTGGTTAGGGGGTGATCAGGCTGGCAGGCAGAAGCAGTTAGGGGCAATCAGGAAGGCAGGCGAGCAGTTGGGAGCCAGCAGTCCTGGATTGTGAGAGGGATGTCCCAGATTGGAGAGGGTGCAGGCTGGACTGAGGGACACACCCCCCCGTGCACGAATTTCATGCACCAGGCCTCTAGTAAATTCAATAAATAGGAAAAAAGAAAAAAACTGTTGCTTCAAGTATTTTTTATTGAATTTATTGGGTGACATTGGTAAATACAATTATATAGGTCTCAAGTGTACTATTTTATAATACATCATCTGTATATTGAATTGTGTGCTCAACACCCAAAGTCAAGATTCCTTCCATTACCATTTATCTACCTTTAACCCTCTTCTACTTCCCCTCAGCCCCCTTTCACTCTGATAGTCATCATATTGTTGTCTGTGTCTTTTCCTTTGTCTGTTTGATTTTTGCTTAATCCCTTCACCCATGTATGTTCACCTAAGTTTTAATTGTTTCAAGCAGGATGGAAATCTAGTCTATTTTTCCAGCTTGGCCAAAAAATGATAGTCTAATGAACAATTTTTGTAATATCAATATGTGAGCCTCACAGTAATTAATGTAGTTACTATCTCTTCAATGCTGTCTGATGGGAGAACAGAAGCCTACAGATTTATTAGTGTCTACCACCTGTATAACAAAGATCTCAGTTGTCCAAAAGCAATTTATTGATTTTGTAACTCCAAGACTAGCTGTTGACTTGATGTGAAAGACACTGGGAGTATATAAACCAGTATTCTGGTTTCACCTCAAAATATCCCCAGTGTGTGCCTCAGTCCATTGGTTTTGCAAACAGAAGTTACTCAAGAGTTGGAAGCAGCCTAGAGGTAAGGATTTTCTCTATCTTTGTTTCTCCTTCCTTTCTATATTTTCCTCTCTTTTTCTTTTCTTTTTAAATACTTATTGCATCACATTAAAACCAGGCAATAAATGGGTCCAGGCTGCCTGTCACTACTTGAGCCAATTAAAAAAGTTAGGGTTGAATCAGGTATGAGCATTTATCCAGGAATGGGAAACTTTTTTTCTGCCAAGGGCCATTTGGATATTTATAACATCATTCACCAGCCATACAAAATTATCAACTTAAAAATTATCCTGCTATATTTGGTGAAACATTTAATTAACTTATCCCTAATGCCTTGGCAGGACCAGACCAAATGATTACACATGCCTTATACAGCTTGTGGGCCAGATGTTCCCCAGCCCTGGTTTATTCAAATTATGTAGTCAGTATGGAAGAATTGCAGGTCATCCACAAAAGTCTGCTCTTCACCCCCAGAAGCCAGTTGCTTATATTGGGTAGAAGGACAAAGATTGCTTGGGGAAGTAGGAAAAAGGAATAAGAATAGATATGCAAAAGGAATAAAAATGGGTATTACAGACATAGGAAAGTAAGTAATAGGAATAAAAATGGGTAAAATGGTTACAGATTACAGGCAGTGTGGGCTGGGGGGCTGTAAAGGGTGGGTGCCTCTGGGACTCCATTTTTTCGGCAACAAGGCTGTTACTCTTACCATGCCGATAAGCAGTTCTCAGATAAGGAGAATGGGCTGCATTTCAAGATTAACTCCCAGGTACAATTTCCAGCCAGGTCAGAATGTGCTTTCTTTAATCAGAACAAAATAATCACAGTTAACCGAGCACGATTAATAGTTCTTATAACTATAGCTAGTCTCCACTATTCTATTTCTTCCTCTTGCCCCTAACAACATCTGCTAGGAAAATCAAGGAAAGGCCTTGTATCTATGATCAGGTTAGACATGATAATGAGGGCCTGGTATATCCCTAAAGAACAACATTAAAACACAATTGAAATGAAAGCTTCTCCTACCCACAGAGAAGGCAAAATATAGAAAGAATCAGAGTTGCCTGGTCTATCTATTGCATTCCCTTCTCTAACCATCTGAAAGTCTCACCTTTCAAAGTTAAGATTGTGGTATATTTGAGTTTAAAAAGTCAGGGAAATGGTTTCCTGTATATCCCTTACTACAAATAAGCAAATTCCTGCCTCACTCACCAAGAGGCAGTAAAATAAACCTGTGGGCAAGTCAGCACTTACCCTTAGATAATAAACTCTTTGTGATATAGCCTTTGTGGGGGTGGGGGAATAAGTTGATATAAAGCATAATGGAGAAAAATTCAGAGAAGCAGTAAAATAGTATTTATTAAGGGGCAACTATCTAGTAGGATACTTGTACTATTTCTAATTCTTACAACAACATTTAAACATAGCTCTTAAGCTCTTCATCCTACATAATAAAGAGGTAATATGCAAATTGACCATCACTCCAAAACACAAGATGGCCACCCCCATGTGGTCAAAGATGGCTGCCCCCATGTGGACACAAGATGGCCACCACAACATGGCCTGCAGGGGAGGACAGTTGGGGGTGACCAGGCCAGCAGGGGTGAGTAGTTAGGGGCAACCAGCCCTGCAGGGGAGGGCAGTTGGGGGGGACCCAGGCCTGCAGGGGAGGGCAGTTAGGCATTGATCAGGCTGGTAGGGTTGTGGTTAGGGGGTGATCAGGCTGGCAGGCAAAAGTGGTTAGGGGCAATCAAGCAGGCAGGCAGGTGAACGGTTCGGAGCCAGCAGTCTTGGATTGTGAGAGGAATCCCAGATTGGAGAGGATGCAGGCTGGGCTGAGGGACACAACCCCCGTGCACGAATTTCGTGCACCGGGCCTCTAGTTTACAGATAAAGAAACAGATTCAGTAAAATGACTTGCTCCAAATAATACAGTGAGTAAATAACATAAATACATAATCAAATTGATAACTGTGATTTCAAAACTTATGCCCACCACATAATAATACAATTCTCCTTGAGTAGGGTGGATTTTCCTGAGCAGGTTGCAAGGGTGGCATCTTTCCCAGGTTCTTATCCAGATGGATTCAAAGAATGAAGCCACAGAGAAAAGATGGTAGATGAAAAGGGTGGAAATTTATTGGAAACAAGTACAGACTACCATGTAGGGAGAGGGTCACCCACTAAGCTTTTTTTTTTTTTTTTCCTAAGGTTTATAAAGGTTGCAGTTCTTTGTCTCATGATGCTCCCTTCTTATTGGTCATTATATCAGCTTCAAAGCTCAAACCTCAAACATCTTTTCCTCCTCCTTCAGTGGTAGAATTCTCTATTTCCTGTGAAAGTTTGTTTCCTCTTTCTCCGCATACCCTCTGGCTTTTCAATATCTTCCATGAACGGATGTCTTCCTCTCCCCTTATCCTGTGGCACCTCTTTTTTTCTCTGTGAATGTATGCCTGTTGGCAGCTTCAAGTCCTCACCTATGGGCTCCAAGCCTTCCTCCCCCACGGATGATGTTTATTTATTTAATTTTTATTTTTTTAATAAATCTTTATTGTTCAGATTATTACAATTGTTCCTCTTTTCCCCAACCCCCTGCATAGCTCTCCTCCACCCAGTTCCCACCCCACCTTCTGCCCTTACTCTCCCCCACTGTCCTCATCCATAGGTGTACGATTTTTGTCCAGTCTCTTCCTGCACCCCCCACACCCCTTTCCCCCTGAGAATTGTCAGTCCACTCCCTTTCTATGCCCCTGATTCTATTATATTCACCAGTTTATTCTGTTCATCAGACTTTTTATTCACTTGATTTTTAGATTCACTTGTTGATAGATATGTATTTGTTGTTCATAATTTTTATCTTTACCTTTTTCTTCTTCTTCCTCTTCTTAAGGAATACCCTTCAGCATTTTATATAATACTGGTTTGGTGGTGATGAACTCCTTTAGCTTTTTCTTATCTGTGAAGCTTTTTATCTGACCTTCAATTCTGAATGATAGCTTTGCTGGGTAGAGTAATCTTGGTGATAGGTTCTTGCTGTTCATCACTTTGAATATTTCTTGTCACTCCCATCTGACCTGCATAGTTTCTGTTGAGAAATCTGCTGACAGTCATATGGGTGCTCTCCTGTAGGTAACTAACTGTTTTTCTCTTGCTGCTTTTAATATTCTCTCTTTGTCTTTTGCCCTTGGCATTTTAATTATGATGTGTCTTGGTGTGATCCTCTTTGGATTCCTTTTGCTTGGGGTTCTCTGTGCTTCCTGGACTTGTAAGTCTATTTCTTTTACCAGGTAGGGGAAGTTTTCAGTCATTATTTCTTCAAATAGGTTTTCAATATCTTGCTCTCTCTCTTCTTCTGGCACCCCCATAATTCTGATGTTGGTATGCTTGAAGTTGTCCCAGAGGCTCCTTACACTATCTTCATATTTTTTTATTCTTTTTTCTTTTTTCTTTTCCAGTTGGGTGTTTTTTGTTTCTTTGTATTTCAAATCTTTGACTTGATTCTTGTGATCCTCTACTCTGCTGTTGGATCTCTGTTTATTATTTTTTATTTCAGACAGTTGTATGCTTAATTTCTAGTTGGTCCTTTTTCATATCCTCGAGGGTCTCACTAAATTTATCAGCCTTTTCTAGAAAATTCTTGAAAAACCTTATAACTGTGGTTTTGAACTCTATATCCAGTCCTTTGCTTTCCTCCATTTCTTTCATTTGTGACCTGTTTCTTTGTCTCCACATTTTGGCTGCTTCCCTGAGTTGATAGAGTGGCTTTGTGTGCTAGGTGTCCTATAGGGCCCAGTGGCTCAGCCTTCCCAGTTACCTGAGGTGGACACTCTTGGTGCACCCCTTTGTGAGCTGTGTGCACAGTCTTGTTGTAGTTAAACCTTAATTGTTGTTGGTATTACTGAGAGGAATTGACCTCCAGGCCAATTGGCTGTGAGGATCAGCTGTGTCTACACTGGGAGAACTTCTATGCTGGAGACACCCTTATTGGACAAGACTTGCAAAAGCCTCTGTGCTCAGCTTGGATGGGGCGGAGTCTCAGGGTGGAGCAGACAGCAATGGCTGCCCTAAGAGGCCCCTGGGTCTCAGTGTCCCACGGTAATCACTGCAAGCACCTCTGAGAGAAAGCCGCCCTCGAGTTTCCCCTGCTGCCAGAGAGTCCAGTTTCTCCCTGAATGAGTCTGGGTCCACAGAGTCTCACCCAGAACTGAAGTTCAGAGCAGTCAGGAGCTTTTGTCTCCCTCCCGATCGAGAAAGCTCCACGCAAGAGCCTCCGTACCTCTGCCTTCTGCAGCTCCTCTGAGTTTTTGTGTGCTTTTCTCTTTCCTTCTAGTTGTAGAATTTTCACTCAGCCAGCCTTCCTGTGGTTCTGGATGATATCTGTTTTGTCTTTAGTTGTCATTTTGAAATTGTTATGCGATGCAGCAGTTTAGGTGTTTACCTATACCACCATCTTTGTTTCTCAACCCTGTTTATTTATAACACTCCCTAAACCTGCCCTTTTTTCCCCTAAAACTCCTTTCACCCCTATCTCCAAGACAGAGCTCTACTAGCTAATGGAATAAAAATTTACTGGGTGTCAAAAACGTAATCAGACCCAAATCCTACATTCTTGCCTGTTGTCAACATTACCAATTGGGTTACACTGCTATTCTCCATCTTCACTCAATTCTTTATCTTTCTTGGGCTACCCTTAATAATCATTTAAAAATCATCTGGACCCCCCTGGCTCCAAATAGAGGGGGGCAGAGGGGAGATGAGAGTTGGGCTGGTAGGCCACAAGCAAGGGAAAAAAGGAGGTACCAAGAGGCAACCTCCTCTTACTCCAGGGCCCACTAGGAAGTTTCGTGGTAGAAAAACTCTGATATTGGCTTTTTGTTCATTATGCTAAAATGCTTTTCTGTCCCCTCATTTCCTTATTGTTCTCTATCTACTAAATATTTAACAGCCATTACCACTTAGATTATAATTCTCTGGAATGGACATTTGGTCAATTTGCATATCATGATCTGGGGAGATATATATAATTCCCTCCTCTGTCTGCTACAAATTAGTAAAAGAGCCAATATATAGTCTTTTATCTTCTATTTATGAATTTCACAGAAGAGAAGTCTTAAAGTATTTAAATTCTGAATCATTTGTGTATTGGCCTTCTGAATTGATATAAAGACAAATAGAGTATTAAGCTATTTGGTGAAGATAAGATAGTGTAAGTGCTCTGAAAATGCTAGTGTGTTAAAAAATGCAAAGTTGTTAGGAGCAAAGAATAAAGAATAAGGACTAAGAGGATAAGAGACAAAATATGCTTCCAAGAATAATATAAACAAATAACACAAATAAGAGCTGTGTTTAAACAAGAGACACTAAAAGAAGTAAAAATTATTTTTTTAATAGCAATGTTTTCATTTTCAATTTATCTTTGCTTTTCCTGGTACCTATTATTTGAACCACATGCCCTTTCTTAAACCCATGCCAATCTGAAGACACACGAGCATGCACAGAGGGTAATTGGTTCTTCTCTTGCCATTGTTTCTTTTTGTTCTTTTTCCAAAGAAAATTGTCTGCCAAAATAAATGGTCACGTTTGAATATGATATGTTAAGATATTATTCTAGTACCCCGGCCATCTTCAGTTATTACATCAACAGGCTCATTTGGCACTTTTCTGATTGTGAAGCATCTTTATCTCTCCTGAGTGCTGGAGATGAAAGTTCTGTTGCATGATAAGTGAGTTATGTAACAGAATATAAATCTGAGCAGAACATTGACACCATCAGTCATGCACTATCTGAAGGCCAAACAATAAAAACTATCATTTGTTTTATTTAATGCTCAATGCTATGAATTAGAACACAAAATAAAGCCCTCTTTAACATGTCAGAGCCATGCTAATTCCACTGAACGTTAATATTCTACTGATTTCAGTTGAATTGGTAGTTTTCAACTTCAGCTAAAACTTTCTTCCTTAGGGAGATTTTCAAGATCTTGAACGAAGCTTCTAGCTTTTCTCATGGTATTTTTACTCTTTTTTTGAAATAACTAAGGTGATACAGTCCAGTGACTGTTCATTCATGAGAAATGTCTTTCAAGGAACCAAAAATTGGTCTTTGAAGTGGAAAGATAAATCTGTTTGAATCAGCTTGCTATATTCCATACAAAGTTCGACTGTGGCTTTTATTGGCAGCAATATGATGTAACATGATATTAAAAACAACTATAAGATAGTGAAAACCAAAAGGACACTGATTCTATGTTTATAAGACCAATAGCTTTGATAGCTTGAGAACTGCCATTTTTACCAGTTTTATAAAGTCAAGAAAAAGGCAATTTATTTTCTACATGTGTTCATTCAATAATGTTTATTGAATATCTGCTATATGCCAGTTTCTTTACTAGGAAAGCAATGAGTAAATAAAACAAAGTCTGTACCTTCAAATGCTCTAAGAGAGACAGGTAATAACAAGTAAACATGTACTTTAATGTCAGGTAGTGATGATGGCTATGAAGAAATAAAACAGGTTCAAGACAGAAAGCAAGAATGAGTCCTATCACCTATACAAGGATCAGAGGGGACCTCCCTGAAGATGTGATATTTGAGCAAAGATCTAAATAATGTGAAAGAGAATCAGTAAGAACAGTATTCTCAGCAGAGGAAAGAACAAGGAGAAAGACTCAGAGATGCAAATGAGCTTGACATATTCTAGAAACATCAAGAACACTAATGTGTAACTGGAGGAGTTGAATGGGGTACTTGGTAAGAAAAAAAGAGATGAGGATAAATACATAGGCAGGGACCAGGTAACAGAGGCCCTGTGAGACATGGAAGAGCATAGGTGCAATTATTATATAGAGTACTGAGCCTCATCTCCATTTACAGATGAGGAAACAGTGTCAGTGAAATCTGTTAAAAGATTACTCCTCTGGCTGTACTGTGGAAGAGACTTAGGGGAGCAAGACTAGAAACAGGGACTGGCTGGGTTGCCCCAGCCTGGGTATAAATCAGTAGTAATATAAACAAAAAGGTGAACATTGGTAATGATTTGAACTAGAGGGGTAGAGTAGATGAGAACAGCATGAGCGATTATTTAAAACCATGGAACTGTTTGAGACCTAAAGAAATACTCTATATGGAGAAAGAAAAGACTCCAAAATCATTTATGGCCTTTATTATATTGATGTATGTTCCCTTTATTCCCACTTTGCTGAGAGGTCTTTTTCTTTTGTTTTGTTTTGTTTTTATCATAAATGGGTGCTGGATTTAGTGAAATTATTTTTCTGCATCTATGGATATGATTATAGGATTTTTATCCTTCATTTTGTTTATGTGGCATTTCACATTAATTGATTAGTGGATATTGTACCAACCTTGCATCCAAGGAATAAATCCCACTTGACCATGGTATATAAACTTTTTAATATATTGCTAAGGTTGTTTTGCTAATATTTTTAAAAAATTGTTGCATCTATATTCAACAGGGATATTGGCCCATGATTTTTTTTTTTTTTTGTAACGTGTTTGGTTTTGGAATTAGGATAATGCTGGCCTTGTAAAATAAGCTTTCAAACGTTCTATCCTCTTTAAATTTTTAGAATAGTTTGAGAAAGACAAGTATTAAATCTTGAATGTTTGGTAAAATTCCGACCTATGAAACTATCTGGTCCAGAGCTTTTGTTTATTGAGAATTTTATAATTATTTAATTTTATTTTTACTTATTAGTTTGTTCAGACTTTCTGTTTCTTCTTTTCATTTTTTAATCTTAATGTTTGGTTTTCTTTCCTTCTTTCTCATCATAGTGTCAGCTTCATGAGGGCATGACTTTGTTTATTTTGTTCCTGGCTCTATTCTCAGAACCTAAAATAATAGCTGGGACTAAACATAAGGTCCATAAATGTTTGCTGAATTCATGAGAAAAAAAAATCTGTGGTCATTCATTGGCTTACCTTCCTCCCTCCTCAGTGAGTCCAAGTGTATTCCAGTGAAAATATAATTAATAAAACAGTGAGCCCTCTGTCAACCATGGAAAATTGGCACCAATTCAGTGCCAACAAGAGACAAAGAATCCTCAGTTTGGGGGTGTGGTAAAGAAGAAAACTTTATTCAGTGCAAACAGTGATACAGCATGGCTGTGAAAACAGCTAAATTGTGATGCAACATGGCGATGAAAGCAGTATGGTGTGAGGCTGCCAGGTGACCTGGGGCCAGGCCCCTTTAGCTAGGAGCTCTGTTCTGCTCCACTCCATGCTGGTCTGCTCTGTTCTGTCAAGATATCATTAGGTGTTTTAGCTCTAGCCCGGGAAAGGCAGTCTTTGATTAAAGTGCATTCACCGTTTCTCCTTTTTTTTTTCTCTTTAATTTTTAAATGCATTTTTTATTGTTGATAGTATTACAGATATCTCCCATTTTCTCTCCCCTTCCCTCCCCTCCTGCAAGCCCCTACCCACCCCCCAGGTCTTCACTACCCTATTGCCCATGTCCATGGGTTATATATATAAGTATATAAATTCCTTGGTTTATCTCTTCTCTTACCCCCAACCCCACATCAAGGTATGTCAGTCTGTTCCTTGCCACCCAGCTTCGGGTCTTATTTTGTTGGTCAATTCATTTTGTTCATTAGATTCCACAGATAAGTGAGATAATGTGATATTTGTCTTTCTCAGTTTGGCTTATTTCACCTGGCATAATATTTTCCAGGTCCATCCATGCTGTCCCAAGGATAAGAGACCCCTCTCTTTTAGAGCTGCACAGTATTCCATAGAATAAATGTCCCACAGCCTTTTTATCCATTCATCTACTGATGGGCATTTAGGCTGTTTCCAAATCTTAGCTATTATAAAAACATGACTATGAGCATAGGAGTGAATATATTCTTTCTGATTGGTGTTTTGGGGTTATTTTGATATATTCCCAGAAGTGGGATCACTGGGTCATCAAACAGAACTTCATTTTATAATATTTGAGGAAACTCCATATTGTTTTTCATAGTGGCTGCACCAGTCTGCATTCCCACCAGCAGTGAGCTAGTGTTCCCTTTGCTCCACATCCTCGCCAGCACTTGTTTGTTGATTTTTTTTTAAATATATTTTATTGATATTTTACAGAGAGGAAGAGAAAGGGATAGAGAGCTAGAAACATCAATGAGAGAGAAACATTGATCAGCTGCCTCCTGCACACCTCCCACTGGGGATGTGCCCGCAACCAAGGTACATGCCCTTGACCGGAATCGAACCCGGGACCCTTCAGTCCGCAGGCCGACGCTCTATCCACTGAGCCAAACCGGTTTCGGCGATTTTTCTTTTTTTTTTTTATGATAGCCATTCTGACAGGTGTAAGAAAGTGATATTTCATTGTGGTTTTAATCTGCATTTCTCTTACGACTAGTGACTTTAAGCATTTTTTCATGTGTCTCTTGGCCATTTGTATGTCCTCTTTGGAGAAATGTCTATTCAAGTCTTCTGCCCATTTGTAAATTGGATTGTTTGTCTTTCGTTGTTGTTGTTGTTGAGTTGAATAGAGTACTTAATATATTTTGGATATTAACTCCTTATCAGATGTATCATTGGCAAATATATTCTCTCATTCAGTGTGTTTCCTGTTCAATTTGGTGGCGGTTTATTTTGCTGTGCAGAAGCTTTTTATTTTGCTGGAGTACCATTTGTTTACTTTCTCCTTCGTTTCCTTTGCCCAACGAGATGTATTTGTAAACATATTGCTGCATAAGATGTCTGAGATTTTACTTCCTGCTTTCTTCTAAAAATTGTATGGTTTCATGCCTTATACTTAAGTCTTTTATCCACCTTGAGTTTATTCTTATATACAGTGTAAGTTGGTGATCTAGTTTTATCTTTTTGCATATATCTGTCCAGTTTTATCCACACAATTTATTGAAGAGACTATCTTTATTCCATTGTATGTTCTTGCCTACTTTATCAAATATTAATTGACCAAATGGTGTGGGTCGATTTCTGGGGTCTCTGTTCTGATACATTGGTCTGTATGCCTGTTCTTGTGCCAGTACTAAGCTGTTTTGATTATAATGGCTATGTAGCATACTTTGATATCCGGTATTGTGATCCCTACTACTTTTTTTTCTTTCTCAAGATTGATACAGCTATTTGAGGTCTTTTATAATTTCATATAAATTTTTGGAGTAATTGTTCTAACTCTGTGAAGTATGCTGTTGGTATTTTAATAGTGATTACATTGAATCTGTAGATCTCTTTGCATAATATAGACATTTTAATTATGTTAATTCTTCCAATCCATGAACATGGTATATTCGTCCATTTCCTTGTATCTTCCTCAATTTTTTTCCAATGTCCTATAGTTTTATGAGTACAGGTCTTTTACCTCCTTAATTAAGTTTATCCCTAGCTATGTTGTTTTTTGTTGCAATGGTAAATGGGATTGCTTTTTTAGTATCTCTTTCTGAGAATTCATTATTGGTGTATAAAAAGCCATGGCTTCGTGTATATTGATTTTGTATCCTGCTACCTTGCCTAATTTATTTATTAAGTCTAGTAGTTTTCTGTTGGAATCTTTAGTGTTTTCTATGTACAGTATCATGTCATCTGTGAATAATGATGGTTTTACTTCCTCCTTACCAATTTGGATGTCTTTTATCTCTTCTTTTTGTCTTATTGCTATGGCTAGGACTTCCTATACTATGTTGAATAAGAGTGGTGACAGCAGGCATCCTTGTCTTGTGTCTGTTCTTAAGGGAAATGCTTTTAGTTTTTGCCCATTGAGTATTATGTTGGCTGTAGGTATGTTGTATATGGCCTTTATTATGTTGAGGTATGATCCCTCTATTCCCACTTTACTGATAGTTGTTTTTTTTTTATCAAAAAAAAGGTGCTGGATTTTGTCGAATGCTTTTTCTGCATCAATTGATATCCTGTGGTTTTTATCTTTCAATTTTTTATGTGATGTATCACATTTATTAATTTGTGAACATTGTTCTAGTCTTGCATGCCCAAAATAAATCCCACCTGATCATGGGGTACGATGTTTTTAATATATTGCTCTATCCGATTTGCTAATGTTTTGTTGAGGATTTTAGCACCTGTGCTCATCAGAGATATTGGCCTGTAATTCTCTTTTTTTTGTAGTGTTTTTATCTGGCTTTGGAATTAGGATAATGCTGACTTCATAAAAAGAGCTTGGAGGTGTTCCTCTTAAATTGTTGGGAATAGTTTGAGGAGGATAGGTGTTAGTTCTTTGAATGTTTGCTAAAATTGACCTGTAAATCCACCCAGTCCAGGACTTTTGTTTTCTGGAAGTTTCTTAATTATTGCTCCAATTTCATTAGGTATATTGGCCTACTCATATTTTCTGATTCTTCCTGATGGACTTTTGGAAGATTGTATGTTCCTAGGAATTTGCCTATTTCACTCAGGTTGTCCAGTCTGTTGGCAAATCGTTGTTCATAGTATTTGCTTACAATCCTTTGTATTTCTGTGGTGTCAGTTGTTATATCACCTCTTTCATCTCTGATTTTATTTATTTGGGTCTTCACTCTTTGTTTCTTGATGAGTCTGGCTAGGGGTTCATAAATTTTGTTTATCTTTTCAAAGAACCAGCTCTTGGATTTATTGATCTTTTTTGCCATTTATTTTTTAGTTTATGTCATTTATTTCCACTCTGATCTTTATTATCTTCTTCCTTCTACTTCCTCTGGGCTTTTATTGCTGTTCTCTTTCTAATTAATTTAGTTTCAGGGTGAGATAGTTTATTAGTTTTTATTCTTGTTTCTTAGGTGTGCTTTTGCTGTGTCCCAGAGATTTGGGGTTGTTGTGTGTTCATTTTCATTTGTTTCCAGGAAGTTTTTAATTTCTTTCTTGATTTAATTGGTAACCTATACATTGTCTAATAACATGCTATTTAGCCTCCATGTATTTGCATGTTTTGAGTTTTTTATTATTGTTGATTTTTAACTTTATGCCATTGTGATCTGACCAGATGCTGGTGTTATAGCAATCTTCTCGAATTTGAATAAATTTATTTTGTGCCCTAACATGTGGTCTATCTTTAAGAATATTCCAGGTACACTTGAGAAGAATGTATATTCTGTTGCTTTTGGGTGAAATGTTCTGTCAATATTGGTTAGAAAACCAATCTGAAGAAATAATGCCAGAAAACTTCCCCGATTTGGGGAAGAAAAAATCATACAAGCACAGAGTCCCAAACAAGATGAACCCCAAAAGATCCACACCAAGACACGTCATAATTACAATGGCAAGCATTAATGACAAAGAGAGAATCTTAAAGGCTGCATGAGAGACAGAGAGTTACCTACAAGAGATCTCCATTAGATTTTCAAATGATTTCTCAACAGAAACACATCAGGCCAGAAAGGAATGGAAGGAAGTATATAAAGTGATGCAAAGCAAGGGGCTGAATCCAAGAATATTCTATGCAGCAAGGCTATCAATCAAAATTGAAGATGAAATCAGGAGCTTCACAGACAAAAAAGTCTAAGGGAGTTTATCACTACCAAACCAGCAACACAAGAAATGCTAAAGGAACTGGTGTAAAAAAGAAAATAGAAAGGGAAGAAGGAACATAGGCACACAAAAAATTGTTACAAACAAGTAATTCCATCTAATTATCAATAATAACCTTAAAAATAAATGGACTAAATGCTCCAATCAAAAGACATTGAGTGGCTGAATGGATAAGAAAACATGACCCATATATATGCTGTCTATAAGAGACCCACCTCAGAACAAGGGACTCACACAGACTGAAAGTGAAGGGATGGAAAAATATCTTTCAGGAAAATGGAAATGAAAACAAAGCTGGGGTAACAATACTTATATCTGACAAAATAGACCCCAAAGTGAAGGCCATAACAAGAGATAAGGAAGGCCACTTCATAATACTAAAGGGATCAATAGAACAAGAGAATATAACTCTGGTAAACATATATGCACTCAATACAAGAGCACCCAAATACATTTTAAAAACTTCTGGAAAATATCAAGGAAGAGATCAACAGTAATACAATAATAATAGGGCACTTTAATACTCCATTGACATCACTGGATAAATCCTCTAGACAAAAGATCAACAAAGAAACAGTAATCCTAAATAACTCAATAGATCAGATGGATTTACTTGACATCTCCAGAACATTTCACCCCAAAGCTATGGAATATACATTCTTCTCAAGTGCACATGGGGCATTTTCAAAGATAGAGAACATATTAGGTTATAGGCAAAGTCTCTCCAAATTCAAGAAGATTGAAATCATATCAAGCATCTTCTCAGATCACAATTCCATACTATTAGAAATCAACTACATTAAAAAAATCAAAAAAATTGAAATATTTTGAGGCTAAATAGCATGTTATTAAACAACTAGAGGCACGAGGCATGAAATTTGTGCAAGAGTAGGCCTTCCTTCCCCTGGCTGCCGGCACTGGCTTCCCTCCACCACCCAGGATCTGGCTTCCCTCTGGCTGCCGGCACCCAGGACCTGGGCTTTCCTTGCAGAGGGAGGCCACGCCCACCTGCTGAAGCCCACCAGTTGGTGGCCTGGGCCTCCCTCTTTGGGGCAATCATGTGGTAATTGCCGGGCCCCCGACCAATTGCATCACACTCTCCTTGGCTGGCCTGGTGCCAGTGCATGTCATAGTATGGTCCCAGATGGTCATCTAGATGGTTGTCTGGATGGTCATTCTGCTGTTTGGCTGTTTGGTTGATTTGCATATTACACTTTTATTATATAGGATGATTGGGTTACCAAAGAGATCAAAGAAGAAATTAAAAACATCCTGGTAACAAATGGCAATGAAAACACAACAATCCAAAATTTATTGGACACAGTAAAAGCAACCCTGAGAGGTAAGTTCATAGCATTAGAGGCCTACCTCAAAAAAAACAAAAACAAAAACAAAAACAAAAACAAAAAAAAACTGGTAATAAATTATCTAACTCTGCAACTTAAAGAATTAGAAAGAGAGCAACAAGAAAAGCCCAGCTTGAGCAGAAGGATGGAGATAATAAAGATCAGAGCAGAAATAAATGACAGAGACAAAATACAAACAATAAAAAAAAAGATCATTAAAAGCTAGAGCAGGTTGTTTGAAAGGATAAACAAAATTGATGAACCTCTATCCAGGCTTGCCAAGAAGCAAAGAGAGAGGACCCAATAAACAAAATCAGGAATGAAAGAGGCAAAATATCATAGACCCCAGAGAAATACAAAGGATTGTAAAAAAAAAAAAAAAAATACTATGAACAATTCTATTACAACAAACTGGAAAATTTAGAAGAAATGGACATATTCCTAAAAAGATACAACCTTCCAAAACTCAATCAGGAAGAATCTAAACATTTCAATAGGCCAATAACTATGGAGAAAATTGAAGCAGCAATCAAAAGCCCTGGGCCAGACTGCTTCAAAGTGCAGTTTTACCAAACATTCAAAGAAGAACTAAAACCTATCCTCCTCAGACTATTCCAAAAAATTCAGGAGGAGGGAAGTCTTCCAAGCTCTTTCTATGAAGCTAGGCTTGCCCTAATCCCAAAACCAGATAAAGACACTACAAAGAAAGAGAATTACAGGCTAATATCCCTCACAAACATAGATGCTAAAATCCTCAACAAAATTATAACAAATCAGATCTAGCATTACATTAGAAAGATCATACACCATGACCAAGTTGGATTTACTCTGGGGATGCAAGGATGGTACAATATCAACAAATCAATAAACATGATACATCACATAAACAAATTGAGAGATATAAATCACATAGTCATATCAATTGATGCAGAAAAAGCATAGGACAAAATTCAACACCCTTTCTTGATAAAAACCCTCAGCAAAGTGGGGATAGAGGGATCATACCTCAACATAATAAAAGCCTTATATGACAAACCTACAGCCAACATCATACTCAATGGGCAAAAACTAAAACCATTTCACTTAAGAACAGGAATAAGACAGGTTGCCCACTCTCACCACTCCTGTTCAACATAGTACTGGAAGTGCTAGCCATAGCAATTAAACAAAAAGTATAAATAAAAGGCATCCAAATTGGAAATGAAGAACTAAACCTGTCATTATTTGAAGATGATATGATATTGCTCATAAAACACCCTAAAGACTCCATCATAAAACTATTAGACTTAATAAATGAATTTGGAAATGTAGCAGGTTATAAAAGTAACACCCAGAATCTATGGCTATTTTAAACAACTATGAACTCACAGAAACAGAAACTAAAAAAAAATCCCATTTACCATTGCAACAAAAACATTAAGATACCTAGGAATCCTATATAATAAAAGGCTAATATGCAAATTGTCCTCTCAACCGGGAGTTTGATCAGGGGGCAGGGTCGGCTGGCCAACCTCCTGCATCCCCTCCCCCTGGCCAGCCTGGTCCAATTCACCCCGACTGGTGCGAGCTGGCTAGACCCCACCCATGCAGGAATTCCTGCACTGGACCTCTAGTAAACTTAACTAAGGAAGTAAAAGTCCTGTTCTCAGAAAACTACAAGATGTTAAGAAAAAAGACATAGAGGAAGACATAAACAAATGAGAGAATATACCGTGTTCATGGATTGGTAGAATTAACATCATTAAAATGTCCATACTACCCAAGCAATATGTTGTGGAGCAAATGCGAGTGAACCACCACTGGAGTCCAGACCAAATTAAAATTTAGGGAGCCTTTAATAGCCGGCCGGCGACTTCTCTCTCTCCACACAGGGAGTCCAGAGAGCAGCCCCTACCCTTTGTGCGGGACCACTTTTAAGCACATTAACCACATCCTGTTTTTGCAGAACAAGTAACACAAGACAAAACAGTTTGTCCTAAGCAACGTCAGGATCATGCCATTGACAACCATGTTATTTACAGGGTCATCCTGTTCTTCAGAAAGTTGACAGTGATCTATGAAAGAAGACCTACGTGCTGGGAAGGGGCCATGAGACCGTATCTCAAGGCCTGGCCTGGTGTCAGCACTGACAACTCTATCTGGGGCATAGTCCACGGTCTCTCTGGAATGGGCAAAAATTCCCACTCTCCAACATTCCCCACTGGTTTTATGTACATGAGTCAAATCATTGACTCTTTCGGGTCATTGTTGGCGAGGGAGTTATTTTGACCTATGAGGACTATAAGCTTGATAGAATTAATTCTCTGCTGAATAAAGTCAGTGGGCCTGTTTATAAGATAAGGGCCCGTAATGAGGGCCAGGACTAATCTTTACAGGGTCCAAAAAGTCCTGGACTCTCTATTTTGCCTGGGCTGTCTTAAGCCAGGTATGCTGAAGCCATGTTCGGATCCCATCGACTTTGACTGCTGTGGGGGTGGTCCTTTCCAGGTAGGAGTCAGTCCTTGTGTGGCAAATTTCTTTACTCAAACAGAGTCACCAGGGTGGAAGGATGGACCGGATCAGAAGTTGGTACACATGCTTCTGGATTGCTTTCTGGGTAGACTGTAAAGCCTGTAAGAACTTGAGTAAAGATTGGTTATGGATTTCAGCTTTTCTAGATTGGGTTTCTATGTAAGCTGGTGAGGTGGTTAGGTCAGGGTTTGGAAGAGTCACTAGAATCTGTAGAGGCCCCACTGGTTTTAGGGCAGCCTCCCGGGCTGCTTCATCTGCAGCCTCATTCCCTCTTGCTTCTGGGAGTCCCCTTGTCTCACATAGTTAGATATGGAAAGACTTAATTCCATCTGGTAGTGCTAGTTGGCCCATCATCCTTGCTCTGTTCATATCTGTCTAACTGCCCAATATATTACCTCAAGGATCCTGGCTCTGAATTCTTTTAGGGAAAATGGATGTTGAATTTCTTCTATAACTACTTCGTGATGAGGAGGGGCGGAGTATTCTCTCAGAACCAAGAGATCCTTGCTGTCTGTCAGAGGGACAATGAGGCCTGGGCACAGAAGGAGGTGGGCTTGTGACCTGGTGGAGCCGAACTGTAATAAATGATCTTGTGGAAGGGAAAGAAAACCTTTCAGTTTTAATAACTTCTATTGAAATAGAATTTTTCTCCTCAAAATTACCCCCATGTTTATCAAAAGAGCCAAATCAAGACTAATTTATCTATTGTATTTAATTTGGCCTGATTGTTTGCATAAACATAACAAGAATGGTAACTGACTACCTTTGCCGGAATTTCATGATTGAATCTTAATATGCCCCGTAGGGCCAGGAAGCCAAGCCATCCAGCTGCCGTCAGGCCTGCCTGTAGTATCTGCTGAGTTAGGTAAATCCTCATCTGTAGTGGCTCTACCCGGGCCCATGCCCTAGGCTTCAAGGCCCTTCTCAACCCTCCTACTTGTCGCGGCTCAGAGTGTGTGGGGGTCCTTCAGGGACGCAGAGGTGCCCTTATTGCTCCCCTTCTACTCTGACCAACCGCCAGTGATGGTATGGTATGGGCCTGATGCTCCAGCACCAGCCATTTTCAGGGCTACCAAGCAGGATACCAGACTTTCTCCATGGCACTCTTATTGGCTTCAAGTCTTCAGAGTTCAAGCAGGGCTCTTTAAAACATGATAATCCAGTCAAAGTTTCTGGTTAATAAAACCACTATTGGAAACCAGTCTTATTGAATTTATGCAAAGAAATGTATTCCCATGATTTATTGATTAAGTATTGCCCAATTTTGGAGGAATTGTATAAGGAGAAAAATATACTGACCTGCTTTAAGATCTTCTGATTTTCCTTGTCAGTCCTTTCTATGTATTCTTCAGAGTAATGTAACTGTCTTTAAATGACAAGGAGAAATTCAAAATGTGTCTATATTCAAGTAGACAATTATAGCTGTCCTTGTAGTAGGGTTCCCCCTACTTGACTTGTCCTTAAAATTTCATATGGTCTCTGGGAGGGGTGACATGCCCTCTGAGAAAGGACTAAGGGAGCTTTATTGCTTTATAGGGTCTCACATGTCACAGGACCTCACGGAGTCTGTAATTCCTGTAACAAAGGGCTGGTACTCACCACTTCCCTCTGTTCCAAAGAGGCCTTCCCCGGTTTCCTAAAGTTGAGGTTTGTGCCATACCTGACATGGGCATGGTCACACAGGCCTGCAAGACAGTATACAGGCTGCCAACTGTCTTTTAATAGAGACCAAAACCAGATGGGTATTTTCCTTGCCCATTTGGGCACCTGCCCTTTTGGCAACTGCATTCAAATCTGTAAGGTTAATGCAATATTATTAACACAATGAAGTACAATATTGTCACTGTGGCTACTTTAGGTAGCCAAATCTTCTGCTACCATGTATGACACATGGTAGGGCTATACAAATATCTTAGGGAGGTGACTAAGGTCTATTCTTGACCTTCCCACACAAAGCAAAATTGTCCTTGTCTTTCTGGAGTCATGTCCATGAAGATGCAGATATCATCTAAGTCTATTATACAGTTTTCTGCAGGCCACTGTCAGGGTTGTGCATGGTGGCCAGTTCTTCTTTCTAGCCACAAACACAGCCTGTCTAATTTCCCTAAAATTTATTCTGGCACGGGAGAAAGTTGTTTTGCTATAAACAGGCAGCTTAACCACTACATAACTGGGCTTGGACATCTGCCTAGAAAGCTGTAATTTATAAGTTTAACATGTGGCCTTAGGTCCTTCCAACCCAACAGGGTCTCTGCCATCCCTCAGTCAGACTCCTCCTCTCTTGGAGAATCTCAAAGTCCTGAAGGCTTCCCGGTCCAGGGAGAGTGCCTTTCCTTTGCTCTTTGACTTTAAGCTGCCAGTCCAAAACAGCCAGAGTTGCAGTTAGAAACAGCTTTGCATATTGCAAAGTGCTTCTGTGGCCGTGGCTTGGGTATTAGGCCCCTTGTCTTTCCGCCAGTCCCCTTTGTGGCAGAGCAGCGACCAGGCCTCTCCCAAGGGAGTGCACTGGAAGGGGATCTCAGCCCCTCCTCTTCCAGCAGCAACAGGTACTGAACCCTTTCAGTACATTTGCAAACAGGGAGCTTTCACTAGCTCTATCTGCTGCTTTTACAGATCCCTGGCCTGCTGCTCTATTCCTAAGGCTGCAGGAAGGCTAGTAGCAGTCACTGGCTTCTGGTTTAACTTCTGCAGCCAGCAAGCCAAAGGCCTAAAAGTCTTGTATTGCTTGTTGTAAAACACTCATTACTCATTGGGCAGCAGCAGGGTAGCTCTAGTGTCAGGTAAATGTCTGCTGTCCCCCGCTTTTCTCCTTGCTGCTGCTGCTGCTTCTTCCAGGGCCACTGTAAGCAGCTCAGGCACCCAGCCCCTTTCACCCCCTTCTTTCACCTGGCTCTCGGGGGTTGAGTCTGCCTAACACCCAGTTTTAAATCACCAGGGCGCCTTCGGACTTCAGCTCCATTTTTCCTCCGCTTGGCTCCTGGGAGCCTAGTTGTTGTTTTTGTTTTTGTTTTGTTTTTCTTTGAAACCTCAATCCTTTACTGATTATTAAAAGTGAACAGTTAGCATTTTTAGATTAATTTTTATGAACACATTTAAAATGTACTTTTTCAAGAAAATATAACTAGATCTTCAGTGATAAAACCAAGAGTAGGTAAAAATATTTCTTTTTGAGAGACAGAGATTTTTAAAACTTAAACTAGTGTCAGCCTTAAAGATATTACATCTTAAAGTTCCTTTGCTGAATATTCCACCACCGCCCAAGAAGTAATAAAATGGGGCAGAGGAAGATCCACTGTGTTTTGCAAAAAACCTTGAGTCTAGCATAGTTCAGATAAGTAAGAAACCAAGGATGCCAGCAAAGCAGGTTGTAACCTATCTCTCCCTGCTCTCCCCACCGATGCCCCCCTGCCTTTTCTGCATTAACCATTTGCTCTGTCCTTAGCAGGGGAAATAAGGCAAGCGTCTGAGATCCTGTATAACCAGGCTTTTTACATTTAAGGATACTTTTTTCTTTCTGTAACTGTTGTTTTCCCTCATAGATTTTTACTCTAAGCCCCTAGACTCCTAGAGGATCTGAAATCCTCCTCCTTACTACTCTTGATTTCTCCGACCACCCAAAAGGGATAAGAAAGCCATAAATAAAAGTTCTTTGCTCTTTGAAATGTCACAAATTTATACCTTCAAATTAACCCTAGGACTTTAAAATTTCAATTTAATACAGCAAATTCACAAATCAGAGCAAACTGAAACCCTTACTTATACAAACATAGACAGAAATTTTTATTAGCTAACTGGGCTGATTCCCTCTCTGAGGGAGAGCAAAAGGCTCTGAGAAAAAGGCGTCTCAGCAGCTGCTAAAGACTTTTGCATTCTGTCATAGCAGGTCTGCCCTATCTTTAAACAAATTAAACAATAGAAAGAGATAACAAATACTCTCATGTGTATAGCCAGATAGCACAAAGTAGCTTTCACTTCACACAGACTCTCACACTTACATTTATACACCAGACAGCCTGAGTTTTTGACTTCTGGGGAGGTGATCAAGCTCCCCCTTCCACTCACTGGGATATGGGAAAGTTGGCCATTCCCGCTAACAAAATTTCTGTAAATCAAAAGCGTTAACGGAGGCTTTGTAATCATCCTCTCACCGCTTGAATTCCTGAAAATTTTTCAAAAAACATTGTAGGGGAGTACAGACAGAAGAAAATGAAGCAGACTGACCCATTCTAATGATAGAGACAATTAGACCACAATAACACAGAATAACAAAAGACAATGACAACCAACTGAGGATTGCTGGGCACCATCGTGAGCCAGGATCTGGTCTCGGAGGTAGCGCTGGGTCCAGCCTTCCAGAGACCCTAGATGGGCACCCACAGAACCAGAAATCAGTTTCTTACCACTAAGAACCAGATCCAGGTGGCTCCGATCAGAGTCAATCAGGAAATTTAGCAGGCGGGGTTTCCAACCTCTACCAGTCCCGGGGCTGAGGAACGTCTCTCAGAGATCTCCCCCTAGGTCGGAGAGTCCAGGAACCCTGGTGGGCTCCAGTCACAGGACCAGGCAAAGGCTGGTTATCTTGCTGGGGCCTCTAAATGTTGTGGAGCGAACGCGAGTGAACCACCACTGGAGTCCAGACCAAATTAAAATTTAGAGAGCCTTTAATAGCCGGCCGGTGACTTCTCTCTCTCCACACAGGGAGTCCAGAGAGCAGCCCCTACCCTTTGTGCGGGACCACTTTTAAGCACATTAACCACATCCTGTTTTTGCAGAACAAGTAACACAAGACAAAACAGTTTGTCATAAGCAACGTCAGGATCATGCCATTGACGACCATGTTATTTAGAGGGTCATCCTGTTCTTCAGAAAGCTGACAGTGATCTATGAAAGAAGGCCTACGTGCTGGGAAGGGGCCATGAGACCGTATCTCAAGGCCTGGCCTGGTGTCAGCACTGACAACTCTATCTGGGGCATAGTCCACGGTCTCTCTGGAATGGGCAAAAATTCCCACTCTCCAACACAATATATAGATTCAATGCAATCCCCATTAAAATATCAACCGCATATTTCACAGACCTAGAACAAACTCTCCAAAAATTCATATGGAATAATAATAAAAAAAAGAATAGCTGCAGCAATCCAGAGGAATAAGAACAAAGAAGGAGGGATCACAATACCAGATATCAAGTTTTATTGCAAAGCTACTGTCCTCAAAACTGCCTGGAACTGGCACTAGAACAGACATATAGACCAATAGAACAAAACAGAGAACCCAGAAATCGACCCAAGCCCATTATGCTCAATTAATATTTGACAAAGGAGGCAAGAGCATACAGTGGAGTCAAGACAGCTCTTCAATAAATGGTGTTGGGAAAATTGGACAGATACATGCAAAAAAATGAAACTAGACCACCACCTTACACCATACACAAAAATAGACTCGAAATGGATAAAGGACTTAAATGTAAGATGGGAAACCCTAAAAATCTTAGAATAATCCACAGGCAGCAAAATATCTTACTATCAATTTCTTTAGCAAGAAGGTACTCTAGCTATATGCTTAAAACTAGTACTTACAAAAGTTATGTTTTCTCTTCTAAGTCCCCAAAACAATTTTCCTGAAATCTATGGAACCTCATATTATTTCAAGCTAATGCCCTCCTCTATTCATCTTTTGATGGACATAAGAGTACTGGCACCACAAAACCAAAGTTTTGTCTGCCTATTCTTTTGTTTTTTCGGGTGGAGCATGCAACTTAGGAATGAGAGTTTTATTGCTGTGTCAGGAGAGGGGATTTTGAAGGAGGCATTAGATGGCTAAAGAGAACAGTAAGAGAGATGCAGAATGGGGACATTACCAGATTGGCTCCACTCACGCTCTACTTCCCCACTAAATCTGCAGTAAAGTATTGATTTATCTTTAATGTAAGGTGAAATTGGATGAATTTAGGGGATGTGCTGAAGCACTGAGTGTGCTTCCATGGCAAAAAAAAAATGGGTTAAAGTAATAATTGGAGGTTAATGTAATAAACACAAAGGGAGAGGCATGCACAGGAAATTATGAGTGTGAAAAAGGGGTACCTAATTCCTATAAATAACAAGTATTAAGAATACATGGTCAAAAGAGACTGCTCAAGAGGAACTTTGAATTGGGCCTGGAAAGTTTTGAAATGACAAAGTAAAATTTTTATTTTTGCTCTTCAGATATGAATATTAGTCTCAGTCACTGAGTAAATGTAAACGAGAAACCAGAAGAGATGATACATATGACAAGCAGATGTTTTACTCAGGGGAGTCACTGAGTTTTAGTGAAAGACCTTGAGGAAGGAAGTGGGAGTATTCTAATCTCTTCTTATTATTCCAGTTATATGGATTAAGCCTCCACTCTAAATGACTCATTTTAACTTAATTGCCTCTTTAGAGGCCCTATCACCAAATACAGTCATGTTCTGAGGGGTTAGGACTGCAACATGTGATTTGAGGGACACATTTCAGCCATAACAGATGGCCAACTTCCTGAATTTTAAGGGTGTTTGTCCTGAGATTATAAAAGGACTTTCAGCCCTGGCTGGTATGGCTCAATTGGTTGAGCATCATTCCATGCACCAAAAGGTCACCAGTTCAATTTCTGGCCAGGGCACATACCCAGGTTACTGGTTTGATCCTGTTTCTCTCTTCCTCTCCCTCTCTCTCTAAAATTAATTTAAAACAAAACAAAACAAAACAAAAACATAGAATAGGAATTTTATTTAATTGTATTTAAATTAACAAGAAAGATAAAGAATGGACTTTTTGGTAGGTTGACTGGTATACCAAAAATTACAGAGAAAATTTAAAAATCTATATAGGAACATATAGATTTTTCATGTTTACATCTTTCTATAGGATATTTTAATTTTCTGACATGTATATTAAAATATATATTTCAGGAAACAGTGAGTAATACTTGAACAAAGAAATTAAATAAAAAAAGAACTAGACTGGAAAAAATAAACCCCACACAAAACAATGGTGTAAGACTTTCCAATTTGTTTGGTGGGGGAAAATTGAGGAATGGCATTTAGCTGCTTAGAAGCCTGTCCTTGTGCCTTTTCAAGTCCATGGTGACCAGCGATTCTAAATTTCTCAAGGGGCTCTTTTTATTCTGCATCCTGATGCATTTTTCGGCCAAAACATTTCCCACAAGCATATTAATAAGTTAATAAAGGTCAGAAAATCAGTCTGATAGGCACTAATAATCAGACCAAAATTCTGTTCAAAAGTTCATATTTTACCCAGTGTGCATAAGCAATTTGTCATTTCCCATCCACCTCTATTAGAATTTTAAAAGGGGCTATCACAGGAAGGAAAAGAGGGCCTACCACCACAAGGAAGGTAGGGAGGTGAAGAGAAGAGTAAAAAGGAAGTTTAAAAACAAGAGAAGTTGGGAAGAAAGTGAGGCAAGAAATGAGAGAGATGGAAGAGGTACAGAAGGTAAGCAAGGCGGTGAGCTATAAGGGTTAGTAAGCAATGGGATCTTCTAAGGTTTTCTCACTAAGCTTAGCTTTGAATTTACAAATGCAAGGAACAGAATAAAAACTCTCCAGTGATCCCCTTTTTATTTTGGTTTCATGAGTACTGGTTTCCTTTTCTAATTTATCAAGACATTCACCCAATTTAGAATTACTTTCTCTAAAGGAGACAATACTACCTTCTTTATTTTGTTTAGAACTATGAAGGTACCAGTTAAAAGACCCAGCAATCCCACTCCTGAGCACATATCCTAAAAGAATATATGCACCTGTATGGTCATTGCAGAGTTATTTACAATAACCTAGATCTGGAAACAGCCCAAGTGCCCATCAGTAGATAATTGGATAAAAAAAAATATGTGGTACAAGGGAAACCAAGATGGCAGCATAGGTAAACACCTGAACTTGCTGCCTGTTGGAAGCCACCCATTGCCTTCACTAGCAGAGAGGTGTGGACAAGGAACCCAGAAGGCTGGTCAACCTTGAAGCTCTGAAAGGTCAGAGCCAACCACCCACTGTCTAGTTGAGACAAAGGGAGCTGAAGCAACTTCTACCTTTTAGTCTTATGTAAATCCTTGCTGATGGTCTATCATGGAGCAATTACTGGAATTGCCTGCCTAAGAGCTATGGATGGATCCCAAAATTGAATAAAAGGGATCGCAAGGCCAGAGCAAAGCGGAGTCCTTCCTCTTGAGCTGGGTTCCTGCCTGGCCCCCAATATTCCCAAATTAATATTTTCTAGTCTCTTTCATTTGTGTGTGGCCTCCTCCAGAGCCCGAACCCTGAACCTGAACCCTGAACCACGTGGGACTTGGCGGGGGACACTCGCAACTGGCGCCTTTGATGTAGGACCTCTAGAGGGGGTGATATTTCGCTTAGAGCAAGGGTCGGCAAACTCATTAGTCAACAGAGCCAAATATCAACAGTACAACGATTGAAATTTCTTTTGAGAGCCAAATTTTTTAAACTTAAACTTCTTCTAACACCACTTCTTCAAAATAGACTCTCCCAGGCCATAGTATTTTGTGGAAGAGCCACACTCAAGGGGCCAAAGAGCCACATGTGGCTCGTGAGCTGCAGTTTGCCGACCACAGGCCTAGAGAGAAGAAAGGAAGAATACACCAAAAAGGTGGGGAAGAATTCACTGAAAAAGTGGGGAGGAATTCACCAAAAAGGTGGGGAAGAATTCACCATATAAGTGAGGAAAATTCACCGCACGCAAAGCCCACGATCAGCTGCAGAAGTCGAGATCTGTAAGTAGGGTGGGAACGTCTTTTTCAGCCAGGCTAATGGGGAAGAATTAGGTTATAAGGTAAACTTTATTATAAACTTTTGGTTTGCATGCTTAAGGAATGTGGTTTCTTGTTCAAATTAAAATCTTAATTTGTATTTGGAATCTAAAATCTGTAATAAGAAATGAAACTCCACTGCTGAAACTGCCTCTGGTGCAGAGAAATTCAAAGGTGCCAGGAGAGGGCAGGTCTATCCACTCTCCTGCAATGAGATTACTTAAAGTTTTGTTTAAAAATTATAGAAGAACTCGCAGGGAAATGCAAAATTTGGCCAAATTGGGTGCTAGTAATTACTTTGGAGAATGAAAAAGAAAGAAAAAATTTAAGATATCTCTTTATCTATTAAGCATGAAAAGATACGTGGCCAGATCTGTTACTGATGCTTCCCCCAAAGTAAGCAGGATCTGAGGGAAGGAAGAGACACATGGCAATCCAATTTGGAAGCCCACTCTCCATTATGCTAATTTAAAGTCTCCTTTCTCACCATGAAAAAGTTTAAAAAATTTAGAAATGTGTCTGGAATGTCTGTGCATGTGTAAAGAGAGAAAGCTAGTTTGGGACAAAATGTACACATGGTCCGATTTCAGATATTAGATAGGTCTTAAACTGGACTTAACTCTTTACAAGGGCTACAGAAATGAAAAACCCAAGACTGTTTTTTTCCTGAGAAAAATGGCGGATTTGACCAAAAGGAAAGAACACAGGCTAATTCCAGCAGCAGATTGGCATTTCCATAATAAAGAGTGGTTTGTAAAATGCTAATTAAGCGTGTTCAAAAGTTAACTTTAAGGCCTTCAAGAAAATCAGTAAATTATGTGTTACAAAAGAATTTATCCAAAGTAAATGCCTTAAAATAATTGGAATTGGATTTGAAACTCAAAAATTGTTGAAAAATATATTATAAAGATCAAGTAGCCCAGATAAAGACTGACTACACCCTTTGTTAATGGAGGAAGGGGTAGTCGCCCTTCCCCCAGCAGACAGGTAAATCAGCTTCCTGCCAGTAGCCATTCTTTAAGGTCAATTTTGCATTTGAATACCTACAAACTTGCTACTCAACTTCCCTCAGCAGAGAAAAAATATGGTCAGTTTAAAGTTAATTATTGTATTTTTGAAATTTATTCTTAAAAATATGTGTTATTAATGTCAAGAAATGCTAAATATTTGACTTGCCAGCTCTAAAAGTTTAAAGTTCAAATTAAATTGGGAGAAATTATATAGTTGTGGTAATTAAATGCCTAAAGTATAGAAATTTAAAATGTGTTTTCTCTGATAATTAGGAATTTAAAATATGTTGTTTATTGGTCTAATTAAATAAGAGGATTAATTCTGTGATCCCAACTGAAATTTTTAATATAAAGAATTTAATTGGTACCTTAAGATAATTATTGTAGTAATATAATGTTTAAATCAAATATAGATATTTGTTTGATAATTTTTTTTCCATGTTAAAATTTCAAGGCTTTAACAGAGAGATGATTCTTGGAGAGCTCCAAGGGTCTGGAATAATTCAAGAAATTTGTACTCTCTTCTTAAAGGAAATATTTTGAATTTAACCAATCTAATATACTGGAAATTGCATGGAAAGCTTTATCAAATAAAAATTAACAATTGTATTTTACTTATAAATGTTATGAAAGTTTTGGCCTCTAAGGAGGACAAAACAAAATTTCTAAATAAAGCCAAATTTTTAACAGCAGAATTATAAAACAATTAAAAATGACAAAAAGCCCATAGCCACCTGAATTTTTAATTAGGCTGAAGGAGGGGCTATGTTTGTGCCTTGTGAATCAGACACAAACATTTACTAAGTTTGCTTTGCTTCTTTAATTTAAGATACCTACTTAAATTACAAACAATTAAATTCTAATAAAGCCACCAGGAACAGCTAGTGAGATTTCTGTTTGTCTGCAGTGTAGTTTTGGCTTTAACAGTTTACCAGCCGTGGGCAAACTATGGCCCGCGGGCCAAATCCGGCCCGTTCGGCTGTTCTATCTGGCCCGCAGAGCCAAAAGAGCGGAGGGTTCTCTTGTTCTCCCCTCCACTCCTTTACTTTGAATTTATATTAGTTCACACAAACACTCCATCCATGCTTTTGCTCTGGCCCTCCGGTCCAGTTTAAAAACCCATTGTGGCCCTCGAGTCAAAAAGTTTGCCCACCCCTGGTTTAGACAGTCACCATTTTTGGACTGCCTTACTTGGCAGCCGCCATGTTGGCCTTATGGCTTGCTGCTACCCTGGGGGCCGCCATCTTGAAACAGCAAAGGCCAACCCCTCTCTTTGAATAAAGTTACTGAGACCTCCCATGATCCCTCTGTATATGCTAATTAGCCGAAGGGGATACTCTTTAAAAATAAAATTCTAGCTTAATAAAAAGAAGAAATTTGAAAATTTTTAAATCTCTTTCACTGAAATTTACAGGGTAAACTAATATTGTTGATAGACTATTAAATCTGATAGTAAAATAGTAGTCAAGTTTACTGTAATGAGATTTCTTGTGACATGGCTATTCGGATGCAAAAGCAAATATTAAGCAGCAGCCTTGTAGGTTGCATGATGTAAAAAGAAAGACAAAGGTTTTTAAGTGAAACTCTCTGTAGCCTGAAAGTTATTTTGGAAGGAAATAAAGAGAGGTTTCCTTCAAATATCTGAAGGACTGTAATTAAAAGTCAATAAATTTGGCCTCATATACTGAAGTAAATAATTTGTGTTTTTGCCTCCTTGGATATAGCTAATGTAAAGTTACTCAAAGATTAATTGCAATTGTCATTTACTGTCCATAACCAAGGACAAGTAAAGTTAAAGTAAATAAATAAAATATATATATATACCTTATTTCAGACTAATTTAAATTGGCTAATTGAAATGAATGAATATTCAAAAATAAAACCTTAATTGCACTGGACAAAAAACTGTTCCTGAAGTATTAACTAAAATTTTTATTGATAGTTCTTCTCATAGTAAAATTGCATAACATGCAATGAATCCAAAGCAGTCATATTTTGTGCAAAAAATTAAAATTAAAGAGAGACAAAATGGCGGCGGAATAGACAGACGTGTCCTGAGCCTTGTTCCGGAGCAAATAGAGGGAGCAGCTGAAATGAGTGGAATGCAGCCCAAATTGGCGAAGGAGGCGCAGCTGGTGAGACAGTTTGCAGCCGGGAAGGGCAGAGATCCCCCCGATAAAGTAAAAATCAACGATGTAGGCAGTAGAATCTGTCGGACCTCTGTGCCCAGAAGGTCAGGGAGAAACTACACAGCACCAAGCCACATCCCTGAGCACAGGCAAAGCATCTGACTGAAAAAAAAAAAAGGTCCACGGGACTGCAGGAGGTAGTGGATTTTAGACTTTGGAGTCTGGATTTGGGATCTGACCTCAAAGGCAGCCCTGAAGAGCTGCCCGACTGCGCAGTGCCAGCAAGAGAGGAACTTGCAGAGATGTGGTCCCTCCTCGTGCTGGGGCCTGTGCTTTTCTCCACTGAACCTAGTTCATAGGACCTTTCGGATACAGACACTTACCTGTGGCTGAGGTGCAAAAGAAGGGTTGGAGTTGTGGAATCTGGGGAAAGTAGGCAGCAGATGGTCCAGGAGAGGTGGTAGCTAGTCTGGTGCTGAGTCGTATCTAAGCCCCAGTCGCCATTTTCTCCTGAGAGATAGCCCCTCCCTCCAGTCTCCAGGCAACCAATATAGCCACACCCAAATCCCACCCTGAATAACACCATGGAATCTGAATACTCCCCGAGGCCATAGGATCTGCCCTAAAGAGAAATATTTAGAAGCTAGGCACCTCAATTACACAGCTGCACTGTCAGGGCCCTTCAGAGTGCTTCAGTGTGCCTCGCTGGCAAACTTACCGTGGGTGCTCCTGTGAGCCACCACTGGGAGTAAATGCCTATCCACCACAGGTGCAGCAGCGAAAGCTGAGTCTGCCCACCCCATAACTACAGAACTCTGGGCACCACAGTAACACCTTTCCAGAGTGCAAGCCCCCAGAGCCACAGAACCCAGACAGACAGTTCCTTGGTGCCACTGTGAGTCCCCACTGGGCACGCATTATTTCAATTAAGGGTGCAAGAGAGCAAAAATTGGAATACTCCCCTCCACAGCTGCTAACTTCTAGACGCCACAGTTGTGCCTCTCAAGCTTGCAGGCCTACATCAAGAGAACCCAAATAGCTCAAGTAGGGAGCTAAACTAGATTACCAAGCCCAGGAGAACTGAGAGATTACAACAGTAGCACCATCATCAAAAGAACCTAGGTAGCAAAGCAATTGGATCTACAATTAAAACATTACAGGAAAACATGGGGAGACAAAAAAGCAACTCCCAAAGGAAAGAAAAAGAGGAATCACCAGAAAGGGAGTTAAATGAAATTGAGGCTAGCAGCTTATCAGAGAAAGAATTCAGAGTAATGGTTATAAGGATGTTTAAACGGATGGATGACAAATACACACAACTCAATGAGAACTATAAGGAGCTGAATGAGAATGTCACCAACATGAAAAGAAACCAAGAGGAGATGAAGAACAACATAGCTGTAATAAAGAACACATTGGAAGGCTTAAACAGTAGACTAGAAGAGGCTGAGGACCGCATCAGCGAATTAGAAGACAAGGTAGGAAAAAACACACAAACATAGCAGCAACTGGAAAGAAGACTTAAGAAGCAAGAGGAGAGGTTAAGGGAGCTTTGGGACAACACAAAACAAAACAATATTCTAATAATAGGGATACCAGAAGGAGAGGAAGAGAAGCAAGGAATAGAAAACCTGTTTGAAGAAATAATGACAGAAAACTTCCCTGATATTGGCAAGAAAAAAACTATGAAAGTCCAAGAAGTACATAGAGTCCCAAACAAGTTGAACCCCAAAAGACTGACACCAAGACACATCATAATTAAATTGGTGAACACTAACGACAAAGTAAGAATCTTAAAGGCTGCCAGAGAGAGACAGAAAGTTACCTACAAGGGATCTCCTATGAGAATATCAACTGATTTCTCAACAGAAACACACCAGGCCAGAAGGGAATGGAATGAAATATACAAAGGGATGAAAAGCAAGGGTCTGAATCCAAGAATACTATACCCAGCAAGGCTATCATTCAAAATTGAAGGTGGAATCAGGAGCTTCACAGACAAAAAAGGGCTAAGAGAGTTTATCACTACCAAGCCAGCAATGCAAGAAATGCTAAAGGGACTGCTGTAAAAAGAAGAAAGAGAAAGGCAAAAAGAAACACACACACTAAGGAAAAATATGACAACAAACATGTACTTGTCAATAATAGCATTAAACGTAAATGAATTAAATGCACCAATCAAAAGACATAGGGTAGCTGAATTGATAAGAAAACATGACCTGTATATTTGTTGTCTACAAGAGACCCACCTTAGAGTAAAGGATTCACACAGACTGAGAGTGAAGGGATGGAAAAACATTTTTCAGGCAAATGGAAATGAGAAAAAAGCTGGGGTTGCAATACTTATATCTGATATAATAGACCTCAAAGTAAAGGCCATAACAAGAGATAAGGAAGGCCACTACATAATACTAAAGGGAGCAATTCAACAAGAAGATATAACTCTGGTAAACATATATGCACCCAATGCAGGAGCACCCAAATACATAAAAAACTCCTGGAAGAGATCAAGGGAGAGATCAACAACAATACAATCATAGTAGGAGACTTTAATACACCACTGACATCACTGGATAAGTCCTCCAGACAAAAAATCAGCAAAGAAACAGCAATTCTAAATGATGCACTAAATCAAATGGACCTAATTGACATCTTCAGAGCATTTCACCACAAAGCCACGGAATATACATTCTTCTCAAGTGCACATGGGACATTTTCAAAAATAGACCACATATTGGGTCACAAGCAAAGTCTCCCCAAATTCAAAAAGATTGAAATCATATCGAGCATTTTCTCAGACCACAATGGCATAATATTACAAATAAACTATAATAAAAAACATTCCAAAAAATTCAAACACTTGGAAGCTGAATAGCATGCTATTAAACAATGATTGGGTGATCAACGAGATCAATGAAGAAATAAAAAACATCCTAGAGACTAATGACAATAAAAACACAACAATGCAAATTCTATGGGACACAATGAAAGCAGTCCTGAGAGGGAAGTTTATAGCTCTACAGGCCTACCTCAAAAAACAAGAAAAAATGGTAATAAATCATCTAACTCAACAACTCAAAGAATTAGAAAGAGAGCAACAAGAAAAGCCCACAGTGAGCAGAAGGAAGGATATAATAAAGATCAGGGCAGAAATGAATGACATAGAGACAAGAAAAAAAAAAACAATACAAAAGATCAATTAAACCAAGAGTTGGTTTTTCGAAAGGATAAACAAGATTGATGAACCTCTAGCCATGCTCACCAAGAAGCAAAGGGAGAGGACCCAAACAAACAAAATCAGAAATGAAAGAGGTGAAATAACAACAGATCCCTCCAAAATACAAAGTATTGTTAAAAAATACTATGAACAACTCTATTCTAACAAACTACACAACCTGGAGGTAATGGACACATTCCTAGAAAAATACAATCTTCCAAAACTCACTCAGGAAGATTCTAAAAATCTCAATAGGCTGATAACTATGGAAAAAATTGAAGCAGTCATCAAAAGGCTTCCAGCAAAAAAAAAAGCCCGGGGCCAGATGGCTTCACAGGGGAGTTTTACCAAACATTCAAGGTAGAACTAAAACCTATCCTCCTCAGACTATTCCAGAAAATTCAAGAGGTAGGAACACTTCCAAGCTTCTTCTACGAAGCCAGCATCACCCTAATACCAAAACCAGATAAAGATAACACAATGAAAGAGAATTACAGGCCAATATCACTCATGAATATAGATGCCAAAATCCTCAACAAAATTCTTGCAAATCAAATCCAGCAGTACATCAGAAATATCATACACCATGACCAAGTAGGATTTATCCCAGGAATGCAAGGATGGTGCAATATCCGCAAATCAATTAACGTGATACATCACATAAACAAATTGAGAGATAAAAACCACATAGCCATATCAATTGATGCAGAAAAAGCATTTGACAAAATCCAACACCCTTTCTTGATAAAAACTCTCAGCAAAGTGGCAATAAAAGGATCATACCGCAACATAATAAAAGCCATATATGACAAACCCACAGCCAACATCATACTCAATGGGCAAATCTAAAACCATTTCCCCTAAGAACAGGAACAAGACAGGGATGCCCACTCTCACCACTCCTGTTCAATATAGTGCTGGAAGTACTAGCCATTGCAATCAGACAAGCAGAAGAAATAAAAGGCATCCAAATTGGAAAAGAAGAAGTAAAACTGTCCTTGTTCGCAGATGACATGATACTGTACATAGAAAACCCTAAAGACTCCATCAAAAAATTACTAGACTTAATAAATGAATTCGGCAATGTAGCAGGATACAAAATTAACGCCAAGAAATCTATGGCATTTCTATACACCAATAATGAACTTACAGAAAGAGAGACTAAAAAAGCAATCCCATTTACCATCACTCCAAAAAAATTAAGATACCTAGGAATAAACTTAACTAAGGAGGTAAAATAACTATATGCAGAAAACTACAGGACACTGAAAAAAGAGATAGAGGGAGACATAAACAGATGGAAGAACATACCATGTTCATGGATTGGTAGAATCAACATCATCAAAATGTCCGTACTACCCAAAGCAATCTATAAATGCAATGCACTTCCCATTAAAATACCAATGACATATTTCACAGACCTCGAACGAACTTTCCAAAAATTTATCTGGAATAAAAAAATACCCCGAATAGCTGCAGCAATCCTGAGAAAGAAGAACAAATTAGGTGGGATCTCAATACCAGATATAAAGCTGTGTTACAAAGCCACTGTTCTTAAAACAGCCTGGTACTGGCACAAGAACAGACATATAGACCAATGGAATAGAATAGAGGATGCAGATATTGACCCAAACCACTATGCTCAATTAATATTTGACAAAGGAGGCATGAACATACAATGGAGTCAAGACAGTCTCTTCAACAAATGGTGCTGGGAAAATTGGACAGATACATGCAAAAAAATGAAACTAGATCACCAACTTACACCATACACAAAAAAAAACTCAAAATGGATAAAGGACTTAAACATAAGATGGGAAACCATAAAAATACTAGAGGAATCCACAGGCAGAAAAATCTCAGACATATGCCGAAGGAACTTCTTCACTGATACTGCCCCTAGAGCAATGGAAACTAAAGAGAAAATAAACAAATGAGACTACATGAAAATAAAAAGCTTTTGCACAGCAAAGGTAACCATCAATAAAACAACATGAAAGCCCACTGCATGGGAGAACATGTTTGCCAATGATATCAACGATAAGGGTTTAATCTCCAACATTTACAGAGAACTCATACAACTGAACAAAAAGAAGATAAACAACCCAATCAAAAAATGGGCAACTGATCTAAATAGACATTTTTCGAAAGAAGACAGAAGGAAGGCCAAGAGACATATGAAAACCTGCTCAAAGTCACTAATCATCAGAGAGATGCAAATCAAAACAACAATTCGGTACCATCTCACACCTGTGAGAATGGGTATCATCAACAAATCAACAAACGACAAGTGCTGTTGAGGATGGAGAGAAAAAAGAATCTTCATGCACTGCTGGTGGGAATTCAGACTGGTGCAGACACTATGGAGAACAGTATGGAGTTTCCTCAAAAAAATAAAAATGGAACTCCCATTTGACCCAGTGTTCTCACATCTAGGAATATATACCAAGCAACAAGAAACACCAATCAGAAAGGATATATGCACCCCTATGTTCATAGCGGTACAATTCACCATAGCTAAGATTTGGAAACAGCCTAAGTGCCCATCAGCAGATGAGTGGATTAAGAAACTTGGTACATCTATACAATGGAATACTATGCTGTGGTAAAAAAGAAGGATTTCTTACCATATGCAACAGCATGGATGGAATTGGAGAGCATTATGCTAAGTGAAATAAGCCAGTCAGAGAAAATTAAATATAACATGATCTCACTCATTTATGGAATATAATGAACAGTATAAGCTGATGAACAAAACAGATCCAGAGACAGAGAAGCATTGATCAGACCGTCAAACCTCAGAAGGAAGGGTGAGGGTAAGGGGGAGAGATCAACCAAAGGACTTGTATGCATGTATATAATCCCAACCAATGGACACAGACAACAGGGGTATGAGGGTATGAGTGGGGGGTGGGCCACTGGGGGGATAAGGACACATATGTCATACCTTAATCAATAAAGAAATTAAAAAAAAGAAGAGTGTCCTGAGTTTTATTGAAGTGACAAAAGATCAAAGATTCAGTTTGGGACAGATCCAAGAAGTCTGGCAGCCATATTTCCAAGCCAAAGTCAAGGCAAAGCTTGAAAAGGGTCCAACATATTGTAAATTGACACTGTGATGAAAAGACCATGAAATCAATCTAGAAAACAGATTAATTTTCTCATTTTACAGATGAGAAAACCAAGTTTTGGAATTGCTTCCATGTGTCTTATCTGGCTGATAGCAGAGCATGGGACAACAGCCACATTCCCAGCGCCCAGAGCCAATACCTGTTGTACTATGCTGTACTTCCCCAGGACAAGGGGTGGTAAACACACCTGGCCAGGAATGCACAGGGCCTAGGCATGCTTTGGTGAAGCTTCTTTGGTACTTCCCCTTTGCATCTCAAAACCAATTGCCCTTCATCCAACTCCATCAAAGTAAAGAGGAAGTAATAGCTACAATATTGATTAGCATGACCAATGCAATAATTGCATATGTGAATTGAAAATATGCTATCACAGATGTGAATTTGTGAATGTGTTAATTATCTTTGGTCCAACTTCTACCATACTCACCATTCTAACAGCTTTTCTAACAAGACAGCATGTATCTAAAGCTTTCTTTGCTGGAAGCTCAGCAATAAGAAATTTCAAGCAGCTGCACACATTTTATTCCTCTTTGTCTTTCCTTCCATTATACACACAGTTAGACCCCTTTTTAAATAGCGTAAATAAAGTCCTGTGGTCAATGAAACCTTGTTGACAAATACAACCATAATACTCAGAGAACAATTTATATTTCCTACCTTCATTTCTGAAGTGAGAAGCCACGGAATTTATCAGAAAATAAAATAATATTTTATGACATGTGCAGAATGTGAAAGCTCCTATATATAAAACCTACAAATTTTAACAGATGTAGAAATACCAACTAATTTGGTTAAGACTCAAGGTTGAGGTGCTGAAGGCAAAGATTTCAGATGGAAGGATAACTTAGGGCACATGTCTGGAAGCAAGGATGAGTTTTATGTGCTTTAGGAAAAGAAATGAGAGTGTGGCTGTAGGGCATCCCATGTGAGGGGAGAATGAGAAAAGATAAAATTACAGACTTAGACAGGGCCCAGGTCAGGTAGGAAACAGGCCCTGGCAAGGAACTAGAATTTTATTCTAAGGGAAGTAGAGAGCCATTCAAGAATTTTAAGTAGGAGAGAGCCATGATCTGCTTGACATGTCAAAATGATCATCCCAGCTGTTTTGTGGAAAACAGCTTGTGGATGCTGTAGATGGGGTGGGAGGAGAAGCAGGTAGATTATCATAGGCATCCAAACAGGAGGTGGCAGCTGCTCAGAATAGGGTGGTAGCAGTGGAAGCTGGGCAAGAGGGTAGATTCAGGATAGATTTTGAAGATAATGCTAATAGGGACTTGATGGAAGATGGGGATATAATGTAAGAGAGGAAACAAGAATGAATCCTAAGTTTTGGCTTGGTGCCACAATACATGTGCTAGTAGAATGTTGATGTCTAAACAATGGGCCAAAGCATGTAAGATAAACTTTCATAAAGATCAATTTAAAAATTGGTCCTTAATTTTTTTTAAACCCACAGCACAAGTGTGAGAATACTTTGTTTAACACAAATGTATGCAAAAAAGGGTTTTGGACTTTCCATAAAGTACATCTTTCATAGAATCTGAGGTAGGAAGTAACAGAGAACACTGTTGCTATTGGGTCCATTTGTATGATTTGAATGCATATGTGCAGCACACAAGGACAGTGCTATAAGTCAACAGTGTATTACAGGTATTTATATGTTATCTCAAAACCTTTATAACAATTTTATAAGTTGAATAATATTACATTAATTAAATATATCAAAATGTAAATAGTCCCTTATGGAATATACTAGAGGCCTGATGCACGAAATTCATGCAATAGTAGGCCTTCCTTCCCCCGGCTGCTGGCACTGGCTTCCCTCTGGCACCCTGGACCCGGGCTTCCCTCCAGCATCTGGGACCCAGGATTCCCTCCCACCGCCAGCAGGCACCCAGGACCCAGGCTTTCTTCGCAGCCACAGCTTCATCCAGAAGGTCATCTGGTCTAATTAGCATATTACACTTTTATTACTATAGATAGGTTATTCCCAGTTGCCCTATGATCTATGAATTAGAATAATTACTATCAGCATGCATATAGCATTTTAAATATTGAGGTCATTTCCTGGGAGAAAAATTATACAGAAAGAATTTCAGAGTTAACATTCAGGCAGTATACACTACTAAAGCCATACTGGTATACTGAAATATGCCCATATAAGTTAATAAATAGCCACTGCCAGCATCTCCTGAGTGCCTCCTTTCTCAGGCATTAGCCCCTCCCTGAGAACCACCCTGACATTTATAGAATGTGGAAACAAAAGGTTTAACACCTGGGTGCATAAAGGGGCATCAGCACTGTTACCAGGGTCCTCATTGGTCACTGGCCACATATTATCTGCTGTTAAATATTTTGACACCCTAGAGTCAGAGGTTTTTTTTTAATGTTACAATCCTATATAATAAAAGCCTAATATGCTAAGTGTCTGGTCATCTGGTCCTCCATTCAACCAATCAAAGTGTAATATGCTAATGATATGCTAAGGCTTCTCAACCGCTCGCTGTAATGTGCACTGACCACCAGGGAGCAGACACTCCGACCAGTAGGTTAGCTTGCTGCTGGGGTCCGGCTGATTGGGACTGAGTGAGACAGGCCGGACATGCCCTGGAGCCTTCCCGCGGTCCCTTCCTGGTCCTGCCATGTACTGGTGGGGTCCCTCGTCCTGGTCTGTACCCTCTCACAATCCAGGAACTCTCAGGAGATGTCAGAGAGCTGGTTTTGGCCCGATCCTGCAGGCCAGGCTGAGGGACCCCACTGGTGCACGAATTCATGCACTGGGCCTCTAGCATGTATATAAATTAGCCCTTTTTAACAAGCTAAATTTAATCTACATTCATTAATTACTATTGGTACTACAACATTCAAGGAGGAATTACTATTTAATCCAATTCATTACCTTCTGGTCATTCTACCCTCTTCTGGGGGTAAAAATGCCTCATTAAGTTAACTGGGGTACTCCCACCTCCCCTGTTCTCCACACTCCATGCCCTTTCTTCTTCCCTGAGATATTACAAAATGGTAGGGTCTCTCTCCTTTGCCACTTCACTTCTCACCTATACTTCAGGAAATCTGGTCCCCACAGATAGCCTTTCTTTTCTCTCCCCTATGTAGAAAAAAATGTGTCTATAAATACATTTTTGATTTGTTGATGTTACACAGTCTGTATTATTTAATGTTGTCCTGAAAATATTAGGGGTTAGGAAGATAATAAAAATAGTACTTTCTGGGCTGGTAAGGGATCAGAGAATTCTGAACTCAATAAGTAAGCTATTTTTATCTCTCTACGATAAATAATTTAGGGTCTCTCATCGTCACAAAAGAATAAATCATTATTGTCTTCTAAAAGTATTATTGAGCCAATGCAGTCAGTCAGATAGGGGTTATTCCATAGTATGATAGTCACTACCTGGGTAGCAATTGCAACAAACACTCTAAATTTAGTGTACATTCAAGTCAGTTTAGGTTTTATTCTTTCCACAGCTCATCACTTTCCCTTTAGCTGTACCAGTTAGTTTTCAGAGCCATACTATAGCAATATAACATATAATTTAATTAAATCGGTAAAATAACAGGTGAACCCAGTTCTGAATGCCTAGGTATTTAATCCCCAGAGAAGACATGTGGAGAAAATTTGAGATGCCATAAGAAAGTTCTCCTAGGAAGAACTGCCATGTTGAAATTCACTAAAGAAAAGTATCAATATTGTCTTAAGATAATCTTAATTTAAAGGAGATGGGGTAGATTTTTTTGATATTTTATTGATTTTTTTTTACAGAGAGGATGGGAGAGGGACAGAGAGTTAGAAACATTGATGAGAGAGAAACATCGATCAGCTGCCTCCTGCACACTCCCCACTGGGGATGTGCCCACAACCAAGGTACATGCCCTTGACCGGAATCGAACCTGGGACCCTTCAGTCCGCAGGCCAACGCTCTATCCACTGAGCCAAAGCGGTTAGGGCTGGGGTAGATTTTTTTAATGAAAATAGTATCAAGAAACATATATAGTTATCTCATCTGAAACTCTTCAAATATTATTGAAAGGGGGAAATAAATACACCCATCTATCAGTGAATACATACTTATCACCTACTAGAGGCCTAGTGTATGAAATTCGTGCATGGGACGGGGTCCCCTCAGCCCAGCCTGCACCCTCTCCAATCTGGAACCCCTTGGGGGACATCCCTCTCACAATCCTGGACCGCTGTCTCCTAATCATTCACCTGCCTGCCTGCCTGGTCGCCCCTAATTGCCCCCCCCCCGGCCTTATCGCCCCTCATTGCCTCTGTGTGCCAGCCTGATCACCCCTAACTGCCCCCCTGCCAGCCTGATTACCCATAACTGTCTCCCGCTGCTGGCCAGGTTGCCCCCAAATGCCCCCTTCCTGCTAGCCTGGTCACTCCTAACTGACCCCCCACCAGCCTGGTCACCCCTTACTGCCCCCCTGCTGCCCTGGTCACCCCCAACTTCCCCTGTTGCCAGTCTAATCGCCCCCAACTGCCCCCCTTGCTGGCCTATTCACCCCTCACTGACCCCCTGCCAGCCTAATCGCCCCCAACTGTTCCCCCACTGGCCTGGTTGCCCCATGCAGCCTGCTGTTCAGTCATTTGGTCATCCCTCACTAACCCCCCTGCTGGCCTGGTCATAGGCAGCCATCTTGTGAGGGTGTGAAGGTTAATTTGCATATTATCTCTTTATTATATAGGATTACATGTAATCATGTAGTAAATAGAATATGCATCTCATAGAGACTTTGCAACTAGTTGGTGAGCAGAGACAGAGTTGAAAAGTTATTCTAAGTGCCAGATAGGAAAATACTTTTAAAAAGTGAGTTTTTATGAAGTAAGAGGAGTATGTGCTGGGTCTTAAAGAATAAGGAACTTCTGAGGAGATGGAAAGTACAGGAGTATGCAATAAGTCTTAGATAATGTCATGAATAGAGAAACTAAAATAGAACTTTCAGGAATAATGAGCATTCCCCCTTGCTACTCTAAATAATGTGGTTAGCTTTATAGAGGACTTAAATTATTCAGGTTGGGAGTTTGGACATTTACCTGGAAGGCAATAGAAAGCCAACCAAAAGAAGAACAACTGAAAGAGGTACTTGAGGAAGAGTAAACCCGAGTTGGTATATAGCAGGTCTAGAAGAAAGTTAGCTGAGTGATACTGCAATAGTACAAATAAGGGATGCCATGGCTATAATAGTACTTCTGAACTCCCCAGAGATCTAAAAAATCTAGACAATCTTTCTACATTTTCATCAGTCATGTGGGAAAGATGTTAAGAGAATAGAAGAAATAATAGATGTTCTTGTTAGATTGTGTCTAAGTACTCTGCCTTACCTACTTATTCATATGGATGATGCTCTTGGTATGTGAGAATCTAGGCACATGCAGAGTCATTTGTAAATAAACAATTTACAATTTAGTCAAATGTCAATAAACAATTACAGAGAAGATTTTAACATAGACATAAGCATTAAGAGGCCCTAACCCCCTCTCACATCCTTGCTAAGTATGCTAAAGTGCAAGGCCTGGCTGTCCCCTAAGCAATTTATTTATTGTCACACAGGCAATTAAGTAGGTTAAAGCAACAACAATGTGTGACTACCAGCTCCCCATGGGAGGGAGACTGGCTTATTTGCCACTTGCTACAAAACATGTTGAGCCCTTTGCCCAGTGTTTCCCTAATGTTACAACTGACTGAGCCCATAGCCCTTGTCTGGACCTATCATGATGCCCTGTGGGACTTAGGGACTGGGAAACCAGTGCTACCATGTCAATACTCCTGCTGTTTGATGTAATATGGGTAGTAAGCTGTCTTGCTCTAGTGCACTGTGTCTTGTCTATTTTTGTACTTCTAAAGCTAATGGCATTACTATCATCAATGAGATTGGCACTCTTCTCAAACAGCAAGCTGGGCACCAAGAGATCTAGAAAAGAAAAGGCAAGAGCCTCATAGGCTAAGTTTAGGGATATAAGAAAACTATCAGGGACAAGTACCAAATGCTCACATTCCATAGATCAGGAATAATGAGAACAAATAATCCTCCAATGTCCATTCTATTGAGTCAATGAGCCAACCAGCACCATGATATTCTTGCTGTCCTTGGAATAGTGGACTAGGAAAGTACCATGGATCTCTGACAGGGAGGAAAACACAAGTGCACCTGTTTTAACATCCACAACTAGAACCCACGAAAAGAAGAAGAGGAGGGAAATCTGGAACCACTTTGGTCAACAGACTGAAGATCTGTTAGAGACATGGATAGTACATTTGTGTGATGAGGAAATGAGAGAAGATATGCTCTTACAAGGTCCATCTCAGACTTGACCCCATGCTTCCAGCCTATACAGACAATTCGTCCACCTATGAACCAGGAGGTCATAGTTCGATTCCCAGTCAGGGCACATGCCTGGGTTGCAGGATCAATTCCCAAGTGGGTGGAGCACAAGAGGCAGCCAATTAATGATTCTCTCTCATCATTAATGTTTCTATCTCTCTATCCCTCTCCCTTCCTCTCTGAAATAAATAAAAATATATTTTTAGAAATTCATTTGGGAATGACTGTCCATACATTAGTTTTCACTGCTTGACTATTGTCAACATCTTCCAATGTGGACATTTCCTCCCCTATATATGGCAAACACATGGACTGTCATAACCTTGTTTCAATATGACTGATACAAATGTATGCATATCCCCAACAACTTTGGATGATGCCATGTATGACAATCTAGTCTGCAATTACTTGGGACACTGTCCACAAGGCTTAACCAAACTTATGTAATGGTAATTCAAATCATGTGCAACAACAAATTCTGAATTGGGGTGATCTGTGCCCTTTGGGTTATATGATTATATGTGAAGTATAGTGGGCCACAGAATATCTGCCAATGGATGGAGGTTGCTTTTGGGCCCATCTATTGCCCACTGTAATTGTTGGCATTGACACTGGCTTGTTTTCTATTTGCTGTAAAATGTGCTGAGCCATTGTCAATGATACACCTGATAAGGAACTAGTTTTCAAAATATATAAAAAACTTATACAGCTCAACAAAAGAAAGACAACCAATTAATATATGGGTACAAAACCTGAAAAGGCACATCTCCCAAGAGGACATACAGAAGGCCAAGAGACATTGAAAAAATTCTCAACATCACTAGTCATCAGAGAGATGCAAATTAACATGACAATGAAATATCATCTCACACCTGTCAGAGTGGCTACCATCAATAAATCAACAAGCAACAAGTGCTGGCAAGGATGTGGAGAAAAGGGAACACTAGTACACTGCTGGTGGGAATGCAGACGCAGCCACTGTGGAAACAGTATGGAATTTACTCAAAACATTAAAATTGGAACTACTGTTCCAATGACTCCACTTCTAGGAATATATCCTAAGGATCTCAAAATACCCATCAGAAAGGATATATGCACCCCTATATTCATAGCAGCACAATCTACAATAGCTAATATCTGGAAACAGCCCAAGTTCCCATCAGTAGATGAGTGGGTAAAAAAAGCTGTGGTACATTTACACAATGAAATACTATGCAGCTGTGAAAAGGGATTTTTTTACCCTTTGCAACAGCATGGATGGACCTGGAGAATATTATACTGAGTGAATTAAGCCAGTCAGAGAGAGTCAAATATCATATGATATCACTTGTATGTGGAATATAATGAACATAATAAATTGGTGAACAAAATAGGTCCAGAGTCATGGATGTATGGAACAGACTGACAGATCTCAGAGGGAGGGGGTGAGAAATAAGAAGATATTAACCAAAGAACTTATATATATATGCATAACCAATGGACACTGAGAATAATGGGGTGAAGGCCTGGGATGGGGCAGAGATGGGAGGAGGGGGGATAAGTGTGTGTGGGGGGAGAATTGGGGGACATCTGTAATACTGTCGACAATAAAAAAGAAAGAAAATCCATAATTAATTAAGAATGTTTTGTTTATAAATAAATTAGAAAATGGTAGTCATGAAACTGGTGGTCAAAGAAAAAACAGGGATCTTGGTGGGTTTTTTTTTACTTCAATTCATTCTCATGAAAAATCAGCTTATATATAAATATATCATATGAAGTCATGCAATTTAACTTCTAAATGGATTTGCAAGCATTGAATCAAAAATATTTCAATTTATATGAAGGCAAAATGATTGGGAAAACAATAGGTCTATATATTTTGAACATTTGGAAAAATACAAGATTGTGGAGCAGTGATATGTTGGTATATATATATCAACTATTTTTACCGAAAGAAAACTGACTTTTAGTATATGCCTGTTTACATGGTGTAAATACCATCATTATGGCTGATTTCAAGCTGCCAACACAATGTCACTAATCAGAGTTAGAAAAATATAGGCATAGTTGGTTCTTGTGAACCAGTACAAGCCAGCGCTGGTGCATCCCTGAATTAGGGAACAATAGACAATATATCATGAGTTTGTCATAAAAAAGGCACATTATTCATTTATTGTCCATGGAAACAGTACAGCTCAGTGGCAAAACTCGACTTTGTGTTATAGAACTCTTCACCATTTAGTATTGTGTCATCATGTGAACATTTCAACATTCTTGGATTTACTTTCCAATACTCATAATGAGAATAAACAGATCTATATTGTTCATTTAAGAATATATTAATATATGTAATCACTTGACAAAGTGCCTAGCACATAGTATAAATAAATCTTTACATATTCAGCTGTCATTAGAATATGCCCAAAGTCCTTAATATAATGCACATTGTCCTTTCCAATCTAACTGATAAACCACAGACCCTCCCCCCTCAACCCTCATATTAAGTGAAGAACTATAGTTCTTTGAACAAGCTAAGCAAGGCTATACTTCTTTTCCTTGGAAACTTAAAGGAGGGGTCTTCCCTCTGCATGAGTGAAATTCTGATATTTGAGGAGAAACTGGCTGCTTCTTCACCTAAACAAGGTGAAGAAGAAATAGGCTCCAGACTACTTGCCAGAACCATGGGACAGGTTGCTGCTGGGATGATGGTTGCCAGGACCCGCTGATCCCCATCACACATGACAACAAAGAGAACAGGAAGAAGAAAAGCCCCTTATTCTTTCTCTCCTCTTGCTATCTCCTCCAGCACTGCCTGTTGGCAGAGTTTAACATCACACTAGTTGTTAAAGTAGAAATGTTGTCTGCAAAGTCCAATTTGTTATTACAAATTAAGACTAAAAAAGGGAGTGGGTTGGGTGTAGGGTTTAGAAGTAATAAATAGCTAGCACACTTCCCCATTTGGAATAAGTGCTTTTAAAATCAGGACAGCTCCTGAGACTTCAGGTGCTAGGAGAAGAGACTCAAACACTGTCAGCCTATTGCCTCTCTAGTTCCCGTCTTTCTTTCCTCTAAGCATTTCACCATTCACCATGGATGGATTCTTTCAAGAATCAGAGATCATAAGCATTATCAGCATCTAGTACCTCACTTTCCAAATCAAGAACAATGAGGAAGTTGAGGGTTAGGAGTAAGTCTCCTCTCTCTCTTTTTAAAATTTTATTGAATTTATTTGGATGACATTGATTAACAAAATTATATAGGTTTCCAGTCTACAATTCTATAATACATCATCTATATATTGTATTGTGTGTTCACCACCCGAAGTCAAGTGTCTTTCTGTCACTTCTATCCCACTTTACCTTCTTGCATCTCCCCCCAACTTCCTTTCCCTCTGGCAATCACCATAATGTTGTTTGGGCCAATGGAGCATTTATTTTGTTTAATCCCTTCATCTTCTTTACCCAGCCCCCCAGCCTCCCTCCCCTCTGGCAAATGTCAGTCTGTTCTCTGTATCTATGAATCTGTTTCTATTTTGTTTGTTTATTTATTTTGTTTTTTAGATTTCACATATAAGTGAAATCATATGGTGTTTGTCTTCCTATGTCTAATTTATTTCACTTAAGTAATACCCTCCAGGTCCATCAATGTTGTTGCAGATGGCAAGATTCCATTTTTAATGGCTAAGTAATATTCCATAGTATATATGTAACACTTACTCTTTATCCAATCACCTATTGATGGATCCTTTGGTTGCTTCCATACTGTGACTATTATAGATAACTAGGCCTGGTGTATGAAATTCGTGCATGGAGGGGGGTTCCCTCAACTCAGCCTGCACCCTCTCCAATTGGGGACCCCTTGCAGGATGTCCGACTGCCTGGGATCAGGCCTAAACTGGCAGTCAGACATCCCTCTCACAATCTGGGACCACTGGCTCCTAACTACCCACCTGCCTGCCTGCCTGATTGCCCCTAACTGCCCTCTCCTGCAGGCCTGATGTCACCCTCAACTGCCCTCCTCTGCTGGCCAGTTTGGTTCTGATTGGTCAGTTCCTATGCCAGTGTCAAAAGCTTTGCCTCCTAGGGAGCCATTGGCTCCCTAAAGCACCCACCTTTGGTTCTGATTGGTTGGTTCCTATGCCAGTCAGCATCTCCAGGCCTATCTCAGGGCCTGATCAAAGAGGCAGGGCTTAAGCCCCCCCGAGGTCGCCGGGAGAGAAAGAAAAGCCTGGCTGCTGGCAAAGATCAGAAAGAAAGAGGGAGAGAAAGAGATAGGTAAGTACACTGATCAACAGCTTCCACTGAGGCTGCAGATCAGACCCTGATTCACTTTCTGGGTCTCAGCCACCTGGGCAGTCAGTGCTGGGTTGCCAGGCTGCAGCTGGGCAACCCAGTGCTGACTTCCAGATGGTCTGCATTTGGTCTCAGGCTCAGGCCCTTCCCAAGCCTAAAGCCTCAGGGGAGGCTTTAGGCTTGGGAAGGGCCGCCCCGCTCCGATGGCCAGCTGGGAGTGACCTGGGTGCCTAAAAGGTTCCCGGGACTCAGGTATGTATGCAAATTAACTGCCATATTTGTTGCATTAATTTGCATACTCACTCTGATTGGCTGTGGGTGTAGCGGAGGTACAGTCAATTTACATTTTTCTCTATTATTAGGTAAGACTAGAGGCCCGGTGCACGAATTCAGGGGTCCTTCAGCTTGGCCTGTGGGATTGGGTTGAAACCGGCTCTCTGACATCCCCCAAGGGGTCCTGGATTGCGAGAGGGCACAGGCCAGGCCGAGGGACACCACCGGTGCATGATTGGGGCTGGGGAGGGAAGCAGGAAGTTGGCCATCCGGGGAGGGACTGCGGGAGGGCTCCAGGGTGTGTCTGGTCCATCTCATTTAGTACCAATTGGCCAGACCTCAGCTACAAGCTAACCTACTGGTCAGAGCATCTGCCCCCTGGTGATCAGTGCATGTCATAGCAAGCAGTTGAGCGGGCTTAGCATATCATTAGCATATTATGCTTTGATTGGTTGAACAGCCGACCGGACAACCGGACATGCATATTAGGCTTTTATTATATAGGATGCTGCAATGAACATGTGGATGCCTGTCTTTTTAAATTATGTCTTGGGTTTCTTCATATAAATTCCCAGAAGTGAAATTGCTAGTTCCTTCTATGCCTCTTATTATAGCCTTTGTTTTAAGTCTATTTTGTCTACTTTTTTATAACCATTTTCATGATTACAAAATGGTTACAGTGCTCCTACCAGTCAGAATGTGGTTTCTCCTGTATATTCTTAGCTACAAGGCTTCTATTCAACTAGACTTCAGGCAGTTCTCAATGTTGAAATTTTGATATGGTCATGGGAGAAGAGAGCTCGACATTTACATACTCCACCATCTTGACTAGAAGCCCAGAGTCTTTTCTTTTAGCTTCACTATAAATAGACTCTTTTGAGTCATGGGCCCCCTTCTTTAATGAGTCTCTGTGGCCAAGAGCATATACAACTCTTTCTGAGTCCTTTTATATAATAAACTAGGGTCCCAATGCACAAATTTGTACACCTTGAAAGGAACTGTGGGCCGCGAGGCTGCGGTGGTAACAGGGGCAGGTCTCGGCCCATCCTCCATGTCCCACCTGGGCCCTCCTGCCACGGCCCCTGGTCCCCTGTCTGCCCGCAGCCCCACTCCCACTGCTGCCACTCCCACATGCTGACAGCACTGGCCCTGCTCACACCCTCTGACAGTGCCAAGCAATCTGGACCAGCACTGGGAGCTGGCAGCAGGTGTGAGTGGGGCTGTCATCTGTAGCAGGTGTGAGAGGTATCTACTGGCTCCAATCACCCGTTGGGAGCAGGGGGAGGTGGAGAAGCCCTGAGGGGTGATCGGGCCGGTAGCCACTGCTCGAAACCACTGATAGCCCAAGCAATTGGGGCCAGCACCGGGCACTGGAAGTGGGTGCGAGCGCCAGGAGGGACTGCAGTGTGTGGGAGCAAAGGATTTTCAGTAACCATCAGAGGCTCATCCCGATGACAGCAACTGGGACCCTGCCTTGGTCTGGTGCCCCCGCTCACCTGCTCCACCATCCCGCCACAGCCAATGCCCGCCATGTTCCACACTCTACTGCCTGCTGCCAAAGCCCACCATGTTCCATGTGTGCCTCCTGGTGGTCAGCACACATCATAGTGATCCGTTTTTCAGTTGTTCCACTGTTTGGTCTATTTGCATTTTAGCCTATTATTACATAGGATTGTTTAAGTTTCAATGTTTTGAAAATTGGTGCTTTTTCTGATAATGATGTGTGTTTTTTTTAAAACATATTGTTTATTGATTTTAGAGAAGAAGGAAGAGGGAAAGAGAGATAGAAACATCAATGATGACAGAGAATCATTGATTGGCTGCTTCCTGCACGACCCCTACTTGGGACTGAGCCCGCAACCCAGGCATGTGCCCTTGGCCGGAATCGAACCTGGGACCCTTCAGTCCGCAGGCTGATGCTCTATCCATTGAGCCAAACAAGCTAGGGCATAATGATGTGTTTTTAAACTTTTGGATGTTCAGGTCTCTAATCTATTGTCCTGTCACTATGATATATGAACCTAGTCTGCATTATTTATAAGTATATTATTAAAAAGTATATATTTTTGCTATATTTTTTATTTTAATTACTAGAGCCATTTAGGGTTTAATCTCTATTAACAGCTCACCTCTAGTGATGTTAGGCTCAGATATTAGAGATTAGGCTAAAATATTTTACGGAAACAAAATTTTTGAAATCTCCATCTTATTGACCAACAGGTCTGCTGAACTTTGGTATCTAATTTATTAGCTTACTTCATATGAGCACAAATACTTATCACTGCTTCCTGTTCTTGGTGGAATTCCTACTTTATACAGGATTTATTTCCTACTTACACAGAATGAAACAAGTGTGTGTGTGTGCGTGTGTGTGTGTGTGTGTATTACCACACAGAGTAATACTCTCTACTGCAAAAATCTTTTAACATATATGTTTCTTTTATAAAATAACTATTCTTTGCACACTTAATATTAACCTTTTTTTTTACTTAGGGTGTTATTAATTCATGGCTTTTTAAGTCCCCTTAAAGTATATCTAATCATTCTCTTACTGCCCCTTATATCTTTGAAAGCATTCTTGCTTTTTGACAACAGAATATTCCAGACATATCAGGATCTTTCTCCTGCCTTAAAGCACAAAGTCAAAAACATACAATGAGAACTAGTCCTTTTTATGTAGAGGACAAAATTGGAGACCAAACAAAATATGGCCACTAAGGGTACATTATAGAAATGATAATGGAAAAAAGACATGAAATACTTTTGAGCTTCTTTTAGGTGGGAGTGTCTAAGCTAGAAAAATGTATGTGCTTTAAAAGTGTGACTTCAAGCTAATTTTTCCAATTTACTATATTATATTTTGTACCTTTGGTCTATAATATGCTATTTCATCAAACACTAGGATTTTCTCCTACAATGACAACTAAGACTTTAATAGTTCAATAAAGAAACTGTCAAAAGAAAATGAAAAATTTAAATTCCATATTGCTTATACATCCAAATAATTTTATATAACAAATTAAAATTAGAGTTAGAAGAGTTTTTTAAGCAAAAATATATTTCAGAAGTGAAGAGAATAAGGAAATAGAGTATGATCCATGATTTTGGAAAATAGGGTTACTGTAATAGTGGGAAATCCATTATAATGGTTCTAGATAATTTCCACTCATACTTCCTTCTTTGAAAAATATAGAATATTAGAGGTTGAAAGACTAATCAAAAAGAAAAACAAATATTTTATTAAATAACTCAGCCAATTTTTAAAGAATCCAGAGATAATGGTGCTTGATAAATGATTTCTACTTTAAGGGAATTTCTACTTACTAACATCACAGAAATATTATAAAATCCTCTGTGTGTTGAAACCAATTCCATGAATGACTCAACAATATACTATTTTCATTATATTTTCTTAAACATAATAAAATTTTATTCAGGGAATATGGTGATAGTGGCAACTTAGTTTTTGAATCCCTTAAATTCCATCAGGCAGTTAGAAAGGCAAACACAGATTATAAACACCTCCAACAAACTTAGGTGACAAAGTATCTTCATGCATCCAATAACATGGGAAGAGGTGGTCAAAACTTTCAATAACTACAAGACATTCACTGCATCTGCTCCAGAGGAACATAAAGAAGCAACTAGATATCCTATAGTCCTAAAAATCCTAATATCTCCCACAAAAACTCACTGGAAACTTCAGAGAGCCAATGTGAGAACATTAGCTAAATTTGGGTGGGTTTTGCTTATTATCGTAGTGTGAGTTTGTGAGGGCCCTTGCTGTAAATTCTGAAGAGACAGCATCAGTATGTGCCACATGAAATCTCAAAACTAATGGCCTTATAAGGCAAAGCCCAAAAATGAGGGTAAAATTGTAAGAATAAAATTGAGAAACATAAGGAAACACAGATAAAAAGGAAAAGGGGAGGCCCGTATAATTGCTGGACATGAAACAAGAGCCAGAGATGACAGAAAATAAACCATAGTATTGTTTAGCACTACACAAAGCAATAGAAGAGTTTAGCTTTAGAGCATAAAGTTAGAAAAGTTATCTCAAACAGCTCCTTCTAAAAGTTAAAGAAAATTAATATAAAAATAAGCAACAGAATATCACAGAGAGATTAAAAATGGCAGTGTAGTAAGTGGAAGCTACAACAACATTCTCACAGGACCAAACTGGAATTACAACTAAAATACAAAGAAATCATCCTGAATGATCAACTGAAGACTAGCTAAAGAGAACCCTGATAACCAAGGTCAGAAAGTGGAGAACACATACAGACTGGTAGGAAAGATGGAGGCATGGGGGAACTGGCTGGGCTCCCACAGACAGCAACTGAAATTTTGGAGAGACATCTCAGCTGTGGGGTCTGACATTGATAACTATGGGGTCTATTCCCCAGAAGAGAGCACCAGAATGGAGAAAGGTGCCCACATAACATCTGGCTGTTAAAAGCAGCAGGTTGGTGTATGCCAGGGAGAGACAGATGGAAATGCAGCCATACTCTTAAAGGACCAGCACACAAAATTTCAAGTGCAGCCACTCAACTTGAGCTCCGTCAGGGGGAGGGAAGAGTGTATTGGAGCTGTGTAAGCATAAGCCAGAGTTAGAGCCTCTCAGGTCAGAGATCAGAAGGCAGGCACCCTGGTTTTCTGTGCTAAGTCATTCCTTCACACTACAGAGGTCATCTTTCTCAGGCAAACCATTGTTATCAAGGTGGTTCATGCTTGGGGGGGAAGACAGTTGACCCACCCTATTGGAAAACCCCTTGCCCCACCTTGTGGAGTCTCTGAGGCCCATGAAGAGACTGAGAATAATAATTAGCCTCCCGGCAGAAGCAATTGCCCCACCCAGTTGGAAAACTTCTCACCAAAACTGTGGATGATTGCTTCAGGCTACTCAGACTGAATCCAATCAGTCTGCAGGCAGAGGCGAGTCTCTGAAGGCTATGAGTCTTTGCCTGAGCTAATTAGTCAGAAACAGAACATCATACTGGACTGCTCAGCAAGGCAAAGGCCAGAGGGATCAACTCCATGGGGGAAGAAAGTATAGCTCAGAACAGGGATAATCAAGGTGTGAGACTCAAAGCAGACCCAGCCTCTGTGCCAAGGAATCACAATCCACTGGACTGCTAGGGGATTCAACCACTCATAACTCAATTAAGTTGGCCAGGGTCAGAAATGGACAGTGACTCATATTCACCTGCACTAGAGAAGCTCCTAGGACAGACACACCAATAGACAAGATTCAGCAACATCAGAGCAAAATCCAATGAGCCCCACAAATAGTGGACTCAAATCACTTTTATAACATATGGGACTACAACATTGGGGTTGAAACTCACAGGCAGCAAATTGGAGAGGAGACCCCTCCCATGAAAGGGACATCAACAATCAAGTTTCAATTACAACAAGAGAGCCCAAAGAATGCACAAAAGGGGCATTACTAGAGCATCTAGCTCAGGTGAACAAAGAGACTATACCCTGGACCCCTCAAGACACTTTGTACATAAGGCCATCCCACAAACACTGGGAGGCATAGCAGTCCTATCTAATGCATAGAAGCAAATACAAAGAGACAGCTAAAATGGGGAGGTAAAGAAACCACCCCCAAATGGGAGAAAAGAAGGAATCTCCAGAAAAAGAACTAAATGAAATTGAGGCAAGCAACCTATCAGATGTAAAGTTCAAAGCAATGGTTATAAAGATGCTTAAGGAACTTAGTGCAATTTATAACAGCATGGAAAGGAAAATAGAGGACATTAACAAGAACCAGACAGAAATGAAAAGTGATATATTTGACATCATGAACACATTGGAAGGTATTAAAAATAGATTGGATGAAGCAGAGTATTAAATCAGTGATTTGGAAGACAAAGTAGAACAGAAAATAGAAAAAAAGAATTAAAAAGTAAGAGAATAGCTTAAGGGAGCTCTGGGACAAAATGAAACATAACAATAACTATATTACAGGAATACCAGATGGGGAAGAGGGAGAACAAGGAACAGAGAACCTGTATAAAGAAATAATGACAGAAAACTTCCCCAACCTGGTAAAGGAAAATGTCACACAAGTTCAGGAGGCACAGAGAGTCCCAGTCAACATGAACCCAAAAAGACTCACAACTAGGCACATTATACTATGGAAAACATTAAAAACAAAGAAAGAATCTTAAAGGCAGCAAGAGAGAGAAAGAAAATCACATACAAAGGAATTCCCATTAGAATGTCAACTGACTTCGCCATAGAAACACTCTAGGCCAGAAGGGAGTGACATGAAGTACTTAAGGTAATGAAAAACAAAGGGCCTGAATCCAAGACTACTATATCCAGTGAGGCTATCATTTAAAATTGAAGGTGAAACAAGCTTTCCAGACCAAAAAAAAGTTAAAGGAGTACATTACCACCAAGCCAGCAATGCAAGAAGTGTTAAAGGAATTGCTTTAAGAAGAAAAAAAGGAGAGGGAATCATAGGCATAAAGAAAATAAAAATGGCAATAAATAAATATCTATATTATAAAAGGCAGGTGGCCATAATGCTTGAACGCTGGAATGACCTAGCGATCAGTCACCAGGAGGTGCATGGAGCACCTCTCGGTCCCTCCCCGCAGCCTGTGAGCCACTGGCAGCAGTGAGGCAGGGCTCACGGATCTTGCAGCTCTCATGGTGGGTGGGGCGGGACACAAGCTACTAGCAGCAGAGAGCTACGAGTGGCAGAGGGCAGGGCAATGAGCTACAAGCAGTGGAGAGCTATGAGTGGCAAAGGGTTATGAGCGGCAGAGGGCAGGGAGTGAGCTACAAGCAGCAATGGATGGGGCAGCCAGCTGAGGCAAGTGGCAGCGAGCTACTCACCCACAGAATCTGGGGTCCTGTGGTGGCATGGCAGAGTATGGGGTCCCGTGGTGGTGCAGCGGAGTCTGGGTCCCACCAACACAGGGGGGTCTGGGTCTTGCACGATTTTGTGCACTGGGCCTCTAGTCTATCAATAATAACCTTAAATATAAATGGATTAAATGCTCCAGTCAAAAGACATAGGTTGACTAAATGAATAAGAAAACATGGCCCATATATATGCTGTCTACAAGAGACTTACCTCAGAATGAAAGGTACACACAGACTGAAAGTGAGAAGATGGAAAAAAAATTTCCACCCAAATAGAAAGATGGGGGTGGGGAGGAAATTTGTTTAGCGATATTCATTTCTAAAAAAATAGACTTCAAAACAAAGGCCATAACAAGAGACAAAGAAGGCCAATACATAATACTAAAGGGAATGATTCAAGATATATATAAACTTTATAAACATACTAGAGGCCCGTTGCACAATATTTGTGCAAGAATAGGCCTTCCTTCCCCTGGCTTCACTCCTGGCCACCCAGGAGCCTGCAAGTCCTCACTCCCTGCCAGAGCACCACTCCTGTAGCTCCCTCCACTGCCCCCCATCCTCCTCATAGCTGGTTTCCCATCCATCCCAGCCACTCCATGCCTTCATATGCAAATTAACCCACAATCTTTGTTGGGATAATTTTCATACTCACTCCTGATTAGCTGTGGGTGTAGTGGAGGTACGGTCAATTTACATGTTTGTCTATTATTAGGTAAGATATGCACCCAATATAGGAGCACCCAAGTACATTAAAAAACTCTTGATGGACTGTAAGGGAGAGATTGACAGCAACACAGTCATAGTAGGGGACTTTAACTCCCCACTGACATCACTGGGTAGATCTTCCAGACAAAAAATTAACAAGGAAACAGAGGCCTTAAATGACATACTAGATCAGATGGATCTAACTGATATTTACAGAACATTTCACTCCAAAGCAACAGAATATACGTTCTTCTCAAGTGCACATGGAACATTCTCAAAAACAGACCACATGTTAGGGCACAAAACAAGTCTATACAAATTCAAGAAGATTGATATAATACCAAGCATCTTCTCACATCACAATGGCATGAAGTTAGAAATCAACTACAATAAAAATGAGAACACTCAAATACATGGATGCTAAGTAGCATGTTATTAAACAACTAGAGGCCCAATGCATGAAAATTGTGCAAAGGCCTCGGCCCTCGCAGCCCTGGCTGCCTCGGCCAGCCCTTGCAGCCCCTCGCAGCCTTGGCCAGCCCTCACAGCCCCGGCTTTGTCTGGAAGGTTGTCTGGAAGGTCATCTGGCTGTTCAGTCTAATTAGCATATTAGCTCTTTATTATATAGGATGAATGGGTTATCATTGAGATCAAGCAAGAAATTAAAAACTTCCTGGAAACAAGTGAAAATTAACACACAGCCACCCAAAACCTATGGGACATTATGAAAGCAGTCTTGTGAGGGAAGTTCATAGCACTATAGGCCCTACTGCAAGTAACAAGAAAAAGGACTAATAAACTGTCCAACATTAAAACTAAATTAATTAGAAAGAGAACAACAAGAAAAGCCCAAGGGAAGTACTAGTAGAAGAAAGGAAATAATAAAGAACATAGCAGAAAACAAACAAACAAACCATAGTGACTAGAAAAACAGTGCAAAAGATCAATAGATATAAGAACTGGTTCTTTGAAAAGATAAACAAAATTTATGAACCCATAGCCAGACTCATCAAGAAACAAAGAGGGGGGAATCCAAATAAATAATGCAAGACACGATATAACAACAGACACCACAGAAATACAAAGGATTGTAAGCAAATACTATGAATAATTATATGCCAACAAACTAGACAATCTGGGCAAATTCCTAGAAATATACATTATTCCAAAACTCAATCAGAAAGAATCAGAAAACCTGAGTAGGCCAATAACAATGGATGAAATTGAAGCAGTAATTAGAAAACTTCCAACAAACAAAAGTCTTGGACTGGATGGATTTACAGGTTAATTTTACCAAACATTAAAATAAGAACCCCTATCCTGCTCAAAATATGCAAAAATATTCAAGAGGTAGCAACATTTCCAAGCTCTTTTTAAGAAGACAGTGTTATCCTAATTCCAAAACTAGATAAAGACACTAAAAAGAAAGAAAATTACAGACCAATAACCCTGATGAACATAGATACTAAAACATATTAGCAAATTGAATCCAGAAATATATTAAAAAGATCATACACCATGATCAAGTAGGATTTATTCTGGGGATGCAAGACTGGTACAATATTTGTAAATCAATAAATGTGATACATAACATTTGAAAGACAAAACAAATTGAAAGACAAAAACTACAAGATCATATCAATATAAGCAGAAAAAGCATTCAACAATATCCAGCACCCTTTTTTTGATGAAAACTCTCAGTAAGTAGAAATTAACAGATCATACTTCAACATAATAAAAGCCATATACTGGTATGACAAATCTACAGCCAACAGCATACTCCATGGGTAAAAACTAAAATCATTTCCCTTAAAAACAGGAAGACAAGGATGTCTGCTTTTACCACTCTTATTCAACATAGCACTGAAAGTACTAGCTACAGAGAAACCAAGATGGTGGCATAAGGTATACACCTGTACGTGCTGCCTCTCACAATCACACCAAAACTACAACTAAAAGACAAAACGACTATCACCCAGAACCACGGGAAAGCTGGCTGAGTGGAAGTTCTACAACTAGAAGGAAAGAAAAAAGCACATTGAGACTGTGTAGGAGGTGCAGAGCCACGGAAAAGCAGAGGTATGGAGGCACATGCAGAGAGGGCTGGCAACTGAGGACACGGTTGTGTTTTTCAAGTGGGAGGGAGACACAAGCTCCTGACTGCTCTGAACTCCAGCTTCTGGCGAGACTCTGGGGACCCAGACTCTTACAGGGAGAAACTCCTACAGGGTAGGAAAGTGAGGGTGGCTTTCTCACAGAGGTGCACACAGGAATCATTGTTTACTGTGCTGGGGTGCAGGACTCGGAGACGCGGAAATGCGGAGACACAGAGAGTGCTGATGGGCAGCCATCACTGTTTGCCACACCCTAGTGATTCCCTAAGACCATGCCCCACCCAATTTACAAACCCACCCAAACTGTGTGCAGCAGCTTTTGCATATGAATGGCCTGCCCTATCGCAGCTTAACCTAACAAACTGCAGCTGGGTCAGCTCCAAAACTTCCAAACACCAAGCAAAGAGGAGAAATCTGCAGATCTTGCTGTAGCTCCTGCTGGGTGGCCTCAGACAGTAGCTGACTTGCACCTCCTTGAAGATCCAGGAGCCAGTGTAACTAGTGGTCAGTGTGAGATGACACCAGATTTCAACTCTTCACATCCATAAGTGACACACTCAAGAGGCAGACTCAGTGAGCACCAAATCCCACTGAAGCAAGTCCTGCCCCATAAGGGTGTCTCCAGCACAGCAGTTCTTCCATTATAGACACAGCTGATCCTCACAGCCAATTGGCCTGTAGGTCAGTTCCTCCCAGTGTACCAATAGCAATCAAAGCTTAACTACAACAAGACTGTGCACCCAGCCCACAAAGGGGTACACCAAGAGTGTCCACCTCAGGTGATTGGGGAGGCTGAGCCACTGGGCCCTATAGGTCACCTACCACACAAAGCCACTCCATCAACACAAGGAAGCAGCCAAAATGAGGAGACAAAGAAACATGTCATGAATGAAAGAAATGGAGGAAAGCAAACTACTGGATATAGAGTTCAAAACCACAGTTATAAGGTTACTCAAGAATCTTCTAGAAACCGCCGAGAAACTTAATGAGACCTCCGAGGAACTTAGTGAGACCTTCAAGAATCTTAATGAGAATGCCAAAAAAAAAAATGGAAAAGGACCAGTCAGAAATTAAGCATACACTGTCTGAAATAAAGAATAATATACAGAAATCCAACAGTAAATTAGAGGACCCCAAGAATCAAACCAAAGATTTGAAATATGAGGAAGCGAAAAACACCCAACCAGAAAAAGAAAAAGAAAAAAGAATAAAAATATATGAAGATAGTGTAAGGAGCCTCTGGGACAACTTCAAGTGAACCAACATCAGAATTATGAGGTTGCCAGAAGAAGAGAGAGAGCAAGATATTGAAAACCTATTTGAAGAAATAATGACAGAAAACTTCCCCTACCTAGTGATAGAAATAGATTTACAAGTCCAGGAAGCGCAGAGAACCCCAAACAAAAGGGATCCAAAGAGGACCACACCAAGACACATCATAATTAAAATGCCAAGGGCAAAAGACAAAGAGAGAATAATCAAAGCAGTAAGGAAAAACAGTTAGTTACCTACAAGGGAGTACCCATACGACTGTCAGCTGATATCTTAACAGAAACTATGCAGGCCAGAAGGGAGTGGCAAGAAATATTCAAAGTGATGAACAGCAAGAACCTACAACCAAGATTACTCTACCCAGCAAAGCTATCATTCAGAATTGAAGGGCAGATAAAGAGCTTCACAGACAAGAAAAAGCTAAAGGAGTTCATCACCACCAACCCAGGATTATATGAAATGCTGAAGGGTATTCTTTAAGAAGAGGAAGAAGAAGAAAAAGGTAAAGATAAAAATTATGAACAACAAAGTGACAACAAATACATATCTGTCAACAAGTGAATCTAAAAATCAAGTCAATAAAAAAAAATCTGATGAACAGAATAACCTGGTGAATATAATAGAATCAGGGGCATAGAAAGGGAGTGGACTGACAATTCTCAGGGGGAAGGGGGCATGAGGGGTGCAGGAAGAGATTGGACAAAATCTCACACCTATGGATGAGGACAGTGGCGGGGGGTAAGGGTATGGGGGGTGATCAGGTGGAAGGGAGCTATTGGGGGGGGAAAGGAACATCTGTAATAATCTGAACAATAAAGATTTATTTAAAATAAAAGAAATTAAAAAGGAAAAAAAAATGAAAGTACTAGCCACAGCAATCATACAAGAGAAAAGATAAAAGGAATCCAAATTCGAAAGAAGGAAATAAACTTGTCATTATTTACAGAGAAAATGATATTGTACATAGGAAACCCTAAAGACTCCACCAAGAAACTACTAGACTTCATAAATAAATTTGGCAAGATAAGAAGATACAGAATCAACGGCATTTTTATACATCAATAATGTATTTTCAAAAAGAGAAACTAAAAAAACAATCCCATTTACCATTGCAACAAAAAAATAAATAACATACCTAGGAATAAATTAACCAAGGAGGTAAAAGTCCTGTATCTGGAAAATATAGGACACTGAAAAAAGAAATAGAGGAAGATGCAAACATATGGAAGTGTACACCATGTTCATTAATTGGTAGTATTAATATCATTAAAATGTCTATACTCACCAAAGCAATCTATAGATTCAACACAATACCTATTAAAATACCATTGGCATACTTCACAGAGTTAGAACCAATACTCCAAAAATTTATATGGAACCATAAAAGACCCCAAATAGCTGCAGTAATCTTGAGAAAGAAGAATAAAATAGGAAGGATCACAATACCAGATATCAAACTGTACTGCAAAGTCATTATAACCAAAACAGCCTGGTACTGGCACAAGAATAGGCATGTAGACTAATGGATCAGAAAAGAGTCCCCAGAAATTGACCCACAACATTATGCTCAATTAATATTTGATAAAGTAGGCAAGAAATACAATGGAGTAAAGACATCTCTTCAACAAATGGTGCTGGGAGAACTGGACAGACACATTAAAAAGATGAAGCTAGACAATCAACTTACACCACACCCAAGAATAAATTCAAGATGGATAAAAGACTTAAATGTAAAGCATAAAACCATACAAATCTTAGAGAAGAACATAGGCAGTAAAATCTCAGACAACTCACGTGACAATATGTCTACAGATACATCTACTAAGGCTAAGGAAAATAAGGAGAAAATAAACAAATGGGATTACATTGAAATGAAAAGCAAAAGAAACCACCATCTAAATGAAAAGGGAACCCACTATATGGGAGGACATATTTGTCAATGATACATCTGATAAGGGGTTAATATCCAAAATATATAAAGTACTCATACAACTCGACAAAAACAAGACAAACAATCCAATTAGAAAATGAGCAGAAGACCTGAATAGACATTTCTCCAAAGAGAACATACAAATGGCCAAGAGCATATGAAAACATGCTCAATGTCACTAATTATCAGAGAAATGCAAATTAAAATGGCAATGAGATATCACCTCATACCTGTCAGAATGGCTGTCATCAAAAAATCAACAAACAAGTGCTGGCAAGGATGTGGAGAAAAGGACACTATTTCACTGCTGGTGGGAATACACGCTGGTACAGCCACTATGGAAAACATGATGGAGTTTCCTCAAAAGTTAAAAAGGGAACTTCCAGTTGACCCAGCAATCCCACTTCTGAGAATATATTCTAGAAACCCCCAAAACTCCAGTTAGAAAGAATATATGCACCCCTATGTTCATAGCAGCATTATTTACAACTAGAGGGCCAGTGCATGAAATTTGTGCACTGGGGGGTGGGGGTGTCCCCTCAGCCAGGCCAGCACCCTCTCACAGTCTGGGAGCCCTTGGGGGATGTCTGACTTAAGCCATCAGTTGGACATCCTTAACACTGCCGTGGAGACAGGGGAGGGTCCCACCACTGCCACTGCGCTCGCCAGCTGTGAGCCTGGCTTTTGGCTGAGTGGCACTCTCCCTGTGGGAGCGCACTGACAACCAAGGGGCAGCTCCTGTGTTCAGCATCTGCCCCCTGGTGGTCAGTGTGCATCATAGTGACCGGTCATTCTGCTGTCAGGCTGAAACCTGCTCTCTGACATCCCCCAAGGGGTGCCAGATTGCGAGAGGGTGCAAGCCAGGCCATGGGACCCCACCAGTGCATGATCGGCTTTGGAGAGGGCACAGGAGGTTGGCCATCCAGGGAGGGATCAAGGGAGGGCTCCAGGGTGTGTCAAGCCCACCTCGCTCAGTCCCAATCAGCTGGGTCCCAGCAGCAAGCTAACTTCCCAGTTGGAGAGTCTGCCCCCTGGTGGTCAGTGCAACCAGTCATAATGACTGGTCAACCAGATGACTGTCTGCCCCCTGGTGGTAAGTGCATGTCAGAGCAAGCAGTTGAGCAGCCTTAGCATATCATTAGTGTATTACGCTTTGATTGGTTGAACGGCTGACTGGACAACCGGACACTTAGCATGTTGGGTTTTTATTATATAGGACTAGAGGCCCAGTGCACAAAATTGGTGCACGGAGGGGGGTGTCTCTCAGCCCAGCCTGCACCCTCTCCAATTTGGGACCCCTTGAGGAATGTCCGACCCACTGGGATTGGGCCTAAACGGGCAGTCAGACATCCCTCTCACAATCTAGGACTGCTAGCTCCCAACTGCTCACCTGCCTCTGCCTGGTTGCCCCTAACTTCTTCTGCCTGCCAGCCTGATCACCCCCTAACCACTCCACTGCAGGCATAGGTCCCCCCACAACTGTCGTCCCCTGCTGGCCTGGTCTCCCCTAATTGCCCTCCCTGCTGGCCTGATCACCCACAACTGCCCTCCCCTGAAGCCTGGTCCCCCCCAGTTGCCATCCCCTGCTGGCCTGGTCCCCTCCAACTGCCTTCCCGTGCAGGCCTGGGTCCCCCCCAACTGCCCTCTCCTGCAGGCCTGGGTCCTCCCAACTGCCCTCCCATGCAGGCCTGGTCCCCCCCCAACTGCCCACAACTGCCCTCCCATGCCAGCCATCTTGTGGCAGCCATCTTGCGTCCACATGGGGACAGCCATCTTTGGCCACATGGGGGCTGCCATCTTGTGTCTTGGTGTGACGGTCAATTTGCATATTACTCTTTTATTAGATAGGCTAGCTAAGATCTGGAAATAGCCCAAACACCCATCAGTAGGTGAATGGATAAAAAAAAGCTGTGAGATATTTACACTATGGAATACTATGCAACTGTAAAAAAGAGGTATCTCTTACCCTTTGAAATAGCCTGGATGGACCTGGAAAATAATGTGCTAAGTGAAATAAGCCAAACTGAAAAAGACAAATATCACCTGATCTCACTTATTTGTGGAATCTAAAGAACAAAATGTATTGACAAACAAAATAAGACCCAAAGCATGGAGGCTTGAAACAGACTGACATACCTCAATGTGGGGTTGGGGTATGAGAAGAGATAAAACAAAGAACTTCTATACTTATATGCACAGCCCATGGACATGGGAAATAGGGTAGTGAAGACCTGGGGGGATGAATAGGGGCTGGGAGGTGGGGAACAATGGGGGGGGTGGGGAATGGGAGATATCTGTAATACTATCAACAATAAAAATATATTTAAAAATAAACATAAAAAATAAGAATAAGCAACAGAAAAGTAGTAATGTCAATCTCATAATAAGTTAATATGATAAATATATTAGGTTATATAAGAAAAAATGAATTATATACTCTGTTGAACTGAGGCCAACATAATTATATGCCAGGAAATAGCTTCTAAGAATTTGCCAAGTAACCTGGATGGTATGTTGATTATGTGGAAGATAGTGAGTTGTAGTCCTTTCAAACTGTACATTTAGAGTGATGTCAGCAGCATGGTGTGGTGAAAGAACCTCTATGTTTCTCCACTTAAAGTTACTAGTACACCTAGTTAGACAGCTATAATTCAATAACAATTCCCTGCTCAACACACAAATACATCCGAGAGGTTGGCGCATTGGGACATCTGAAGGTGGGTTTATCAGAGCAAACAGGGGTGACAGGATGGGGATAAGGACATAGACAGGAATCTTAGATGCAGTCTTGCATTTGCTGCAGCCTCAGCAGATACAAGAGCAGTGAATGGTTGGTATGCAACCACCACCGGCAAACTTGAGGGGGTAGTGACAGCAATTGGGCCTGGGTGGCTGGCCCATATTGAGGCAAATCCCAGAATCATGGGCAGAGAAGCAGGGCAAAGGGTGCCAGCATTCCACACCATGTCTTCACCAGACAAAGAATTCCATTGATGTGGAACCCACCCGCCCCATCCTCCTGTGGCCAATTCAACAGTAATCTCCTCATTCAGCAGATCCTGAAAAAGCAGGGGAAAAAAAAATCCCAACCTTAGTGGTATGCATTCATTGTGCTAAACCTACTAGAAAGAACAGAGCCACAGACACATGAACCTGCTTCCGCCATATACATTCACACCCCTTCCTCACCTATTGTGGTGAGTCTGCCAGAGATAGCTGGGTCAACTCACCCAGAGCAGCTCTACCTGGGGTTTCAGCATATGGGAATGCAACACCAGGAATACACAGACCAGGAGACCAATGCCATCACATGCCACCATGTAGGTTGTGCCCCACGACCAAGGTGACTGGCTTGTTAAGGGGATGCCCACCTACTCAGTAAGTACAGGGTGTTTCCAAGGCTAAGTTAATACTGCCCCACAGAGATCCCAGAAGCCTTCGTGTTGCAGATAAGAGAAAATAAAAACTTGTTCTTTGGCACCACCTATTGAAAAACAAAAGACCTCTACTTGTCAATCTACTAAAGAGTAAAGAGTTAAATGCTTAAAAATAAAATTTCATTCTCACAAATGCCAAGGTAGAGAAATAATTCACTAAGCACAATGAATGATAAGGGAGTTCAGAAATAAAATTTTAAAACTCCATAAAATAAACTTAAAGACATGGAAGACTGTGATTTAAATGACAGAGAATTCAAGACTGAAGTTCTGAGAAAATGCAGTAAGATGAAAGAAAACACAGAAAAGCAATTCAGTGATCTCACAAATAAAATCAACAAACAAAAGAAGTACATCACCAAAGATATTAAAACTATAAGAAAAAAATCAAACAGAAATTATGGATCTGAAAAACTCAATAAATGACAAAGAATGAAATAGCAAGTTTAGGAAATACAGTAGAACAGCTGGAAGGGGAAAATAGTGAGATTGACAATAGAAATATAGAAATTATTCAAGTGGAATAGAGAAAAATAAAGAGAGAGGAAACATGAAAGAACTCTACAAGAACTTACTCCATTGAAAAGATCATTATAAGAATAATGTGTATACCAGAGGGAGAAGGAAACAGTGAGTCTATTCAAACAAATAATTGATGATAACTGCCCAAACCTATGGAAAGAACTGGATACATGAATCCAAGAAGTTAACAGAATACTTAATTCTCTCAATCCAAAAAGGGCTTTTCCAAGGCACAATATATTAAAACTAGAGGCCCGGTGCATGAAATTAGTGCATGGGGGGGCTGTCCCTCAGCCCAGCCTGCACCATCTCCAATCTGGGACCCCTCGAGGGATGACATCCCTTTCACAATCCAGGACTGCTGGCTCCCAACTGCTCACCTGCCTGCCTTCCAGATTGCCCCTAACTGCTTCTGCCTGCCAGCCTGATCATCCCCTAACTACTCCCCTGCCAGCCTGATTGATGCCTAACTGCTCCCCTGCCAGCCTGATTGCCCCTAACTGCCCTCCCATGCCGGCCTGGTCCCCCCCAACTGCCCTCCCCTGCCAGCTTCATCACCCCTAACTGCTCTCCCCTGCTGGTCTGGTCCCACCCCCAACTGCCCTCCCCTGCAGGCCTGGTTCCCCACAACTGCCCTCCTCTGCAGGCCTGGTCCCCCCCAACTGCTCTCCCCTGCAGGCCTGGGTCCCCCCCCAACAACCCTTCCCTGCAGGCCTGGGTCCCCCCCAACAACACTTCCCTGCAGGCCTGGTCGCCCCCAACTTTCCTCCTCTGTCAGCTTGATTGCCCCCAACTGCCCTCCCTGCAGGCCTGGTACCCCCCAACTGCCCTCCCCTGCTGGCTATCTTGTGTCCACGTGGGGGCAGCCATCTTGTGTGTTGGAGTGATGGTCAATTTGCATATTACTCTTTTATTAGATAGGACTATCAAAAATTATTGACAAAGAAAGAATTCTCAAGACACTCAAGGAAAAAAGACAGTGACTTATAGAGCAAACCCCATTAATCATCAGATTTTTCAGCAGAAATCCTATAACTTAGGAGAGAGTGGAATCAAATATTCAAATTATTTAAAGAGAGAAGACCCCAAACAATAATGTATCTAGAAAAGTTACCCTTTATGTATGAAAGAGAAAGAAATGCTTTTGCAGATATATGGAAAATGAGAGAATTTACCACCACCAAGACCTGCATTACAAGAAATGCCAAAATGGCTCTTTATCTCAAACAAAAAAATATAAAATCACTAACAGACAGATAGAAGCCCAAAAGTGCACCTCTTGTTCAGAATAGGGTATTAAAAACATTAAAATATAACATAAAGGTAAAAGAGGTAAAAGCATTTTAAAAAATATATGTTTATTGATTTCAGAGAGGAAGGGAGATGGGGAGAGAGATAGAAACATCAACGATGAAAGAGAATCATTGATTGGCTAATTCCTGCATGCTCCACACTGGGGGTCGAGCCCACAACCTGAGCATGTGCCCTTGACTGGAATCTGGAACCCTACAGTCCACAGACTGACGTTCTATCCACTGAGCCAAACTAGCTAGGGCTTCTCCCCCTCTCCCTCCCCCTCCTCCTCCTCCTCCTTCTCCTCCTCCTCTTTCTTCTTCTTGTCAAGTAGTGCTTTTTAAAATATTTTTGTTTATTAATCCTCATCTGAGGATATTTTTCCATTGATTTTTAGGGAGAGTGGAAAAGAGAGGAAGAGACAGAGAGAAACATTGATGTGGGAGAAACACATCCTTTGGAGGTAAAAGCATTTTTCAAAAGACAATAATAGTGTTAACATAAGAAACATTCAAACCTGTAAATAATTTGTGAATTTATTTGAGCCAAACTGTCAACAATTTCGAGGAAGCAGAATCTCAATGTATTGAGATAATGCTCCAGAGAATTGTGGTTTTTCACTTAGTTTTACAAATTACCATCAAAGGAGGAAAATGATAGGCCTGTAATAAATAATTAATTAAGGAGGAAAATGAGAGAGGCTATATAAGAGAAATTGGGGAGGAGAGAGGAGAAACTATCAAGGAACTGGAGTTTACAGAAAACACCTCTTTGTTCAATTAGAGAGTTTTTATTAGAGACAGAACATCTTTAACCTAATTACATTTGCTGGAATCTAACTTATTTTTAAATACTGTTAAAAAGGCACAGTAAATATTATAAAGAATGTCAAACTTCTGACAGGGAAATTGCAGTTGAAATTTGTCAGGAATCTGTAATAAACATATTCTGACTAAGTAGGCTATGATTAATAGATTGCAACTTAGAATTAATATATTTTAGCAACACATATAGAATTTGATAGTTTTCAGTTATCTTTGTAAATTCATGTCATGTGGTATTTCTTCCTCGTTTATTATTGAAGATTATTACTATCCATGATTTATTTACAACTTTAAATTTGATCTCTTATAGTCTAAAATAGTCAGTCTATTTTCTCATATCCCTTCATATTTAATTTATTCATTTCTACACTGTTTTCAGACTTCCCAAGTACTGCTAAACTAAATAACTGGCATGTGTTTTTTTTCCTCACAAATGGAACACAATAACGAATAAGGTAATATTTCTTAAAATTCATAAGAATCTATACAGTAAATATCTCCCACAATATCAGTCTATTCAAACACCCCTTTCAAAGCCTCTGCTTCCACCATCCCCACTGAGTAGGTAATAAGCCATGGTGCTGCTGCTCTCAGTATAGATGAATAGAACAGGTGAGTTAACCTGCGTTTTCTTTTAGTCTTACATAACCCAGACTAGGTGCTGGAGAAGACAGAAACTTGCAAACACCAACAAAAGCCTCTCTCTAGCCAAAGGATCAGGAAAAGACCAACACAGGAAAACAGATGATTTTTACATAGTAACAATCCTTCTCCAACCAAATACCACAAAATAAACTGTGGTCCATTCAGCAAATGCTGTTGAAATCTTAGACTTCCACCCTTTCCAGGCTATACTGAAGCAACCAAAGGCCCCACACCAAAGTGGTATCACAGAAAAGTGATCAAGTTACCAGGACAATTATCTCTGCTGGATGATAATAAGCCACCCTACCTGAGTGTCAATGGAAACCACATAGGAAATCTGCACTTATATCCCCACCTGGCAGGAACAAGGTGCCCTTTTTCTCCCCTGATGGAGTGGTATTAGATAAGACCTAGTCGCTCACCAATACCATAGAGAGGACATCTCTCCCCAGGGTGTCAGTGAAACTGGTGACAATAATGAGGCACCACTACTCCTTCCAGCCAAGAAGAAATCAATGAAGGCCTCGAAGAGAGCCAGTAATCTCACCACCACCCAGAAGTAACAAGGAACTATGCTCCTCAGATGTCAATACTGGCTGGCTGTGGAAATAACAAAGAGGTGCACCACCTTCCTTATAAAAACAGAATTAAACCCACTAAAACATAAGGTTTAAGTAATATCCAGAATATCATAACAAAATAGCCTATGTCAATTAAAAAATCATATGAAGAAACAGATCTCAAATTGAATAAAAAGATACAATCAAAAGATAACACCATTCAGATAACAGATGTTAGAATTTTCAGCCAATGATTTTAAAGTAACTATCATTAAAAAGCTCCAAGAAGCAAATACAAACACACTTGAAACAAATAAAAACTAGAAAATGTCAGCAAAGAAGTACAAGATGTAAAAAACAAAAAAAAACACTAAATGCAAATTTTATAACTGAAAACTACAATAATCAAAATTTAAAACTCAATGTGTGGGTTCAGTGGCAGAATGGAGGGACAGAGGAAAGAATCAGTGAACTGAAAGATAGAACAATAGAAATTACTAAAGCTGAAGAGAGAGGAAATACACTGAAAAACAAATTGATGGAACCTAAGGGACATCCTAAATAATAAAAGGCTAATATGCAAATTGACCAAACAGCAGAACAACTGATTGCTATGATGTGCAATGACCACCAGGGGGAAGACACTCAATGCAGGAGCTGCCCACTAGTGGTCAGTGTGCTCCCACAGGGGGAGTGCCTCTCAGCCAGAAGCTGGGCTCACAGCTAGTGAGCACAGCAGCAGTGATGGGAGCCTCTCCCACCTCTGCAGCAGTGCTAAGGATGTCCAACTGCTGCAGGGAGTGGGTCTAAGCCATCAGTCAGACATCCCCCAAGGGCTCCCAGACTGCAAGAGGGTGCAGGTCAGGCTGAGGGACCACCCCTGAGTGTATGAATTTCGTGCACCAGACCACTAGTATAACTATAATGAAATATCTACCATACATGTCATTGATATATGGAAAGAAGAGGAGAAGGAAAGTAAGGCTGAAAAAGTAGTCAAGAAATAACAATACCTGAGCCCTGGCCAGGTAGCTCAGTTGGTTAGAGCATCATCCTGATATGCCAAGGTCGTGAGTTTGATCCCCTGTCAGGGCACATAAAAATTAAAATAAAAGAACAGTGCAAAATTTATCATAAAATAATCCTATCTAATAAAAGAGTAATATGCAAATTAACCATCACTCTGCTACACCCACAAGCCACGCCCACCAGCCAATCAGGAGTGAGTATGCAAATTAACCAAGATGGCTGTGGCCACAGAGTGAGCAGGAGGCTTGTGTTTCCCCTGCAATGGAGGAAGCCAAGCTTTCCGCAAACCCTGGCAGGCCCAGGCCTCCACTCAAGGCTACAAAGTTTCAATTATAGAAGAAAATAAATCCCAACAAAAATGGCTGCAGCCACGGAGCAAGCAGGAGGCTGGCTTCGCTCAAGGCTACAAAGTTTCAGTTGTAGAAGATAAATAAATCCCAGATACCAGGGCCTCCACTTGGGTCACCGGGGGGTGTGATAAGCCTGCAAACCACCACAGGTCCCTTGCCCAGGCCACCGCATGCTCCAAGGGAACCCCCGCCCTGATCCAGGACACCCTTCGGGGCAAACCAGCTGGCTTCCACCCATGCACCAGGCCTCTATCCTATCTAATAAAAGAGTAATATGCAGATTGACCATCACTCCAACACACAAGATGGCTGCCCCCATGTGGTCAAAGATCCTGCCCCCATGTGGACACAAGATGGCCAGCAGGGGAGGGCAGTTGGAGGGAACCAGGCCGGCAAAGGAGGGAAGTTGGGGGTGACCGGGCCTGCAGGAAAGGACAGTTGGGGGGGTACACATGCCTGCAGGGGAGAGCAATTGGGGGGGACCAGGCCTGGAGGGGAGGGCAGTTAGGGGTGACCAGGCCTGCAGGGGAGGGCAGTTAGGGGCAAAAAGGCTGGCAGGGGAGCAGTTAGGCATCAATCAGGCTGGCAGGGGAGTGGTTAGGGAGTGATCAGGCTGGCAGGCAGAAGTAGTTAGGGGCAATCAGGAAGGCAGGCAGGTGAACAGTTGGGAGCCAGCAGTCCTGGATTGTGAGAGGGATGATCCTACCGGGACCGGGCCTAAATGGGCAGTCAGACATCCCTCGAGGGGTCCCAGATTGGAGAGGGTACAGGCTGGGCTGAGGGGCACAACCCTCTGTGCACGAATTTCGTGCACCGGGCCTCTAGTCCTATCTAATAAAAGAGAAATATGCAAATTAACCATCACTCCGCTACACCCACAAGCCATGCCCACAAGCCATGCCCACAAGCCACTCCCACCAGCCAATCAGGAGTGAATATGCAAATAAACCCAACCAAGATGGCTACGGCCACAGAGAGCAGGAGGGAGGCTTGGGTTTCCTCGGCAATGGAGGAAGCCAAACTTTCCGCACACCGTGGCCAGCCCAGGCCTCGCTTAAGGCTACAGAGTTTCAATGATAGAAGATACATAAACCCAAACAGAAATGGTGGCAGCCACGGAGCTGGAAAGAGCAGGAGGCTAGGGTTTCCCCGGGCAATGGAGGAAGCCAAGCTTTCCGCACACCCTGGCCAGCCCAGGCCTCCCTTAAGGCTACAAAGTTTCAATTATAGAAGATACATAAAACCCAATAGAAATGGTTGCCGCCGCGGAGCAAGCAGAAGGCTTGGCTCCGCTCCAGGCTACAAAGTTTCAATTGTAGAAGATAAATAAACCCCAGATACCAGGGCCTCTGCTTGGGTCGCCAGGGGGTGTGGCCGGCCTGCAAACCACCACAGGCCCCTCACCCAGGCCTCCCCACGCCCCAAGGGAACCCTCACCCTGATCCGGGACACCCTTCAGGGCAAACCAGCTGGCCCCCACCCATGCACCAGGCCTCTATCCTATCTAATAAAAGAGTAATATGCAGATTGACCATCACTCCAGCACACAAGATGGCCACCACAAGATGGCCAGCAGGGGAGGGCAGTTGGGAGGGACCAGGCCTGCAAGGGAGGGCAGTTGGGGGCGATCAAGCCTGCAGGGGAGGGCAGTTAGGGGTGACCAGGCCTTCAGGGGAGGGCAGTTAAGGGAAAACAGGCTGGCAGGGGAGCACTTAGGCATCAATCAGGCTGTCAGGGGAGTGGTTAGGGGGTGATCAGGCTGGCAGGCAGAAGCGGTTAGGGGCAATCAGGAAGGCAGGCAGGCGAGCAGTTGGGAGCCAGCAGTCCTGGATTGTGATAGGGATGTCCGACTGCCCGTTTAGGCCTGATCCTGGTGGGATCAGGACTAAACGGGCAGTCGGACATCCCTTGAGGGGTCCCAGATTGGAGAGGGTGCAGGTTGGGCTGAGGGACACACACCCCCGTGCACGAATTTCATGCACCGAGCCTCTAGTAATAATAATAATAGCTGAAAACTTCTCAAATTTGGCTAAAGACATAAACCCACAGATTGAAAAAGCTGAATGAATCTTAAACAGGATAAATCCAAAGATATCCACACCAAGACATATGACAGAGGCTGAGTTTTGGACCAAGACAGATCTGGGTCAATCAGACCTCCGCCACTGTCTAATTTTGTGGTTTTAGGTGAATTTCTCAATTTTTCTAAACTTTAGTTTACTCATCTATAAATTTGAGTATTCTGAACATTAGAGTTAAAGACTCTTGTATAATTTGCACTTAATAAATTATAGTTATTTATTTTTTAAAAAACCAGGCAGAGAGAAATAAAACCTTACCTATAAGGAAAAAGCAATTCAAATAAGTATTTCTCGGTAGAAATCGTGGATACAGAAGGCAATGACACAACACTTTTTAAGTGCTAAAAGAAAAGAACCATCAACCCACAATTTTATGTATACTAAAACTATCCTTCAGATATAAAAGGGAAACAAGACAGTCTCAGATGAAGGAAAACTAAGAGAATTTGTTGCCAGAAGACCTACACTAAAAGAATAGCTAAAGGAAATGCTCTTAAAAGAATGCAAATCAATAAGGAAGAAACCCTGGAACATCAGGAATAAAGAAAGATCCTGGGAAGCAAAAATATGGGTAAATATGATAGACTTTTCCTTCTCTTGAGTTGTCTAAATTATGTTTTATTGTGGAAGTAAAAACCATAACACTGTATTATGTGATTCTAAATATATGTATAAGAAATAGTTTAAATACTTCTTTTATAAATTGAAGGAATAAAGGCATAAATGAAAGTAATGTTTCTGTACTTCACTGGAACTGCTAAAGTGAAGGCACTAGTCAACCAAGTTATCTATAATAATAAAAGCATAATATGCTAATTAGACCAGACGTCCTTCTGGTCTTCCTTCCATCCTTCTGGATAAAGCCAGGGCTGCAAGGGAAGCCTGGGTGCTGGGTGGCAGAGGGAAGCTGGTGCCGGGAGCTGGGGGAAGGAAGGCCTACTCTTGCATGAATTTCGTGCATCGGGCCTCTAGTGTATATATAAATTGTAATACATATAGCAAGTACTGAAAGAGCTATTCAAAGTGATACACTCAAAAACACCACAAACAAATAAAAATAGAATTATAAAAAAATGGTCAAAGGAAGGTAGAAAAAAACAGAAAACACACACACACAAAAAAAATAAAATGGCAAATGTAAGCTTTTCTATATAACAAAACCTTATATGCAAATCAACTGAACGGTAGAACAACAGGCGAAACGACCAGTCGCTATGATGTGCACTGACCACCAGAGGGCAGATGCTTAATACAGGAGCTGCCCCCTGGTGGTCAGTGCACTCCCACAGGGGGAGCGCTGCACAGCCAGAAGCCGGACTCATGGCTGGTGAACGCAGCAGTGGTGGCAGGAGCCTCTCCCACCTCCACTGCAGGCAGGTGGTAAGGAGTGAGGGGACCTGGACTGCGAGAACCCCAGACTACAAGAGGGTCGTCTGACTGCTGGCTTAGGACATCCAACAGGTGGACATCCCCCAAGGGGTCCTGGACTGCGAGAGGGCACAGGCTGGACTGAGGGACCCCCACCTCCAGTGCACAAATTTCATGCACTGGGCCTCTAGAATATACATATATCAGTAAATACATTAAATGTAAATTGTTTACCTATACCAATTAAAATACAGATACTGAAAAAGTGAATTTGAAAACATGACCCAACTATATGTTATCTACAAGAAATTCCCTTCAAATGTAATGATATAAGTAGGTTAAAAGTAAAAGGATGCAAAAGTATATGACATGCAAGTGTAAATCAAATGAAAGCAGTAGTGCCTATATTTTTATCACATAAAATAGAGTTCACAGCAAAGAAAATTTCCAGATTGTGTGAGAAACATTATCTATAATAATAAAAGTGTAATATGCTAATTAGACCAGATGTCCTTCCAGATGAAACTGGGGCTGCGAGGGAAGCCCGGGTCCCGGGTGCCAGAGGGAAGCTGGTGCTGGCAGCTAGGGGGAAGAAAGGCCTACTCTTGCACAAATTTCTTGCATCAGGACTCTAGTATAATGATAAAAGTGTCAACAAACCAAGAAGATATAGTAATCCTGCATGTGTTTGCACCAAACAACAGCGATGAAAAATATGTAAAATAAAATTGACAAAAATTAAAGGAGAAATAAGCAAACCCACAATTGTAGGTGGATATTTCAACACCCCTTTCTCAACAATTGATAGGAAAATTAGAGAGGAAATCAACAAGATATAGAAGATTTTAACTCTATCAATCAAGATGATCTAATAGACCTTTGCTGAACACACAACCAAACTACAGAATACACACTATTTTCAAGCACCCGTGGAATGTATAACAAGACAGAGCATATTCTGCCCCATAAAACAAATCTCAACCAATTTAAAATAATTAAAACTATATGGAATATGGTCTCTGATCCAGTGGAATCAAATTAAAAATAAATAACAGAAAAATAACAAGGATATCTCCTAACCTGAATACTTTAAATAATCCATGAATCAAAGAAAAAGTTTAATGGTGTATGAAAAAGATACACTGAACTGAGTTAAAAAGAAAATACAATACATAAAAGTTCATCTTTCTCTCTTTTATCACTGTGGGTTGCAGTGAAAACTGTGCTGAAAGGCAAATTTATAGTATTGAAGGTATATGTTAGAAATGAGAAAAAATCTTGTCAATAATCAAAGCACTCACATAAGAACCTTGGATAAAAAAATAAATCCCAAGAAAGGAATGAAGAAGGTATGACACTGAGGAGACAGAGGGAAGCTAGGTAGTCAGGAATTGGGATCATGGGGTGGGGGGAGGAAACCAAACCCGGAACCCAAGTAGCTGGAATTGCTAAGGCAACCCAGCTAAATGTGGAAAGAAGGGCATGCAATAAGAGACAAACTTTAAAATGTATGGATTGTTTGCTAAGACAAGCAACTTGCAGATAACCAATCACAAGGCAATGAGGCGTATAACCAATCCCAAGGATGTCACTAAGGCAGAATTCTTTGAAAAGACCAATCAGGAGCTCGTAGCAAAGCTGTATCCACCCCCCTGCATTAAAAATCACCTGCTTCCTCTTGCCCTCTCTCTCACCCCCAGTGCACTGGGCGCTCCTATGGCTGGCAGGAGACGGGATCCTCTACACCCACGTAGCTTCTGGCCATGTGGGGCTCTACAAATGGACTAACAGACTTTAACACCCAACGGTAACATGGAAAGGAAGCTCTGGACACTGGCCTGCTCCTGAAACCCCAGCTGCACCTTTTCCAGGGTTGGTTTCTCTCAGACTTTGCTCCCGCTAACCATTTTTGTCCACGACTTCATTCTTCAATTTTGTGAGACAACGAACTTGGACTCAAACACCTCAAGTTTTGTTTTCAAAGCAAGAAAGGGCATAAATCAAGGAACATGAGCAGATAAAATAATAGAATAAAATCAATTAAACAAAGAGCTGATTCTTTGGAAAGATTAAAAAAAGGCAAACCTCTATTAATATTTATTTTATTTTTTAATTTTATTTTCCCATCACCTTTTATCCCTTCTATGCCCTCTTCCACCTCTAGAATTTTTTAAAAAAGGAAAAGACACAAATTATCAACATCAGAAATAAAACCCAAAATATCACTAAACCTTGTAGACATCAAAAGAATTGTATGATTACCATAAATAATTCTATATGCATAAATTTGACAATTTAAATAAAACTAATTCTTTGAAAAACAAAACTACCATAACTAAAAAAAAAAAAAAATGTAGGTAAGTTTATAGCCCTGCAACTATGTTGAATTCGTAATTTTAAAACTCCCCAAAAATAAAATTTCAGCCCTAGTTTCAAAGTAGAATTCTACCAAACTTTTAAAAGAATTACAATTAATATTATACAATCTCTTCCATAAAATAGATGAAAATACTTCCCAATTTATTTTATAAATTTCGTATTACCCTGATACCCAAACCACACAAAAGCAGTACAAAAAATAAAAATAAAAAGGGGACATATGTAATACTTCCAACAATAAAATATTTATTTTAACAATAAAGATTTTTAAAAATTAATAATAGTAAAAAATGAAAACTGCCAACTGGGAGTGACATCAGAGGAATGGCAGTGTAAAGGCACTTCTTTCCCTCTCCCCCTGACATTTCAACAACTTAGCCATCTATAATTCAACAGACAAGTCCCTGCTCAACAGACACATGCTTGAGAGACCCGCACACTGAAACACCTAAAGGTGGGCAACCAGAAATAAACAGGGAAACAAGAAGGGAGGAAAGCACAGATGGCCCACAAACATAGTCCTGCAAGCTGTAGCGGGCACTTTCTTGGGGGGCGCGGGGGAGCAGCCCAGCAGGGCAAGCTGCATGGCAAGAGCAGCAAATAAGACCTGAGTCACTCCCCAGGATCTGTGAGAGCAAAGAGTGATCACAGCCCTGCTGCTGCTTGTACTCCCAAAATTCGCCTTCTGTTGCCCTTGGAGTTAGCCCCAGGAGCATATTATCTGTAAACCAAGAGTAGTTGTAGTAAAATTGCTGTTTCCTTCTGTGACTGATCCCCAGGAGGGGTGCTTAGGGCAGAACTTTGCAGAGGTCAGGAGTAGCAATTACAGTGAGGTCAAAACAAACCCCACCCCCAAGCAGCACAGCTGATACTGTCCTACAGAAGCTATGGAGGCTCAAATCTAGGAGACCACAGTGTAAAAATCTTACAATTCAGTGCCATTTACTGGAACATAGCAGAAAGACCCCTTCCGAGATAAATGAAAAAAACAAAGGAGAGCAGCAAATACCATAAAGAACCACAGTAATGATGATGGCCAGAAAGAAAATGAAAAATTCCAGAAAGCAAGCTGGAACACATGGAATAATGTGAAAAATGACAGAGATTTCAAGATTGCAGTTCTGAAAATTCTTGAGATGTGAGAAAATGCTGACAGGCAATTCAGTGCACTCAGAAAACAAATCAATGAACAAATAGGAGTATTTCTCCAAGGAAATTGAAACTTTAAAAAAAAAGAATCAATCAGAAATACTGAAAATGAAGCAATTCTGGAGAGGGGAGAAGCCAGCAGTAGCAGGCACTTCCTTCAGCCAGGAGAAACAGAGGAGATTAAGAGTTAATTGTTGAGCATAGGAAACAGAACCAACCAGTTACAGGAAAGAACTAGGGATATGGAAGATAATAATCAAGAAATGACACAGAGGGAAAAGAGAGAGAGCTGAGAATAAAAATGAAAGCTCTTTAAGACCTCTCTGACTCCATCAGAAAAAGTAATATCACAATGATAGGCATTGCAGAGGAGGAAGAGAGGGGCCATGTAATGGAGAGTCTATTAAAAGAAATAGTGAATGAGAATTTCCCAAATCTATGGAAAGAACTCGATCCTCAAATCCAAGAAGTAAAGGGAACACCCAGTTTCCTCAACCCAAAGAGGCCCTCTCAAAGGCACTTTGTAACTAAGTCATCAAAAATTAACAACAAAGAAAAACTTCTCAAAGCAGCCAGAAAAAAGGAAGTGACCTACAAGGGAAAACCCATTAGAATTTCATACAATTTCTCAGCATAAACTCTACCAGGCAGAACAGAGTGGAACCTAATATTCAAACATGTGATAGTGAGAAATAACCAGCCACGAATAATACCAGATATATCTACTTTGGAGAATTATCTATTTAGGTCCTTTGCCTATTTTTTAAATTGGATTGTTTATTTTCTTTATGTTAGTTGTATGAGTTCTCTATAAATTTTGGAGATTAATTTCTTATCAGATGTATCATTGGCAAATATGTTCTCCTATTCAGTGGGCTCTCTTGTTACATTGTTGATGGTATCTTTCGCTGTACAGAAGCTTTTTATTTTGATACTAGAGATCCGGTGCATGAAATTCGTGCACGGAGGGAGGTTCCTCAGCCCAGCCTGCACCCTCTCCAATCTGGGACCCCTCGGGGGATGTCCAACTGCTGGCAGTCTGACATCCGTCTCACAATCCAGGACCGCTGACTCCAACTGCTCTCCTGCCTGCCTGCCTGATTACCCCTAACCCCTCTGCCTGCCAGGCTGATCACCCCTACCTTGCCCCCCTGTCAGCCTGATCGCCCACCTTGCCCCTCTGCCAGCCTGATCAAACCTAACTTGGCCCCCTGCTGGCTTGATTGCCCCTAACTTGCCCCCCCTGCTGGCCTGATCACCCCTAACTGCCTCTGCCTTGGCCCCCAGTCTGGCCTCCCTCCGTGAGAGGCAACCTGGTAGATCAGGGGAAGGCACCACCCCCATTACTCCGCTGCTGCTGCCACTGCCAGCCTGAGCCTCAGCCCTTCGCAGCTGCCCATGGCTGCCTGACCCTCAGCCTTCACAGCCTCTGCAGCTTTGTCTGGAAGGGCGTCTGAAAGACATCTGCTCTAATTAGCATATTACCCTTTTAATAGTATAGATTTGGGGACCATTACAACCATGCAGAATGTAAAGAAAACACATGGCCCTGGCTGGTTTGGCTCAATGGAGAAAGCATCGGCCTGTGGACTGGAGGGTCCCAGGTTTGATTCTGGTCGGGGCACATGCCTAGGTTGTGGGCTCGATCCCCAGTAGGAGGCCTGCGGGAGGCAGCTGATCAGTGATCCTTATCATTGACTAGAGGCCTGGTGCATGAAATTCGTGCACTGGGAGGGGGTGTCCCTCAGCCCAGCCTGCACCCTCTCCAATCTGGGACCCCTTGTGGGATGTCCAACTATCAGTTTAGGGGCCTAAACTGGCAGTTGGACATCCCCCTCACAGTCCGGGACTGCTGGCTCCCAACTGCTCTCCTGCCTGCCTGATTGCCCCTAATCGCTTCTGCCTGCCAGCCTGATCACCCCCAAACCACTACCCTGCCAGCCTGATTGATGCCTAACTGATCCCCTGCTGGCCTGATTGCCCCCAACTGCCCTCCCCTGCCAGCTTGGTTGCCCACAACTGCCCGCCCCTGCCGGCCTGGTCACCCCCAACTGCCCTCCCTCCCCTGCAGGCCCAGTTGCCCCTAACTGCCTCCCCTGCAGGCCTCGTCTCCCCCAACTGCCGTCCTCTGCCAGCCTGGTCACCCCTAACTGCCCTCCCCTGCTGGCCTTGTCACCCCTAACTGCCCTCCCCTGCTGGCCTGATCGCCCCCAACTGCCCTTCCCTGCCAGTCATCTTGTGGCGGCCATCTTGTGACCACATGGGGGTGCCCATCTTGTGTGAGGGCATGATGGTCAATTTGCATATTACCTCTTTATTATATAGGATAGGATGTTTCTATCTCTCTCTCCCTCTCCCTTTCTTTCTGAAATCATTAAAAATTAAAAAAAAAAAAACACACATGATCTTCACTTTGTCATTTTACAATATCCTTTGTGCAGTATTTTAACTTCCCTCAACTTTCCTTTACCCACCCTTAAAATGCAATCTATTTGGGGGAAGATGATCAGGAAAGTGATTCTAGTGGGTAGAAGTTTTTTTTGGAGGGGATGGGGTCGTGAAAACATTTAAATATTGAGCAGGGTGATGGTTGTACCACTCCGAATTTCCTTTAAAAAACTGGTTCATTGTACACTTTAGGTGACATGTACAGTATATGAATTATATCTCAACAAAGCTTTTTTTTCATTTCTTTTTAAATAAAGACCAATCTTATAACCAATTGCAGATGTTTTCAGAGGCCCTCTAGGAATTGCTTACCACATCCCAAACCACGGCTGTGACTCCCGGTTGCCTCCAGTCCTGGTGGATCTGGATGGTGTGGTTTGCAAAGGAGAAGGTGGCAAGAGGCTTGTGGAATTTCTGCAACCCCATTCCCACAGTCTCCTCACAGGGCACCAGGGCCGTTTCCACTGTGCCAGCTCTCTGCTTCCTTTAACCTGTTGGTCAAAAGAATCCTGCATGCTCTGGCCAGAAAGTGCATTCTCTTTTAGGTGGCCTGAAAGCTTTTTTTAAGGTCATTTTATGGATTCAAAAGAATAAACAGAGATGTGGAAAGCTTTTGTCGAATTCTTTTACATGGTTCTTCCAGTCTCATGGGAAGTGAGATGTGGCTCTGAATTCATCCCAAAGGGTGTCTTTGGGCAAAAGCACCCAGAACGGCACAATCCTGCAGGATGCCCTCCACACTTCACCGTCAGGACTCAGGGGGGCTTGAGGGTGAGCGAGGCGGTGGTGCCAGCACAGGACCCGGGAGACGGTAGCACTTTCTACACTGCCCAGGCCCGTGTGGACTGCAGCTGCACCCGCTGAGGTGGGCAGTGTGTTTCTGCTGTTTTGTTTTGGTCTGGCCTCCACTCCATCAGCCACAGACCCGTGCCTGCACTGAGACTGTGAACAGTTTGATGGTCCTACTTTTTGGTGGACGGTGGATGCACTCCAACCTCCGGAGCCTGGCAGTGAGACACTGGCAGCTTCCAAGTCACTCGTGGGGAGAGCACGGTCCTAAGTCCAGAACAGACTCTGGCATCCTCAGGTAGGAGGCCTCCCTGGGCTAGGGCTTCCAGTGGTTTGAAGGCCGGCCACAACCCTCATCATGGCAGGGGTCCCCTCTGGGGCACTGGCTGGCCTGGGCTAGGGCTGCCAGTGGTTTGAAGGCCAGCCACGCCCCCTCAGCTCCCTAACCTGGCTTTCGGGTGAGCCTTTGGTCATTTTAGACGTTACGGACCCTGGGTTTTTACATATTAGGATAGTCCCATTTGTTTATTTTCTCCTTCATTTTTACTGTCCTGGGAGATGTGTTGGTAAACATATTGCTATTAGAGATGTCTGAGATTTTGTTACCTATGGTTTCTTCTAAGATTTTTATGGTTTCACGACTTATATTTAAGTATTTTGTCCATTTTAAGTTTATTTTTATGTATTGTGTAAGCTGATGGTCTAGTTTCATTTTTTTTTTTTTGCATGCATTTGTCAAATTTTTCCAACACCATTTATTGAAGAGACTATCTTGTCTCCATTGTAAGCTTTTGCCTCCTTTGTCAAATATTAATTGACCATAATGGCTTGAGTCAATTTTTGGGTTCTCTGTTCTGTTCCATTGGTCTATATGCCTGTTTTTGTGCCAGTACCAGGCTGTTTTGAGTAAAGAAGCTTTGAAGTATAACTTCATATCTGGTATTATGATCCCTAAAACTTTGTTCTTTCTCAAGATTGCTGAGGCTATTTGGGGTCTTCTCTAATTCTATAAAAATTTTGAGAGTTATTGGTCTATGTCTGTGAAATATGCTTTTGGTTTTTTAATAGGTATTGCATTGAATCTATAGATTGCTTTGGGTAGTATGGACATTTCAATGATGTTGATTCTACCAATTCATGAACATGGTATATTCTTCCACTTGTTTATATCCTGCTCTATCTCTTTTTTCAACATTCTGTAGTTTTCCAAATACAGGTCTTTTACCTTCTTGGTTAAATTTATTACTAGGTATCTTAATTTTTTTGTTGCAATGGTAAATGGGAATTTTTGTTGTTGTTGTTTCTATTTCCATGAGTTCATTATTGGTGTATAAAATGCCATAGATTTCTGGGTGTTAATTTTGTATCCTGCTATGTTGCCAAATTCATTTATTAAATCTAGTAGTTTTTTAGTGGAATCATTAGGGTTTTCTATGTATAGTATGTCATCTGCAAATTATGACAGTTTTATTTCCACTTCCCCAATCTGGATGTCTTTTATTTCATCCTCTTGCCTGATCACTATGGCTTCATTGAAAGAGTTTGAAGTGTTCCCTCCTTTTGAATTTTTTGCAATAGTTTGAGGAGGCTAGGTGTTAGTTCTCCTTTGACTGTTTGGTAAAACTCCCCTATAAAGCCATCCATACCAGAGCCTTTATTTGCTGGCAGTTTTTGATTACTGCTTCAATTTCATCAGTACTTATTGGCAAAATATTCAGATTTTCTGATCCTTCCTGATTAAGTTTTGGAAGGTTGTATTTTTCTAGGAATATGTCCATTTCATCAAGGTTGTCCAGTTTGATAGAACTGAGTCATTCATAGTATTCTTTTTTTAAAACATATTTTTATTAAAGTATTATATGTGTACATATCTTACCATTGCCCCCACCACCCAACTCCCAATATGCCCTCACCCCCCAATGTTTTGCATCCATTGGTTATTCTTATATGCATGCATACAAGTCCTTCGGTTGATCTCTTATTTCCCCAACCTCTCCCTAACCTTCCTGTAATTTGACAGTCTGTTTGATGCTTTACTGCCTCTGTATCTATCTTTTTCTTCATCAGTTTATAATGTTTTTTATTATCCACAAATGAGTGAGATCATGTGGTATTTTTCTTTCATTGACTGGCTTATTTCACTTAGCATAATGTTCTCTAATTCCATCCAGGTTCCTACTAATGGCAATAATTCCTTCTTTTTTATGGCAGCATAGTATTCCATTGTGTAGATGTACCATCGTTTTCAGATCCAGTCATCTACTAACAGACACCTAGCCTTTTCCAAATCTTAGCTATTGTAAATTGTGCTGCTATGAACATAGGGGTGCATATATCCTTTCTGATTGGTGTTTCTAGTTTCTTAGGATATATTCCTAGGAGTGGGATTACTGGGTCAAATGGGAGTTCCATTTTCAGTTTTTTGAGGAAACTCCATACTGTTCTCCACAGTGGCTGCACCAGTCTGCATTCCCACCAGCAATGCACGAGGGTTCCTTTTTCTCCGCATCCTCGCCAACACTTGTCGTTTGTTGATTTGTTGATGATAGCCATTCTGACAGGTGTGAGATGGTACCGCATTGTGGTTTTGATTTGCATCTCTCGGATAATTAGTGACTTTGAGCATGTTTTCATATTTCTCTTGGCCTTCCTTCTGTCTTCTTTAGAAAAGATTCTATTTAGGTCTGTTGCCCATTTTTTTATTGGATCATTTATCTTCCTTTTATTAAGTTGTATAAGCTGCCTGTAGATGTTGGAGATTAAAACTTTATCAGTGATAACATTAGCAAATATGTTCTCCCATACAGTGCGGTTTCTTGTGGTTTTGTTGATGGTTTCTTTTGCGGTGCAAAAGCTTTTTATTTTGATGTAGTCCCATTTGTTTATTTTTTCTTTGGCTTCCATTGCCCTAGGGGCAGTATCAGTGAAGAAGTTCTTTCGGCATATGTCTGAGATTTTTCTGCCTGTGGATTCCTCTAGTATTTTTATGGTTTCCCATCTTATGTTTAAGTCCTGTATCCATTTTGAGTTTATTTTTGTGTATGGTGTAAGTTGGTGATCTAGTTTCATTTTTTGCATGTATCTGTTCAATTTTCCCAACACCATTTATTGAAGAGACTGTCTTGACTCCATTGTATGTTCATGCCTCCTTTGTCAAATATTAATTGCGTATAGTGGTTTGGGTCGATATCTGGATTCTCTATTCTATTCCATTGGTCTATATGTCTGTTCTTGTGCCAATACCAGGCTGTTTTGAAGACAGTGGCTTTGTAATACAGCTTGAAATCTGGTATTGAGATCCCTCCTATTTATTCTTCTTTCTCAAGATTGCTGTGGCTATTCGGGGACTTTTTTTATTCCAGATGAATTTTTGGAGAGTTCTTTCTAAGTCTGTGAAATATGCCGTTGGTATTTTAATGGGGAGTGCATTGAATCTATAGATTGCTTTGGGTAGTATGGACATTTTAATGTTGTTGATTCTACCAATCCATAACATGGTATGTTCTTCCTTCTGTTTATGTCTTCCTCTATCTCTTTTTTCAGTGTCCTGTACTTTTCCGCGTATAGTTCTTTTACCTCATTAGTTAAGTTTATTCCTAGGTATCATAATTTTTTTGGTGCGATGGAAAATGGGATTGCTTTTTTAGTCTCTCTTTCTGTAAGTTCACTGTTGGTGTATAGAAATGCCATAGATTTCTTGGCATTAATTTTGTATCCTGCTACATTGCCGAATTCATTTATTAAGTGTGTTAGTTTTTTTATGGAGTCTTTCGGGTTTTTTATGTACAATATCATGTCATCTGAAAATAAGGACAGCTTTACTTCTTCTTTTCCAATTTGGATGCCTTTTATTTCTTCTTCTTGTCTAATTGCAATGGCTAATAATTCCAGTACTATGTCGAACAGGAGTGGTGAGAATGGGCATCCCTATCTTGTTCCTGTTCTTAGGGGAAATGGTTTTAGTTTTTGCCCATTGAGTATGATCTTAGCTGTGAGTTTATCATATATAGCTTTTATTATGTTGAGGTATGATCCTTCTGTTCCCACCTTGCTGAGAGTTTTTATCAAGAAAGGGTGTTGGATTTTGTCAAATGCTTTTTTTGCGTCAATTGATATGACTATGTGATTTTTATCTCTCAATTTGTTTATGTGATGTATCACGTTAATTGATTTGCGGATATTGCACCATCCTTGCATTCCTGGGATATATCCTACTTGGTCATGGTATATGATCTTTCTGATGTACTGCTGGATCTGATTTGCTAGAATTTTGTTGAGGATTTTGGCATCTACATTCATGAGGGATATTGGCCTGTAATTTTCCTTCATTGTGTTGTCTTTATCTGTTTTTGGTATTAGGGTGATGCTGGCTTCAGAGAAGAAGCTTGGAAGTGTTCCTTCCTCTTGAATTTTTTGGAATAGTCTGAGGAGGATAGGTTTTAGTTCTTCCTTGAATGTTTGGTAAAACTCTCCTGTGAAGCCGTCTGGCCCCGGGCTTTTGTTTACCAGAAGCTTTTTGATGACTGCTTCAATTTCTTCCATAGTTACTGGCATATTGAGCTGTTTAGATTCTTCCTTATTGAGTTTTGGAAGGTTATATTTTACTAGGAATATGTCCATTCCCTCCAGGTTGTTCAGTTTGTTGGAATAGAGTTGTTCATAGTATTTTTTAACTATCCTTTGTATTTTGGCAGGATCTGTTGTTATTTCACCTCTTTCATTTCTGAATTTGTTTATTTGGGTCCTCTCTCTCTGCTTCTTGGTGAGCATGGCTAGAGGTTCATCAATCTTGTTTATCCTTTCAAAGAACCAGCTCTTGGTTTTGTTGATCTTTTGTATTGTTTCTTTGGTCTCTATGTCATTTATCTTCGCTCTGATCTTTATTATTTCCTTCCTTCTGCTTACACTTGGCCTTTCTTGTTGCTCTTTTTCTAACTCTTTGAGTTGTAGGGTTAGGTAATTTATTACCATTGTTTCTTTTTTGCAGTATGCTTGTAGAGCTATGAACTTCCCTCTCAAGACTGCTTTCGCCGTGTCCCATAGATTTTGGATTGTTGTTTTTTCATTGTCATTTCTTGCCATGATGTTTTTTCTTTCTTCCTTGATCTCTCCGGTAACCCAGTCATTGTTTAGTAGCATGCTGTTTAGTCTCCATGTGTTTGACTTTTTTGGATTGTTTTTATTGTAGCTGATTTCCAGTTTTATGCCACTGTGGTCTTAGAAGATGCTTGATATGATTTCTATCTTCTTGAATTTGAAGAGACTTTGCCTATGACCCAACATATGGTCTATCTTTGAAAATGACCCATGTGCACTGAGAAGAATGTATATTCTGTGGCTTTTGGGTGAAATATTCTGAAGATGTCAATTAATTCCATCTGGTCTAGTGAGTCATTTAGGATTGATGTTTCTTTGCTGATTTTTTGTTTAGAGGATTTGTCCAATGGTGATAGTGGGGTATTAAACTCTCCTACTATGATTATATTGCTGTCAATCTCTCCCATGATATCCTCCAGGAGTTTTTTTTTTATGTATTTGGGTGCTCCTGCATTGGTTGCATATATGTTTACCAGAGTTATTTCTTCTTGTTGGATTGCTCCCTTTAGTATTATGAAGTGGCCTTCCTTATCTCTTGTTATGTCCTTCACTTTGAGATCTAACTTGTCAGATATAAGTATTGCTACCCCAGCTTTTTTTTCATTTCCATTCACCTGGAAAACCTTTTTCCATCCCTTCACCCTCAGTCTGTGTGCGTCTTTTTTTCTGAGGTGGGTTTCTTGTAGACAGCAGATATATGGGTTATGTTTTCTTATCCAATCCGTTACCCTATGTCTTTTGATTGGGGCATTTAATCCGTTTACATTTAAAGTTATTATTGATAGGTACTTATTTGTCGCCATTCCTATTCTTTACCCCTGTGTTCCTTCTTCGCTTCCTATTTCTTTTTTTTTTTTTTTTTACAGCAGACCCTTTAGCATTTCTTGCATTGCTGGTTTGGTGGTAATAAATTCCCTTAGTCCTTTTTTGTCTGTGAAGCTCCTGATTTCACCTTCAATTTTCATTGATAGCCTTGCTGGGTACAGTATTCTTGGATTCAGACCCTTCCTTTGTATGACTTTGTATATCTCATTCCATTCCCTTCTGGCCTGATGAGTTTCTGTTGAGAAATCAGTTGCTAGTCTGATGGTGGTTCCTTTGTATATAACTTTCTGTCTCTCTCTTGCCACTTTTAAGATTCTTATTTTTTCATTGGTGTTTGCCAGTTTAATTATAATGTCCCTTGGCGTCGGTCTTTTGGGGTTCATTTTGCTTGGGACTCTCTGAGCTTCTTGGATTTGTGTGGGTTTTTTCTCCCCTATATCAGGGAAGTTTTCTGTCATTATTTCTTCAAACAGGTTTTCTATTCCTCGCTCAGTTTCCTTTCCTTCTTGAACCCCTATTATGTGGATGTTGTTTTGTTTCTTATTGTCCCAAAGTTCCCGTAGGCCAGCTGTGGGCAAACTACGGCCCGCGGGCCGGATCCGGTCCATTCGGCTGTTCTATCTGTCCCGCGGAGCCGAAAGAGCGGAGGGTTCTCTTGCTCTCCCCTCCGCTCCTTTACTTTGAATTTATATTAGTTCACACAAACACTCCATCCATGCTATTGTTTTCCTCCCTCCGGTCCAGTTTAAGAACCCATTGTGGCCCTCGAGTCAAAAAGTTTGCCCACCCCTGCCTTAGGCTCTCCTCCTGCCTTTTAATTTTTTTTCTAGAAGTTGCTCTACTTGGGTATTTTTTCCCAATCTTGTCTTCTAGCTCACTGATGCGGTCCTCTGCTTCTTCTACTCTACTCTTGATGCTTTCTATTGAGTTCTTTACAGCAGCGATGTCATTTTTCATTTCCTCTTGGTTCTTACTCATATTGTCGAATTTGTCTTCCATTCTTTTCAGCCACCTTATGACCATTTCTCTGAATTCTTTCTCTGGAAGGTTACTTGCCTCCATTTCCTTTACTTCCTTTTTTAGTGATGCCTGCTTTTCTTTCATATGTGGACTGTTTCTTTGTCTCTCCATGGTCTCTCTTCTTCGAATGTCTGGTTATGTAGTTCTCTCTCTCCTGCGTTGATTTAAAGGCACAAAATACAACACAACCAGGTACAACTCACAAGGCACTGAACAGAAATATATTCACAATATTAATAACCTCCAATAAAGGTGACCACCAGAGAAAGGCAAATTAGGGGATAGGAGAGAAAGAAGAAGAGGAAAAAGAAAGAAAGAAAAAAAAAGGAGTGTCTAAATGAAGTTGGGAAAAGGGAAAAAAAAGTAAGAGAGACAAGAAAGTGACTAAGAGAGAAAGGGGAACAAACCATATATATGGGGAGAAAACTCCAATAGAACAACCACTAATCCCAGCAAATTCCAGCAACAAGTACCTGGGGATTAATACAAACTGCAACACCAACTAATATCAAGCGAGGCAAGGGAAAACAGAAGCAAAAAAACAAACAAAAACAAAGCAAACATAAAAACAAACAAAAAGAATAAGCAAAACTATCTCACAAAAAAGCATAAAAATTCGTTATAATCAATATTCAAGCAAACAACAACAAAAGGACAGAGAGAAAGACAATTTCTGGATAGTTAAGACAGTGAAGAAAGAGGTGTGTATGGACTTGGAGCAGGGGATTGTAGATTAGATATATAAGTAGGGTGAAATTTTATCAGGGGGTAAACAGAAAGAATAGGGAAAATCTGAAGCAGGAAGGGGGTAAGATAAACAGGATACCAAAAGGGGAAATGTTAGGAAGAGAGTGATGGCATAAAGGTAGAGTTGAGATAGAGTAAAACGATGCTGAAGGAAAGGTGAAACCAGAATGTAGAATACTAATTCCAAAGTAAAATAAAGAGAAAATAAAATGATACTTTAAAAAAAAAAGGTAAAATAGTAGTAGTAATGATACTGATTGAAAACAAAAATGTAATAATTAAAAAGGTAAAATCAAGTGAGGAAAAAAGAAAAAATTACTTTCTTGAGTAAAAGAAGCAAAAAATGAAAGTAAAAAATAAAAATAAAAAATAAAAAAAATAAAATGTGCAGTAGTGAAGGTCATTCACTTCCTCTATTATTCTGTTTGGCATGCCTGTTTCTCAGTCCGGACAGTATTGCAGTTCCCTGCGTTCCACTGCTCCCCAGTGTTGTAAGCCAGTCCTGATTTTTAAGCAAGTGGTGTGTCTTAATTTCTCGTATTCCTTTATTTTTGATTACACAAGAGTCAATTTGTGATTCAACCCCTGGGTGGCAGTGTTTCTGGATTGACTTCCGGATCTCTTTGGCCTCTCTAGCCTGTATTTACATCTTCTTTCCCTGTGGCACTCAATACCGGTTTGTGGAAGTGGGCTGCCTCAGAGCTGGCTCTCTGATGGTCACTCCCAGCTCCGATCCCCAGGTTCCAGAAAAACACTTTCTCCTGCAGTCTCCCAGGGTGCACCCAACTGGGTGATCCTATGTATTGGGCTTAGTAATCAGAAGCAAGGATTTGAAGAGGAAAAAGCCCAAGTGTGCGAACAATGTGTCTGCGCGCAAGTCTAAGCAGCCGGCACACCTTTGAAATTCTTAGGCTGTCCCTGCCCGTCAGATCAAAATGGGTTGCTTTTTAGAGATCCCTTCTGTTAGCACCTCTGAGGACCCCCTTCCACATTCACGGATCCCACCAGCCCCAACAGCCACGGATTTTTCTAGGCACAACTTCCCTGGTCCTCCAGCTCCCACAAAACACGCGTTCCTCTCTCCCGCTAGGACCAGAGACCTCACCTTATCCCAGGTGAAATCTGACCTTTCCGTGGTGGAGTGTAAAGCTCCTCTGAATCTGCGAGTTTGTGCCAATTGGGGACCGGTGGTCTGGGGCTCACAGCTGTTCCGTGGGTGCCGCAGTTGTGGATTTTCAGGCTTTCGATAAGCTCCACTTTCCCTTTCAAGATGGTGCAGACTCTGCGACTGAGCCCGCAGCTCCAGGAGGGGACCCAGCTGCAGTGGGGGCTGCCTGGTCAGGGGAACCCCGTCCAGCAGTCCCCTACCTTCTCCTGGAGTTTAGCTGTCCCTTAACTTGCCAACAAACACTCCTCGTGTGACCCTCAGCTGTTCTTTCTTACTGCTCCGGGAACACGTCTGTCCATTCCGCTGCCATTTTTTTTCTCCATTCATAGTTTCTTTATGATCCTTTGTAATTCTGTGGGGTCAGTTGTTACTTCACCTTTTTTGTTTCTGATTTTGTTTAATTGGGTCCTCTCTGTTTCTTGTTAAATCTGGCTAGAGGTTCATGAATCTTATGTATCCTTTCAAAGAAGCAGCTCTTGGTTTTATTGATCTTTTGTATTGTTTTGGGGGGAGGTCTCTATGTTATTTATTTCACTCTGATCTTTAGTTTGTAGGGTTAGATGACTTATTACAAGTTTTTCTTGTGTTTTTTGTTTGTTTGTTTGTTTGTTTTAAGGTAGGCCTGTATGTAGTCTGTAGTGCTATAAACTTCCCTATCAGGATTGCTTTCACTGTGTCTCATAGACTTTGGATTATTGTGTTTTCATTGTCATTTGTTTCTGGAATTTTTTAATTTCTTCTTTGATCTCTTTGGTAACCCATTAATTGTTTAATAGCATGCTATTAATCCTCCATATGTTTGATTGATTTTAGTGTTTTTATTGTAGTTTATTTCTAATTTTATGCCATTGTGATCTGAGAAGATGCTTGATATGATTTCAATCTTCTTGAATTTGTAGAGACCTAGCTTGTGTCCAAATATGTAGCCTATCTTTGAAAATGCCCTATGTGCACTTGAGAAGAATGTATATTATGTAGATTTGGGGTGAAATGTTCTGAAGATGTCAATTAGTTCCATCTGATCCAGTGAGTTGTTTAAGATTGCTGTCGCCTTGTTGATTTTTTTTTTGTCTATAAGATTTATCCAGTGATGCAGTATTAAAGTCCCATACTATGATTGTACTGCTGTTGATCTCTCCCTTGATATCTTCCAGAAGTTTTTTTATGTATTTGGGTGCTTTTGTATTGGGTGCATATATGTTTATCAGAGTTATATCCTCTTGTTTTATCGATTATGAAGTGGTCTTCCTTATCTCATATTATGGCCTTCACTTTGGGGTTTATTTGGTTAGATATAGGTATTGTTACCCCAGTTTGTTTGATTTTTTCATTTCCATTTGCTTGAAAAAAAATTTTTCCCATCCCTTTACTTTCAGTCTTTGTTCTGAGGTGGATCTCTTGTAGATAGCATATACTGGTGTATGGGTCATGTTTTCTTATCCATTCAGCTACTCTATATCTTTTGATTAAAGCATTTAATCCTTTTATATTTAAGATTATTATTGACTATAGGCCTGATGCACAAAATTCATACAAGAGTAGGCCTTCACAGCCCCGGCTGCCTCCGCCCTCGTCCCTTGTAGCCCTGGCTGCCTTGGCCCTCGCAGTCCTGGCTTCATCCAGAAGGTTGTCTGAAAGGTCATCTGTATGGTCATTCCACTGTTCGGCAGTTCAGTTGATTTGCATATTACGCTTTTATTATTATAGATAAGTACTTTGTTGACATTTTATTCCTTATGCCTGTATTTCTCCCTCTTTTCTATTTCTTCTTCTTACAGCAGTCCCTTTAGCATTTCTTGCATTGCTGGTTTGGTGGTAATAAACTACTTTAGCCTTTTTTTGTCTGCATAGCTCCTGATTTCACCTTCAATTTCGAATGATAGCCTTGCTGGGTACAGTAGTCATGGATTCAGTCCCTGGCTTTTTATTACTTTGTATACTTCATGTCACTACTTTCTGGCCTGATGTGTTTCTATTGACAAATCAGTTGATAGTCTAATGGGAGATCCATTGTAGGTAATTTTCTTTCATTCCCTTGCAGCCTTTAGGATTCTTTCCTTGTCTTTAACATTTCCAAATTAAATATGATGTGCCTTGATTTGGGTCTTTTGGGGTTCATCTTGTTTGGGACTCTTTGTGCTTCCTGCACTTGTGTGACTTTTTTCTTCCCTAAGTCAGGAAATTTTTCTGTCATTATTTCTTCAAACAAGCTTTCTATTCCTTGTTCGGCTTCTTCTCCTTCTGAAACCCTTATTATGTGGATAGTGCTTTGTTTCATGTTGTCCCAAAGCTCCCTTGAACTCTCCTGGTTCTTAATTTTTTTTCCCAGTTCCTGCTCTGATTTAGTGGTTTTTACTACCTTGTCCTCTAACTCACTCATTCAGTCCTCCGCTTCTTCTCGTCTACTGTTGTAATCTTCCATTATGTTCTTTATTTCAGCTATATCATTCTTTAATTCCTTTTGAGTCTTCTCCATGTTTGTGTGTTTCTCATTCAGATCCTTATAATTCTCATTGAGATGCTTGCAATTCTCAGTCAGATGATTGAGCATTCTTATAACCATCACTTTGAAATCTTTTTCTTACAAATTACTTACCTTCATTTCATTTAGTTCCTTTTCTAGTGATTCCTCCTTTTCTTTCCTTTGGGTATTTTTTCTTTGTCTCCACATATTTGCTGTATCTTTGTATTATTTTCTATGTATTAGATCAAACTACCATGCCACCCAGCTTTTTGGAGGGTGGTCCTATGTAGTCATTGTTTTGTGGGAGCCAGTGGTCAGTCTCTCAGATATCCTGGGCTGGGCATTCTAGGAAAGCTCCCTATTTGAGTTATTTGGGTTCTCCTGATGTAGTTGGGTGCTGAATGTTATTGTCCTCTTTGTGACTGGAGTCTACTCACAGGTTGTCTGATTATGTAGCTCACCCCTAACCTCATTGTGTAAGCTGTTGTGGATGTGCTGCTTGCTGGTCCAGGTGATTTACTGATCCCCTGATCCACCACTTGTGTCTGTCTCCATAGGCTTTGGCCGCAAGCAGCAGAGGTCAATCTGCCCTCTAAAGTAGGCTTGTTAGCTGCATGGGGCTCAGGGCTGGTTCAGAAAACTTCTCCTAATTCCTTGGACTTTGCCTCTCCTTACCTTTGGCTGTCAGCCTGCTGTCAATCTTAATCAATCAAAAGTCTGTTTCTGACAGGGCTTTAGGAGGTGGAGATGCTTTCAGAGAATATGGTGGGAGTGTTTTCCTCACCCACTTGATTGTTGATGTCCTGTTCGTAGTAAGGATCTCCCCTCCAACTTGCTGCCAGTGATGTTGGGGCTCATTGGATTTTGCTCTGGTGTTGTTGAATCTGGTCCCTTGATGTATATAACCTAGATCTCTTGAAAGCTGCTGTAGGGCAAATGAATGTGATCACTGTCTCTTTCTGGCCCTGGGAAACCTGATTGAGGTGTGAGAAGTTGAAACCCCTAGTAGTCCAGTGGTCAGGTACTCCTTAGTCTAGAGGCTTGGGTCCATCTCTGGGTTCTCTGTTCTGTTCCATTGGTCTATATGTCTGTTCCTATGCCAGTACTAGGCATGCTCAAAGTCACTAACCATCTGAGAGATGCAAATAAAAGGCAGATTCAAAGTAAAAGTATGGAAAATAATCCTCCAAGCAAAGAACATTCACAAAAAGCATGTGCAGTCATACTTATACCTCACAAAATAGATTTCAAGATAACAAGAGACAAAGATGGACATGCTATAATGATAAAGGGTACACTACATAAAGAAAATATAATACTTCTTAATATATATCCAACCAAAATCTGTAAAACAACTACTCGTAGAACTAAAGGGAGAAACATCAAAACCCAGTCATAGTTGGAACCTTAATACTCCATTGACAGCTTTAGAAAGATCAACCAAACAGAAAATCAATAAAGAAATATTGGCCTTAAATGAAACACTAGACCAAATGGACATAATTGACATTTACAGAACCTTTCATCCCAGAACATCAGATTATACACTCTTCTCCAATGCACATCGCACAGTCTCACAATAGACCATATGTTGGGTCACAGAACAAGCATCAACAAATTCAAAAAGATTGAAATTATATCAAGCATATTTTCTGACCACGATGCCTTGAAATTAGAAATCAACTGCAAAAAGGAAATAAAGAAACCCACAAATCCATGGAGATTAAACAACATACTATTAAAAATGACTGCCTCAAAGAAGAAATAAAATATGAGATCAAAAGATATACAGAGACAAATGAGAATGATAATACAACATATCAAAACCTATGGGGTACAGCTAAAGCAGTAATAAGAGGGAAGTTTATATCATTACAGGCTTATCTCAAGAAACAAGAGAAATCCCAAGTAAACAATCTAACATCACATCTTAAAGAACTAGAAAAAGAAGAATAAAAGCTTTCATATGTCTCATGGCCTTCTATATGTTTTCTTTCAAAAAATGTCTATTTAGGTCCTTTGCCCATTTTTTGATTGGATTGTTTATCTTCCTTTTGTTAAGTTGTATGAGTTTGCTATAAATCTTGGAGATGAAACCCTTATTGAAGATAACATTGGCAAATATGTTCTCCCATGCAGTGGGCTTTCTTGTTATTTTGTTGATGGCTTATTTCGCTGTGCAGAAGCTTTTAATTTTGATATATTCCCATTTGGTTATTTTCTCCTTAGTTGCCATTGCCCTAGGAACTGTACTGGTAAAGATATTGCTAAGACATGTGTTTGATATTTTGCTCCCTATGGCTTCTTCTAGGATTTTTATCATTTCCTATCTTACATTTTAGTCCTTTATCCATTTTGAGTTTATTTTTGTGTATGGTGTAAGTTGGTGGTCTAGTTTAATTTTTTTGCATATATCTGTCCAATTTTCACAACACTATTTATTAAAGAGACTGCCTTGACTCTATTGTATGTTCTTGCCTCCTTTGTCAAATATTAATTGAGCAGAATGTCTTGGGTCGATCTCTGGGTTCTCTATTCTGTTCCATTGGTCTATATGTCTGTTCTTGTGCCAGTACTAGCCATGCTCAAAGTCACTAATCATCTGAGAGATGCAAATCAAAATGACAATGAGGTATCATCTCACACCTGTGAGAATGGCTATCATCAACAAATCAACAAATGACAAGTGCTGGAGAGGATACGAAGAAAAAGGAACTCTTTTGCACTGCTGGTGGGAATGCATACTGGTGCAGCCACTGTGGAGAACAGTATGGAGTTTCCTCAAAAAATTAAAAATGGAACTTACATTTGACCCAGTAATCCCACTTCTAGGAATATATCCCAAGAAAACAGAAACACCAATCAGAAAGGATATATGCAGCCCTATGTTCATAGCAGCACAATTTACAATAGCTAGGATTTGGAAACAGCCTAAGTGCCCATCAGCAGATGAGTAGATTAGAAAACTACTACGCTGCTATAAAAAAGAAGGAATTCTTACCATTTGCAACAGCATGTCTGGAACTGGAGAGCATTATGCTAAGTGAAATAAGCCAGTCAGAGAAAGATAAATATCACATGATCTCACTCATTTGTGGAATATAATGAAGAACATAAACTGATGTACAAAAATAGATCCAGAGTCATGGATGCATTAAACAGACTGTCCAACCTATGAGGGAAGATGGGAAGTGAGGGGGTAAGAGATCAATGAAAGGACTTGTATGCATGCATATGAGCATAACCAATGGACATAGACAGAAGAGTGGGGGGTAAGGACATGTGCTGGGAGGTGCGGACAGCCGGGGAGCGGTCAATAGGGGAAAAGGAGACTTATGTAATACTTTAAACAATAAAGAATTTAAATCAAAAATGTATATTTATAAAATATCAAATCAAAATACATTTTAATATTAAAAAAGAACAAAAGCAACCCAAAGTCAGGGGAATAAAAGAAATAATAAAAATTAGAGTAGAATTGAATGACATAGAGAACAAAAAGACTAAAACAATAAAACAAAGAGCTGGTTCTTTGAAAAGATTAATAAAAGTGACAAACAGTTGACTAGACTCACTAAGGAAAAAAAGAAAAAGACCCATATAAATAAGATCATAAATGAGAAAGAAGTCACCACAGACATCACAGATATATAATGGATCCTATTAAAATATTATGAAAGATTTTATGCTACCAAATTCAATAACCTAGAAGAAATGGATAAGTTCCTAGAAATGTATAACCTTCCTAGACTAAATCATGAAGAATTGGAAAATCTAAATAGACCGATGAGCAGTTAGAAAATTGAAACAACCATCAAAAACCTCCCAAAAAATAAAAGTCCAGGAGCAGATGCCTTAACCAGCGAATTCTACCAAACATTCAAGGAAGAATTAAAACCTATCCTTTACAAATTATCCCAAAAAATTGAAGAAGAGGCAGTACTTTCTAACACATTAGACAAGGCCAAAATAACCGATACCCAAAACTGGCAAAGATAACACAAAAAAAGAAAACTACAGACCAATATTTCTGATGAATACAAATGCAAAAATCCTAAACAAAATACCAACAAATCAAATACAACAGTACATCCAAAAAACAACACATCATGATCAAGTGGGGTTCATTCCAGGGGCATAAGAATGGTTCAACATTCACAAATCAATCAACGTAATACAGCACATTAACAAAAGAAAGGATAAAAATCATATGATCTTATCAATAGATGCCAAAAAAGCACCTAATAAGATACAATATCCATTTATGATTTAAAAAAATCAATAAAATAGGAATAGAAGGAAGATACCTCAACTTAATAAAGGCCATATATGATAAACCCTCAACTAATATCATACTCAATGTCAAAAAACTGAAAGTTTTTCCTCTAAGATCAGGAACAAGACAAGGATGTCCACTTTCACCACTCTTATTCAACATATTGCTTGAAGTCAGGAACAATAAGGCAAGAGAAAGAAATAAAAGGCATCCAAATATGGAAGGAAGAAGTCAAACTGTCACTTTTTGCAAATGACGTAATTCTGTATATAGAAAACCCAAAAGACGCTATGAAAAACTTTTAAAAACAATACACAAATACAGTCAAGTTTCAGGATACAAAATCCATTACCTTTCTATATACTAACAATCAAACTTCAGAAAAAGAAATGAAAAAGAAAACCCACCAAAAACAATTCCTTTTGCAATAACAACCAAAAGAATAAAATACCTAGAAATACACTTAACAAAGAATATGAAAGACCCATATATTAAAAATTACAAAGCACTATTAAAAGAGATTGAAAAAGGCACAACAAAGTGGAAAAATATCCTGTGCTCATGGATTGGAAGAATCATGAATAGTGAAAATGGCCATATTACCCAAAGCAATATACAGATTTAGATGAAATCCCCATCAATATCCCAATGCCATTTTTAAAAGAAATAGAAAAAGAATTATCAGATTTGTATGGAACCACAAAATATCCCAAGTAGCCAAAACAACCCTGAGAAAAAAGAATGAAGCTGGAGGTATCACACTACCTGACTTCAAATTATACTGCAGAGCTACTATAATCAAAACAACATGGTATTGGTAGAAAATAGACACACAGATCAATGAAACAGAATAGAGAGCCCAGCTATAAAACCACACAGATAATTTTTGACAAAGGAGCCAGAAATGCACATTGGAGTAAAGATAGTCTCTTTAATAAATGGTGCTGGAAAAACTGGAAAGCCACATGCAAACAAATAAAATTGGATTACAGTTTATCCCCATGTACAAAAATTAATTCAAAATGGATCAAAGACCTAAACATAAGATCCAAAACTATACGTTACATAGAAGAAAATATAGGTACCTAATTTATGGACCCAGGTGGTAGAAAACATTTTATGGATTTGACCTCAACTGCAAGGGAGATAAAGGCAAAATAAATGAATAGGACTATATAAAACTGAAGAGCTTCTGCACAGCAAAAGAAATAGACAACAAAATAAATAGGCAGCCAACTAGATGGGAGAAGATATTTGCAAACAGTAACTCCAACAAAGGTTTAATTTCCAAAATATATAAAGAACTCATAAAACTCAACACCAAATAAATAAACAATCCAATCAAAAAATGGGCAGAGAACTTGAAAATACACCTCTCCCAAGAAGACATACAAGCCAATAGAATAGATAGATAGATAGATAGATAGATAGATAGACAGATAGACAGACAGATAGATGTTCAGCCTTAGTGGCATGTGGGAAAAAAGGGAACTCTCATTCACTGCTGCTGGGAATGTAGACTGGTACAACCACTATAGAAAGCAGTCTGGGGATTCCTCAAAAAATTAAGAATAGTGCTATCATACAACCCAGCAATCCCACTCCTAGATATATAACCGAAAAACCCGAAATCATGTATTCACAAAGATACATGCACTCTTATGTTCATTGCAGCATTATTCACAGTTGGCCAAGACATGGAAACAACCAAAGTGTCCTGGATAAAGATGTGGTACATAAATATACACAATGGAATACTACTCAAAGAGAGGATGAAATAGAGCCATTTGCAACAACATGGATTGACCTTGAGAACATTATGCTAAGTGAAATAAGTTAGTCAGAAAAAGCTAAGAACCATATGATTTCACTCATATGTGGGATATAAAACTGAAACTTGTGAACACAAACAGCAGAGTGGTGGTTGCCAAAAGGAATGGTGTGGGGGTAAGGGGGGTCCTAATATAAGGTGACAGGAGAAGATTTGACTTTGGGTGGTGGGCACATAGTGCACTATACCGATCTTGTAACATGGAAACCCACACATGAAACCTATATTTTCATGTTGACCAATGTCACCCCAATCAATTTAATGAATAAATTTTTAAAAAGAAAATTCCTGGGAGTAACAGGTATCTTTTAAGTGACACTGGATAAGCCTAGAGTAATAGTTCCCAATAGAAGGCATCTGGCAGTAGTACTTTAGATGTTTGTAATCTACACATTGAGGCATTTATGAATTGTCTCCAGTGCTCAATACTTTTAAAATTTTGCACATTGTTTATCTTTCTATATTTTAAAACTCAAATCTTTATTTTTTCTTTTATGCCATTTCATAATAATTACTAGAGGACCGGTGCAAGAAATTCGTGCCCAGGGGTGGTGTACCTCAGCCCAGCCTGCACCCTCTCCAATCTGGAACCCCTTGAGGGATGTCCGACCGTCCACTGGGATCGGGCCTAAATGGGCGGTCGGACATCCCTCTCACAATCCAGGACTACTGGCTCCCAATTGCTCGCCTGCCTCTGCCTGATTGCCCCTAAGCGCTTCTGCCTGCCAGCCAGATCACCCCTAACCACTCCCCTGCCAGCTTGATTGACCCCTAACTGCTCCACGGCTAGCCTGATTGCCTCCAACTGCCCTCCCCTGCTGGCCTAGCACCCCTAACTGCCCTCCCCTGCAGGCCTGGTCCCCCCCAACTGCCCTACCCTGCAGACCTGGTCCCGCCCAACTGCCCTCACCTGCTGGCCTGGTCCCCCCCCCCACACACTGTCCTCCCCTGCAGGCCTGGTCTCCCCCAACTGCACTACTCTACTGGCCCGGTCACCCCTAACTGCCCTCCCTGCTGGCCTGATGGCCCACAACTGCCCTCCCCTTCAGGCCTGCGTCCCCCCGCCCGAACTGTCCTCCCCTGCAGGCCTGGTCCCCCCAAACTGCCCTCCCCTGCTGGCCTGGTCCCCCCAACTGCCCTGCCTTACTGACCTGGTCTCCCCCAACTGCCCTCCTCTGCTGGCACAGTCACCCCTAACTGCCCTCCCTGCTTGCCTGATTGCCCACAACTGCCCTCCCCTGCAGGCCTGGTCCCCCCCCCACTGCCCTCCCCTGCAGGTCTGGTCCCCCACAACTGTCCTCCCCTGCAGGCCTGGTCTCCCCCTACTGCCCTCCTCTGCTGGCCTGGTACCCACCAACTGTCCTCCCCTGCAGGTCTGGTCCACCCAAACTGCCCTCCCCTGCTGACCTGGTCTCCCCCAACTGCCCTCCTCTGCTGGCCCAGTCAGCCCTAACTATCATCCCTGCTTTCCTCATCACCCACAACTGCCCTCCCCTGCAGGCCTGGTTCCCTGTACTGTCCTCCCCTGCAGGTCTGGCCCCACCCAACTGCCCTCCCCCGCAGGCCTGGTCCCCCACAAATGTCTTCCCCTGCAGGCCTGGTTCCCCCCTACTGCCCTCCCTTCCTGGTCTGGTCTCCCCCAACTGCCCTCCTCTGCTGGCCCAGTCACCCCCAACTGCCCTCCCTTGCTGGCCTGGTCACCCCCAACTGCCCTCCTCTGCTGGCCTGGTCACCCCTAACTACCCACAACTACCCTCCCCTGCAGGCCATCTTGTGGGGCCATCTTGTGTCCACATGGGGACAGCCATCTTTGACCACATGGGAGAGGCCATCTTGTGTCTTGGAGTGATGGTCAATTTGCATATTACTCTTTTATTAGATAGGATTATTTACCAAAAATGATCATCCTGAAATGTTATATCATACAGAAAAGCGAAGTTCTTTGTCAATTGTTTTATTGTCAAGTTTATAACCATGTCACTTAAGTTTGTCATTTATAGACCATCGTTGTTTTGCTCTGATGCATTTACAAATATATTAGTTAAGTCTTTGGAGGGGGACAGAGAAGTTAATAATGTTTGGAACCAAATTAAAGGAGAAGAAAAAAGAAAATTCTGGGCCCTGTGCTAGGCACTTGCACATACAGGATCTGATTTTATCTCATAGCATCTCTATTAGGGGCTATGTATTCTATGTATGAGGAAACTGAGATTCAAAGAGGTTAGACTGCATTCTGGAAGCTGTGCAGCAAGTATGTGGCAAAGCAGGACTATCAATCCAGCTTTACCTGGTCAGGCAAAACCTGTGCCCTTAGCCTTATAAGATGCTATCTCCTACAAGTAGCATAAGTCACATCAGTTTTGAAAGGCTACAGAGAAATGAAATTGGAAAAACAACTTTGAGACTAAAAGAAGGCCATAAGATGCTCTTAGCTCTGAATATATTGATGTGGGGAATAATAACACAAAAATTCTCAGACAGGGTCCAACAAATGTTCTAGCATGTACAGTGTAATGGACCTAGAGTTGTTTGGTGAAAGGGCATGGCCATCTGCCATTCATTAGCTATGTGACATTGAGCAAATCGTCCACCCTCTGGTCTTCTGTTTCCCATATATAAAATCTGGTGATTGGACTACATTAGTATTGGCAGAAGGACTTCAAATCACATGTCAATGCTGATTAACTAACTGGTAATGACTCCTAAAACTCTGTGTTGCAAAGGACTTAAAGGTTGTACTTACAATATGATCATTTAGTGATCTCTGCCTTATAAGTTATATAGGGCAATGGAGATGGGAATGGGGCCAGGCATGTCATAGATTTGTCCTTGAAAGACTGATGTGTAATACATAGTGATAGTTTTATTCATCATCTTTGTTGGTCTCTTAAAAAGTGGTTTTATTTTTTTATCTCTATTTGCTTTTGTAATAAATTATACTCTGTGTGGATCTTTAGTCTCAAGCAATAAGGAAGAACCCCCTAGGTCCAATAATGAAGAATTTGCTGAAAGAACCCATCTTCCTGCTCTCCAACCTCATGATGATTCCTGGACTTCAATCATTCCAAAGTTTTATTTGTGTTTTTTTCCAGATTAAAAAAAAATTTTTTTTTTGTGGGGGAAACACACCTACCAACCAACATGCCTCATAAATATTGACACACAAATTCTCACCAAACATTGACAAATAGAGTTCAGCAATAAAAGAAAAATACATCATGACCAAGTGAGGTTTATTCCAGGGAGGCAAAGATGGTTTAAAATTAGGAAAAAAAATAGAAATAGAGAACTTCCTCAACCTGATAAAGAACCTCTGTAAAACACTTATAGTTAACATTATACTTTATCGTGAAAGACAGGAATAAGGCAAAGATTTTCACTTTCTCCATTCTAATTAAATACAGTGCTGAAAGTTCTACCTGGTGCAATAAAGCAAGAAATGGAAAAAAAAAAGGCATATGGGTTGGAAAGGAAAAAATAAAACTGTCCCTAGTGGGAAATGAGTATCTACTTAGAAACTCTCAATAAATCTCTCCAAAATACTTCTAGATGTAAGAATTGAGTTAAGCAAGGTCACAGGACACAAGGTAAGATGCAAAAATCAATTGTATTTTTATAAGCAAACAATGAATTCAAGAACACCAACATTTAAATGCAGTCTTATTTACAATTGAGCAAAAAGGGCCATAAAATAGTTATAAATCTAACAATACATGTACAGGACTTATATGCTGAGAGGCAAAAAAAAAATGATGAAAGAAAGGTCTAAATAACTGGATCAATATATCATGTTCATGGATTAGAGGATTCTACATATTCAAGACATTAATTCTCTCTAAATGATACACAAATTAAGTTGTTTAATGCAATTCCTATCCAAATATCAGCAAGAATTTCATCAAGGCAAAATTAGGAATTTTATATGGAAATGCATGGGATCTAGAATAGCTATAAATTTGGGGAAAAGATTAAAATGAAAGGAACCAATTTACTCAATTTTGAGAATTATTATACACTGAGTGGCCAGATTATTATGACCACCCCATCAGTACTTCGTTGAGACACCTTTTGCCTTCAATACTGCGGCGACTCTTCTTGGCATTGACTTCTTGGCATTTCAAGAACATGAGGGAGACTTTACTTTGCTTAGGGGCCCCCTTCTTGGCATTGACTTCTTGGCATTTCAAGAACATGAGGGAGACTTTACTTTGCTTAGGGGCAATCAGTCAGGCAGACAGGCGAACAGTTGGGATCCAGCAGTCCTGGATTGTGATCCCACCAGGATCGGGCCTAAATGGGCAGTCAGACGTCTCTTGAGGGGTCCCAGATTGGAGAGAGTGCAGGCTGGGCTGAGGGACACACTCCCACTCCCCGTGCATGAATTTTGTGCACCGGACCTCTAGTAAAACTATTAAAATTTTAGGAAAAAAAAAAAAAACAGATAGGAAAAAACCTTTGGGATCTAGGGCAACATAAAGAGTTTTTGAACCTGACACAAAAATTACAATTTATGAAATGGAAAACTACAAATGGGATGTGATCAAAGATAAAAATTTTGCCATGTGAAATATCTTATTAAGAGGATGAAAAGATAGTCTATGAGACAACACAGTTTACCCTTGAACAACACGATCACTTGAGTGCCTGTGTAGTCAAAAATTCAAATGTAACTTAAGTGCCCCCCCTCATATACATGGATTCCCAACTTCCAGTTGGCTCTTGAACAACTTGGGTTTGAACTGTGCAGGTCAAATTGGGTGTGGGGGGGAGGGGAACACACTTATAAGTGGACCCACACAGTTAAAACACACATTGTTCAAAGTCAACTGTATTTTCAAGCTACATATCATACAAAGTATCTAGAGCTCTCAAAACTCAATAGTAAAAAGAGCAAACTATTCAATCTGAAAGTGGGCAAAAATATGAAAAAATATTTCACTGAAGAGATTATACAAATGGCAAATTATACCCTGGAGAAGTTCAGTGTCATGAATGATTAGGGAGATAAATATTAAAACCACAAGGAGATGTCACTACATACCTGTCAGAACAGCTAAATGAATAATAGTGACAGTACCAAATGCTGCCAAGGATATGGAGAAACTAAAATATTCATACCTTTCTAATGGAAATGTAAAATTTAGCTACTGTGAATAACACTGTGACAGTTTCTTAGGAAAAGTAAACATGTGACATTACAACCCAGCAAATGTGTCATTAGACAATTCTAGAGAAATGAAAACTTATATTCATACAAATGCCTATTTCTCTATATATATAAAAAGCCAGTGTCCATGACAACCAAACAACCGGTCACCATGAGGTGCATTGAGCACCTCTGGGTCCCTCCCCACACCGGCCCGCTAGTGGGGCATGGCAGGACTGGCAACTGGTGAGCAGGCTGAATGGCTGACCTCTTGGTCCCAGGCCCCGGCCTGCAGGCTCCAATGGATCAGCGATGGTAAACAGGGGAATCGGGGTGGTGGGTAGGAGAACCAGGCTGGCTGTCAGGTCGTTGGGATCACCAGCTCATCCCCAGCTGCTCGGGGGCTCAGGCCTGTGGGAAAGGCACCAACAACTTCACCTCCATGCACATGCACTGGGCTGGCTGCTGATGGAATGCACTTCTCGCTTGGGGCCGCTCACACTGGGGGCCGGTAAGTTGCGGGAGCACCCCACAGCTTCCCTCAGAGCCTCAAGCCCCAGGGGGAGCGGGAGCGGCAGTGGCAGAGGTGCCCGCTTGAGCGGCCTCAACTGGGAAGTGCATTCTATCAGTGGCCAGCCCAGCGCACGTGCATGGAGGTAAAGTCGCCAGCGCCTGCTTTCCCACAGGCCTGAGACCCAGATCAGCCGGGGATGAGCTGATGATCCCATGGGCCTGACAGCCCACCAGCGGAGGAAGCGTTCAGCCTGGCAAACGGGCCGAAGATGGCCCTGATCGAAGGAGGCTAGGCCCTAGGGACCACACTATTTCATGCGCTGGGCCTCTAGTGCATGAATGTTTATGACAACTTTATTTGTAATAGCAAAAAGTAGAAACTACCTAGATGTTCAACAAGTAAACAGTAGTACATCCATACCACAGAATACTACTCCTCAATAAAAAGGAACAAACTGTTGATTTATGCAAAATCCTAGGTGTATCTCCAGAGAGTTAAATTGAGTGGGGGAAAAAAAGCCATTCCAGAAGGTTATATTCTACACAATTCTATTTGTACTCCATTCACCATTCTTTTTTTTTAAATATTTTTTATTGTTTAAAGAATTACATATATTCGTACATATACCTCCTTTTTTTTTCCCATTGACCTTCCCCCAGCCTCCCCTACCCCATCATATGCCCTTATCCCACCCACCCAGTGTCTTGTGTCCATTGGTGTGCTTATATGCATGCATACAAGTCCTTTGGTTAATCTAGTTCCCTTCCTCCCCAACACTCCCCAGCCTTCCCGCTGTAATTTGACAGTCTGTTAGGTGCTTTACTGCCTCTGTATCTATCTTTTTATTCATCAGGTTATAATGTTCTTTATTTTCCATAAATGAGTGAGATTATGTAGTATTTTTCATTCATTGCCTGGCTTATTTCACTTAACATAGTGGTCTCCAGGTCCATCCATGCTGCTGCAAATGGTAAGAATTCCTTCTTTTTTATAGCAGCATAGTATTCCATTGTGTAGATGTACCATAGTTTTCTAATCCACTCATCTGCTGATGGGCATTTAGGCTGTTTCCAAATCTTAGCTATGGTGAATTGTGCTGCTATGAACATAGTGGTGCATATATCCTTTCTGATTGGTGTTTCTAGTTTCTTGGGATATATTCCTAGAAGTGGGATCACTGGGTCAAATGGGAGTTAAATTTTTAATTTTTTGAGGAAACTCCATACTGTTCTCCACAGTGGCTGCACCAGTCTGCATTCCCACCAACAGTGCATGAGGGTTCCTTTTTCTCCACATCCTCACCAGTACTTGTCATTTGTTGATGGTTGCCATTCTGACAGGTGTGAGATGGTACCACATTGTCGATTTGATTTGCAACTCTCGCATAATTAGTGACTTTGATCATGTTTTCATATGTCTCTTGGCCTTCCTTCTGTCTTCTTTGGAAAAGACTCTATTTATGTCCGTTGCCCATTTTTTTATTTTATCATTTATCTTCCTTTTATTAAGTTGTATAAGCTGCCTGTAGATGTTGGAGATTAAACCTTAATCAGTGGTAACATTTGCAAATATGTTCTCCCATGCAGTGGGTTTTCTTGTTGTTTTGTTGATGGTTTCCTTTGCTGTGAAAAGCTTTTTATTTTGATGTAGTCCCATTTGTTTATTTTCTCTTTAGCTTCCATTGCCCTAGGAGCAGTATCAGTGAAGAAATTGCTTCAGCATGTATCTGAGATTTCTCTGCCTGTGGATTCCTCTAGTATTTTTATGGTTTCCCATCTTATGTTTAAGTCCTTTATCCATTTTGAGTTTATTTTTGTGTTTGGTGTAAGTTGGTGGTCTAGTTTCATTTTTTTTTTTTTTGCATGTGTCTGTCCAATTTTCCCAATACCATTTATTGAAGAGACTGTCTTGACTCCATTGTATGTTCATGCCTCCTTTGTCAAATATTAATTGAGCATAGTGGTTTGGGTCAATATCTGCATTCTCTATTCTATTCCATTGGTCTATATGTCTGTTCTTGTGCCAGTACCAGGCTGTTTTGAGAACAGTGGCTTTGTAATACAGCTTAAAATCTGGTACTGAGATCCCACCTACTTTGTTCTTCTTTCTCAGGATTGCTGTGGCTATTCAGGGTCTTTTTTTTTAATTCCACATGAATTTTTGGAGAGTTCTTTCTAGGTCTGTGAAATATGTCGTTGATATTTTAATGGGGAGTGCATTGAATCTATAGATTGCTTTGGATAGTATGGACATTTTAATGATGTTGATTCTACCAATCCATGAACATGGTATGTTCTTCCATCTGTTTACATCTTCCTCTATCTCTTTTTTCAGTGTCCTGTAGTTTCCGCATATAGGTCTTTTACCTCCTCAGTTAAGTTTATTCCTAGGTATCTTAATTTTTTTGGTGCGATGGTAACTGGGATTGCTTTTTTAGTCTCTCTGTAAGTTCACTATAGGTGTATTGAAATGCCATAGATTTCTTGGCATTAATTTTGTATCTTGCTACCTTGCCGAATTCATTTATTAAGTCTATTAGTTTTTTGATGGAGTCTTTCGGGTATTTTATGTACAATAACATGTCATCTGCAAATAAGGACAGCTTTACTTCTTCTTTTCCAATTTGGATGCCTTTTATTTCTTCTTCTTGCCTAATTGCAATGGCTAATACTTCCAGTACTATGTCGAACAGGAATGGTGAGAGTGGGCATCCCTGTCTTATTCCTGTTCTTAGAGGAAATGGTTTTAATTTTTGCCCATGAGTATGATCTTAGCTGTGGGTTTATCGTATATGGCTTTTATTATGATGAGGTATGATCCTTCTTTTCCCACCTTGTTGAGAGTTTTTATCAAGAAAGGGTTTTGGATTTTTTCAAATGCTTTTTCTGCATCAATTGATATGACTATGTGATTCTTATCTCTCAATTTATTTATGTGATGTATCACGTTTTTTGATTTGCGGATATTGCACCATCCTTGCATTCCTGGGATAAATCCTACTTGGTCATGGTATATGATCTTTCTGATGTACTGCTGGATTCGATTTGCTATAATTTTGTTGAGGATTTTGGCATCTATGTTCATGAGGGATATTGGCCTGTAATTCTCTTTTATTGTGTTGTCTTTATCTGTTTTTGGTATTAGGGTGATGCTGGCTTCATAGAAGGAGCTTGGAAGTGTTCCTTCCTCTTGAATTTTTTGGAATAGTCTGAGGAGGATAGGTTTTAGTTCTTCCTTGAATGTTTGGTAAAACTCCCCTGTGAAGCCATCTAGCCCCGGGCTTTTGTTTGCTGGAAGCTTTCGATGACTGCTTCAATTTCCTCCATAGTTATTGGACTATTGAGATGTTTAGATTCTTCCTGATTGAGTTTTAGAAGGTTATATTTTTTCTAGGAATATGTCCATTTCCTCCAGGTTGTTCAGTTTGTTGGAATAGAGTTGTTCATAGTATATTATAACAATCCTTTGTATTTCTGTGGGGTCTGTTGTTATTTCACCTCTTTCATTTCTGAATTTGTTTATTTGGGTCCTCTCTCTTTGCTTCTTGGTGAGCCTGGCTAGAGGTTCATTAATCTTGTTTATACTTTCAAAGAACCAGCTCTTGGTATTATTGATCTTTTATATTCTTTTTTTTTGGTCTCTATGTCATTTATCTCCGCTCTGATCTTTATTATTTCCTTCCTTCTGCTTACACTGGGCTTTTATTGTTGTTCTATTTCTAACTCTTTGAGTTGTTGGGTTAGGTAATTTATTACCATTCTTTCTTGTTTTTTGCAGTAGGCTTGCAGAGCTATGAACTTCCCTCTCAAGACTGCTTTCGCCGTGTCCCATAGATTTTGGATTGTTGTGTTTTCATTGTCATTTTTTTCCAAAATGTTTTTTATTTCTTCTTTGATTTCTCTGGTAACCCAGTGATTGTTTAATAGCATGCTGTTTAGTCTCCTGCGTTTGATTTTTTTGGATTGTTTTTATTGTAGTTGATTTCCAGTTTTATGCCACTGTGATCTGAGAAGATGCTTGATATGATTTCTATCTTCTTGAATTTGAAGAGACTTTGCCTATGACCCAACATATGGTCTATCTTTGAAAATGACCCATGTGCACTTGAGAAGAATGTATATTCTGTGGCTTTGGGGTGAAATGTTCTGGAGATGTCAATTAATTCCATCTGGTCTAGTGAGTCATTTAGAATTGATGTTTCTTTGCTGATTTTTTTGTTTAGAGGATTTGTCAAATGGTGATAGTGAGGTATTAAAGTCTCCTACTATGATTGTATTGCTGTCAATCTCTCCCTTGATATCCTCCAGGAGTTATTTAAGGATTTGGGTGCTCCTGTATTGGGTGCATATATGTTTACCAGAGTTATTTCTTCTTGTTGGATTGCTCCCTTTAGTATTATGAAGTGGCCTTCCTTATATATTCTTATGTCCTTCACCTGCCTCTGCCTCATTGTCCTTAACTGCTTCTGCTTGCCAGCCTGATCACCCCCTAACCACTCCCGTGCCAGCCTGATCGATCCTAACTGCTCCCTGGCTGGTCCGATTGATTGCCCCTAACTGCCCTCACCTGTCGGCCTGGTCACCCCTAACTGCCCTCCCCTGGCAGTCTGGTCACCCATAACTGTCCTCTCCTGCAGGCCCGATCACCCCAAACTTCCCTCCCCTGCTAGCCTGGTCACCCCTAACTTCCCTCCCCTGCAGGCCTTCCCCCTCAATTCACCCCCTCACAGTACTGGTCCTCCCCCAACTGCCCTCCTCTGCAGGCCTGGTCCCCCCACAACTGCCCTCCCCTGCTCACCTGGTCCCCCTCAACTGCCCTCCTCTGCTGGCCCAGTCAACCCTAACTGCCCTCCCTGCTGTCCTGATCACCTACAACTGCCCTCCCCTGCAGGCCTACCCTCCCAAATGCCCCCCTGCAGTCCTGGTGTCCACCAACTGCCCTCCCCTGCTGACCTGGTCTCTCCCAACTGCCCTCCTCTGCCAGCCCAGTCATCCCTAACTGCCCTCCCTGCTGTCCTGATTGCCCACAACTGCCCTCCCCTGCAGGCCTGGTCTGCCCCAACTGCTCTCCCCTGCAGGCCTCCCCCCCCCCCCGCAATACTGGTATCTGTCAACTGCCCTCCCCTGCTGACCTGGTCTCCCCCAACTGCCCTCCTCTGCCGGCCCGGTCACCCCTAACTGCCCTCCCTGCTTGCCTGATCACCCACAACTGCCCTCTCCTGCAGGCCTGTGTCCTCCCTGCAACTGCCCCCCCTGCAGGCCTGGTACCCCCAAATGCCTTACCCTGTAGGCCTGGTCCCCCCAACTGCCCTACCCTTCAGACCTGGTTCCCCCCAACTGCCCTCCCCTGCAGGCCTGCGTCTCCCCCAACTGCCCTCCCTTGCTGTTCTCGTCTCCCCTAACTACACTCCTCTGCTGGCCTTGTCACCCCCAACTGCCCTCCTCTGCTGACCTGGTCACCCCTAACTGCCCTCCCTGCTGGCCCGATCACCCACAACTGCCCTCCCCTGCAGGCCTGTGTCCCCCCCAACTGCCCTCCCCTGCCGACCTGGGTCCCCCCCAACTGTCCTCCCTTGCAGGCCTGGTCCCCGCCCAACTGACCTCCCCTGCAGGCCTGTGTCTCCCCCCAACTGCCCTCCCTCCCTGGCCTGGTCTCCCCCAACTGCCCTCCTCTGCTGGCCTGGTCACCCCTAACTGCCCACAACTGCCCTTGCCTGCAGGCCATCTTGTGGTGGCCATATTGTGTCCACATGGGAGCAGCAATCTTTGACCACATGGGGGTGGCCATCTTGTGTCTTGGAGTGACAGTCAATTTGCATATTGCTCTTTTATTAGATAGGATTACCAGCATTGTTTGGAATTGTAAACATGCACCTGCCCAGATTGATTAAACTACATATCTTTAATAATAAAAGGCTAATATGCAAAATGCCCCCTCGACCGGGAGTTCAACCAGGGAGAGGGGCCAGCCCACCAACCACCCTGGCCCCTCTCTTGGCTGGCCCCTCCCCCAGTTGCCCCCAAGGCTGCCCCAGACCTAATGGCCCTGATTGGGGTGGGCCGGCTGGACCTTACCTGTGCACAAATTCATGCACTGGGCCTCTAGCAACTATATACTAGTAAATGGCATTGAGACAACCTATTTTAGTGGGAAAATCTCTTCGTCTTTCCAGTTGTTGAACCATGCTGTTTTAATTCCATCTCACTTTTTCTCCTCAAAAGAGCCATGTTCAATACTTAGAAAAACAAAAGAATGTTTAAGAGAAACACGATTGTTTGTAGAACATCTCTTTTTCAAGCTGAACAGCATGAGTGGCAATCAATTTATATTACTGGGTTGTGAGGACTATGGGTGAAACCTAATTCTCCTGCTCTTATGCTTATGCTCATTCTTATGCTCCTAATAGGGCCCATAATTAAATGCAAAACAGTGATTCAGATCTCCTATAAAGTAGAAGAATGATTCAATTTAAAAACAATCCTCTCAGAAGCAATTATTTCAGGTTTCTTTAAAATAGCAAATACTCTTTTCATCTCATAAAATTCAGTTTTATAAAAACTAGCCACAACTGTTTGGGAAAACATATATATAGTGAGAAACAATAGACAGAACTGAATGGGGTAAAATATTTTTTCTTTTAACAACAAAAGATAAAAACAAAATAATTAGCAAAAATAGGTATAAATAATGTCTTTGTACCATAGGTATAAAGTTTTAATTGGAGAAGAATCCAAGATGGTGGCTGACGGGATGGCAGGCAGCAAAGTAGTGAGTGAGTGAGAGAGCGAAAGGAGAGTGCTTGGACATGTGGGGAGTGTCGTATTTGTGAGTGAAGGACACCTATATTCCAGAGGACTGCTGTGGACTGGTGGACCAGGCTCCCCTTGCTGGGCAGGCTCTACTACTGCTAAAATCTCTCCCAGACTGGCCGGCTCTGCTGCAGAGACCACACCATCTTGAAGGGGAGAGCGGCTGTGATGAGAAGCCCAGCCTTACCTTCAACCAGGGACACCTCTGATACCTCCCAGGACCCTACAGCTATAACACCCAGGGACCAGCTGCCTCAGCTGCAAACCCACAAACACTGAGACTCCAGCCTCCCTAGCTGACGGTGCCTAAAAATTTTGTCCAGGTTGAGACAAAATGGTGGCTGAATATGCAGGCAGGTCTTGTGCCTTCTCGCAGAGCAGATAGAACAGCTGAATCAAATAACATCCACCCAGAATTGGCGAATTAAACACAGCTGTTGAGGCAATCCCTGGATGGAAAGGTCAGAGATCTCCTAGAGAGAGCTCTGCCTCCTCAGATTGATCTGGGTGTTTATTATTTGCATTTTTTGGATAGTTTTTGTTTGTTGTTTGCATTTTTTGGGACTAGTTGTTGGATTTTTGGAGTTTTCTTTCCATTTACATATATTTCCCCCTTCCTTTTTCTTCTCTTTCTTTTCTCTCTAAACATTTTTTTTTCCTTTTCTCAATATCATATTTGCACTCTTTTCTCTCCCCTAATTCTTTTTTCTCTGGTGGTCACCTTTATTTGGGTTTATTGGTATGGTGAATACATTTGTGTTTGGTGCCCTGTGTGTTGTGTCTTGCCGTGTTGTATTTTGTGCCTTTAAGTCAATGCAGGAGAGAGAGAGCTACATAACCAGACACCCTGAGAGGAGCAAAATGGGGAGACCAAGAAACAGCCCCCATACTAAAGAAAAGGAGGAATCACTAGAAAATGAAGTAAATGAAATGGAGGCAAGCAATATGTCAGAGAAAGAATTAAGAGCAATGGTCATAGGGATGGAAGACAAATTCAATAATATGTGTAAGAACCAAGAGAAAATGAAGAAGAACCAAGAAAAAATGGAAAATGACATTGCTGCAATAAAGAACTGAATAAAAAGCATCAACCTTAGACTAGAAGAAGCAGAGGACCGCATCAGTGAGCCACAAGACAAGGTAGGAAAAAATATCCAAGCAGAGCAGCAACTGGAAAAAAAACTTAAAAAACAGAAGGAGAGCCTAAGGGAACTTTGGAAAACATGAAACGGAACAACATCCGCATAATAAGGGTGCCAGAAGGAGAGGAAACTGAGCAAGGAATAGAAAATCTGTTTGAAGAAATAATGACACGAAACTTCCCTGATATTGGGAAGAAGAAAAAACTCACACAAATCCAAGAAGCTCACAGAGTCCCAAACAAGATGAACCCAAAAAGACCAACACCAAAACACATTATAATTAAATTGGCAAACACCAATGACAAAGTAAGAATCTTAAAGGCTGCCAGAGAGAGACAGAAAGTTACCACAAGGGATCTCCCATCAGACTACTGACTGAATTCTCAATAGAAACACATCAGGCCACAAGAGAATGGAATGAAATATACAAAGTTATGCAAAGCAAGGGTCTGAATCCAAGAATACTATACCCAGCAAGGCTATCAATCAAAGTTGAGGGTAAAATCAGGAGCTTCACAGACAAAAAAGGACTAAGGGAGTTTATACCACCAAACCAGCAATGCAAGAAATGCTAAAGGGTCTGCTGTGAAAAGAAGAAATAGGAAGGGAAGAAGGAACACAGGCATAAAGAATAAATATGACGGCAAACAAGTACCTATCAATAATAACTTTAAATGTAAATGGGTTAAATGCCCCAATCAAAAGACTTAGGGGAGCTGAGTGGATAATAAAACATGACCCATATATCTGCTGTCTATAGGAGACCCACCTCAGAACAAAGGACTCACACAGACTGATGGTGAAGAGCTGAAAAAAGTTTTTTTTAGGGGAGTGGAAATGAAAAAAAAAGCTGGAGTGGCAATACTTACATCTAACAAATTATACCCTGGAGAAATAAGAAAGGCCACTTCATAATACTTAAGGGAGCAATGCAACAAGAAGATATAACTCTGGTAAACATATATGCACCCAACACAGGAGACCCAAATACATAAAAAACTTCCAGAGGATATCAAGGGAGAAATTGATAACAATACAGTCATAGTAGGGGACTTTAATACCCCACTACACCACTGGATAAGTCCTCTAAACAAAAAGTCAGCAAAGAAACATCAATTCTAAATGACTCACTAGACCAGATGGAATTAATTGACATCTTCAGAACATTTCACCCCAAAGCCACTGAATATACATTCTTCTCAAGTCCACATAGGTCATTTTCAAAGATAGACCACATATTGGGACACAGGCAAAGTCTCTTCAAATTCAAGAAGATAGAAATCATATCAAGCATCTTCTCAGATCACAGTGGCATAAAACTGGAAATCAACTACAATAAAAACAATTTTAAAAATCAAACACCTGGAGGCTAAATAGCATGCTATTAAACAATGATTGGGTTGCCAAAGAGATCAAAAAAGATATAAAAAGCATCATGGCAACAAATGACAATGAAAACACAATAAACCAAAATCTATGGGAAACAGCGAAAGCAGTCTTGAGAGGGAAGTTCATAGCTCTGCAGGCCTATCTCAAAAAAAACAAGAAAAGATGATAATGCATTATCTAACCCTACAATTCAAAGAGTTAGTAAGAGAGCAATAAGAAAAGACCAGTGTAAGCAGAAGGAATGAAATAATAAAGATCAGAGTGGAAATAAATGATATAGAGACAAAAAAAAAAAAAAAGATCAACAAAAACAATAGCTGGTTCTTTAAAAGGATTAACAAAATTGATCAACCTCTAGCCAGGGTCACCAAGAAGCAAAGATAGAGGAAGCAAATAAACAAATTCAGAAATGAAAGAGATGAAGTAATAACCAATCCCACAGAAATATAAAGGATTATGAAAAAATATTATGAACAACTCTATTCCAACAAAATAGGACAACCTAGGTGAAATGAACATATTTATAGAAATATACAAGCTCCCAAAACTCAATCAGGAAGAATGAAAAAACAGAATATGCCAATAATTACCTAAGAAATTGAAGCAGTGATCAAAAATCTTCATGCAAACAAAAGCACTGATCCAGACAACTTTACAGGGGAGTTCTACCAGCATTCAAATAAGAACTGAAACCTATCCTCCTCAGACTATTCCAAAAAATTGAAGGGGAAGGCACACTTCCAAGCTCTTTCTATGAAGCCAGCCTTACCCTACTTCCAAAGCCAGATAAACACACCACAAAAAAACAAAAACTGCAGGCCAATATACTTGATGAACACAGATGCTAAAATTCTCAACAAAATTCTAACAAATCGGATTCAGCGTTACATTAGAAAGATCATATACCATGATCAAGTGGGATTTATTCCAGGGATGCAAGGATGGTGCAATATCCGCAAATGAATAAATGTGATACATCACATAAACAAATTGAGAGACAAAAATCACATAATCATATCAATTGATGCAGAAAAAGCATTTGACAAAATCCAACATCCTTTCTTGATAGAAACTCTCAGCAAACTGGGAAAAGAGAGATCATACCTCAACATAATAAAATCCATATATGACAAAGCTAGAGCCAACATCATACTCAATGGGCAAAAACTAAACTCATTTCCCCTAAGAACAAGAACAAGACAGGGACACCCACTACTCTTGTTCGATATGGTACTGTAAGTGCTAGCCATAGCGATCAAACAAGAAGAAATAAAGGCATCCAAATTGGAAAAGAAGTAAAACTGTCCTTACTCACAGATGACATGATACTATACATAGAAAACCCCAAAGTCTCCATCACAAAAACTAGGAGACCAAATAAATGAATTCCGCAATGTAGCAGGATACAAAATTAACACCCAGAAATCTATGGTCCTTTTATACACCAATAATGAACTCACAGAAAGAGAAGGAAAAAAACAATCCCATTTACCATTGCACCAAAAAAAGTAAGATACCTAGGAATAAACTTAACTAAGGACATAAAAGACATGGACTCAGAAAACTACAGGACATTGAAAAAAGAGATAGAGGAAGATATAAACAAATGGAAAAACATACCATGTCCATGGATTTGTAGAATCAACATAATTAAAATGTCCATACTACCCAATACAATCTACAGATTCAATGCACTCCCCATTAAAATACCAATGGCATATTTCAAATATCTAGAACAAACTCTCCAAAATTTCATATGGAATTTAAAAAGACCCCGAATAGCCACAACAATCCTGACAAAGAACAAAGTTGGAGGGATCACAATACCAGATATCAAGCTATATTACCAAGCCAAGGTTCTCAAACTGACTGGTACTGGCACAAGAACAGACATATAGACCAATGGAACAGAACAGATAACCCAGAAACCGACCCAAGCCATTATGTTCAATTAATATTTGACAAAGGAGGCAAGAGCATATAATGGAGTCAAGACAGTCTCTTCAATAAGTGGTGCTGGGAAATTTGGTCAGATACACGGAAAAAAAATGAAACTAGATCACCAACTTATGCCTTACACGAAAACAAACTCAAAATTGCTAAAGGACTTAAATAAGATGGGAAACCATAAAAATCCTACAAGACTCCATAGCCAGCAAAATAGCAGACATATATCAAAGCAGTATCTTTACTGACACAGCTCCTAGGGCAATGGAGAATAAGGAGAAAAAAACTGGGACTACATCAAAATATAAAGCTTCTGCACTGCAAAGGAAACCATAAACAAAACAACAAGAAAGCCCACTGTATGGGAGAACATATTTGCCAATGCTATTTCTGATAAGGGTTTAATCTCCAAAATTTACAGAGAACTCAAAAAACTTAAAAGGAAGACAAATGATCCAATCAAAAAATGGGCAAAGGACCTAAATAGACACTTTTCGAAAGAGGACATTCAGAAAGCCAAGAGATATATTAAAACATGGTCAAAGTCACTCATCATCTGAGAGCTGCAAATCAAAACAGCAATGAGATACCATCTCACACCTGTCAGAATGGCTATCATCAACAAATCAACAAATGACACGTGCTGGTGAGGATGTGGAGAAAAAGGAACACCGTGCACTGTTGGTTGGAATGCAGACTTGTGCAGCCACTGTGGAGAACAGTATGGAGTTTCCTCAAAGAGTTAAAAGTCCAGCTCCCATTTGACCCAGTAATCCCACTTCTAGGATTATATCCCAAGAAACCAGAAACACCATTCAGAAAGAATATATTCAGCCTTATGTTCATAGCAGCACAATTTATAATAGTTAAGATTTGGAAACAACCTAATTGCCCATCAGCAGATGAGTGGATTAAAAACTGTGATACATATACACCATGGAATGCTACGCCACTATAAAAAAGAAGAAACTTTTACCATTTGCAACAGCATGGATGGAACTGGAGATCATTATGCTAAGCAAAATAAGCTAGTCAGAGAAAAATAAATATCACATGATTTCACTCATATGTGTGATATAATGATCAACATAATTTGATGAACAAAAATAGATCCAGAGACAAATGGCAGGGTGTGGGAAGCCACCGCATTCCAATACTATCATGAGAGTGCACCAAGGAACGCAGAAGGCCAATGGACCTTGATTGTTAGCAGGGCTGATGCTAAGCACCAATTGTTCATGCTGAGATAGTGGTGGCTCGAAGCAATTTCCTGACCTGACAGCCTCCAAGTAATTGTTTACTGGACCTTACTAATATTTACTGATCTTTACTCACCTTAGAGATGGTCTGTCTGCTACCTGTTTGCTGTGCTTTACGGAGGTCAAGATGTGTGTCTAAAACTTAATAAAATGTGGATAAGCCCAGGTTTCAGTGTGTCTCTTCAAGAAAGAGGCTCCACCTGGCCCCCACTACTTAATAATTCATATTTGTATCTAGTATTTTCATTTGTGCATTGGCCCTTCTTTCAGATCCTGAAACCAGCCATGCAGGTCATGGCAATTGGTGCCTCGAACAAGAAACTGGAGGAGAAGATTAGCCTGACTGAAAAAAGAAGTGAAGAAGGAAAAGGTGAAATTCCCTGGAAAGGTGGGAAGTTCACCGTGCACAAAGCCCATTGCCAGCTTTGGAGTCATGACCATAAGTGGACAGGGACATTTTAATCAGCCAGGTTATAATGGGGCAGAATTTGAGTAAAGGAGAAAAACATTATTGTAGACGTTTGGCTTGCATGCTCAAAGATAAAGGAATTAAGGTGTCAGAAGGTCTTCTCTTACACTTTTCGCGTATTATTATAGAACATAATTCTTAATTTCCTGATGAGGATACATCAGATGTTGAATGTTGAGAAAGAGTAGGTCACAACTTGAAAAGAGTTCATCAGCAGAGAAAAAACTTGCCTCCGAATTGTTTCTCCTTGTGGAGCATGGTACTGCATTTGCTAGAATCTTTTAGAGAGATAAAAGAGGATAAACCTACTCCCCTTGTGACCTCTGTTCCTAAAGAGGAGCAGAAAGAAGAAATGGAGGAGTGGCCTTCATGTTCCCCTCCACCTCCACATCATGATCTTGAAATATTTAATTCACCGCTAATAGAATCACCTGTGCAAAGAGCTATCTGAGAAGGATTAAGGGACATGACAGTGGAGGAGAGACTTGCTTTCCGTTATACATGTAGCTAACCCACATTTCCCAAATCAAATAATAAGACAGCCTGACAAATTTGACTTTAAAATGACAAAGGTCTTGTGTGAGAGTGTAGTCCAAAATGGTCCTACTGCTCCATTTACCAGAGAAATTATGACTAACATTTATGAAGCATTTCTACCTTTTTGATTGGTACTCTTTAGCTGGTGCAGCCCTGGATGCAGGAGATTACTTGCTATGGAAGGGAGAATTTTTAGAGAGATGTCAAGAGCAGCCTCATACTAGTCAAGGACAGAATGTCTAAATAACCTTTGAAATGTTATCAGGACAAGGACAATACAGTGACTTCAGAATCAGCTTGAGTATGTGCACAAGCTTATGAGCAGATTGAACTTTGTGGAAGAAAAGCCTGGTGGACTTTACCAGCAAAAGGGGATCCTGAGGGAACTTTTAGTATGAATGCAGGGACCTACGAAATCATTTTCTGTTTTTGTGGCTAGCCTCACTAGAGCAGTGAGACAACAAATACAACATGAAACAGCAGGAAACATTTTAATTCAGCAATTAGCCTATGAAAATGCCAATGTTGATTGTAAGAAATGTCTGACTCCTCTAAGAAAAAATGGTACCATTACAGAAATGATTCAAGCATGTCAGAATGTGGGATCAGGCATTTTTCAAGCAAACTTACTAGCTGCCACTGGAATAGTGAAGAGTAAAAAGTGTTTTAATTTTGGAAGGCCAGGACATTTCAAAAAAGAATGTAGGCAACTAAAAAGGACTCAGGGTGGCTCCCAAGGGAAAGGCGTGAGCATTCCACCTCCCGATTCAAACAACTCTTTATGTCCTAGATGTCAAAAAGGAAATCATTGGGCTAGTCAATGTAGATCTAAATTTCATAGAAATGGGCAGCCATTAAATCGAGACATAGGGAATGGCCAGCCATAGGGAAACATCCAGAGGGGCTTCCCCCAGCCCTGTCTACAACAGGGGTTTATGCTCTGCAAGGCCCACAGTGGATTCCCTCATCCAAGCCACTCCAGGGACTGCAGGCCTAGATCTCAACAGCACAGTAGTGGTCGTTCTGACCCTCAATATGGCTCAGCAAGCTGTCCCTACTGGAATTTTGGGGCCTGTGCCACCGGGAATGTTAGGATTAGTCTTAGGAAGAGGTGGAAACACTCTGAAAGGACTAACTGTTTTGCCTGGAGTCATAGATTCAGACTATGAGGGAGAAATCAAGGTAATACTAGAATGCAAACATATTATGCAAATTATTCCAGGACAAAGAATTGCTCAGCTCCTACTTCTACCTTATATTCAGCAGGGTGAGCTATAAATAGGAAAAGAGGAATGCAAGGATTTGGAAGCTCAGATATATATTGGGTACATGAAATTAGTAAAACCCACCCTATGATTAATTTAAGAATAGAGGGGAAACTGTTTAAGGGTTTAGTAGACACTGGAGTGGATGTCAGTGTTATTAGTAAAGAATTCTGGCTTCCAAGTTGGTCCATGGTAGAAGCTATGGGCTCTATTACAGGGTTCGGAGTTCCTGATAATATGCAATGTAGTGCTGCAGTGTTAAAGTGGCAAGATAAGGAAGGACAAACAGGATGGTTTCAGCCCTACATAGTCTCTGGAATTGCAGTCAACTTATGGGGCTGGGATGTTTTAGAAGGTTTACAAACTTGTATTATTACTGTCAAGGGACAGCAGTTAATAACTCAGATGGGATAGCAATCTAGTCAAGGCTTAGGAAAAAAATAATCAGGGAAATAAATAACCCATTCAAGCCAAAAAAAAAAAAAAAAAACCCAGGAAGATGAGGATAAGGATATCAATCTTTTTAGGAATGGTCACTGCTCAGTCTCCTCACCCTCGCCCCCATGATGATCCTATACAATGGAAAGATGATAAACCTATATGGGTGGATCAGTGGCCCATGAAATTAGGTCATATTCATGAATTAATACAGGAACAAGTAGAGGCTGGCCACATAGAGCCTACCAATAGTCCTTGGAATACTCCTATATTTACAATACCTAAGAAAGCGACAGCAAAGTGGTGATTATTGCATGATCTTAGAGCAGTTAACGCTACTATGCATACCATGGGAGCTTTACAGCCTGGACTCCCAGCGCCTTCACAAATCCCTCTAGATTGGTCTTTTATAGTAGTAGATCTTAAGGATTGTTTTTCACTATTCCCTTGGCACCTCAAGATAAACAAAGATTTGCCTTTTCAGTGCCATCTATTAATAATATAGAGCCTATGAAAAGATATCAATAAAAAGTTTTGCCTCAAGGAATGGCCAATAACCCCACCTTATGTCAAAAATATGTAGCTCAAGCCATTCAACTTTTCAGGGACAAATATTCCCAATATTATATTATCCATTACATGGATGACTTGCTCTTAGCAAGTCCATAGGAAGAGCAGACATTAGCAATGATTTCCCAATTAGAAAAGGAACTCCCTAAATGGGGCTTAAGGATTGCTCCAGAAAAGGTACAGAGAGAAATGCCCTTCAAATATCTAGGAACCATAATTGAAAACCAATGTATTAGGCCTCAAAAAGTAGAAATATGAAAAGATTGCCTTAAGACCTTAAATGACTTTCAAAAAAATTTAGGGGACATTAATTGGTTAAGACCTTATCTAAAAATCTCTATGGGAGAAATGACAAATTTATTCAATATACTTAGGGGTGACTCTAATCTTTCCTTGCCCCAAACATTAACAGATGAAGCTATGGAGGAGTTACTAAGAACTGAGCAGGCTATCTCCTCAACCCAAGTAGCATGGGTACAGCCTGAATTGCCTTTATTAGGACAGATTAATCCTACTGCAAATAGTCCCACTAGAGTCATTTTCCAAAATAAAAACTCTCCTATTATTGAGTGTGTCCACCTAGGGCATCAATCCTCTAAAACTGTGGTTACATACATAGAACTCATGGCTCAATTAATATCTCAACTCAGAAATCACTGTAGGCAGCTTAGAGGAGAAGAACCCCAATGCATCTATCTTCCACTCACTGGGAAGCAATTAGAAATGTTATTTCAGACTGATTTGAATTGGCAAATTGAACTAAGTGGATATTCAGGGGAACTTAGTTGTTGCCTACTAAAAAAGAAATTACTACAATTTTTATATTACACCCCTATTATTATACCAAAAAATATTAGACAGGAACCTATTCCTGGAGCATTAACTATTTTTACTGATGGTTAATCTAATGGTAAATCTGCTTATCATACAATGGACTCAGACCAAGTCATCTAGACCAGTCACACTTCTGTACAAAGAATTGAATTAGAAGCTATCAAGGCTGCATTGCAGGATTTCCAAGAGCCTCTTAATATTATTTCTGATTCTGCCTATACTACTGGCCTGGTAAATAAAATTGAGACTGCTCAATTAAAAAGGCTCAGTGACCAAAATCTATTTATACTATTTAAACAGCAAAGACAATATACCTTTTATATTACTCATATCAGGGCTCATACCACCCTGCCTGGTCCTTTAACAAAAGGAAATGCATGTGCCGATCAATTGGTTGCTTTATTAAAACAGGCCACAGAATCACATCAGCTTTTACATCAGCCTGCCAAAATGTTGTCTAAACAATTCTCAATCACCCAACAGCAGGCAAAACAGATTATCAAGAAATGTCCCACTTGCATGTTACATCTGCCTCAAGGGCCTAATACAGGAATTAACCCTCGAAGCTTCATAAGGTACCATATCTGGCAAATGGGTGTAACACTCCTTTTGGACATCTTGGGGCATTGCATGTCTCTGTAGACACCTTTTCAAAGGTCCTATGGGCCACTGCATCTACAGGGGAAAGGGTGAAACAGGTCATTAATCATTGCCTAGCTGCTTTTGCCGTCATGGGAATTCCAAAAATTATTAAAACTGATAATGGACCTGCATACACAAGCTGTCATTTCCAGCAATTTTGTAAAAAGTGGAAAATTCAGCACATTACAGGAATACCATACAATTCTGAAGTACAGGCAGTTATAGAATGCCAACATCAGTGGCTAAAATCCCAACTTGAAAAACAAAAAGGGAGAATAATGGTGCTGGAGAAATCTCCTGTAAGTAGACTACACCAAGCCTTAATTACTTTAAATTTTTTCACTTGTAACGCTGATGGCAAGACACCTATGGAATTACAATGGTGTCAGAATAAGCCAAAGGAAAATGGTTTGGTTAAATGGAAAGATCCTGAGTCTGGTTTATTGAAGGGTCCCAACCCTTTATCAATGTTTGTTCTAGGATATGCCTGTGTATTTCCAGAAAATTCCTCCTAGCCTGTGTGGATTCCTATAAGGAACTGACCAGACTAATGAGGACTTTTCACCTGGAGCCTCATCCTATACCTTCGAATGCAGAAAATTGACCACTCCAGCCACAGTTAGCAGTAACCCCAAGCAACATTCTGAAGATAAGTAATGGGAGGAGAACAAGTCAGATCAAACAGTCTGGAGATGACCTGGGGGATGGCGAAAAAGAGAGTCCAGAAAGCTGAGCTAGTTTGTGAGAAAACAAAAACCCTGAGAACACCTGAGAATGTTTTCCTTGCCATGCTAGCAGCCATCAGTTGTAGGGTAATACTACCAGGGGCAAATGGGGAAGTATATTGGATTTATGTTGCTGACCCCCCTATGGGTGAGACCCCTTACTTGGGCTGATCCCCTGCCTAGTATAGTCACCAATAATACCAAGCACCTTGGTCATCCAGGGGTACCCCAGGTGGGAAAAGGAAGTGTCTGGGCAAAATATAATTACACAGGTGTAACCACTCAGCTTCTTTTTGTATGACACAGAATCCAACTACTGCTCCTTTGTGTGTAGAATTAAAAAGAGGTTTCTGGTTAGCATGGACACCAAAGGAGAGGGAAGCAAAAGCCAAAATATATCTACTATCACTTCTTGCTCCTGGGAAAGGTACAGAAAATGTAACTTTACTAAGACATCCCTTCCACTAAGCCATTATGTAAAAAGTCTTATGAATAGCACCCCACCGAGGAAGAAATTAATTGACAAGACTGTTACAGTGACTGCCTCACCAGCAGCAAACTTAATAAAAGTTTTTCCTTTGTGGATTGGAACCCCTATGGGTCTGTGTATAGTAACAATCGCACCCTAAAATGGAAGGGGACCACATCCTATCTATATGTTGAAGCTAACCATGCCATCTCCTGGTATGGAGGAGGATTTGTTGGATCTCAATTACAACATGATAATTGGTCCCTACAAAACATGCAATGGAAATTAGCTGCTGCACTTGCACCTATAAAATGGTATAGTTTTAACTATAGCTCAAATAACTCTATTTATACCTTATGGGGAGCTCCCAATAAGTATATGCCACCACTTGTGTATTTGATCCTTTTGTACTCCTTTCAGGCCCCATCCAGGTATGCCTTAATACAATAAGCCATTTATATGAGGTATCATGCACAGGCTGCACACTATCCCATTGTATTAATTCTACATTCCAAAACAATTCCCTCATGATTTGCAAACAACCTGCTTTTGCTTGGGTTCCTACTAACCTAACTGAGCCTTGGGAATCCAATCAAACCTACCAACTGTTACATGACCTGGTAAAAATCTTAAAACGACAAAAAAGATTTCTTGGAATGCTAATTGCAGGGCTCTTTGCTCTAGTATTGTTACTTCTGTAGGAATTGCTGCTTGATCCATGGTACAAACTGTTCAAACTTCTCAGTTTGTACAACAGATTAATGAAAATGTAACTAAGATCTTGTCTATACAAAAAAAGAATTGACAGCCATTTTGAGAGAATTATTGGCACTAAAATCTACATTTTTATGGGTGGGTGATAAAATCCACAGCTTAGAGCAAAGAATATCCTTATAGTGTCATTATAATTTTTCCCAGATTTGTGTTACCCCCATTCCCTATAACAGTATCTTACACCCTTGGGAATCAATAAAAAATCACCTTATTGGTGGTTGGGGTAAAGATAACACAACCCTTGATATTTTAGAATTACAACAGCATATTGTACAATTATCCCAGGCAAACTTACAAAATAGTTCCTTAGATGCCTGGCAGCAATTTAAAAAAGACATGAAAGAATGTAATCCCTTTCACTGGATCTCCTTACATCTGCCTCTTAGCATAACCACTATTGTCTCATTCTTGTTCTTATATGTTTATTTCTAGTCTGAAGATATAAAATGAAGAGTCTTAAAAAGACTTGAGCCCTACAGGTGGCATCCACTTTTCAAGATTTATTAAGAAAAAAAAAAGGGGGGAGACACGGGAAACCACCGCTTTCCAATACTATCATGAGAATGCACCAAGGAACGCAGAAGGCCGATGGACCTTGAGCATTAGCAAGGCTGATGCTAAGCACCAATTGTTCGTGCTGAGATAGTGGTAGCTCGAAGCAATTTCCTGACCTAATAGCCTCCAAGTAAATGTTTACTGGACCTTACTAATATTTACTGATCTTTATTGACCTTAGAGATGGTCTGTCTGCTACCTGTTTGCTGTGCTTTACGGAGGTCAAGATGTGTGTCTAAAACTTAATAAAATGTGGATAAGCCCAGGTTTCAGTGTGTCTCTTCAAGAAAGAGGCTCCACCTGGCCCCCACTACTTAATAATTCATATTGGTATCTAGTATTTTCATTTGTATGTTAGCTGCTCCTTCAGATCCTGAACACAGCCATGCAGGTTGCGGCAATGTGGGGGAGGTGGTTAGAGAGCAACCAAAGGACTTGTATGCATACATATTAGCATAACCAATGGACACAGCCACTGAGGTGGTGGGGGTTTGCCCAGGGTGGGAATGGCTGGGGAGCGGGGGTCAATCAGGGAATTTAGACAATAAAAAAATGCTATAAACCCAGAGAAAGAAAGGAGAACAATGTAACAAAAAAAAGTTTCATTTGATTATATATCAACATACATATACATGATATAAAACATAGAAAATGTACCTAAGGAATATTTTACATTGTTCTATGATTTTAAAAAATCAGTGATTCTCAATTTAAGTTGCACAAGTGTATTTCTGTGACATTTTATTTTTTGTTTTAATAATAAAAAAAATCAACCCTACTCCAGATTACATGAATCTAAATTTCTAAGGTAGAATTATTTAGGCATATGCATTTTAAAAAACCTCCACAGATATTTGGTGAGTGGACCAGTGACTGAGAATACCTATTAAAACTGTTGTGATTTTTTTAAAAACAATCAAACAAACAAAAAATACAGCAATTCCTCTCCTCGGCATATGTTCAATGGAAAAGAATACTTACATTTACTAAAAGATATATACTAAACTAACAACAGCACAATTCAAAGTAGTCCCAAACTAGAATTAACCAAAAGCCTAAGTGACAGTAGGTGAATAAAAATTCCAGTTCTATTCCCACAATGGAATGCTATAAAAAATCAACAGCTACATGCAATAATAAGGGTGACTCTCACAAACAAAATGTTGAATAAAATAGCCAGACACAGAATTAATGTGTGATTCCATTAATGTAAAATTTAAAAATTGACAAAACCCATTTTTGCTGTTAGAAATCTAGCTGTTGGTTACTCTTGAAGTGGGGGAAGAGAGAATTTCTTGTATGCTGGTATTTTTCTTTTCCTCGATCTGAGTGTTGGTCATGTGGGTACTTCAGTTTAGGAAAATTAATCAAGCTTTACACTTACAATATGTACACTTTGCTATATTAAATTATGCAGCAATATAATAAAGGCAAAATAAATCTTAAATGTCCATAACAAAACAAATAGCAGTCATTAAGCAGTTTAAAATGTAAACATCAAGACATAATAAATTTAAATATATAGTCAAAGAAAATGTGATGTAATAGAAAGAGTGATGGAGTTAGGGGTTGAGATCCCAACACCAGCACTGGCCTATGAGATTAGACTCTAGCACATTTCTTGACTTCTGAGAGGTATCTGTGTCACAGATTCTTATTTCACCTCTCTCTCAGAGTTTTTGCCAGGATTATAGGACACTAGAGGCCCCATGCACGGGGGGTAGGGGAGTCCCCTTAGCCCAGCCTGCAGCCTCTCCAATCCGGGATCCCTCTCACAATCCTGGACCGCGGGCTCCTAATCGCTCACCTGCCTGCCTGCCTGGTCGTCCCTCACTACCCCCCTCTGCCAGCCTGGTTGCCCCTAACTGCCCTGCCCGCCAGCCTGATTGCCCCCAACTGTCCCCCCGCCAACTTGGTCGCCTCTTACTGCCCCCCTCGCTGGCCTGGTTGCCCCCAATTGCCCCCCCTTCTGACCTGGTCACCCCCAACAGTCCCCCTGCTGGCCTGGTCACCCCCAACTGCCCCCCCTGCCAGCCTGGTCAACCCTCATGGCACCCCTGCCGGCCTGGTTGCCCCATGCAACCTGCTTGTTCAATCATTTGGTCGTCTCTCAGGCAGACCCTGGGCAGCTGGGCAGCCACCATCCGAGGCTTGCTGGTGCCATGGGCCAGCCCTGGGTGGCTGGGGGAATGAGGGGACTGGGAGACTCCAGATGCAGGCATGTGGAGCAGCTGGACCCTCCTGGAGGCGGGCCCAGCCATGCCGCATGCCTGCCACTTCGCTGGGGCTGCCATCTTGTGGCTGTGGGCACTACCATCTTTGTGAGTGTGTGATGGTCAATTAGCATATTCCCTCTTTATTAGATACGATATGCATGTGAAGCATGATACCTGGTATATTGTTCAATAAGCATTCAATCCTATCCCTTCCTCTTCTTTGCTTTGGAACATAATATAGATATGCATCAGGCAAAATGACAATGTAGTTAAAAGTGGTACTCACCTTCTCCCACAACCACATCGAAATTACAACGAAACTACAGAACAATTATCATTCAGAACTGCCTGAAATCTTGCTGAATGGAAGTTCTACAATTAGGGAATTAAAGAAGCCACATCCAGATTGGTAGGGAGGGTGGAGAGCTGAAGAGGTTGGTCCCACATCCATATGTGGTGGATAAAAATTGGGAGGAATATCTCAGCTTCTGAGGTTCCCCCTGAGGATCCAGGGGTCCCAGCCCAACACCAGGCCCCCTAGCCAGGAATTCCATTGCCAGGAAGAGAAGACTTCTTAACTTATGGCTGTAAAAACAAGTAGGGGTTGAGGCTGAGGGACATGGAGGGCTGCTGGAGTCCCAGGCGTTCCTCTTTTTTTTTTATTTTATTATTTATTTATTTATTTATTTATTTATTTATTTATTTATTTATTTTTATTTTTATTTTTTTAATCTTTATTGTTCAGATTATTACAGGTGTTCCTCTTTTTTTCCCCCTAGCTCCCCTCCACCTGATTCCCCACCCCACCCCATGCCCTTACCCCACGCCACTGTCTTCATCCATAGGTGTAAGCTTTTTGTCTAATCTCTTCCCGCACCCCTCACACCCCCTTCCCCCTGAGAATTGTCAGTCCACTCCCTTTCTATGTCCCTGATTCTATTATATTCACCAGTCCATTCTGTTCTTCAGATTTTTTATTCACTTGATGTTTAGATTCACTTGTTGGTAGGTATGTATTTGATGTCATTTTGTTGTTCATAATTTTTATCTTTACCTTTTTCTTCTTCTTCCTCTTCTTAAAGAACACCCTTCAGCATTTCATGTAATCCTGGTTTGGTGGTGATGAACTCCTTTAGCTTTTTCTTGTCTGTGAAGCTCTTTATCTGACCTTCAACTCTGAATGATAGCTTTGCTGGGTAGAGTAATCTTGGTTGTAGGTTCTTGCTGTTCATCACTTTGAATATTTCTTGCCACTCCCTTCTGGCCTGCATAGTTTCTGCCGAGAAATCAGCTGACAGTCGTATGGGTACTCCCTTGTAGGTAACTAACCGTTTTTCTCTTGCTGCTTTCAAGATTCTCTCTTTGTCTTTTGCCCTTGGCATTTTCATTATGATGTGTCTTGGTGTGGTCCTCTTTGGATTCCTCTTGTATGGGGTTCTGTGTGCTTCCTGAACTTGTAAGTCTATTTCTTTCACCAGGTAGGGAAAGTTTTCTGTCATTATTTCTTCTAATAGGTTTTCAATATTTTGCTCTTTCTCTTCTTCTGGCACCCCAAAAATTCGGATGTTGGTACGCTTAAAGTTGTCCCAGAGGATCCTTACACTATCTTCATATTTTTGGATTTTTTCTTTTTGTTTTTCTGGTTGGGTGTTTTTTGTTCCTCATATTTCAGATCTTTGGTTTGATTCTTGGGGTACATTGATCTACAGTTGAGTTTCTGTATATTCTTTATTTCAGACAGTGTATGCTTAATTTCTGACTGGTCCTTTTCCATTTTTTTGGCATTCTCATTAAGGTCCTTGAAGGTCTCACTAAGCTCCTCGGAGGTCTCATCAAGTTTCTCGGTGGTTTTTAGAAGATTCTTGAGTAACCTTATAAATGTGGTTCTGAACTCTATGTCGTCCATTAGTTTGCTTTCCTCCATTTCTCTCATTCGTGACTTGTTTCTTTGTCTCCGCATTTTGCTGCTTCCTTGTGTTGATGGAGTGGCTTTGTGTGGTTGGTGACCTATAGGGGCCAGTAGCTCAGCCTCCCCAATCACCTGAGGTGGATGCCTTTGGTACACCCCTTTGTGGGCTGAGTGCAAAGTCTTGGTGTAGTTAAGCCTTGATTGCTGTTGGTACACTGGGAGGAATTGACCTCCAGGCCAATTGGCTGTGAGGACCCACTGTGTCTATAATGGAAGAACTGCTGCACTGGAGACACGCTTATGGTGCAGGACTTGTTTCAGTGGGGCTTTGGTGCTCACTGAGTCTGCCTCTTGAATGTATCACTTATGGATGTGAGGAGTTGAAATCTGGTGTCTCACACTGACCACTAGGTACACTGGCTTCTGGATCTCCAATGGGGTGCAGGTCAGCTACTGTCTGAGGCCACCCAGCAGAAGCTACAGCAAGAACTACAGTTTTCTCCTCTTTGCTTGGGGTTTGGAGGTTTTGGAGCTGTCTGACCCGAGCTGCAAGTTTGCTAGGTTAAGCTGCGATAGGGCAGGCCATTCATATGCTAAAGCCGCTGCTTGGAGTTTGGGTAGGTTTGTAGATTGTGCAGGGCGGGGTCTCTAGGGCGTGGCAAACAGCGATGGCTGCCAGTAAGCCGGCTCTGCGGCTCTGCGGCTCCGACCGTGTCCCCGCGTCCCGTGCCCCAGCACAATAAACAATTGTTCCTGCGCACAGCCCTGCAAGCAAGCCTTCCTCACTTTCAGACCCCACAGCAGACAGTCCAGCTTCTCCCCATAGGAGTTTGGGTCCCACGCATCTCCCCAGAAACAAGTTCGGAGTAATCGGGAGCTTATCTCCCTTCGGGTTGAAAACAGCAGCTCTCCCAGTCACCCGTTGCCAGCCCGATTCGCACGTCTCCGTACCTCAGCTTTTCAGCGCTTGTGCACCCCTCAATGCTGTTTGCTCTTTCCTTCTAGTTGTAGAACTTCCACTCAGCCAGCTTTCCCGTGGTTCTGGGTGATAGACGTTTTGTCTTTTAGTTGTAGTTTTGAAATTGTTGTGCGAGGCAGCAGTTTAGGTGTTTACCTACGCCGCCATCTTGGATCTCTCCCCAGGCGTTCCTCTTAAATGGCTCACACAGATACTTGCTCTGACTCACTTCCTCTGAGCTCCAGTACTAAGACAGCAGCTCAAAAGGCACCAGGGACATACAGGGAGTAATTGAATTGTACAGCATCAGGGCAAGAGCTGTGGAAGCTGCTTTCTCCCACATAGAAGAAAGCCTCTGGTGAGCCTTAGTTGAGTACCATATGTGAGTCTCCATTAACATGTCTCACTCTGTTTTCCCCATCCAGGTGATTCCCTGAGGTGCTGCCCCACTCAAATTTCAGGCCCACCCAAACTCTTTACAATGGCTTTTCAATACAAATGGCCTGTCTTGGCTCATGCTTCAGACTTTCCTAGAGTCTCTCAAAAAAGGATGCCCTGTACTTCTTTCTAAGTGACCCTAGGCCTGGCAGTACAAGCAGACAGACTTTCTTCAAAGTTTGGCCTTGTATGAGCATCTCCAAGCCCAGCACAAGTAACAACCATCTGCAAATCACCTTTTAGCTTATGCCAGGTGACTCAGGCTAGAACACAGGCAGTAGAAGACCTTGGCCTGCACCTCCCAGTAAATCTCAGAGCCAATGAACCCAGTGGACAGCTTCAGACCATGTCAAAGCATCACCACCCACCGCCTCCACAAGCTACACACTCAAAGGGAATACTCAGCAGGCACCAAAGCTCCACTGAAGTAAATCATGCTCTGTGGAGTAGGCCCCTGCACAGTTGATCCTCAATAGTGGTAAGTGATCAGTGGTAGGGAGTCAATGGTTGCAATCAGTACTTGCAGTTGATCAGCTGGGGATAAATCCCTCCAACTGACATTCCAATAGCAACCAAGGCTCAACTACAATAGGAGGGTGTGCACAGCCCACATGGGGTGGGAAGTGGGGCTACATCTGGAGTGCCCAGCTCAGGTGAATGGGGAAGCTGTGCCACTGGACTCCAAAGGACATTTACTATTTTAGGCCACTCTACCAAGCCTGGGAGACATAGCAGCTCTACCTAATGCATAGAAACAAACACAGGAAGGCTGCCAAAATGATGAGATGAAAAGACAAGTCACAAATGAAAAATCAGGAAAAAAAAAAAAAAAACTCTAGAGAAAGAACTAAAAAAAATGAAAACAAGCAATCTACTAGGTGCAGAGTTCAAAACACTGGTTATAAGGATGCTTAATGAACTTAGTGAGAAACTCAGTAGCATAAAACAGACAAATCAGAAATGAAAGATACACTAACTGAAATGAATAATTTACAGGAAATCAACAGATGTGCAGATAAAGCTGAGAATCAAATCAGCAATTTAGAAAGTAAGGAAGTAAAAAGCACTCAATCTAAACAACAAAAAGAAAAAAACAATCCTAAAAAATGAGTATAGTATAGTGGAACAACTTCAAGCATACCAACATTCACATCATGGGGGTACCAGAAAGAGAAGAGAGAGAGTAAGAAATTGAAAACCTATTTTAAAAATAATGACAAAAACTTCCTTAACTTGCTGAAGAAAATGGACATAACAGTCCAGGAAGCTCAGAAAGTCCAAAACAAGATGCACCCAAAGACACCCACACCAAGACACAGAAGATTACAATGCAAAAGGTTAAAGACAAAGAGAGAATCTTAAAAGCAGCAAGAGAAAAGCAGTTACTTACCTACAAGGAAGTTCCCATAAGACTGTCAGCTGATTTCTCAACAGAAACTTTGCAGGCCAGGAGGGATTTGCAAGAAATATTTGAAAAGCAGGAACCTAGAACCAAGATTACTCTACCTACCAAGAGTACTCTGTCCTTAATTAGAATCATAGGACAGATAAAGAGCTTCCCAGACAAGAAAAAGCTAATGGAGTTCATCACCACCAAACCAGTATTACATGAAATGTTAAAGGGTCTTTAGAAGAAGAAGAAAAGAAAGAAGGAGGAAGAGGAGGAGGAAGAGGAGGAGGAGGGGAGATAATATTAATAATAAAATGGTAATAAATGCATGTCTATCAACAATTGAATCTAAAAACTAAAATAAATAATCAGAACAGACAGAGACTCATACATACAGAGAACATTTTGATGGTTCCCAGATGGGAGGGGGGGTTGGGGAGATGTGTGAAAAAGGTGAAGGGATTAAGAAATACAAATTGGCTGTTACAGAATAGTCATGGAGATGTAAAGTGCAACATAGGGACTATAGTTAACAATATTCTAACTACGTATAGTGTCTAAAGGGTACTAGATTTATCAGGATGATCATATAGTAAATTATGTAATGTCTAAACATTAGTGTTTAGAACATAGAGAGGAGCATGATATAATAACGTATGCTAACTGTAATTGAAAAATAAAAATTATTTAAAAATGAGAAAAAGATATGAATATGTTTCATTCAAAAGCAATTGCTATTATTTTAAATGTAGTACAGGTGCATAATCAATAGAATAACTCAGTCTCAAAGCAGGTAAGCATACTACAAAGGATTGTTTATGCCAGCTCAAAATTAAATAACTCCAGAGGATTTTTAGATATTTCTGATTTTGCATGTTCTTCTGGGGCGAAAAGCAAATGGTAGGTGGTGAGCTACCAGACGAATAGACATCATCTCCAGAACCATATCCATGAAGAGTATAATGTGATGTCTGCAAGAACACTGCTATGACTCACTGTTTTTAAAAACCAGGAACTGTGATCTGGACTCAGTGGTGTGTCATTAAAATAAGTGTCATTGAAGGAAAAAGTAATAATCAAACTCCAGCAACCAAATTCAACTACAGAAAAATAAATAAATAAATAAATAAATAAATAAATAAATAATAACCATGTCTATATTAAAGGATTTTGAGCTGAACGATAGTCAGCACTGAAATGTTTCCATTAAGAAGGCAGATCATTTTATGCGGAGAGAGATGGAATATTGTAAGTCATAGCACATTGACTGAACACCTACTGTGTATGGCTCCTCTGACCTCACTCCCCAGTTCTCATCTGGGGTCCAAATAGATGGGATTTGGAGAAGATAGAGAAGAGCATAAAGGTTGAAAACTAAGACAAATAAGCAAACTTAAAATTAACCAGCATTATTCATAGAAAGAAGAGAACAATGGGGACAATTCAATAGTAATCTTTAATTGTGTTTTAATCAAGAGATCAAACATTTAGAGGAAAAGGAACAGAAGTACATTGTAAATAAATTCAAACCCAGTAATCAGTCTTACTGCATGTTTTTAGTCACAGTTCCATTACTGTGTTTCCAGGCAAAACACTGGTTTTGTGTTTAGAATAGTATGTACAGTCAGGATATAATCACTGTAACTCCTGATTACAATAATGAAAAAATATGCCTAGAAAATAAAGCAAAAAATGTAAGAGAGAAAGGAGTGGTTGGAAGAATAAAGTTGTTTTATATTTTATAATCTTTCATTATGTTCCTTGGCCACTAAGGTCAATAGCTAGTGGCTCCAAAAGTCACTAACCATGACTCTTCCCAAAATACATACTAACAAAATTTGGGTGCAGTTATACAACCATGAAAGATCAATATATTACATGACAGATTTCTGAATAGCAAAAAGGCTGACTAAAGACAGCAGTAAAATATTGTAGTTTTGCTATTTACTTTTAAGTCTATAAATATTTAATTTTCTCGCATCTCCCAAAAAAATGAATTGATGGCTTACAAAAATGGGATAGGGTCTATGGGTAATAAATAATTTTAAAGGTTTGTTTATGTGCCAAACATTCATATGCTATCAACAGGTGACAGAGATGGGAAATGGAAGTTTCTGATTTATTCTTAGAGTTACTATAACAAAATAATAGAAATAGAGAATTGTAAGGAGATAGAGAAATAGTTCTTCTAAAGGTGGGGTCAGCAGATTGTTTTTCTGTGAAGAGACAGATAAATACTTTAGAATATATAGGCCCAATGATTTTTGTCACAACTACTTAACTCTGCCATTATAGCATGAAAGAAGCCATAAGTGAATGCGCATAGCTGTGTTCTAATAAAACTTTATTATAAAAACAGGCAGCGAGCAGTATTTAGTTTAAGGGTTAAATTTTGATGATCCTTGCTCTAGAGAGTATCACTAACATCACCTTCATATTCAGTATAATACATCAATCTTTTTGCTGAATCCAGCCAGGAGAAAACATCAGTGCCCTGCCTAAAGCGTGAGCACTCATACCTCCGAAGAGACTGAGCTCTTCTTCAAGTCTCCTTATACTTAGAAAAGTCAGGAGACTTTCTCTTCTTGATGTTTCAACATACATTTCACCTGTTTTCATAAGCTTAGAATGCATACTATCAAAACTTTAAATTAAATGAAAGATAAATCCTTGATGCAAAGTAGAATTGGCAGGGAAAGAAAATCCAATCTATGTGACTGACTCAAACATGATTCATCCCAATGCGGCAAAAAGATGTCCAATTCTAAAACATGTAGTTAGGACAATTTTGTTCCTTTGTCCATTCAGAGACAAAATAGGAAACTTTAAGAGTTAAAAACAAAAGCAGGTTCCATCTCCAACAAAACTAGTAGCCTGTTTCAACCTAAAACTACTGTATCTGAGAAAGGGCTTCCAAATTTAGAAGAGGTCAAACAGTGGTGTGGCAAAATACCAAGAAAGGATACATGTGGCTCCAAATCTCAGACAAAGCTAGCAGGACCTATTTTTCCAAGAGATGGTAAACTATGAGAAGAAAGACAAAAACAATCCCCCCCCCCCTTTTTTTTGTAACAAACAGAATGGAATGGGCACACTGATGACATAAACTTTCCTAATCCCTTTGACATAGAGAAGTCAAGGCTAAATGAGAAATCAGAAAGCAGTCTGTCAGTGAGGCAGGGTGACTTCGGGAGAATGTTTACATTAATCACTGTCATGCAGTATCAGCTTTTGCTGGCTAGGGATGAAGTAAAGATCAAAATCATACAAACACACCCACAATGTATGATCAGGAACTTGACTGAACCAGATGTAAATAACACTAGACCTTTGGAGAAAATCTCTGAGAAAAAAAGGAAAGAATGAAAGAGAAAAACAAACAAACAAACTAGCAGACCAAAAATATTTCCTCTTTCCCAAAAATTTCCATGGAGAAGAGTAAAATTTTGACCAAACGTATGACATGAATGTAAAAGACATAACTGAAGCAAGATCCTATATAAAAAAGAGTTTGAAGCAGTGATTCTAAATCTCAAGCAATCTCAAGTAAGGTTACCAGGGACATCAGAAGGAGATATAGCAGGAACTAGCTCGTGGATGAGTTGGGGAAGAGGGACTGTAGTCACACAAATGTTGACCATATTAGAAAGAGAAAAGATACTGCTAAAAAAAAAAATTAGGATACCTAGGAATAAACTTAACCAAGGAGACAAAGGACCTGTACTCAGAAAATTTCAGGACTCTAAAAAAAAAAGATAGAGGAAGACATGAACAAATGGAAGAATATACCATGTTCATGGATTGGTAGAATCAACATCATTAAAATGTCCATACTACCCAAAGCAATCTATAAATTCAATGCAATCCCTATTAAAATACCATCGGCATACTTAAAAGACTTAGAACAAATTCTACAAAAATTCATCTGGAATAAAAAAAGACCCTGTATAGCTGCAGCAATCTTGAGAAAGAACAATGTTGGAGGGATCACAATACCAGATATCAAGCTACACTACAAAGCCACTGTTCTCAAAACTGCCTGGTACTGGCACAAGAACAGACATATAGACCAGTGGAACAGAATAGAAAACCCAGAAATTGACAAAGCCATTATGTTCAATTAATATTTGACAAAGGGGGAAAGAGCATACAATGGATACAAGACAGTCTCTTCAATAAATGGTATTGGGAAAACTGAACAGATAATTGCAAAAACATAAAACTAGACCACCAACATACACCATACACAAAAATAAACTCAAAATGGATAAAGGACTTAAATGTAAGATGGGAAACCATAAAAATCTTAGAAGCCATAGGCAGCAAAATAGCAGACATTTGTCGTAGCAATATCTTTACCGATGCAGTACCTGGGGCAATGGAAACTAAAAAGAAAATAAACAAATGGGACTAGCTAAAAATTAAAAGCTTCTGCATAGCAAAAGAAAGCATCAACAAAATAACAAGAGAACCCACTGCATAGGAGAACATATTTGCCAATGTTATCTCCAATAAGGGTTTAATCTCCATCATTTACAGGAAACTCATACAACTTAACAAAAGGAAGATAAACAATCCAATCAAAAGATGAGCAAAGGACCTAAATAGACCCTTTTTGAAAGAGAACATTCAGAAAGCCAAGAGACATATGAAAACATGATCAAAGTCACTAATCATCCGAGAGATACAAGTCAAAATGACAATGAGGTAGCATCTCACACCTGTCAGAATGGCTATCATCAATAAATCAACAAACAACAAGTGCTGGTGAGGATGTGGAGAAAAAGGAACCCTCATGCTCTGCTGGTGAGGATGCAGACTGGTGCAGCCACTGTGGAGAACAGTATGGAGTTTCCTCAAAAAACTAAAAATGCAACTCCTATTTGACCCAATGATCCCACTTCTAGGAATATATCCCAAGAAACTAGAAACACCAATCAGAAAGGATATATGTGCCCCCATGTTCATAACAGCACAATTTACCATAGCTAAGATTTGGAAACAGCCTAATAACCCATCAGCAGATGAGTGGATTAGAAAACTATGGTACATCTACACAATGGAACACTACTCTGCAGTAAAAAAGAAGGAATTCTTACCATTTGCAACAGCATGGATGGAACTGGAGAGCATTATGCTAAGCAAAATAGCCAAAGAAAGATAAATATCACATGGTCTCACTCATTTATTGAATACTAGATTCCCAGTGCACGAAATTCGTGCACAGGGTGTGTGTGTGTGTCCCTCAGCCCAGCCTGCACCCTCTCCAATCCAGGACTGCTGGCTCTCAATTGCTCTCCTGCCTGCCTGCCTGATTGCCCCTAACCGCTTCTGCCTGCCAGCCTGATCACCCCCTAACCACTCCCCTGCCAGCCTGATTGCCCCTAACTGCCCTCTCCTGCTGGCCTGGTCACCCCCAACTGCCCTCCCTTGCAGGCCTGGTTGCCCCCAACTGCCCTCCCCTGCAGGCCTGGTTGCCCCCAACTGTCTTCCCCTGCAGGCCTGGTACCCCCCCAACTGCCCTCCCTTGCAGGCCTGGTTGCCCCCAACTGCCCTCCCCTGCAGGCCTGGTTGCCCCCAACTGCCCTCCCCTGCAGGCCTGGTCCCCCCCAACTGCCCTCCCCTACAGGCCTGGTTTCCCCCAACTGCCCTGCCCTGCAGACCTGATCCCCCCCAACTGCCTTCCTCTGCCGGCCCGGTCACCCCTAACTGCCCTCCCTGCAGGCCTGATTCCCCCCAACTGCCCTCCTGTGCCAGCCCGGTCACCCTTAACTGCCCTCCACTGTAGGCCTGGGTCCCCCCCAACTGTCCTCCCCTGCAGGCCTGGTTGCCCCCAATTGGCCTCCTCTGCTGGCCAAATCACCCCTAACTGCCCTCCCCTGTAGGCCTGATCACCCACAACTACCCTCCCCTGCTGGCCATCTTATGGCAGCCATCTTGTATCCACAAGGGGGCAGCCATCTTTGACTACATAGGGGCAGCCATCTTGTGTGTTGGAGTGATGGTCAATTTGCATATTACTTTTTTATTAGATAGGATAATGAACAACATAAACTGATGAACAAAAACAGATCCAGAGACAGAGAAGCATCTATCAGACCATCAAACCTCAGATGCAAGGTAGTGGAAGGTGGGGGTAAGAGGGAGAGATCAACCATAGGACTTGTATGCATGCATATAAGCCTAACCCAGTGGTCTGCAAACTCATTAGTCAACAGAGCCAGATATCAACAGTACAACGATTGAAATTTCTTTTGAGAGCCGAAAACTGACATCTGCGCATGGGCCATGAAGTTTCAATTGCACTGTATGTGAGCGCCCGCACGTGGTGTTTTGTGGAAGAGCCACACTCAAGGGGCCAAAGAGCCGCATGTGGCTCACCAGCCGCAGTTTGCCGACCACTGGCCTAACCAATGGACACAGACACCTGGGGGGTGAGGGCATGAGGGGGACAGTGGGGAGGCAATGTGGGGATAAGGACACATATGTAATACCTTAATCAATAAAGAAAAAAATTAAAAAAAGAAGATACCGCAAACTAATATATATATATATATATATATATATATATATATATATGTGTGTGTGTGTATATATATATATATATATATATATATATGAAGAGATTGGTTAAATAAATTATAGATATGTATTAGAAGTCTATTGCATATATGTTTTTAATTTTGATTCGGAGAGAGATCGTTTCTAAGTGGCTTATTTTTACAATATGCTCTTATTTTATAGCTAAAAAATAAAAGAAAAACCAATTTAAAACATAGTATCAACTTTTTATTTTAGATTCACGGAATCAAGTAATATTAAAATTGGAAGAGACTTAAAAGGAAATAAAAACTAATTTATTCCATTAATGTATCTCCTCTAAAAATTCCTGAATACCATTGTCCAATCTTTCCTTGACCCCTCTATTCTGAGAACTCACACTTCCTGGAGCCTAACTGTTTGTGGTTCTGGCAGGAAGATCCCTAGAACCAAGTCACCTAATATAATCAAAGGAATGACATCAAGGGCAAAAGATCACCACATGAGTATGAATGAAGTTTGAATGAATAACTGTACCAACTACTGTGGAACACCAAGGAACAAGGGTACTTCCATGACCAAGGAGAAACTTTTCTTGAGAAGAGCAGGAAAAGGCCTCAACACAGACACTGTGAGGCAACAAGAAGCAAAAGCAATATTAGATTAATTGGCTTCAATTCTCTCTCCACACAAGGTTAAAAATAGGACTGATCTCTTTGGTCTAAGACTACAACTCCTTCATAAATTTGAAGGGATGTGTAGATAACAATGTGCTTCAAAGGAAAGATATTTGACTGCATGATTTGAGGGCATATACTAGCTCAAATAATTTTTACAAATAAAATGTTACCATCTTTTTTATTCCAAAACTATGGAAGTTTTAATGGCTATAGTGGTAGAATATGTCACCTTATCTTGGAGAATTGGTTGAACATAATTTCAGATGGAAATTAAAGCAGAAAGTAATTTTATCTCAATGTATAGTGTGGCTTCAGGAGAAACTAAATTGAAGTAATTTTCTTATTCTTTTCAGTAGTTTCTGGGACCCCATCTGAGATATTTTAAACAGGCCCTGAGGGTTTAACTGCCTGAAGCATCAATATTGGGTGGACAGAAGGAACAATAATTTGGATTTTAAAAGTGGCCTCATGATGATGGAAATTTAACTTTTCTGATATACTGTTCTATTCTTAAGGAAGTCAGCACTTCATATTCAGATTGAATGAGCTATGTCTATTTAACTCATTGGAATACAGAGAAACCAAGTTTATGGTTTACCCTTTCTATTCTGTCAAAAGTCAAGACTTCCTTTCTCCTTCATGACCACTCTACAAAGGAAGGGGAGCTCCAATATGGGTAAATACCAAGGACACAATGAGGCCACATTGCTAAAAGATACAGCCATCTTTGAAAGAATCAAAAAGGTTAAAAGTATATCCTCTGAGCAGTAAGGTGTCATTTTTTGCTTTTCAGATGTGTGTATTTCCACCCATATGCTGCTTTTCTCATAGTGCTATCTTGGTAAAATTGGCCCAAATGTTTTCTCTCTCTTGGAAAGTACCTCAACTATCAGTCTCCTCAGCTCTCACTATCCCCACAGTGTTAAGTGGGAACCACAATGGGGCACAAAGGAGAGGTCCTATAGGCTGCTAGGCATGGCTTTGATCAGACAAAGAGAACCCTCACAACCCACATAGTCCAGACTGGCTCACTGCATGCACTAGTTAGGAATAAGAAGTAAATTTTCCTGGATTATTCCTTCAGCACATGCCACAGACACCTAACAGGGTGGCTGGGCTCACAGTTGGTACTAGAACAAAATTTGGGATCCTGCACAAATACCTTTGCAAAATTTTATGAAGGTCATTCTGTGGGACTAGCAAAAATATTTTTCCCAAAATAGTTCTGTGTTTTTCTTATAAGAAAGCGATTTCCATCTTTCTTTATAATGAGAATCTAAGTAATAACATATTCATTTCTCCCAAACTAAGGTTATGCCTGGTAGTAAATTAGATATTTCAGGAAACACACACGTTTAGGTCATTGATTTACTGTAGTGCTATCTATCTCCAGAGTAAGAATGTACCAAGTAGACTCTGAACTAAATGCCATGTCTCTTGAAGCACCTAAGTATGACTCAGGTGCCAGAGCCAATCTGACACATAAAAATATATAAGCCAAGAACTACTTTTCACTAATAGAGTAGATATATATCATTTTACTAGTCTGGGCCAAAATATTTATTTGGGAAAGGGGTCCATTTTATACAGTCCCAATGAAGCAGTCAGTCACATTGTCCTGACCTTTCCTCACAGAGATGGGCAGGTGGCAGGATCCAGACTGGCAATTTGAGTACATTTCCCTATCCACTGTGACTGGTTCAGAGATGGGCATGTGGCCCACATAGGTCCAATCAGGGTCTTCCCTGCATGTGATAAAGGACTATCATAAAGTTAAATCCTGTTTTTAAAACTGCAGTTATGGAAAATTGAAACACCAACAGCCATCATTCACAGCTACATGAGGGAAGCTAAGAGAATCAGGCAACCAAAAAGAAAGATTCCAAAGATAGAATTATAGTCTGCATCTTTTTAGCCACTAGATCCAGCCATACCTGAAATACCAGATCCATTCCTGGACTTGCCAATAACATGAGAATTTCCTTTGATGCTTCTTTGACTTGGATTTCTGTCATTTGCTAGTAATAATCCTGAATAATACAGCTGCTAGGCCTAAAGCGAACAAGCTATATTTTTTAACCAGATTAATTATTTTTTGTTTCCTTTTTTATTTTTTAATTACAACTTACATTCAATATTATTTTGTATTAATATTGGTGTACAGCATAGTGTTAGATAATCATATACTTTACAAAGTATTCTCCACCCCCAATATTTCCAATAACCACTGGCACCATACATACTTATTATAATATTACTGAAGGCCTGATGCACAAAATTTGTGCAAGGGGCTCAGTCCTTGCAACTGTGGCAGCTTGCCTTGGCCCTCGCAGCCCCGGCTTTGTCCGGAAGGATGTCCAGTCTAATTAGCATATTACACTTTTATTATTATAGATTGAGTATATTTCCTATGCTGTACTTTACATCCTCATGACTATTTTGTAACTACCAATCTTTACTTCTCAGTTCCTTCACCTTTGTCACCCAGTGCCCCAAACCCCCTTCCATCTGGCAACCATAAGTCTGTTCTCTGTATCTATGAATTTGCTTTTGTTTTGTTTGTTCATTTATATTGGAGAACAAGCTATTTTAAAAAATCTCACCTTGAACCTAAAATTTCCTGATCATAATTAGAACATAAGATAATCCCTGCTCTCTTCTTTTAATTATTTTAAATATTTTAAAATAATAATATTCTGTGTTTATAAATATAACACATACATGTTTCAGAAAATTTATAAAATCCAAAACATAAGAAAAAATGACCAAAGACTCTGGCCCAAATGATTGCTGTAAACATTTTAATGTATTTTCTTTTAGTTTAGGAACACATATATGGGTTTTTTACTAGTGAGTTGAAACATACACCATTAAAGATCTTTTTATCCTGCTTTTCTTAACAACTTGTAAGTAATTTCCCACATAATGAAATACTCTTCAAGTATACAATCCTTAAAAGCTTCATGGTATTTTATTTACTCTCTTCCTTGAAATATTTTATTCTCTTGGCTTCCAGGTTACCAAACTCTTTGCTTTTTCTTTATTCTCACCACCCCACCCCACTCCTTTTCTGGTTCTTCCTCATTTTCCTTGCCTGTAAATGTTAAAGTATCTACTGGATTCAGTCCTTGGATGCTTCCTTTCCTCCTCATATACTTGGGAAATTTCACCCTATTTCATAGCTTTCAATACTTTCTATATACTGTCAATATCCTAATTTATATCTGCAGCCTGAACCTCTACATTTTTCTCCAGGCCTTTATATGCAATTCTCTTATAGACATAGTTACTCATCTGTCATAAAGCAACTCAAGTTTAACATGCCCCAAACTAATCTGATATTCATCCAAAACTTGCTCCTCCTGTAGCCCTCCCCACTTCAGTTAAGAGCAACACCATCTTTCCAGTTGCAGAGATCTAAAACCTCAGTCATCCTTGTCACCTCTTTCTCACATGCCACATCCTGTCCCTACCCATCAGCAAGTTCTATTGGCTCTACTTTCAAAATATACATAGAATCTGACCATTTCTCACAAACCCATTGCCACTACCTTATTCTAAGCCATCATTATGTCTCACTTGAAACTTAGGTCCTGTTTCCATACTATCCCCTACCTAACCCTCATATTCTGTTCTCAATAAAACAGCCAGCATGATCTATTTAATATATATCAAAGCATGGCATACTTCTATCCAAATCATGAAATGGCTTCCCATTTGACTTAGAGTAAATGCCAAATTCTTCCTATGGTCTATGTAAGGCCATCCACAGTCTGGATTCCCCAATCTTACTTTTGCTGCTCCAGCCACACTGACCTCCTTGCTGTTTCTCAAATACCCCACTCATACCCCTACCTCAAGGCCTTTGCATATAGAGAAAACTCACAGTCTTCTTTATCTAGAACAGTATTTCCCCACCCCCATATATTTACATGGATCATTACTTCTCCTACCTCAAGCCATTGATCAAATACTACCTTCCCACGAAGCATTTCCTGACTATCTAATCTTACAAATCCACTCCCATCCCTACCTCCTTTCCATGCTTTATTGTTCTCAATAGCACTTATCACTTATGTACACTATCCTATCTAATAAAAGAGTAATATGCAAATTGACCGTCACTCCAAAACACAAGATGGCCGCCCCCATTTGATCAAAGATGGCTGCCCCCATGTGGACACAAGATGACCCCCACAAGATGGCTTGCAGGGGAAAGCAGTTGTGGGCAGTTAGGGGTGACCAGGCCAGCAGAGGAGGGCAACTGGGGGTGACCAGGTTGGCAGAGGAGGGCAGTTGGGGGAGACCAGACCAGCAAGGGAGGGCAGTTGGGGGGGACCCAGGCCTGCAGGGGAGGGCAGTTGGGGGGACCAGGACAGCAGGGGAGGGCAGTTGAGGGGGGCCAGGCCTGCAGGGGAGAGCAGTTTGGGGGACCAGGCCTGCAGGGGAGAGCAGTTGGGGGGGGGACCAGGCCTGCAGTGGGGGGCAGTTGGTGGGGGGGACCAGGCCTGCAGGGGAGGACAGTTGGGGGGGACCAGGCCCTCAGGGGAGAGCAGTTGGGGGTACCAGGCCTGCAGGGGAAGGTAGTTGGGGGGGCAGGCCTGAAGGGGAGGGCAGTTGGGGGAGCCAGGCCTGCAGGGGAGGGCAGTTGGGGGGGGGGGCCAAGCCTGCAGGGGAAGGCAGTTGGGGGAGGACCAGGCCTGCAGGGGAGGGCAGTTGGGGGCAACCAGGCCTACAGGGGAGGGCAGTTGGTGGGGACAAGGCTGGTAAGGGATGGCAGTTAGGAGTGACCAGGCCAGCAAGGGAGGGCAATTAGGGGTGACTGGGCCAGCAGGGGAGTGCAGTTGGGAGCAACCGGGCCTGCAGGGGAGAGCAGTTGGGGGCAACCGGCCTGCAGGGAAGGAAAGTTAGGGGCGACCGGGCCAGCAGGGGAGGGCAGTTAGGGGCAATCGGCCCGGCCGGGGAGCAGTTAGGCATCGATCAGGCTGGCAGGGGAGTGGTTAGGGGGTGATCAGGCTGGCAAGCAGAAGTGGTTAGGGGCAATTAGGCAGAGGCAGGTGAGCGGTTGGGAGCCCGCAGTCCTGGATTGTGAGAGGGATGTCCAACTTAAAGGGGAGGTCGGACACCCTTCAAGGGGTCCCAGATTGGGGAGGGTCCAGGCTGGGCTGAGGGACACCCCCTCCCCCTGTGCACGAATTTCGTTCACCAGGCCTCTAGTAATTCATATTCTTTCACCTTACATTATCAGAACTCTTCCCCTACTGCCATCATGTTGCTCTTATACATGTTAACACTTTCAGTGAAACTGCTGTAGTCAAGGTCACCAACAAACCCAAGTTACCAAATACAATAGACTATTCTGTACCTTCATTTTAATAGGCATTTCATAATTAGTGAAATTCTCAGTTAGCCTCTTTCTTGAATTACTTTTCTCTGTTGGATTTTATGAAATCAGACTCTCAAATAAAAATTGACCACTTCTAAAAAAAAATTTTTAGGAGTGTCTCACCTATTTCAAATCTTTTAAATTTAGTAAAATATAAATGTTGGCATGCTAGGCCCAGGTCCTCTGTTCTCCTCTATTATACCCCTTGTTTTTTAAAGTACTATGAATTAGTAGAATAATGACCCCCAAGATGCCCATGTCTTAATCCTCCAAACCTGTAAATATGTTACTTTAAATGATAAGCAAGATGTTACCGATGTGATTAATATTAAAAACCTGAGATGGAGATTAGCCTGGATTTTCTAAGTGGGCCCAATATAATCACACAAGTTCTTAAAAGTTGAAAACCTTTACCACAGAGAGATGACAGCATGAGAAGAACTCAACTTGTAGTTTCTGGCTTTGAAGATGAAAGACGGAGCCACAAGCCAAGGAATGCAGTTGGCCTCTAGGAACAGAAAGAAAATTAGGCTTAAGCTTCTCCAACAGGAACATAGTCTTGCCAACACTTTGATCTTGGCCCATTTCAGATTTATAAGAAACAAATCTGTAGGATAATAAATATTTGTTGTTTTAAGCCACTAAGTTTATAGTAACTTATTATGACAGGAACAGAAAACTAAAGCACATAATTTTAAATACTATCTATAAAGGTTGATGACTCCAAAATGTATACCCCTTGCTGTAACTGATTCGGTAGCTCCTGATTCAACTGCCTTTATACAATTTCTCTTGGATGTCTATGTGAGAGTCTCCTAATTGCCTCCCAATTCCCATTCTCCCTTTCTTAGTTAATAATAGAATCCCTGATCTACAGCTGAATGCACAGGCAGCTGGAATAAAGTTTCTTCCCCTTCCCTTGCAGCTTGAGTGACCATGTGTCCAAGTTTGGCTCACAGGAATATGCAAAACTGTGTCATGTGTGACACTGGAGGGAACTGGGGGAAACTTCATCTTTCTTCTTTATGTTGGCTGGGATGTGAACAAGATAGCTTGAGGTCAAGAATCCATCTAACACCACAAAGTTTCACAATAAGGATAGCAGAGTAACTAAATAGAAAGAGCCTAAGTTCCTGATGATCATGAAAGTCTCATGTCAGCTCTGGACCTGCAGACTTCATTTAGAAAGGAAAAATGTTCTCTGTTGTTTAATACTCTGTTATCCTGGAATTGTTGATGCATGCAGCTAAACTTAATTCTAACTAAAATAATAAAATTAGAATATCCATGACAGAGTTATTGATTTTGCCCCCTAAAACCCAACTGTTCAGTCTTCCTCCATTTCTATGAATTACATTATGATTTGTCCAATTGTTCAATCCAAAAACCTAAAGTTGATTCTTGATCTTAGATTTCTTTCTTTATTCCCTCACCAACCAACTTTCTACTCCTATTACCCCACTCCCAATAAATCAGCAAGTCTTGGTACTTTTATTTCTAAAATACATCTGTGAACTTCTCTCCATTTCCACTTTCATAGCCCTTGTCTGATCTCTCACCACCTCTTATTTGAGCAATTGTAATATCTATTAACCAATTTCCTTATTTTCATTCCTGCTTTTATTATATTGTCAATTTTCCTCTTTCTAGTGGATCATCCCCATTATCACAAAAGCATGTTTTAGTTTATCTTATTTAAAAAACAAAAAACAAAAAACGAAAACACCTCTTGGCCTATCATCTTTCAATTACTACTTCATTTTTCTGCTATGTTATTCCCCCAAAAAAATCCTCAGAGTAGTCTATACTGCCTATACTCATTATCACTTCTTTCTCTCTTCCCATTTTTTTGTTTGCTTGTTTCTTTGTTCTCACTTAGTTGGGCTTTTTCTCCAATCAGGAGCATTTGACCTAGTTGAGTAAACTCTCTCCCCCGTTTTGAAGTCTTTCTTCACCTGACTTCTGGAATACTACTGTTTGCATCCCTCTGTACCCACTGGGTGCTCCTTCTCAATCTGTGTGACTGATTCCTCCACACCTTCCTGAGCTCAAAATACTGGAGTAACCCCGGGCTCATGCCTCAGAACTCTTCCCTTTTCTATCTCTAAATACCATTAACATGCCATTGACCACTAAGTTTATACCTCTTCCCTAATACTCATGTTTATTACCACCATTTTTAAGTAAGTTAATTAAGGCAGGAACCTTGTCTACCTTCATAGTTAGCAATTAAAAGAGATTAATCAAAGAATTTATACCCATATACTAGTATGCATAATCCATGGACACAGACAATAGTGCGGTGAAGGCCTGGGGGATATGGGAATGGGGTGAAGGGGTAAGGGAAGAAGGGGAATATCTGTAGTACTTTCAACAATAAAGATATATTTTAATAAATAAAAGAGTCCTTGACACAGCATTCAATGCGTATCTTTAAATTTTTTTATTTCTTTATTGATTAAGGTGTTACATATGTGTCCTTATTCCCCCATTACCCCCACTATACCCCCACTCATGCCCTCACCCCCCTGGTGTCTGTGTCCATTGGTTAGGCTTATATGCATGCATACAAGTCCTTTGGTTGATCTCTCCCCCTTACCCCCACCCTCCCCTACCTTCCCTCTGAGGTTTGATGGTCTGATCAATGTTTCTCTGTCTCTGGACCTGTTTTTGTTCATCAGTTTATGTTGTGAGTATTGTTAAATGAAACACCAGTGTGAGAAAATTGAAAAGGCAGATAAGAATCATTAGCTAATTTCAAGTAGTTGTTTCTTTTGACACAGCCAATGGCATAACAGAAGGCAATTCAAGACATTGCTTTCCACGGTCAGCGGGTTGTTCCAGACCTGAGAATTGGAACATCCAAAGAAAGTGATGGATTACATATCATTCAGAAAATTTTCTGTGAAAATCTGTTCTCATTCTCAAACCATCAGTAAGATTTGAGTAGCAGAAAGCCCAGGGACATATTTTTAAGAAAGAATATGGAATTAAAGAATTTGATGCTGCCAATTCAGAGCAAAACCAATCAATTAAGTGAACTTTAAGGTTTGCACTGTCTTAAAAAGTTAAGATTTGACTTTGGGTGGTGGGCACACAGTGCAATACACAGATCTTGTAACATAGAAATCCACATCTGAAATCTGAATTATTAACGATGATAATAAATTTAATAATTAATTTAATAATAAATTTAATAATTAAAAAAAAGAAAAGTTGCCCAACTGATGTGGCTCAATGGTTGAGCATCGACCTATGAACCAGGAGGTCACAGTTTGACTCCAGGCAGGGTACATGCCTGGATTGTGGGCTCGATCCCCAGTAGGGGGCGTGCAGAAGGCAGCTGATCAATGATTCTCTCTCATCATTGATGTTTCTTTCTCTGCCTCTCCCTTCCTCTCTGAAACAATAAAAATATATTTTTTAAAAAAGAAAAGTTAAGCCAAAAAAGGACAGACAAAACAAGGATCCAGTCTGTTTTTTGAACACTAAAAAAAAATAAATAAATGATTGATTTTCCAAAAATCCAGGCCACTTAATAGTTTCTCAGACTACAATTCATTAAAAAAACAGTTACTCACAGCGACAGAATGAATCTCAGCATAATGAATGCTGCTGAACAAAAGTAGCCAGACACAAAAGAAGTGTACACTAAATGTTTCCATTTAAGTGAAGGTCAAAAGGGGGCTTGAAGGAATGGTTTGGGTAATGATTTTACAGGTGTATATTTTTCAAAATTCAAATTAAATACTTACAATCTTTACATTTTTAAATTGAGTTAAATTTTATATTCATTAAACAAAAGTGTCCTGCAATGAGTGTTCTGTGAAAGGCAGGAGAGTGGAAAAGATAAATATAAACAAATTTTTTCACAGTCTTTAATATGCTCCTGTGTGTGTGTGTGCCTGTGTGTGTGTACTCATCCATGCATACATATATCTGCTTTCTTTAAAAACCAGAGAAAGGGCTTTCTTACAATTAAAAAGGCTGTCTTTAGTGTTATTTCTGAACAAGCAAATTATTCTCTTTCAGGCTTTGAATTATTTCTAGGTGGTATATTTCAAGGTGAAAAATTAAACTAGTTAAATGGTGTATGTATTTAATAATAAATTAAAATAGTACTAACAGTTTCCGAGTTATCTGCCAAGATTTGCTTGACTACTCTGAGCTCAAGTCACCAATGTGAGTAATTCACTTCAGGCACGGACACTGAAGGCTTTGAATGAAAGTGCCTTGCTTACAGGGAACACTTTCCCAGAATACACCATTCTCTAGCCTTATTTGTGTTCTCTCCTCACCCTGACACCCTAATAATTATCTCAGTGCAGCTTACCTGCCTTAGCAATCTGTACAAAAGGCCATTTCTTCAGTTTCTCTCTTTTCAAAACAAAGGAAAACTTCCCAATGTTAACATATAGCAAAAGGAGAAAAAACAGCCTGTTTGGTCCGCCCTCCTGGCTGCTGCTACCTTGCAGTTTATGACACACAGACAGAGGGAGTTCTGACGACATGGAGGAGACAGCCTGAGAGCTAGCAGTCCATTCCCGTGGAAACCACGTGTCCCTCAGTGCAGGCAGCTCTTCCTACTTTGCTGTGCGATTCCTTTTGTGTGACTTCGAGAGGGGCTTGTGAATGATTTCTAAATGTGTGCCTCGCTGAGGCAAGCTGCCTGGGGAGGGAGTAACCCTGCCAAGCGAGGACAGAGGAAGCCAACAGGGACCTCGCAGTGCTGGAACTGGCTCGACCCTTACATGCAGTTTTTTAAATCGGCAAAGCAGAAATCAAATTACTATCATCTTATGCTGGTGGAAGCTCAAGGGACTCTCTACCAGTGTAATGATGATGAGAGATACAGAACAGCAGTGTGTCTAATGTGTGGACTCTGAAGACAAATGTAAGTTCTCATATTCTCATACTATATGTTATTGCCGTGTAATTTTCTTTTGGGCTTGAAATTATGCTTAGCTAAAATGTAATCATCTCACAATGAGAATTTCTAATGTGGAAAGTTGTTAATCTTTGCTTAAGACTTTTTTTTTCTTTTATTAACTAAGCAACATAATATAAGCTGAAATTTGTGACAGCAGCTTTGGCAATTCAGCCTAAGACTGACTGAAAACTATAATCCAAAGTACATTCAATTACTATGGGATTAACACTGGATGTTTTCTGAATGTAGAAGGCATGCAACCTGCTGTTTTGGCTTGCATGCTATTTTAACACTGCTGTGGATAACCTAATGTGATCAGCATAAAAAACAGAATGGGAGAGAGATCAGCGAGATTTCTGGTAGTTACAAAACTTTTCTTTTTTGGCCAGGATCACATTTTTCTCCCCGAATGCTCAAAACTCTGCATCCTCTCTGTTTAAAGTTCATTCTGCCTTTTTGACCTTGCTTTGGAGGAAAAAAAAAGAAACCAAACAGAGGACTCTACTAACATTGTGAAGGAAGGGAATATAAAGAAAGAGCCACTGCAATTCTTTAACTACTATTGCAATAATGGCAGGAAAAAAGCCAACCAAGGAGCCCAGCATGTACACCAGCTTCAGTGTGACAGAGTGTGGGGACACAAAAATGGATGGTGAGCAGAGCCTATAACTTGTTAATTTTTCTACACTTCATCTACTACAAGTTCCAGCTTAGAAATGGATATTCTTTGTAAAGAAAACACTTCTTTGAGCTCAAGTACAAACTCCTTAATGCAACAAAATGATGGCACAAGGCTCTACAATAATGACTTTAACTCTGGAGAAGCTAACACTTCAGATGCATTTAATTGGACAGTGGACTCTGAAAATCGAACCAACCTTTCCTGTGAGGGCTGTCTCTCACCACCATGCTTCTCCTTAATTCATCTCCAGGAAAAAAACTGGTCTGCTTTGTTGACAGCTATAGTGATTATTCTAACTATTGCTGGAAACATACTCGTCATCATGGCAGTGTCCCTAGAGAAAAAGCTGCAGAATGCCACCAACTACTTCCTGATGTCACTTGCCATAGCTGATATGCTGCTGGGTTTCCTTGTCATGCCCGTGTCCATGTTAACCATCCTGTATGGTGAGTGGCGTTGGTTTCCCAGTTGTACCCACACTAGTAATAAAGAGCATGTGCATGTCATTAGCAGATGAGCCAGGTCTCAAGGGACAAAATAAACAGGAGGCTTTGTTAATAAACAAGGGCCCTCTGTTACACTAGTTACTTAAACTTTACTCTTAAATGGGGTTTACCTATTTTTAAAAATCTATTATCTGTGATTCTTAAAGAGTTTTGTGCTTTGAAACACATACATTTTATGTAAAAATTATTATAAATGCCCCAATACAGTCATAAAGCAATAACTTATCTGTCATTCTGAATCCACTTGATTTTCACTCCTTTATATTCCCAAATATTCCAGCCTTTAAGACAGAACAGTTCTATCTTTGTCGTAGTTTTCAGCACTTCTAATGGAGTGGTAAAACCTTCCCAATTACCTGGGAACATTTGCAGAGAAAACATTAGTGGTGCAGTGGGATTTAATGTTAAAATATGCAGAGTCTCCATTAGAATAAATGAATTACTCCAATTTTCATTGTTCCCTGCCCAGGGAAGCTAATTTGGAAGGGTGCCTTTAAAAATGCATATGCATAAACTCCTCCAGTCTGGTGTGGAGGAGGGTGGAAAACAAATGGGAAGAGGTTAATCTTGCTTTCTTCTCAACAGACTTTGAAAGAGTCAAACCTCTCAGCAAGTCAGCAAACACTGGGGCGGCTTTAGCTGGGAGTAGAATGTGATGTTCTTTCCAAATTATAAGTAATACAGCCAGATTTTGAAGAGAGAGAGAGAAAGAGAATTAAGACTGCTGACACAGGCAAATCAGCAGTCATCCAGAGCTAGAAACAAGTTGAGTGCTGTCTTTAAGAGGGGATTTTCTGGCCAAGTCTTAGGGCTAAAATATATCAGTCCAGTCCTGAGGAGTGGGAAGGAGGAAGGTGAGCAAAGGAGAGCAGGCTCTGTTTTGCACATGATGTGGTAATGCTCATTACAAAACAGCCTACTTGACCACTCGAATGTCACCACTAGATCATTTCATTAAATTCGCCTGTCATTTCCCAGATATACTGGAGAGGTCCTCGCTTCTTAAAACCCCACCCTGCTCAAAGGCAAACTCCAGGAATTGGGGGTGACTATCCACAGGGCCGACCAGTCCGGGAACTAAAACCGCTGCCTAGGCAGGGTGGGAATGACCCCAAGGAGGGGGTGGAGGTTGAGGAGGGGAGAGGAGGCACCAGCCAGCCACCTTAGGAAGCTGCAGCCAGCTGGGAGTCTCAGGCTCTGTGTTGCAAGTGTGCCCCCTAGCGGCAGCTGTTCTGCGTGTAGCCATTTCCCGGCGGAGTTGAGCTCCTCCCTGCACTGTCCTCCTGAACTCTGCAGGGGAAGGAAATGCCCCCTCCTTATCCCCACTGCGGAAACCTGGCCTAAGGCTGTGGCTGCCTCCCTGCAGAGAAAACTTCTTTAAGAGCCAACATCAGTTCCGACCAGGCTGAGCATGCCTTCCCCCCGAGGCGCTGCTAAGGAAAAGGCTAGTCTTTGCTGAAACTCTTTGCAAATAAACCGTGTGAAAGGCAGTAAGTTAGACTTGTATCCTGCAACCATTACTTTTCTGAATACCTGTGGTGGCATTTTGGTCGAGAATGTTTGAAAATGGAGAGTTTGTTCAGCTTTGTGGGTCTAGAATATTGGACTTTATATGTGGACTTTATAATTTTCCTTCTCACATGCACACAGATCTAACACCATTGCTTATACTGTTATCAAAATTAATTAGGTTTATATAACCATTAGGTCCCCCTCAAAAATTTTTTTAAAAAATACAGGACACTTTGCTTATCTCCATAAAGCATATCCTATCTCTCTAATACAGCAGGTGACCTCCTTCTGGGGTCCTCCCAGTGTAATCATCTGGAGAGCTTTAGAACAGTGTTTGGGACCCACCCTCCTAGACATTAGGACTTCACTAAAGTTCTCCAGCTAATTCTAATGTATGGCCAGGAATGAGAACCACTGCCCTAAACATTGGTTGGCAAAGTGGAGTCCCTGGACCAACAGTATCAGCACCCCTGAAACAATTCTCAGGACAGAAACACCATGCTTTCCTTCACCATTGTCTTTGTCCTCACCTCTATAAACCCCAAATTTGAGTTTAACCCCTAAAGCATTATTAGGTAATTATGTTTCATTTTTAAAAGTAAAGACATATTCTCATTCTGGATTTTTAGTCATTTATTCCTTCACACCAATAGCATTTATTGAGAGACTACTAAATGCCATCACGGGGTAAGACTGAGCAATTATAATAATGACAAAAGGATGGGCCTAACCACAGGAAACAGAAAATGTGTGAAAGACGTGTGAATAGGTAAGGACAGTATACTGTGAGGTGCTTCATAGAGGAGCCCAAAATATGTCATAACTTATGACCTAAGTAATTTAAAAACAAAAACAAACCAAAAAGATATGTTTTGTTAGGCAGAACAGAATGAAAGAAATGCTAAAGAGAACCTGTTTACCCCAACAAACTGACAGTTCCAGCAAAAAGAAATGTTCAAACCTGTGTTCATCAGCCAGTGAAATCGTATTGTAGTTAACCACAGTTGTTATTAGGCTTTATTGAAATATTGAAAATATCTTATGTTGCCCTTTGCTGCCTCTTGTGCCTTTCCCCAGGATGGAAACTGTTGCAGTAGGAGAGAATCCACATGCCAGAGGCAGCATAAGGCCGCTTACTGACATTAAGCTTCTGCATCCTAGGTTACCAGTGGCCTCTGCCTAGCAAGCTCTGTGCAATCTGGATTTACCTGGATGTGCTCTTCTCCACGGCCTCCATCATGCACCTCTGTGCCATCTCGCTGGACCGCTACGTCGCCATCCAGAACCCAATCCATCATAGCCGCTTCAATTCCAGAACTAAGGCATTTCTGAAAATAATTGCTGTTTGGACTATATCAGTAGGTAAGTAGGAACAATGTTTCAGTCTCATTTGAAATGACAGTTCATCATGACAGAACATCATGAACCTATTATTTTGTTTGTTAAAGGTATGATGCAACATAGCCATGATCAGATTTGCTATAGGAAAGAAAAAACCCATTCACATCACTGGTTGACAACATAAATTTGTATTGCTTTGCACAGGTAAGAATATATATACCAATAGAGTCCAAATCAGGACTAGCCACCTTCCAAAACATCTCATGCTTTCAAAATCACTACTGTAACTCTTGAGTTTCCCAGAGACTTCAACATTTATAATCACTGGACTTGTGGTCACTATAAGAATACAGAGCTCCATACTGGAGAATACACAACTTCAGGGGCCTAGGAAAGGTGCCTGGTACTGAACTCAGAGGGAGAAGGTGAGAACAAAAGAAGGTGGCAGAACTTGCTCATGGGGCAGGCATTTTAGCCTGCCCAGAGCCTTTGCAACACCTTCCTCCTTTTATGACACCTCACACCAGAGGATTCAACCTGCTTCACTGAGGTTGATTACACACATTCACCTATAGCCAGCATTGATCTGTCACACACCTAACAATCTTGAAAGCTCAGGTAATGGAAGCTAAGAGGCAGCTCCCAGACAGCTAAGCCAATTGCACTTGTCACCTCAACAGGCTTAGTCAGTAACCAAAAGTTTCCCAGGATTTGTTTTGAAGTCACAAAGCTTTGCAGGTAGAAATGCCGTACCTGCTAAGGCCACCTGGGTGTCAGTATCTACTAACATGAGAGACATGGGATATTGTGGCAGGCTTGACATCAAGGACTAGCATGAGTCTATCCACAGCTTTGTAATAAAAAATGCAAATGTATAATAAGCAAACAATATAATATCTTGTGTTTCGGTTTCTGTTGTTTGCCTTGCTACTTAAGATGTAATCTGCAGAGTAGGAGCTCCACTCTCTAGGTGAGAAAATTGGGGTGCAAAAAATGAAATGACTTGGGCAAGGCCCACCTTAACAGGGCAAAGTTCTTGTTTGATTATGATGAGAATACTCACACATTACATTGGTATGATTTTCAAAATTTGGAAAAGTCTTACCTCTTTTCCATTTTAAACTTCACATTATGGTCTGAAGAAGACAAAACAAAAGATCTTGCTGTACATTTTTGATTGATTAAGGAAGTTAAGTAGAGAGTGGTTTTGTGGCTTGCAAGGAGCAGTGGGGCTAAACTTCCAGCACCAAGCCCTGCTCTTACTGATGAATGTATTCCCTTACTGAGGAACTAGTTCTTATTCCCAAAAACTTTTTGTGGTTTCTGGGCCTGTGCAATCTTGGACTCATTCTATTAGGAGTGGTTCTCAATCCCAGCTGCACATAAGAACCCCTGGGGAGCATAATGGGTCCTGGTGATTCTAAGGTAGAGCTGAGGACCACTGAGACAGACCATCAAGGAGGAAGTTGCAATTAGTTTTAGAATTCCCAGTTATTTTTATAGACTAGAGGTCTGGTACAAGACAGTCGTGCACTGGGGGAGGCTTGGGGGGAGGGGGTGTTCCTCAGCCTAGCCTGTGCCCTCTCGCAGTCTGGGAGCCCTCGGGGCTTAGGCCATCAGTTGGACATCCTTAGCGCTGCCGCGGAGGCTGGAAAGGCTCCCGTCACTGCTGCTGTGCTTGCTGTGCTCACCAGCCGTGAGCCAGGCTCGGGGCTTCTGACTGAGTGGTACTCTCCCTGTGGGAGTGCACTGACCACCAGGGGGCAGCTCCTGCATTGAGCGTCTGCCCCCTGGTGGTCAGTGCTCATCATAGCAACCGGTTGTTCCTATATAATAAAAGGCTAATATGCAAATAGACCATTCTACTGTTCGTTCTATTTGCATATTAGCCTTTTATTCCAGTTCTCTGGAATAATTCTTCATGTTTTCATCTATTTTCTTAAATATTAATCACTGTTATTTGGATATCTGAGTAACTGAGGATTACTATTCTCGAGGGTCATTTTCCTCTTGGTTCTATCAGTTAGTATGCCTGGTAATTTTTTTAAAATTGAGTATTGAACACTTTGTAAAAAAAATTGTGGATACTCTGTTGATGTTCTCTTTCTTGAAAGAGTAGTCCTTTAGCTTTAGCAGGTAGTTAGATTGGGTACCCCCAATTCAGTCAGGGACTGAGTTTCTTTTAGGCTGGGTTTTGTAAACACTGGTCTGTTTGTAGTTTACCCTTATACCTAGGGCATATTCTCTTCATAATCTCAGATGAAAACCTCAACATTCTCCATTTTGAAGAGCTCTGAACTACAATTTTGTCTCTTCAACACTGTAAGTTGCTGCTAAATCTTGAGCCACTCATCCTCTCAGTTTGCCCCTGTAACAAAGTAGTAAATACCTTGAAGAAAAGGCAGCACACACTATGACTGTACTATTTCACTCTTCCCTTCACTCCAGAATCTTCACTCCTAAGATCCCAACGGTTTTGTTAGCCCTAATCCCTGAAACAGTTTTGGGCCCTGAATTCTTCTTTATTTGATACTAATATTATCATATCTCCTCCTCATGCTTTGAATCTCTCCAATGTATCTTTTCTCATCTCATCTTTACTATCGTTGTTCCTTTGTTTTAGTGTATATTTTCACAGTTAACTTACAGAAGGATATTTTTAAACAAAATCTGGAAATGACTACCTTTTGATAATGAAACTCAGCCTATCTACATTACTATGACAATGGGCATAATGTTTTATTCATTTCATCTTATTTTCTATTTAACATATATTTCTCTTTTTAATAGTTTATCCATTTGCCCCCATTTCAGGTTTGCTGACTTGCACAATGCCTTCTTCATTGCCTTCACCCCATCCCAGTTAGTTTGAACTTCTACTTGGCTTTTTCTTTTCCATCCCAAATAGTCCTTATTATACATATTTCTATTAATATATCTAATATAAATAATAATCCCACTAAATTGTTTTATTCCTTATTCATCATGAGTCCCAATTCATAAGTTTTAGACATTTTACATAACTTTAAAATAATCTAGTGTTGCTAACGAGAATAGATTGACAGGTCTCAGAGGGGAAGGGTATTGGAGGCCTGGGTGAAAAGGTGAAGGGATTAAGAAAAAAAAAAAAGCTTGCCCAGTTTGGCTCAGCAGTTAGAGCATTGGCCCACGGACTGAAGCATTGCAGTTTCAATTCCAGTCAAGGGCATGTACTTGGGCTGCAGGCTCCATCCTGGCCCCAGTTTGGACACATGTGAGAGGCAAACAATTTATGTGTCTCTCTCACATCAATGTTTCTCTCTCTCTGTCTCTCACCCTCCCTTCCACTCTCTCTAAAAATCAATGGAAAAAATATCCGCAAATGAGGATTAGAAAACAAAACAAAGAAACTCATAGACACAGACAACAGTATGGTGATTACCAGAGGGAAAGGGGGTAGGGAAGGTATAAGAAGGTAAAGGGGGGATAAATGGTAATGGAAAGAGACTTGACTTGGGGTGGCAAGTACAAAATACAATGTACAGATGATGTATTATGAAGAATTATACACTTGAATTATACACCTATACAATTTTCTTAACCAACTAGAGGCCCGGTGCACAAATTCATGCACCAGTGGGGTCTCTCGGCCTGGCCTGCGGGATCAGTCCAAAACTGGCTCTCTGACATCCCCTGAGGGGTCCTGGATTGCAAGAGGGCCAGGCCAGGCTGAGGAACTCCACTGGTGCATGATTGGGCTGGGGGAGGAACACGGGAGGTTGGCCAGTCGGGGAGCGACCGTGTGAGGGTTCCTGGGCATGTCTGGCCCGTCTCACTCAGTCCTGATCAGCCAGACCCCAGCAGCAAGCTAACCTACTGGTCAGAGTGTCTGCTCCCCAGTGATCAGTGCACATGATAGCGACTGGTCAAGTGGTCAACTGCCTGCTCCCTGGTGGTCAGTGCATGTCATAGCAAGCGGTTGAGCAGCCTTAGCATATCATTAGCATATTAACGCTTTGATTGGTTGAGTGGACGACTGGACACTTAGCATATTAGGCTTTTATTATATAGGATGTCACTTCAATAAATTCAATAAAATTTTTAAAAATATAGGAAAAGAGAACCAAGATGGCAGCATAGGTAAACAAGGTACTCACTCACTCCCATAACCACATCAAAATTATAATTGAAATACATAACAGCCATCATGCAGAACCACCTGAGATCTGACTGAATGGAAGTCCTACAACTAGAGAAGTAAAGAAGAAAGCACCTCAAGACTGGTATGAGGTACAGAATGGGCTGGTTCAGACACCACCTGAAGAGGCCTCCCATGAGGAGCAAGGAGTCCCAGCCCCACACCAGACCACTCAGCACAGGCTGCCAGTACTGGGAAGAGAAGTCCCCATAACTTCAGGTTGCAAAAACCAGTGGCAATTGTGGCTGACTGACATAGGCTGCTGGAGTCCCAGCAGTTCCTCTTAAAGGGCAGGGGCATGAACTTACTTGGACTAACTCCCTCTGAGCTAAAGCACTGGGGCAGTAGCTTTGGGGAATCTAGGGGCATATGGGGAAGAACTGGATTGTCTGGCACCAGCGCAAGAACTTTGGGAGTGGCTTTCTCCCAGACAGGGGTGCTCACATGGGTCATTGTTCCTGTGCTGGGACCTCCCCCCTCACAGAGCTAACTGGCAGCCATATCTGAGTTTCCATCAGCCTGGCTCACACTGTTCACTTCACCCTGGTGATTTCCTGAGACCCTGCCCCATCCAATTTGTAGCCCTTTCCAAGCTGTTTGCAGCAGCTTTTCCATTTGAATGACCTGTCCTGCCTCAGATTTCAGGCCTTCCTAAAATCTCTCAAACAAGCATCAGCTGGCATCAGCATGCCCATACTTATCAATAAGAGGCCAAAGGACTGGCACTTGCAGCAGCATGCCTTGTTTCATAGCTGGGCACTTTCAACCCCAACACAAGTAGCAGCAACCTGAAGATTTCTCTGTAGCTACTGTTGGGTGGCTCCAGCCATTGGGTGACTTTGCATCTCTCAGGGGGGCACCAGAGCCAGTGCACCCAGTGGACAGCTTCAGTCCATACTAGATTACAACTCTACATGTCCACAAGTGACACACTCAAGGATCAGACTCAGTGAGCACCAAAGCCCCACTGAAGCAAATCCTGCTCCATAGGGATGTCTCCTGCACAGCAGCTCTTCCACTGTATTCCCAGCTGGTCCTCACAGATAATTGGCCTGGAGGTCAATTCCTCCCAGTGACCACGGCAGCAATCAAGGCTCAACTACAACAATACTGTGCACACAGCCCACACAGGGGCACCCCTGGAGTGCCCAGCTCAGGTGACTGGGGAGGCTGAGCTACTGGGTCCTATAGGAAATCTTCTACACAAGGCCACTCTACCAATTCCAGGAGACATAGCAATTCTACCTAATACATAGAAACAAACACAGTGAAGCAGCCAAAATTTGGAGGCAAAGACACATGTCACAAATGAAAGAACAGAAAAAATCTCCAGAAAAAGAACTAAATGAAAAGTAATCAAACAAACTACTAGATACAGAGTTCAAACCAATGGTTATAAGGTTGCTCAAGGATCTTAATGAGAGATTCAAGGGGCTTAGTGAGAACATCAAAGACATGAAAAAGGATGAATCAGAAATTAAGCATACACTAACTGAAATAAATAATAATTTATAGGGATTCAACAGTACAGTAGAGGATGCCAAGAATAAAATCAGCAATTTGGAATATAATGAAGCAAAAAATACCCAATCAAAAAAGCAAAAAAATAATAATAATAAAGAATCAAAAAATATGAAGATGGTATAAGGAGCCCTTGGGACAACTTCAAGCATACCAACATTCACATTATGGGGGTGCCAGAAGGAGAAGAGAGAGAGCAAGATATTGAAAACCCATTTGAAGAAATGACAGAAAAAATTCCCTACCTGGTGAAAGAAATAGACTTAAATAAATGTACAATTTCAGGAAGCACAGAGAGTCCCAAACAAGAGGAACCCAAAGAGGCCCACACCAAGATACATCATAATTAAAATGCCAAGGGTTAAAGACAAAGAGAGAATCTTAAAAGCAGCAAGAAAAAAGCAGTTTGTTACCTACAAGGAAGCACACATTGACTATCAGCTGATTTCTAAAGAGAAACCTTGCAGGCCAGAAGGGACTGGAAAGAAATATTCAAAGTGATGAATAGCAAGGACCTACAACCAAGATTACTCTATCCTGCAAAGCTATCATTTAGAATTATAGGTCAGATAAAGAGTTTCCCAGACAAGAAAAAGCTAAAGGAGTTCATCACCACAAAACCAGTATTACATGAAATGTTGAAGGGTATTCCAGAGGAGGAAGAGGAGGAGGAGGAGGAGGAAGAAATAATGAACAATAAATACATATCTATCAACAATGAATCTAAAAATTAAAAATAAATGAACAAGGAATATAGTGAACAAAATAAACTGATGGACAACGGCGGCACCCCAGGAACAGCTGCGAGCCCCAGAACAACGCTCCCCAACTGGCGCAAGCACACGGGTTCAGAGAAGCTCTACACTCCACCACGGAAAGGTCAGATTTCGCCTGGGATAAGGTGAGGTCTCTGGTCCCGGCGGGAGAGAGGAACGCGCGTTTTGCGGGAGCTGGAGGACCAGGGAAGTCTGTGCCTAGAAAAATCCGTGGCTGTAGGGGCTGGCGTGATCTGTGACTGTGGAAAGGGGTCCTCAGAGCTGCTAAGAGAAGGGCACTCTAAAAAGCAACCCATTTTGATCTGAAGTGCAGGGACACCCTAAGAATTTCAGGCAGTCCAGACTTACGCGCAGCCCGTGCGCTCCCTGGGTGCCTGGGCTTACTCGCAGTCCCGGAATTCGCACACTTGGGCTTTTTCCTCTTCAAATCCTTGCATCTGATTACTAAGCCCAATACATAGGATCACCCAGTTGGGGACACCCTGGGAGACTGCAGGGGAAGGTTGTTTTTCTGGAACCTGGGGATCGGAGTGGGGAGTGACCATCAGAGAGCCAGCTCTGAGGCAGCCCACTCCCACAGGCCCGTGGCGAGTGCCACAGGGAAAGAAGGCTCTAACACTGCCTAGAGAGGCCATAGATAGACCCGGAAGTCAATCCAGAAACACTGCCACCCAGGGGCTGAATCACAAATTGACTCTTGTGTAATCAAAAATAAAGGAATACGAGAAATTAAGACACACCGCCTGCTTAAAATCAGGACTGGCTTACAACACCGAAGAGCAGTGGATCGCAGGGAACTGCAATACTGTCTGGACTGAGAAACAGGCGTGCCAAACAGAAAAACAGAGGAAGTGAATGACCTTCACTACTCCACATTTTATTTTTACCTTTTATTTTTTTTTATTTTTTTATTTTTTTTAAATTTTCATTTTTTGCATCTTTTAATCAAGAAACTTTTTTTTCTTTTTCCATCACTTGATTTTACCTTTTTAATGATTACATTTTTATTTTCAATCCGTATTATTACTACTGCTATTTTATCTTTTTTTTTTTTTTTTTTTTTAAGTGTCATTTTATTTTCTCTTCATTTTATTTTGGGATTAGGGTTCTACATTCTATTTTTTATCTTTCCTTTAGCATCGTTTTACTCTATCTCAACTCTACCTTTAGGCCATCACTCTCTTCCTAACCTCCCCCTTTTCAGTGTCCTGTTTGTCTTACCCTTTTACTGCTTTAGATTTTCCCTATTCTTTCTGTTTACCCCTTGTTAAAATTTCACCCAACTTACATATCTAATCTCCAATCCCCTGCTCCAAGTCCACATACACCTTTCCCTTCGCTGTCTGAGTTATCCATAAACTTGTCCTTATCTCTGTCCTTTTGTTGTTGTTCGCTTGAAGGTAGATTATATCCAATTTTTATGCTTTTTTTGTGAGATTGTTTTGCTTATTCTCCTTTTATTTATTTTTTTGTTTGTTTTGTGCTTCAGCTTTCCCTTGCCTCACCCCATATTAGTTGGTGTTGTAGTTTGTACTAATCCCCAGGCACTTGTTGCTGGCATTTGCTGGGATTAGTGATCGTTCTATTGGAGTTTTATCCCCAATATATATAGTCTGTTCCTCTTTCTCTCTTAGTCAATTTCTTGTCTCTCTTACTTTTTTTTTCTTTTCTCTTTACTTTCCCTTTTCCCAATTTCATTTTCACACTCCTTCTTTCTTTTTTTTTTTCTTTCTTTCTTTTTTTCTCTTCTTCTTTCTCTTCTATCACCTAATTTGCCTTTCTCTGGTGGTCACCTTTATTGGAGGTTATTAATATCGTGAATACATTCCTGTTCAGTGCCTTGTGAGTTGTACCTGGTAGTGCTGTATTTTGTGCCTTTAAATCAACCCAGGAGAGAGAGAACTACATAACCAGACACCCAGAGAAGAGAGACCATGGGGAGACAAAGAAGCAGCCCGCATATGAAAGAAAAGCAGGCATCACCAGAAAAGGAAGTAAACGAAATGGAGGCAAGCAACCTTCCAGAAAAAGAATTCAGAGAAATGGTCATAAGGTGGCTGAAAAGAATGGAAGACAAATTCGACAATATGAGCAAGAACCAAGAGGAAATGAAGAAGAACCAAGAAGAAATGAAAAATGACATCGCTGCTGTAAAGAACTCAATAGAAAGCATCAAGAGTAGACTAGAAGAAGCAGAGGACCGCATCAGTGAGCTAGAAGACAAGATGGAAAAAAATACCCAAGAAAAGCAACTTCTAGAAAAAAAAATTAAAAGGCAGGAGGAGAGTCTAAGGGAACTTTGGGACAACACGAAACAAAACAACATCCGCATAATAGGGGTTCCAGAAGGAAAGGAAGCTGAGCAAGGAATAGAAAACCTCTTTGAAGAAATAATGACAGAAAATTTCCCAGATATAGGGAAGAAAAAACCCACACAAATCCAAGAAGCTCACAGAGTCCCAAGCAAAATGAACCCCAAAAGACCGACGCCAAGGCACATTATAATTAAATTGGCAAACACCAACGACAAAGTAAGAATCTTAAAAGCAGCAAGAGAGAGACAGAAAGTTACATACAAAGGAACCCCCATCAGACTAGCAACTGATTTCTCAACAGAAACTCATCAGGCCAGAAGGGAATGGAATGAAATATACAAAGTCATGCAAAGGAAGGGGCTGAATCCAAGAATACTGTACCCAGCAAGGCTGTCAATCAAAATTGAAGGTGAAATCAGGAGCTTCACAGACAAAAAAGGACTAAGGGAATTTATTACCACCAAACCAGCAATGCAAGAAATGCTAAAGGGTCTACTGTAAAAAAAAAAAAAGAAAGAAAGAAAGAAAGAAAGAAAGAAAGAAAGAAACAGGAACCGAAGAAGTAACACAGGGGTAAAGAATAGGAATGGCGACAAATAAGTACCTATCAATAATAACTTTAAATGTAAATGGATTAAATGCCCCAATCAAAAGACATAGGGTAACAGATTGGATAAGAAAACACGACCCATATATCTGCTGTCTACAAGAAACCCACCTCAGAAAAAAAGACGCACACAGACTGAGGGTGAAGGGATGGAAAAAGGTTTTCCAGGCAAATGGAACTGAAAAAAAAGCTGGGGTAGCAATACTTATTTCTGACAAATTAGATCTCAAACTGAAGGACATAACAAGAGATAAGGAAGGCCATTTCATAATACTAAAGGGAGCAATCCAACAAGAAGAAATAACTCTGGTAAACATATATGCACCCAATACAGGAGCACCCAAATACATAAAAAAACTCCTGGAAGATATCAAGGGAGACATTGACAGCAATACAATCATAGTAGGAGACTTTAATACCCCACTATCACCATTGGACAAATCCTCTAAACAAAACATCAGCAAAGAAACATCAATCCTAAATGACTCACTAGACCAGATGGAATTAATTGACATCTTCAGAACATTTCACCCCAAAGCCACAGAATATACATTCTTCTCAAGCGCACATGGGTCATTTTCAAAGATAGACCATATGTTGGGACATAGGCAAAGTCTCTTCAAATTCAAGAAGATAGAAATCATATCAAGCATCTTCTCAGACCACAGTGGCATAAAACTGGAAATCAACTACAATAAAAACAACCCAAAGAAATCAAACACATGGAGACTAAACAGCATGCTATTAAACCATGACTGGGTTACCAGAGAGATCAAAGAAGAAATAAAAAACATCATGACAACAAATGACAATGAAAACACTACAATCCAAAATCTATGGGACACGGCGAAAGCAGTCTTGAGAGGGAAGTTCATAGCTCTACAAGCCTACTGCAAAAAACAAGAAACAGGGGTAATAAATTACCTAACCCAACAACTCAAAGAGTTAGAAAAAGAGCAACAAGAAAAGCCCAGTGTAAGCAGAAGGAAGGAAATAATAAAGATCAGAGCACAGATAAACGACATAGAGACCAAAGAAACAATACAAAAGATCAACAAAACCAAGAGCTGGTTCTTTGAAAGGATAAACAAGATTGATGAACCTCTAGCCAGGCTCACCAAGAAGCAAAGGGAGAGGACCCAAATAAACAAGATCAGAAATGAAAGAGGTGAAATAACAACAGATCCCGCCGAAATACAAAGGATTGTTAAAAAATACTACGAACAACTCTATTCCAACAAACTGGACAACCTGGAGGAAATGGACATATTCCTAGAAAAATATAACCTTCCAAAACTCAATCAGGAAGAATCTAAACAGCTCAACATGCCAGTAACTATGGAAGAAATTGAAGCAGTCATCAAAGAGCTTCCGGCAAACAAAAGCCCGGGGCCAGACGGCTTCACAGGAGAGTTCTACCAAACATTCAAGGAAGAACTAAAACCTATCCTCCTTAGACTATTCCAGAGGAAGGAACACTTCCAAGCTCCTTCTATGAAGCCAGCATCACCCTAATACCAAAACCAGATAAAGACAACACAATGAAAGAGAATTACAGGCCAATATCCCTCATGAATGTAGATGCCAAAATCCTCAACAAAATTCTAGCAAATAGGATCCAGCAGTACATCAGAAAGATCATACACCATGACCAAGTAGGGTTTATCCCAGGAATGCAAGGATGGTTCAATATCCGCAAATCAATAAATGTGATACATCACATAAACAAATTGAGAGATAAAAATCACATAGTCATATCAATTGATGCAGAAAAAGCATTTGACAAAATCCAACACCCTTTCTTGATAAAAACTCTCAACAAGGTGGGAATAGAAGGATCATACCTCAACATCATAAAAGCTATATATGATAAACCCACAGCTAACATCATACTCAATGGGCAAAAACTAAAACCATTTCCCCTAAGAACAGGAACAAGACAGGGATGCCCACTCTCACCACTCCTGTTTGACATAGTACTGGAAGTATTAGCCACTGCAATTAGACAAGAAGAAGAAATAAAAGGCATCCAAATTGGAAAAGAAGAAGTAAAGCTGTCCTTATTTGCAGATGACATGATATTGTACATAAAAAACCCGAAAGACTCCATCAAAAAACTAACAGACTTAATAAATGAATTCGGCAATGTAGCAGGATACAAAATTAACACCAAGAAATCTATGGCATTTCTATACACCAACAATGAACTTACAGAAAGAGAGACTAAAAAAGCAATCCCATTTTCCATCGCACCAAAAAAATTAAGATACTTAGGAATAAACCTAACCAAGGAGGTAAAAGACCTATATGCGGAAAACTACAGGACACTGAAAAAAGAGATAGAGGAAGATATAAACAGATGGAAGAACATACCATGTTCATGGATTGGTAGAATCAACATCATTAAAATGTCCATACTACCCAAAGCAATCTATAGATTCAATGCACTCCCCATTAAAATACCAACGTCGTATTTCACAGACCTAGAAAGAACTCTCCAAAAATTCACCTGGAATAAAAAAAGACCCCGAATAGCCACAGCAATCCTGAGAAAGAAGAATAAAGTAGGAGGGATCTCAATACCAGATTTCAAGCTGTATTACAAAGCCACTGTCATCAAAACAGCCTGGTACTGGCACAAGAACAGACATATAGATCAATGGAACAGAATAGAGAATCCAGATATCGACCCAAACCAATATGCGCATTTAATATTTGACAAAGGAGGCATGAGCATACAATGGAGTCAAGACAGTCTCTTTAATAAATGGTGTTGGGAAAATTGGACAGATACATGCAAAAAAATGAAACTAGATCACCAACTTACACCATACACAAAAATAAACTCAAAATGGGTACAGGACTTAAATATAAGATGGGAAACCATAAAAATACTAGAGGAATCCACAGGCAGCAAAATCTCAGACATATGCCAAAAGAACTTTTTCAGTGATACTGCCCCTAGGGCAATGGAAGCCAAACAGAAAATAAACAAATGGGACTACATCAAAATAAAAAGCTTTTGCACAGCAAAAGAAACCATCAACAAAACAACAAGAAACCCCACTGTATGGGAGAACATATTTGCAAATGGTATCACTGATAAAGGTTTAATTTCCAACATCTACAGGCAGCTTATACAACTTAATAAAAGGAAGATAAATGATCCAATAAAAAAATGGGCAACGGACCTAAATAGAAGCTTTTCGAAAGAAGACAGAAGGAAGGCCAAGAGACACATGAAAACATGCTCAAAGTCACTAATTATCCGAGAGATGCAAATCAAAACAACAATGCGATACCATCTCACACCTGTCAGAATGGCTATCATCAACAAATCAACAAACGACAAGTGTTGGCGAGGATGCGGAGAAAAAGGAACCCTCGTGCACTGCTGGTGGGAATGCAGACTGGTGCAGCCACTGTGGAGAACAGTATGGAGTTTCCTCAAAAAACTGAAAATGGAACTCCCATTTGACCCAGTAATCCCACTCCTAGGAATATATCCTAAGAAACCAGAAACACCAATCAGAAAGGATATATGCACCCCTATGTTCATAGCAGCACAATTTACAATAGCTAAGATTTGGAAACAGCCTAGGTGCCCATCAGCAGATGACTGGATCAGAAAACTATGGTACATCTACACAATGGAATACTATGCTGCCGTAAAAAAGAAGGAATTACTACCATTTGTAGGCACTTGGATGGAATTAGAGAACATTATGCTAAGTGAAATAAGCCAGTCAATGAAAGAAAAATACCACATGATCCCACTCATTTGGGGATAATGAAAAACATTATAAACTGATGAACAAAAAGATAGTTACAGAGGCAGTAAAGCATCAAACAGAGTGTCTAATTACAGCGGTAAGGTTAGGGAGAGGTGGGGAAATAAGAGATCAACTGAAGGACTTATATGCATGTATATAAGAGTAACCAACGGATGCAAAACATTGGGGGGTGAGGGCATGTATGGGAGTGGGGTGGGGGTGGGGGGCAATGGTAAGATATGTACACATATAATACCTTAATAAAAATTTGAAAAAAAAAAAATAAAATAAACTGATGAATAAAATAGAACCAGAATCATGGAAACATGGAACAGACTGATGAATCTCAAAGGGAAAGGAGAGTGTGTGTGTGTGTGGGGGGGGGGGGGGGGGCACAGGAAGAGATTAACCAAAGAATTTATATGCATATATGCATTACTTATAAACACAGACAATAGTTGCTGAAGGCCTGGGGCAGGGTGGGAACCAGGTGGAAGGGAGTAATGGAGCAGGGCAGTACATCTATAATATTCTCAACAATAAAGATTTAAAAATATAAATTAATAAAAATACCTACAAAAATTTTTAAAAAAATAATCTAGTGGTGCACTAGATCTATTTAAGTAAAAAAAAAAAAATGCAGAAACCATAAAGAAACATATAGATATAGCTGGCTGCATGAAAAATCGTAAGTTTTATATGGTTAAAGTCAATTATAAGCAAAATCAAAAGAAAAATATTTCAGTGTATATGAATAACTGACCAAGGGTTGATCTCCTTATCATACATTTTAATTTTTCAAGAAAAGGAGAAGACAGTCCAGGCCAGTTTTTCTCAGTGGTTAGAACATCAGCCTGTGGACCAAAGGGTTGCGAGTTTGATTTCTGGTCAAGGGCATATGCCTCAGCTGTATGCTCAATCCCCAGCCCCAGTCAGGGTACATGTGAGAGGCAACCAATCAATGTGTCTCTCTCACATCAAGTTCTCTCTCTCTCTCTCTCTCTCTCTCTCTCTCTCTCCTGCACCTCCTTTCATTCCACTCTGAAAATCAATGGGGAAAAAATATCATCAGGCGAGGATATTTCCAATAAGGAAATAAACTATATGAACAGGCAATTCACAGAGAAATAACTTGAAATGGCCGAAACTGGTTTGGCTCAGTGGATAGAGCGTCGGCCTGCGGACTGAAGGGTCCCAGGTTCGATTCCGGTCAAGGGCATGTAACTTGGTTGCGGGCACATCCCCAGTAGGAGGTGTGCAAGAGGCAGCTGATCGATGTTTCTCTCTCATCGATGTTTCTGGCTATCTATCCTTCTTCCTTCCTCTCTGTAAAAAATCAATAAAAAATATATTTAAAAAAAAAAAAAGAAATAACTTGAAATGAACAATAAAACTCATAAAAAGTGTTTAGCCTTTTTAACAGATATGGAAATGTAATTTAAGACAATAACGCAATACCATTTTTACCCATGGCAAAATTAAAATGACTTAAAATACCCAGTGTGGTTTGGGATATGGTGCCCTATGTACTCTTATCCTCTTTGTGTAATGTGAATTGTTTGTTCTTGGACAATCTAGCAAAAGTTATTAAAAATTTGACCTAACAATCCCATGAGAGAATCGGTTCTACAGAAAAACAAAAGTACATACAAAACTTTTTAATACTGCAATTTGGGGGAATAGCAATTTGGGGGAAAATGGAAAGGCTGGATTATGGTTAGATTATGGTTGGGTTATGGTTTTTACCTAAATTATGAAATATTTTGCAGCTGTTAAAAATATTGAGTTGGGCCCAGCTGGTGTAGCTCAGTGCTTGAGCATTGACATGAACCAGGAAGTCATGGTTTGATTCCCAGTCAGGGCACATGCCTGGGTTGCAGGCTCAATCCTCAGTGTGGGGCGTGCAGGGGGCAACTGGTCAATGATTCTCTTTTGTCACTGATCTCTCTCTCTCTCTCTCTCTCTCTCTCTCTCTCTCTCTCTCTCTCTCTCTTCTCTCTCATTCATCTCTGAAATCAACATATATATACACAGGTATATTTTAAACATTGAGTTGGGATTATTTGATATACAAGTGGAAGAATGTCCATGATGTTAAGTGCAAAAAGCATGTTTTGGCATCCTATGAATCATCTGAGCCCATTCTGATAAAATAATAATAGTAATACTATGGAGATAAATGTGTATTAGCACTGAGAAACTGTTGAAAGAATTCACACTTGTCAAGAGGTGAAATTTAAAAGAATGGCAGGATTGTTATATTTTCCCTATGTACTTCCATAAAATTTTGTCACAAATATGATGACGATGAAAAATAGTTACACGCACATGGTGGGAGAGAAGGCTTCGTAGAGGAGGTGTGGCTGACCTTGAAAATTTGCTAGGATCTAACAAATGGCAGCCTTGGTAACCACATCATAGATTACTCAAGTTTCCTTACATTAGTTATTTTTGAGATTTGCTGTTTCTTTTTCACTGCTTACTGCTACTAACTTGGTCACTTTATTTTTTCCAAGGCTTCCATCTAATTCTGAGGAAAATGAATATAATTACAACTCAATTGTGTTTTCTATTTGTGAGCTTCTCTGAGTAAAGGAGTGATGACAGAAAAGACTGAAGCATTAGATTAAGAATGATCCTAGGATCCTTTATCGATTTCATTTTCCCTTCACAAACCCAATATTCATGATCAGAAGTAACTGTGTTTTCATTACAATATATAAAGTAAGCAAACCCTTTCTCCCTCATGATGTTTGCCTTGCTAATGCCATATGAGGAAAAACAATGGATGCTACTTATTCCCAACCATCTTTAACAGGTAAAGGTATAAATCAGATAAAAAGAAAATGACCATTTTCACACTGTCATATTTTGACAAGCAAGCAAAGACACCAATTTACATTTTATTGCACTGATTTCATTTCAGAAATATATTTGTAGTTCATAGAGTAATTTTGAAGTATAATGGGTCTAAATACAAAGAGTTTTCTCCCTCAAGGATAAGCATCATCATGAATTTTATGCATTCTTACTTTTATAGAGAAAAGGCAAGCTGTGACACATTTGTTTGGGGCCTTTACCTTCCCAAACTATGACAATCATGCATCAATTCTAAACTGAATACTTAGGTTACTTGGTCCAAACTCTGGCCTTCAGGCAAATCAAAAACTCACCATCCTACCTAACCAGGGCAAGTTTATTATGAAGATTTGAGGGACAGTAGATTTAGTTTGTAGTGTTTGAAGTTTTTTATTTAAGATTTTGAGTATCTTTTTTATGTTTATGAACAAATTTATATTTTGTTTTCTATGGTTGTTGCTCATAGGTTTTGCTGTAGAACTTGGATTTATACTACTAGTTCTGTTCCTTATAAACAGTGCAACCTAAGGCAAGTTACTTAATCTCTCTGCACCGTAGGTTCCCAATAAATAAATGATGATAGTAACAGCACAATAGTATGAGGCTGTTTTAATGATTAAGTGAATAAATATAATGGTTGTCTCATAAGTTATAAGTTTATAATTTTTTCTCTAAGGGTCTTGTTTTTTTTCTAACATAAACTAGTGGCCTGGTGCATGAAATTCATGCACATTAAAAGGGAATTAATTAGAGGAAATATTTTAATATTTCTATTTGTCCTTTCTCTATAATAGAAGTGTCAGAGATAAAAGAAAATTAGTAAAATGTATGTGAAAATATTCCTCCTGTTAGAGTCTGGGGAAAGCCACAGGACCCAGAGTCTAGTCCTCGCCCACCAGCACACACCTCAAAATCACACGAGACTCAGGCCCAGCCAGCCCCACCCCCACTGAGCGAGATCCAGACCCGGCCAGCCCCACCCCCATCAAGCCCCGCCAGGCAAGGGGCACAGCCTCAGGTCCCCCATCAAGCCCCTTTGGGTGAGGGATGCAGCCTCAGGTCCTCAGGCACACGCCAGGTGGGGGGCACAGCCTCAGGTCTCCTGGTGCACCCTCAGGTCCCCCGGCTTGGCACCAGGGCGGGGGGCGTGGCCTGAGGTTCCCCCAGCCCAGCACTGGGGTGGGGATCACACCTTGAGGTCCCTCATCAAGCCCCACTGGATAGGGGTCACGGCCTAAGGTCCCCTGTCAAGCCCGGCTGGGCAGGGGATGTGGCCTGAGGTCCCCCAGCCTGGCTCTAGGGTGTGGGGGGGCACGGCCTCAGGTCCCCTGGCCCAGGGCGAAGGGTGCGGCCTGAGTTCCCCCGGCCCGGCACCAGGCAAGGGGCATGGCCTGAGGTCCCCCATCAAGCCCCACTGGGCAGGGGGCACAGCCTCAGGTCCCCCACCCTGGCCCAGTGCCACATAGCCTCAGGTCCCTGCTGATCACTTGTTATGGCTCATTACGGGAACCCTGTATCTGCTGTGGGCACAGCCATCTTGTGATGGCATGAGGGTCAATTTGCATATTACCTCTATTATATATAGGTTAGGAGGATTAGCTTTTGGATGTGTTTTCTTTTTTTTTAGTAATTTCTTTATTGATTAAGGTATTTCATATTTGTCCTCATCCCCCCATTCCCATCCCAAACCCCTCCCCACACATGCCCCCACCCCCCTGTTGTCCGTGACCACTGGTTAGGCTTATATGCATGCATACAAGTCCTTTGGTTGATCTCTCCCCCTTACCCCCACCCTCCCCTAACTTCCCTCTGAGGTTTGACAGTCTGATTGATGCTTCCCTGTCTCCAGGTCTGTTTTTGTTCATCAGTTTATGTTGTTCATTATTTCCCCTAGATGAGTGAGATCATGTGATACTAGAAATGATGTGTTTTCACACTTTGTCTATGTATTCCCAATGTATTACTTGTCATTTACCATTGATTTTGGTGGTATTTTCCACATGAAATTTTATTTGTATATACTCTTTATTTATAATTTTTTTCCTCCTTTATGACTTTTGAATTTTGAATCATTACTAAAAATGCCTTTTCCACTACAAAGTTACAAAGGAGCTGTCCCATATTATCTTTCATTACTTTTATAGTTATGTTGTATAGTTTTGTCTTTAAATCAATTAGAATGTTATTTTTTCTATGCTATATTTTTTCTATGTCCTTTCTCTATAATAGAAGTGTCAGAGATAAAAGAAAATTAGTAAAATGTATGTGAAAATATTCCTCCTGTCAGAGTCTGGGGCACACCGCAGGACCCAGAGTCTAGTCCTCGCCCACCAGCACACACCTCAAAATCACACGAGACCCAGGCCCAGCCAGCCCCACTTATACCATTTATTTCCCTATTGGTCTGATATGCCACCTTTATCATATGCTGAGTTCCCATATATACAGAAGGGGCAAAAGTAGGTTTACAGTTTTGAGTGCAGGAAGCAGAGTTTATTTTTGTATTATTATACTAGAGGCCTGGTGCATGAAATTTGTGCACTGCAGCGGGGGAGTTCCTCAGCCCAGCCTGCCCTCTCTCACAGTCCAGGAGCCCTCAGGGGATGTCCTACTAATGGCTTAGGCCCACTCCCCCTTGGGAGCAGACCTAAGCTGCAGTCTGGTGCAGGAGGCAACCAGACTGATCAGGGGAAGGCACCACCCCCATCACCCCGCTGCTGCTGCCACTGCCAGCCACCACAGTTCCAAGGTGATTTCATCAACATGGACTCCAGTCCCTTTACCACAAAAAAAATGACAACTTTCTTTAGGCATTTTTAAGATGTCTCTTTCATAGGATATGACATTTCTTTTTTTCTTTCTTTTTATCCTCACCTGAGAATATTTTCCATTGATTTTTAGAGAGTGGAAGAGAGAGGAAAAGACAGGGAGAAACAACAATGTGAGAGGAAGACTTCAATTGGTTGCCTCCTGCATGAGCCCTGACCTGGGCCCCGGCCAGGGAGGAGCCTGCAACCTAGGTACATGCCCTTGATCAGAATCAAACCCGGACCCTACGGTCCGCAGGCTGAGGCTCTATCCACTGAGCCAAACGGGCTAGGGCAGGATATGACATTTCTTAGCCCCTCCAGCAGTGGACCTTCGTTTTTTCCTCCAGGAGTGTGGTGAAAAAACCCTAGGTCATCTTCTTGGATTCTTATTACCCAAGTTACCAAAAACACTGTGAGTTGTGTACAGGGAGCTTAGCCAATGAGCAGTCAGAAAAGGTGTTTCCTCTGCAGCTCACATGCAGAGGTGGGACTGCTGGCATGTCGCAGCTGGCAGGCCCCACTGTGTGTGTCCACTCTGGGCCTGCTCCAGCCATGCCACAGCAGCTTGGGCAGGCCCCTCTGTCTCCGGGCCTGCACCATTCGTGGCTTGCCTCACTGCACACGCAGTCCCCTCCCACCCATCTGTGTGTGCAGCTTCCTCCTGAGCAGGTCGTGACTGTTATAGTGTCCCAGCTAATTTGCATATTACCTCTTTTTATATATATATATAGATGTTAATTATTACATTTCATTTTCCATATGAACAACTGTAAATCCACTTTTGCCCTGTCCTGTATTTAGGTTTATTTCTGGACTTTTTCTATTCTAATGATAAGTCTGTTCATTCACCAATAACATACTTTCAATCAAGGATATATAATTACTAGAGGCCTGATGCACGAAATTTGTGCAAGAGTAGGCCTTCCTTTCCCTGGCTGCCAGCACTGGCTTCCCTCCAGCACCCGGATTCCGGGCTTCCCTCTGGCCGCTGGCAGGCAACCGGGACCCTGGCTTTCCTCCTCACAGAGGGAGGCCCCACACATCCAACACAGCCTGCCAGTCGGTGGCCTGGGCTTCCCTCTTTGGGGCAATCGTGGAGCCCCCCAAATGATCACCCCACTGGCCAGTGGCCTAGGTCTCCCTCTGCGGGGTGATCATGAGGCGATGGCTAGGCCCCCGACCAATCGCATCACACCCACCTTGGCTGGCCTGGTGCCAGTGGGTGTCATAGTGTGGTTCCAGATGGTCATCTGGATGGTCATCCAGATGGTCATTCTGCTGTTTGGCCGTTCAGTCAATTTGCATATTATGCTTTTATTATATAGGACTATATACCTTGCCCCTCTGCCGGCCTGATCGCCCCTACCTTGGCCCCTGCTGGCCTGATCACCTCTACCTTGAACCCTGCCAGCCTGATCTCCCCTACCATGCCCCCCTGCTAGCCTGATCACCCCTAACTGCCTCTGCCTCAGCCCCCAGCCTAAGCCATAGTCTGGCCTCCCTCTGCTGGAGGCAACCTGGCTAATCAGGGAAAGGAGCCGCCCCCATCATCCCACTGCTGCTGCCACTGGTGGCCACCATGGCTGCCTGAGCCTCAGGCCTCTCAGCTGGGCATGGCTGCCTGAGCCTCGGACCAGTCCTCAGAGAGGCAGCCGCCATCCATGCCTTGCCTGAGCCTCAGGCAACTGTTGCAGCTTTGTCCAGAAGGACGTCTGGATGGTCATCTGGAAGACATCCGCCCTAATTAGCATATTACCCTTTTATTAGTATAGATGGATTTTATTCTCTCTTAGATCTAGTAGTCCTTCATTGTTCTTTTTCAGACATGTTTTGACCATTTTTATTTACTTCTTATATGAGTTTTAGAAACGCAGCTTCTATCAGCTTCTATCTAATTCCAGGGGGGGAAATTACTTTTTTAGTGGAATTACATGTTACTTTGTAAATCAACTTTTTATCTTATTTTTCTTTTAAATATTTATCATTGAGAGTATTACAGATGTCCCTCTTTTTCCCCCCATTGCCCTCTTCCTCCTGGTTTCCACCCTGCCTGAAGTCTTTGCTACCCTATTGTCTATGTCCATAGGTAAGGCATATATGCATATAAGATCTTTGTTTAATCTCTTCCCACCATCCTTACATAGCCTTCCCTCTGAGAATCATCAGTTCCATTTTCATGCCTCTGTTTTTATTTTATTAACCAATTTATTCTGTTCATTGGATTTCTTATTCATTCATTTTTAGATTCAATTCTTGATAGATATGTATTCATTGCCATTTTATTGTTCACATTCTCCTTCTTCTTCTTCTTCTTCTTCTTCTTCTTCTTCTTCTTCTCCTTCTCCTTCTCCTTCTCCTTCTCCTTCTCCTTCTCCTTCTCCTTCTCCTTCTCCTTCTCTTTCTCCTTCTCCTTCTCCTCCTTCTCCTTCTCCTTCTCCTTCCTCCTCTTTTTAAAGAATACCCTTCAACATTTTATGGTTTGGTGGTGATTAACTCCTTTAGCTTTTTCTTGTCTAGGAAGCTCTTTATATGACCTTTAATATTAAATGAGAGCGTTGCTGGGTAGAGTAATCTTGGTTGTAGGTCCTTACTTTGAATATTTCTTGCCACTCCCATATTGCCTGCATAGTTTATGTTGAGAAATCAGCTGATAGTCTTATGGGCTCCCTTGTAGGTAACTAACTGCTTTTTTCTTGCTGCTTTTAAGAGTCTCTCTTTATCTTTAGCCCTTGGCATTTTAATTATGATGTGTCCTGGTGTGGGCCTCTTTTGGTTTCTCCTATTTGGGACTCTCTGTGCTTCCTGAACTCTTAGGTCTAAGTCTCCACTGAGTGGCCAGATTATTATGATCTCTGAATGCATAATAATCTGGCCACTCAGTGTGTATGTGTGTGTGTGTGTATATATATATAAATATATAGATATGGATATAGATATAGATATAGATATAGATATAGATATATAGAGAGATATATAGAGATTTATAGAAATATATATAGATATATATAGATTAGAGGCCTGGTGCATGAATTTGTGCATGGGTGGGGTCCGGCCAGCCTGGCCAGGAGGAGGGGATATGAGCGGTTGGCCGGCCTGCCTGTTGGTCAAACTCCTGGTCGAGGGGACAATTTGCATATTAGCCTTTTATTATATAGGGTATACACTGAGTGGCCAGATTATTATGCATTCAGAGATCATAATAATCTGGCTACTCAGTTTATTTCTTTCACCAGATAGGGAAAGTTTTCTGTCATTATTTCTTCAAATAGATTTTCAATATCTTGCTCTCTCTCTCTTCTCCTTCTGGCACCCCCATAATGTGAATGTTGCTTTGCTTGAAGTTGTCCCAGGGGCTCCTTACACTATGTTTATATTTTTCTCTTCTTTTTTCTTTTTGCTCTTCTGAATGGGTGTTTTTTGCTTTTTCATATTTCAAATCATTGATTTGATTCTCAGAATCTTCTACTCTACTGCTGAATCCCTGTAAATTTTTCTTTATTTCAGTTATGTATGCTTAATTTCTGACTGGTCCTTTTCCATGTCTTTGGCATTTTGACTAAGATCCTTAAAAGTCTCACTAAGTCCTGTGAAACTCTCATGAAGATCCTTGAGTAACCTTATAACCATGGTTTTGAACTCTGTATAAAGTACTTTGCTTTCTTCTATTTCTTTCATTTGTGCCATGTTTCTTTGTCTCTGCATTTTGGCTGCTTCCCTGTGTTTGTTTCTATGTATAGGTAGAGATGCTATGTCTCCTGGAGTTGATTGAGTGGCCTTGTGTAGTAGGTGTCCTATAGAGCCCAGTGGTTCAGCCTCCCCAGTCACCTGAGCAGAGCACTCTAGGTGCTCCCTTGTGTGGGCTATGTGCACAGTCTTATTGTAGTTGAGCCTTGATTGCTGCTGGTGTCACTGGGAGAAATTGACCTCCAGGCCAATTGGCTGTGAGGGCCAGCTACAACTACAGTGAAAGATCTGCTGTGCAAGAAATACCCCTGTCTGGCAGGACTTGCTTCAGTGGGGCTATGGTGTTCATTCAGTTTGCCCCTTGAGTGTTGCTTGTGGATGTGTAGAGTTGTAATCTGGTATGGACTGAAGCAGTCCACTAGGTTCACTGGCTCTTGGGTCTTCAGGGAGATGCAAAGTTAGCCACTGCCTGGGCCACCTAGCAGGAGCTACAGAGAGATGTGCAGAGTCCTAATATTTGTATTGATTTGGAAGTGCCCAGGTAAGGCCCAACTGTGAAGCAAGGCAGGCTGGTGCTGGTCCCGGGTCTTGGGCCTTTTATTGATAGGTTTGAGACATGATGACACCAACTGCAGCTTAAGAGATTTCAGCAAAGTCTGAAGCCTGAGCCAGGACAGGCCATTTATATGGAACAGCTGCTGCAAACAGCTTGGGTGGGGCTGCAAATTGGATGGGGCGAAGTCTCAGGGAATCACTAAGGTTGAGCAAACAGTCTGCTCCAGGGGACTCAGATATGGTTGCCAGTCAGCCCTGGAACAGGGAGGGTCTAGGCATAAGAACAATGACCCCTGCAAGCACCTCCATCTGGTACAAAGCTGCCCCTGAGTTCCTGCCCCAATGCCAGATAATCCAGTTTCTCCCCATATGTGTCTGGGTCCCCCAATGCCTCCCGGAGCTGGAGCTCAGAGGAAGTGAGTCCAAGTAAGTTTGGGCCAGCCCTTTCAGAGGGACAAGTAGGTCTCTGACAGCCTCCATGTCCCTCAGCCATAATCCCCCACCCCTGGTTTTTACAGCCCAAAATTACAGGGACTTCTCTCCCAGCTCTGGGACCCTGGGTGGGGGGTTCTGGTGTGGGGCTGGGACCCCTTGCTCCGCATGGCAGCCTCCACATAGATTATCTTCCTCTGGATTAAAAAAAAACAGCCCACGTGGGTGCCGAATCAGCCCATTCCATGCCTCTGCCCCTCCTACCAGTCTCAATGTGCTTTCTTATCTACTTCTCTAGTTGTAGGACTTCCATACAGCCAGTTTTCAGGGGGTTCTTAATGATGGTAGTCTTGTATTTTAGTTGTCATTTTGATGTGGTTGTGGGAGGCTGTGAGTACTGGCATTTACATAGGCTGCCATCTTGGTATCTATAAATCAATTTTTTAGACCTATGTACTTTTCTTGGTCCTGTTTTTCTTTTCTTTCTCTGTCCTTTGTGTGTGTGTGTGTGTGTGTGTGTGTGTGTGTCTGTGTAGCTTCAAATTCTATATTGAATGAAGTAAATATATATAAACAAATATAACTATTAAAAATGTTAACACTTAAGGTTAAAAAATTATATGCACATTTAGGTCCAACAGGAATGATAAATATGTATGTTTAATTTTTCTATCATACCATATCTTCTGAAAAAATGCTTAGAAAATATAAAATAAATCAGCTGAATAAAATCAGCTCAATCAGTTGATGTTCCGTTGGCCTTTCTGCTTTGGCACATTCCCAGATCCACTGCCTGAAACTAAGTGTCTGAGGATCCCACTTAGGATTTTCTCATCTGGGACCGGACAGGTTTATGCCCACCAGGCTCATTGCCAGGAGTCAACCTAAGAAGTAGGTTTCAGAGATTCTTCAGGCAACCTGTTCTCTGTCCCACTGCTTGCAGATCACATTGTAGGTGAGCACCTACCAGGATACAGATGAAACCTTGTAAAGAATTAGTCTAATTTGCCTTTTCCTAGGTTTCTCTATCTTTGCATTTTCTGTCCTAGATGAAATGAAATTGCCTTCCCTTTTTCTATTTCTTTTTACCCCTGCCACACTGCATAGTCATACCCAGAGTTCCAGGAGAGAGCTCTCAGCACCATCCAGCCTGCAGGTGAGTAGGTCAGTGTCCAGGAGCAGGGATGTTCACAACCATGTGGAAAGAGGCTGCTGTCCTTCTCTAGAGTATTACAGCACCAGAGAGCTGCCAAGTGACCAGCTGTGCTGCCACTGCCTTGACACAAAGGCTCTGCAGGGCCACTTCTCATGCCTGCCACCTCTTTCTCTTGTCCTTAGAATACAGCAGTCCTTTCCCTTTCTGCCCACAGGTGCAGGTGACTTTGGGAACATCTCCCCTGCCTGACCACCTCAACTCATATTTAGGAATATAACATCACAAAAAAACCTATGCTCTTGGGGGACATGTTGTCCTTCAGGATGCTCACCCATGGGTAAGAGGCTATTTAATAGCCCAGGCAAAGTGACAGCTGACTTCTCTCCGCATGGCAGATTCTATCCATAGCTTGGGACAACATGCTCAATAAAACAGCAGTTAGTAGCATACACCCTCCAGGGTCACTGAAAACTGATGAGAAAAGTTAAATGATCCAGTGATTTTTTTAAAAATGCTCTATCCTTTTGCTCAGACTGTTGTTTTGACCTGTTTCATGGACTGAGTTTCTTTGCTCATTTGCTAATCACTCTTTTAAGCAGGAGGAGGAAGAGGAGAAGGAACAGGACTGGGAAGTATGTTTCTTCTGACCATTTAAAGCAGAGGACTAGTATCCATATACTTTCCCCTCCTGCCCACCTCCTATCTTGGGCTGTCAGGAACCTGCAGGCTCTGAAGGATTCCCTCAGATTTCAGCCCTTTGAGAATACCCCTCAGTTCCCTTCTACTTCGGTATCTTTTGACTCTTGTGTTTGTATTTCAAGCTGTTCCTTCCAAACCCTACTAACCTTTACTGCAGCTCTTTCTTTTGTTTGTCTTGACCCTTTCTTTAAATCCTGTTGCCCTCTGAACCAGGTCCCATCTGCTGTCTGTCTTCCAAATATTCTTTCATCATTTGTGAAATACTAATGAGAAGAGACCCTTTTTCTTTTTATGGGTTGTTATAGTTTATTCTTATCAATGCATTTTATCTTTTTAAATAATCAAATGGAAATTTAGGAGTAAGATAGTACAGACACATGTGCTTGGATACTATCTTGATCCACCAAAACTTTATATATATATATATATATATATATACATATATATATATATATATATATATATGGCTAAGTGACCAACTCATCCCAAACAACTGAACAGATGACCGAACAGGCTGCGTGGGGCGACCAGGCCAGCAGGGGTTAGTGAGGAGCAGCCAAATGACTGAGCAGCAGGCTGCATGGGGCAACCAAGCCAGCATGGGAGTTAGTGAAAGGTGAGCAAACAACTGAGCAGCAGGCTTCATGGGGCTACCAGCCCGCAGGGGGAGCAGTTGGGGTGACCAGACTGGCGAGGGGGGGCAGTGAGGGACGACCAGGCCAGCAGAGGGGGCAGTGAGGGGCGACCAGGTTTGTGGGGGGGGCAGTTGGGGGCGACCACACCAGCAGAGGGTGCAGTAAGGGGCGACCAGGCTGGTGGGGGGGGGCACTAAGGGGCAACAAGGCCAGCAGGGGGGGAGCAGTTGGGGGCTACCAGGCTGGCGGTGGGAGCAGTTGGGGGTGACTATGCCTGCAAGTGGGGCAGTTGGGGGTGACCAGGCCAGCAGGGGAGGGGACAGTTAGGTGCAATTAGGCAGGCAGGCAGGTGAGCAGTTAGGAGCCAGTGGTCCTGGATTGTGAGTGGGATGTCCAACTGCCAGTTTAGGCCCGATCCACAGGGCCTAAACCGGCAGTTGGACATCCCCTGAGCGGTCCCAGATTGGAGAGGGTGCAGGCTTGGCTGAGGGGACCCCAAAATTTGTGCACAGGTGGGCTCCCTTGGCCTGGCCGGTGAGATCAGGGCTGATTGGGGCCATGGGAGGTTGGCCAGCTGGGGGAGGGGCCATGGAAAGTTGGCCAGCTGGGGGAGGGGCCATGGGAGGGTGGCTGGTGGAGGGGAGGGGCTGTGGGAGGTTGGCCAGTGGGGAAGGGGGGTTGTGGGAGGTTGATCAACCATGGGAGGTTGGCTGTGGGAGTGCACTGACCACCAGGGGGCACCTCCTTCATTGAGCATCTGCACCCTGGTAGTCAGTGTGCATCATAGCAACCAATCGACCGGTCATTCGGTCATTCGGTCATTTAGTCGCTTAAGCTTTCATATATATATAGATATATATCTTTTATTCTTTATTGTCCTTTTATGCATTTATATAATTCTGTGGATGTATCTCCCCTCTTCAAACTGTCTCCTTCCTCAGCATTTTTCCTTCCCTCTCTGATCTTTTTCTGTTGTTTTGGTAGACTACTTTTCCTCTTACTCCTTAAATGGTATTAGACTCTCCAGATACATTCTCACTTTATTCTCCATTCTTTTGCTGGGTTCTTTCCATTTCCATGGATTCAGCTACTAGAAGAATACTGATGAACTGATCAGCTTATTTTCTAGCCCGCAGGGTTGTTCCCCAGACCTTCAGACTCCTGCATCCAACCATCTGATGGACACTTCTAGCCTGAAGTCCCATAAGAATCTCAGTGTTATTTGATAAAAATGTGTACTCTTTGTCTGCTATTCCTTCTCCTGAAATATCTAAAAACATAGTTTAATGTCTACTCAGTCACTAGACACCCAAGATTGATTCCGCCCCTTCTTCACCTCCATTCCCAAGTAATTGACTAGTCCTTTGGTTTTTTAGTTATTTTATAAATCACTCTTCTCTTTCCATCCAACCCTCACCATCTCTATCCTATGCTAGTCTACATGTTTTTTACTGTCATTCTCCACCTTGTCACTCAAGTCAACTTTATAACATATAGATTTAAATAAATCACTCTTGTGTTGAAAACTCTTGAATGACTTTGCTGCCAGTAGATGACAGATACTTAAATGAGAAACAAGGCCCCTGTAAATATGGTCCCTAACCACACCTCTATGTTATATCCTACCACAGTTTGCCTCACATTTTATTCTCTGGCTTCAATTTCCCATAATCCCCATGTCATTTCACCTTTATTTTTGTATCTTCTGTTTCAAATTCCTTCTAATCTCCTTGCCTGGCTAATTTCTGCTTTTCTTTTGGTATCACCTCCTCCAGGAAGCCTTCTCCACTTATCCCTTCTCTCCAAGGATTAGTTACTTGCCCTGCTTTGATTATTCCATAATCCTTTTACATATTACCTTTTCACATATCATATCATGTTTATTCCCCCCGCAAATCATGAGTTCCTAGAGAATAAGAAATGAAAAACAAACAAAAAGTTATACTTCATCTTGATCCCAAATTATCTACACTAATAAAAGAGAAACATGCAAATTAACCATCACTCTGCTACACCCACCAGCCAATCAGGAGCGAGTATGCAAATTAACCCAACAAAGATGGTGGCCGCCATGGAGCTGGAGCGAACAGGAGGCTTGGGTTGCCACCAGTGATGGAGGAAGACAAGCTTCCCGCCCAACCTGGCCAGCCTGGCCTCCGCTCAAGGCTACAAAGTTTCAATTATAGAAGATAAATAAGTCCCAGATACCTGCTTCCAGCCGGCCCTGGTCTCCACTCAAGGAGGCGCTGGGGAAAAAAAAAGGAGGGGCTGGGAGCTTGGGTCACTGGGGTCATGGCCAGCCTGAAAACGGTCATCAGCCCATTACCCAGGCTGGCCATGCCCCCATGGGGTGAGGGTCCCTGCTGAGGGCCTTGACCAGCCTACAAACAGCCATCAGCCCCTCATCCAGGCTGGTCAAGCACCCCAGTGGGGACCCCCACCCTGAAGCGGGTGTGGCCAGCCTGAGAACAGCCCTCAGCCCCTCACCCAGGCTGGTCAAGCACCCCAGTGGGGACCCCCACCCTGAAGCGGGTGTGACCAGGCTGAGAACAGCCCTCAGCCCCTCACCCAGGCTGGCCAGACCCCCATGGGGTGAGGGTCCCCCTGGGAGGCTTGACCAGCCTGGAAACAGCCATCAGCCCCTCACCCAGGCTGGCCAGGAACCCCAGCAGGACCCCCACCCTGATTCGGGACACTCTTCAGAGAAAACCAGCCGGCCCCCACCCTTGCACCAGGCCTCTTTCTATACTAATAAAAGGGTAATATGCTAATTAGACCTTCCAGACGTTCTTTTGGACAAAGCCATGGTGGCAGGGCCGAGGTAGAGGTGGTTAGAGGCCAAGAGGGGAGGGCAGTTGTGGGTGATCAGGCCAGGATGGGAAGGCAGTTGTGGATGATCAGGCTGGTGGGGGGTGGGGCCGTTGGGAGTAAGCAGACCAGCAGGGGGGCCAGTTGGGGGCGAGCAGGATGTCAGTGGGGGTCAGTTGGAGGTGATCTGGACAGCAGGGGAGCAGTTTGGAGTGAGCAGGCCAGCGGGGGGGGGGGGAGTTGGGGGTGAGCACACTGGCACAGGGGGCATTTGGGGGTGAGCAGGCTGGCAAGGGGGGTATTTGGGGGTGAGCAGGCTGGCAGCAGAAGGCAATTGGGGGCAAGCAGGCTGTCAGGCAGAATCAGGCAGGTAGACAGGTGAGCAGTTAGGAGCTGGCAGTACCAGATTGCAAGAGGGATGTCTGACTGCTGGTTTAGGCCCGATCCCTGTAAACCGGCAGTAGGACATCCTTCGAGGGGTCCCAGATTGGAGAGAGTGCAGGCCGGGCTGAGGGACACAACCCCGTGCATGAATTTTGTGCACCGGGCCACTAGTTTAATAAATAATGCCTATCCAGGGATGCATGCATACAAAAATTAATTCTAGATTCTGACACTGAAAACACTTTTAATAAATTTTTATTTTCTTACATGCTTGGTTTCAAAAAGCTGTTTTTTGATAGGCTTTCATGTAAAGTATGGAGAAAGTAAATATTTATATAAAAATAGACTACTTTATTTTGTTTTCTTTATGCCAACCATGTTGTAGTTATATTAAATGACAAAATAATAGTGCCTGTAAGAAGGAGATGCTGGTGCATTTTTCCCCACCAGCTGGTGAGCTTTGCTTTGAGATTTTAAGACTTATTTGGAAGGTGTATGAGAATCATCCTCCTCTAAGCCAGGTTTTGTCATATCAGAATCTGCATAGTCTCTCAGGGTAGTTTTCCTTTAACTTGGTTTTTTTAACAGCTATAAAAAGGGGTGTAATATATATCCTGGATGGCTCATGGGTCTCTCAGGCTGGATCTCCCCATTGCAGCTAGTCATTAGTGGGGTCTCCACATTCTACAATCCAGCCATCAATTTTGCAAGTTCAGGTCCCTCTCTCTCTCTCTCTCTCTCTCTCTCTCTCTCAGGGATGATCACACTCCGAGAATTTGGCTTACATTAGATTAATTAAAATAAACAGACTTATTTAATACATAGGTTGTATATACCCATTTTCCTGGATCTATTCACCTACAAGGGAAATTCCTTCCTGATAGGGCAATCCCCTCAAAAGGCTATAGAAAACATCATGAAGCTAGCGAGTGTCCCCAATGGGCCATGGACAGTACAAGCATGTGAGGGACAAAGTGAGACATGAGTAAAAATACATGTACTTAACAGAGGATTGGATGCATATTCATGTTTTATTACCATGAATCTACACCAATAAAAGAGAAACATGCAAATTAACCATCAGTCCACTACACCCACAAGCCACACCCACCAGCCAATCAGGAGTGAATATGCAAATTAACCCAACCAAGATGGCGGCCAACCACAGAGCTGGAGCAAGCAGGAGGCTAGGGTTGCCCAGGCAATGGAGCTTCCCGCCCTGGCTGGCCCTGGTCTCCGCTCAAGGCTACAAAGTTTCAATTGTAGAAGATAAATAAATCCCAACAAAAATGATGGTGGCCAGGGAGCTGGAGCTGAGCAGGAGGATTGAGTTGACCCCAGCGATGGAGGAAGCCAAGCTTCCTGTCCTGGCCGTCCCTAGCCTCCGCTCAAGGCTACAAAGTTTCAATTATAGAAGATAAATAAATCCTATACACTTGCTTCCAGTCAGCCCTGGCCTCTGCTCAAGGAGGTGCTGGAAAAAAAAAAAAAAAAAAGGAGGGGCTGGGACCTTGGGTTACCAGGGGGTGGGCGGGAGTAATCAGGCCAGGATGGGATGGCAGGGGCCATTGAGGGTAAGCAGACCAACAGGGGAGCCGATTGGGGGTGAACAGGCCATCAGTGGGGGTAAGTTGGAGGTGATCAGGACAGCGAGAGGGGCCAGTTTGGAGTGAGCAGGCCAGCAGGGGGGCAGTTGGGGGTGAGAAGACTGGCACGAGGGGCAGTTGGGGGTAATCTGGCTGGTGGGGGGGCATTTGGGGGCAATCAGGCCAGCAGGCAGAGTGGTTAGGGGCAATCAGGAAGGCAGGCAGGCAGGTGAGTGGCTGGAGCCAGAAGTCCCGGATTGTGAAAGGGATGTCCGACTGCCGGTTTAGGCCCGATCCCTGTAAACTGGCAGTAGGACATCCTTTGAGGGGTCCCAGATTGGAGAAGGTGCAGGCCGGGCTGAGGAACACCCCCCACCCCCCATGCATGAATTTTGTGCACCAGGCCACTAGTTAAAATTTAAGTACACAGCAAAAACTTATTCTGATGGAGAAAGACTAGCTATAACAGCAAATGGAATTGTCCATTATAATAAAAATGCAAAGAACTCAGTAGAGTTTGGGATGAGGGAAAGTTATATGAAGATGGGAATGTTTGAATTGAGTTTTGAAAGATGAACAGAAGTTGGGAAAATAGAGAGTGAATTTTCCAAGAAGAGAGAATTATGTGGAAGAAAGACATTGCAATATAGTTTGATAAACAAAGGATTGAGATATATTAACTTCAAAGTCCTTTAAAGGAAATTTTTATAACTCTGTAACAATGATGAATTGCCCTTTTCCATTCTAGGGATGTTTGTCTCTAAATAAGCAAAAGCAGTTGTCTAGATTCAGAGTATCTTTCCCCTAAAAAGTACTGAATAATGCTGAACATTTATTGGCTATCAGGCTATTTTTCATATATTATCTTAGTCATCAAAATAGCCTGTTATATAAAATACAGCAGTTCTAAGGTCAGTGCTTGCTTATATTAGTCATGTTATTAGTGCTGGCTGACTTTTAGAGAGATACCTTAGAATCTTGGAAAAACAGAGAAAGATGTTTTAATCAGAAACAATTTCAGACCTTTTTTTAGGAAGTCACTTCTAGAAAGATTTCTGCTGATGAAGGGTTTCATCTATTTTTGTTATAATTCTTCTTGGTTTTAACTTCAGAAGGTGGCATTTTCTGGCTTTTCCCTCATTTGTGGGTCCTTATTTGGTTGAGAGTAACAGCCTTTGTTTTAGTAACAAGGATTCAAGAAATATGAAGTATACCAGCATTTTAAAATATCTTCCTAAATTTAGTTTCTAATCTGTCCTCATAGTTCTCCCTTTTAAAATTAATACCTGATTTCTGGAACTAGGACTGTTGGGAAATAAAAGTAGATGGAACATCTTGCCAAATTCCTACTAGAATGTATCCATAAGAACCTTGATGAAAAAAAGTTATAAAAGTTTGCTATTATCTAAGTTTTTAAGACATCTTCAAGATGGTGAATTAATTGGTCTATGACATTTCCCTAATTTCTATGAAATAGATTCATCATGACTCCTTTTCATATTCCTATTCCTTTTTTAATTTTAAAATTATTTTTTAATTTTTCAAATACAGTTGACATACAACATTATATTAGTTACAGGTGTACAACCCAGTGGTTCAACATTGTATAACTTAACAAGTCATCATCCTGATAAATCTCATACCCATCTGACACCATACATAGTTATTACAATATTATTTCCTATGCTGTAGTTTACATCCCCATAACTATTCTTGTATCTACCTATTTGTATTCCTTAATCCCTTCACTGTTTTCAGCTATTCCCACATCTCCTCCTATCTGGCAACCATCAAAATGTTCTCTGTGTCTGTAGTTCTGTTACTGTTCTGCTTGCTTGCTTGTTTTGTTTTTAAGATTCAGCTGTTGATAGATATGTATTTATTGCCATTTTATTGTTCATATTTTTTTCTTCTTTTTCTTTTTTAAAGAAGACCCTTTAACATTTCATGTAATACTGGTTTGGTGGCAATGAACTCCATTATCATTTTATTGTTTGGTAAGCTCTTTATCTGTCCTCTGATTCTAACTGAGGACAGAATAATCTTGGTAAGTAGAGTAATCTTGGTTGTATGTCCCTGTTTTTCATCACTTTGAATATTTCTTGCCAATCTCTCCTGGCCTGCAAAGTTTCTGTTGAGAAATCAGCTGACAGTCTTATGGGAGCTTCCTTATAGGTAGCTAACTGCTTTTCTCTTAATGTTTTTAAGATTCTCTCTTTGTCCTTAACCTTTTGCATTGTAATCTGATGTGTCTTGGTGTGGGCCTCTTTGGGTGCATCTTCTTAGGACTTTCTGAGCTTCCTGGACTTCTATGTCCTTTTCCTTCACCAGGTTAGGAAAGTTTTCTGTCATTATATTTCCAAATAGGTTTGCAATTTCTTACTCTCACTCTTCTCCTCTGGCACCCCCATGATGTGAATGTTGGTAAACTTGAAGTTGTCCCAAAGGCTCCTTACACTATACTCATTTTTTAAATTATTTTTTCTTCTTCTTTTTTGATTGGATTTTTTTGTTGTTGTTTCCTTATATTCCAAATCACTGAATTGACTCTTGGTTTCATCTACTCTACTGTTGAGTCCCTGTAAATTATTCTTCATTTCAGTTAATGTATCCTTCATTTATCACTGATTCTTTTTATGGTTTCCATGCCCATTTTTGTGCTGTTGAAGTTCTCACTAAGTTAATCTACGCTTCCCCTAAATTCATTGAGCATTCTTATAACCAGTGTTTTGAACTGTGCATCTAGTAGATTGGTTGTCTCCATTTTATTTAGTTATTTTCCTGGAGTTTTGTTCTATTCTTTTATTTAGAATTTGTTTCTTTGTCTCCTCATTTTGGCAGCCACCCTGTGTTTGTTTCTATGCACTATGTAGAGTTGCTATGTCTTCCAGGCTTGGTAGAGTGGCCTAATATAGTAGGTGTCCTGTAGGCTCCAATGGCACAGCCTCTCCCATTGACCTGAGCTGGGAACTCCAGGTGTGGCCCCACCACCCTCCCACCTTCCTCCTCATCAAGTGTGGGCTGTGCATAACCTCATATTGTAGTTGAGCCTTGATAGTTGAGCCTTGATTGTTATTGGCATGTCAATTTGAGGGATTTACCCCCAGGCCGTTCAGCTGCAAGGACTGGTTGAGACCACCATGGAAGATCTTCTATGCAGGGTCCTACTCCATGGGGTAGGATTCACTTCAGTGGGGCTCTATTGCCCACTGAGTCTTCCACTTGAGTGTGTCCCTTGTAGAGGTATTTGGGTGGTGCTTCAACATGGTCTGAAGCTGTTCATCGGGGCCTCCTGAGAGGTGCAGGCCAAGGTCAGCCACCACCTGTGTTCTGCCTAGGGCCAGCCAGCATGAGCTACAAAGTGATCTGCAGTTGGCTGCCACTTGTACTAGTTTTGGAGGTGCCCAGGAGAGGCCTGGTAGTGAAAAAGGGCTAGCTGCTGCTAGTGCTGGGCCTGGAGCCACTTAGCAAGAGGTACAGGGTACACAAATGTTGCTTGTTCAAGAGATTTTAGGGAAGTCTAAAGTATGAACCAAGACAAGCCATTTGTATGGAAAGGTGACTGGAAACAGCTTGGGTGGGCCTGCAAGTTGGGTGGGACAGGGTGTCATGGAATCACCAGGTTGGGAAAAGCAGTGATAATCAGATTGGTGGAGACTCAGACATGGTTTTGTAAGGGAAGCCTCAGAGAAGAAACAATGGCCTCTGCCAGCACTTCTGTCTGGAAGAAAGTTGCCCCTCCGGTTCTACTCCTGATGCCAGACAATTCATTTCCTCCCTGTATGTCTCTGGTACCTTTTGAGCTGCTTGCCCAGCCAGCACTGTAGCTCAGAGGGAGTGAGTTTGAGTAAGTTCCTACATGTGCCCTTAAAGAGGAATTGCCTGAGAGACCAGCAGCCTTCCTTCTCACTCAGCCTCAGTTCATGGCCAGAAGTTATGAGGACTTCTTTTCCTGGCACTGGAACCCTGGGCTGCGAGACTAGTGTGGTCTGGAACCCCTTGCTCCTCGATGGGGACCTTCAAAGCTGAGTTATTCCTCCTGATTTTTATCTGCCACACTTGGGTATGTGATGAGCATATTCTGCATCTCTGCCCCTCCTTCCAATCTCCACGTAGCTTCTTCTTTATATCCTCAGTTGTAGAACTTTGTTCCACTAGATTTCAAGCAGCTCTGAACAATGGTTTTTCTGTAGTTTAGCTCTTATTTTGATGTGCTTGTGGGAGGATGCAAGTACCACATTTACGTACACTGACATCTTTACCCAGAAGCCCTCCTATTCCTTTTTAACTACTAAATGAATCATTATAAAAATTTATATAAATGACCACAATTACAGGCTACATTCAAATGGTTAAAAATGACCAAGTTAATTCCCACTGTTCATTTTATTCAACAATACCACCCAGTTTATACATTTGATATAGGAATTCAGAAATCACCCAGTTGATAGGCCTGTGTAACTCAGGGGTGCTCTTACTTTCCTAACACAGCAATTAACTCATCTGTTTGGTGAGGTAAGGGCTGTTGCTTATTAAAATTTTGTGTCACCCAATGAAAGATATTTAGCTCTGTCTGGAATAAAGTTGATCTTTATTTATTGTGTTCAGTAAGCTGGTTATTGTATCTATTTCCATTTTAGGCACTGACTTCGGAACCACTATTAAATACCTATGATATATTACAAACAATGTACCAATGATTTCTCTACTTAAAGGAAAATGAGAGGTTCCCTTTATGTTTCCCAGCTACCCTAACTCCCTAATACCTTCCTATTCACATCTATCAGTGTTCTATTGTGTCCCCAACCATTCAATTCAGGCATCATCATTCTTAGATGTATATTGAGCCATTATGTGTTAGATGCTCATGATGCAAAGACACCAAACCTCCTATTATTCTGTTTTAACAGACATGCTCCCTGGATATACTCGAAGACAGTATCCCTGCTGATTAGTTTGTCTCCTAAAGCCATCTATTAAAGAGCCTAGCCCATAAAGGAGAAAAAGGAGTGTATGTCTGTTTAACTATATATAAGAGCTCAATTACGTTGGTTGATTGTTTAATAAATAAATGAATTTTAAAAAGAAGAGGGAAAGAAAGGCAGGAAGGGATAAGGAAATAAAGGGAGGGAGAGAATCAGGGTTTTCTGAGAGGTCTTATAAGTTTCCCTCCCACATCACCCTCCCACCGGCAAGTCATCTTTAAAGTAATATGTCCTCCTGTGCCCACTTTTTTACATATGAGACCTCACCTGACAAAGTACAGCAAGAAATTTTGGATAAACATCTCTACAGTAGCTCATGATTTTCACAGATTTAACATCTGTTTCCATAAAAACAGGTTTGGCAAAGCTAGTCTAGACATAAGCTAAGAAGGAGAAACAAACAAATACGATGAGAACTTCACATTCTAACTTGAGGCAAAAGCTAAAAGTCCCACTTTTGTCTTTTATAACTTGGAGCTTTAAACTCAGCAGGAGAGAGCCTTATTAATTCAAGCAAGAAATATTTTAATTATATTAATGAGGTTTCCTTTTTTAGTGTTTACATTTCTCATAAAAGTGAAAGCAATTACAGCAACATTGTTAATAGGGAATGTTCCTCAGGGGACTGGAGAAATTTTAGATTCTGGTTGTGGCCTTACGCACTCCTACTACCAGCCCTTCCAGCAGCCAGAACTTGCTAAACTGACTGTTCTGAGGTATTTTCTTCATGTTTTGCTAAACCATTGGTAAGAGTGTTCAAAAAAAAGTGAATGAAAGACTCAGAGAATGAGCCTGAACTCTGAAAGTAAAATACTTTTCAAATCAACCATAATAACCATGAACAGACTAGTTTCTGAAACAATGTGAAATAAATAGAAATGATGACCCATAGCTGAAGACAATTTCACTGTTGGATGAGAACCTACTTTGTTTGTTTTTGCTTTTATCTTTATTGTTGAGAGTATTTTAGGTGTCCCCTTCCCCCCCCCCTCCCCATTGAGCCCTTCTTCCACCCCAGGCTTTCACCACACTATTGTCTGTGTCCATGGGTTATGCACATATGCATATAAGTTCTTTGGTTAATCTCTTCCCACCTACCCCCCATTGCCCTTCCCTCTGAGATTCATTAGTCTGTTGCATGCTTCCATGTCTCTGAATCTATTTTGTTCCTCAGTTTATTTTGTTCATTAGATTCCACATATAAGTGAGATCACGTCATACTTGTCTTTCCCTGAGTGGCTTATCTTGCTTAGCATAATCATCTCAAGATTCCTCCATGATATCACAGAGGGTAAGAGGTCCTTCTCTTTTAAAGCTGCATAGTATTCCACTGTGTAAATATAGCATAGCTATTTTTATCCACTCATCTACATATAGGCGCTTAGGCTGTTTTCAGATCTTAGCTACTGTAAATAGTGCTGCTGTGAACATAGGGGTGCATATATTCTTTCTGGTGGATGTTTTGGGATTCTTAGGATATATTCCTAGAAGTGAGATCACTGGGTCAAATGGCAGTTCCATTTTTTATGTTTTTATTGATTTCAGAGAGGAAGGGAGAGGGAGAGAGAGATAAAAACATCAACGATGAGAGAGAATCATCTATTAGCTGCCTCCTGCACACCCCCTACTGGGGATCCAACCCCAAAACCCAGGCATGTGCCCTGACTGGGGAATCAAACCATGATCTCCTGGTTCATGGGTTGATGCTCAATCACCGAGCCACACCATCTGGCCAGGCAGTTCCATTTTTAATTTTTTTAGGAAACTCCACACTGCTTTCTAGTGGCTGTACTAGTCTGCATTCCTACCCACACTGTACTAGATTTGCTTTTTTCACATCCTCACCAGCACTTGTGTTTTTTTATTGATTGATTATAGTCATTCTGGCAGGTGTGAGGTGATATCTCATGATAGTTTTAATTTGCATCTCTGTGATTAATGACATTGAACATTTTTTCATATATCTCTTGGCCACTTGTATGTTCTCTTTGAAGAAGTGCCTATTGAGGTCCCTTGCTCATTTTTAATCCGATTGTCTTTCTTTTGTTGAGTTGTATGAGTACCTTATATATTTTGGAAATTAACTCCTTATCAGATGTGTCATTGGCAAATATGTTCTCCCATCCTTTTCATTTTAAGGATGATTTCTTTCCCTGTTCAGAAACTTTTTAGTTTGATATAGTACCACTTGTTTATTTTTTCCTTTGTCGCTCTTGCCCTTGTGCTGTATTGGTGAAAATTCTGCTACACGAGATGTCTGAGATTTTGCTACCTATGTTTTCTTCTAAGATTTTTATGGTTTCATGACTTACATTTAAGTCACTTATTCATTTTGAGTTTATTCTTATATATGGTGTCTGTTAGTGGTCTAGTTTCATTTTTTTACATTCATCTGTCCAATTTTCCCAGCACCATTTATTGGGTCAATTTCTGGGTTCTCTGTTCTGTTCCATTGATCTATATGCCTGTTCTTGTGCCAGTACCAGGCTGTTTTGATTACAATGGCTTTGTAATATAACTTTATATCTGGTATTGTGATTCCTCCAAATTTGTTTTCTTTTTCAAGATTTCTATGTCTATTTGAGGTATTTTTGGTTCCATATAAATTTTTGGAGTATTTGTTCTAGAACTGTGAAATATGCCGTTGGTATTTTAATAGGGGCTGCATTGAATCTATAGGTTGTGTTAGGTAGTATGGACATTTTAATTATGTCAATTCTTCCAATCTGTTAACGCAGAATATTCTTCCACTTGTTTATATGTTTCTCTATCTTTTTTTTTAGCATCCTATCGTTTTCAGAGTACAGATCTTTTACCTTCTTGGTTAAGTTTATTCCTAAGTATCAAGAACCCACTTTGTTTCTGTAAATGATGACATTTCTATAAGGAAACTATGAAAGTGCATTAGAATTATAAGGAAATGTATATTTCTAGGGACTATTTCCAGATAATCTGATTCAGCAGGAATTGAGAGAAAGCCCAGGAAGCACCACCTGAACTATCAGTTTAGAATTTCTATAGTTGTGTTTTTTTTCATGTGCATCCTCATAGATTGCATTGCATATGTACTCTTTAAAATTTAATTTCAGATATGTACATTGTGTGTACACTTCTTTACAAGAAACCATGTAAGCACCTCCACCAGTAGTGCATGGAGCTGTCAAACAATGCAATAGAGCATACTAGGTGTTTTACCTCTCAAGGACAGGGTGGGGCCATGTCTTATACGTCTTTGAGTTCTTTAAGCAGGTGCATTGGCCTTGATTCTTTATCATCTCTTCTCAAATTATGTTTGGTGTAAAACTAAATATAAGAGTGTTACCTTGCCAATTTGGGGTAAAATACCCTTTCACTCCAAATTGGTCAAGGTAATAAGGTAACTTCTCACATGCCAAAGAGCACCATGTTATTTTAAAGATATGACTGCCCATCAATAACACATTACCAGGATTTAAGAGATAGAGAAAAAAATAAAAGATACAACTCAAGTAATTTCCCTGGAGCTCTTTTGAAATAGTTTAGAAAAATCATAAGTCTTATGTGAGATTTACCTAGAATTGAATTCCATTTGATAATCTTTTCCAGCTGTATAATTCCATTTTCCACAGTTAGGTCTCAATACCCAAAATTGTTAGTAAGTCTCTGAGCAAAGATGCCTTTGTCCTGGTAGCAAGGCATTTTATTTCTATGTCTCCATTTGACCTTCAAAATCACACTCAGAACAAATTGGGTGTCAAAATACAAAGAAGGGTGCTGAAACCTCTAATTGGCCTAACCAAAACATGTGGTATATCTACAACTGCAAGTCTGTTTGTCTACCTGGGAACTATACAACACTTTCTAGTTATTTTGAAATTGTGTTGGTTCTTGGGTGAATCAACTAAATCATTGACCCTCTAGAAAGAGTAATGTTTTTTTCAGGGTGATTTGCTTGTCTCAGAGAAACAACTGATTATTTAGCAACCCAATCAGTGACTCAGCAGCCTGAAACAGGCCAGTAATAGACTTAGACTAAGGGAGGACGAATGGATCAAAAGGAGTTCTCTTTTAATCCAGTCCCCCTTTCAAGAACTAAGTAGATAACAATCATAAAGAAGGCAGGATGTTGCGATTGATTTCCTTTGTTTTGTTTTGTTTATAGGTCAAAATTTACCATTTTTGGTTTATGGACTTTTAACAGATTTTTCACAAGGAAAGATTAAAAAATCAGAATCAGGTTGATTTCATAGCTCTTTTGGAAGCTTTTGCTATATTAAGCTTCTAACATGTACTGAAGTTCAATTATTGGTAGGTTGAAATAATTCTCACAATATAGAAGATTCTAAAAGTTGAGAGGGAGGAGAAAAGGGATGATGGGCTTAGTTAATTTAGTATAAATTAACAACAATACACTAACAACATTTTGAAATTATACTTTCTAGCACCAAGCTGCTGTATAACACATTGTCATGCAGAGCTCAGCACAAGATAAGAAGCTACACTGGTAGGATGAGCAGAGTATTAAGACCCAGGCAACCTGAGCTGTTGCTTTTGTCAGCATGTGAGCCACTTATGTCTGTTTCCTCACTTGTTAAATGAGGAGCTTCAACTACTGAATTCCTAAGCTAATTATCAACTCTATAGTCCTAAAGTTATATAACTTGAATCCTGAAGCCTTGGTATGAAATGAGGATATTTAATGAGATAGATCCCAAGCAAAACTTAATAGGAATTTAACTTATCCTTAAACCACTGATTTATCTCTACTCTCATTAATTTTAGCCCAATTTAGACAAAGCAAGTCTTCAGATTAAAATTGAATATAACTGATACAGCTCCAGGATAAAGGAAATCTACCTCGAAATTCCAAAGTTACTTTGCACAATAGGTAATTACACTAATAGAGATGCAAGGTATTGAACCAACCAATTTTTTTATTTTTATTTAAAAAAAATGAATAAAGCAATCGCATTTGAAATATTTTAGTCCTAGTATTATCAGTGAAAGGGGAGGATCCCCTTCCCCACTGGGTGCTGGGGGTTTGGTCCTTACGATATCTCAAGAAGAAGAATTTTCTGAGACTTGAACAGGAGTATTAATGATTTTTATTTGCATGGAATTATATCCTTAGGTTTCGAAAGGCCCATTTCCATTAATCCAGTCCTGGAAGATATGCAGCTGGGGATTCAGTAGAGCTAGAAGCAAAGCCAGTGTCCAAAGCTTCTGTCCCATGGTGGAGCTGGGTTGGGTTTAGCACTGGGCTAATTGCAGTTCATCAGTCCATTGTGTGAGGTCCACATGACCGTGAGCCATGTGGGCAAATGAAAGAGAGCAGGAGCTTGAGAGTCCCCAGGCCAGGAGTCAAGAGCACAGGAGAGCAAGAGAGCAACTCCTTTGTTTAAGAGATTTAAATATCTTAAATCTTCCCATGCTTTCAGTGGTCACACCTACTCTAGCCAATGACCTGTTCCCAGTCTTTTCACCCAGACTTTACTGGGCATGAGTCTGTTCTTCCCTGGTCCAGACCCTTCTGGTGGCTCCCTGGAGAGTGTTAAACTGCAGCTTCCTGACAAAGCTGCACAAATAACTACAATATTTGGCCTTCCCTTTGCTCCTTTCCAGTTATTTATAACTGGGTTAATTACAATGATATCACTAGAACTTTTTTATGTTTTGTTCCCCACTAAAATATATTTCAGCAAAGATATCATTTGTGCTATTCTGTATTCTGATATTTTCACATAACATTGTATTACCATGAGCAACTTGGTATACTGAATTCCTAAGCTAATTATCAATTTCCGTTTTTTCCATATGGGCTTCAAAATTATTTGAATGGCTACAAGCTTTTACCTCATGTTGGTATAATGGCATAATCTATTAGTTGTTCTCCCAATTCTGTTTCCAGTTTTGACTAATAAAGTAGCATATTCAAAACAGTGATTTGGCATTTAATATGCTTAATTTTATTCTATTTCTACATTAGTCTATATTTGTTCTTTTAGTATTTTTTGCCTATAATTACCTCATGTATATTTACTTCGGTAATTTCTTCACTTTTTTCCTGTTTAAGAGAGCTTTTATCTCACCAATTTAGAAGTTTCATTTCTTTCTAATCACAAATAAAGATATACAGTTTTAAATTTTTTATTGTAAAATAAATTTGCCATTTTAACTATTTTTATGTATTAATTAAATGGTATTATATTTACAATCTTGTGAAACTATCACCACTATCTATTTCCAAACTTATTACCCCCCAAAAAAAGTTCTAACCATTTAGCAATTACTCCCTATTTTCTCCTACCCCAGCCCCTGGTAACCTCTACTCTATTTCTCTATAAATTTCTCCATTTTAGATATTTTACATAAGCAGAATCATATTTGTCTTTTTGTGTCTGGCTTACTTCACTTAGCATGTTTGCAAAGTTTATCTACATTATAGCAGGTATCAAAACTTCATTCCTTTATATAACTAAATAAGAGTCCATTATATGTACAGTCTGTTTATTAATTTATCTGTCGATGGACACTTGGGTTGTTTCCACCTTTTGACTATTGTGAATGAGGCTGCAATAAACATTGGCATACAAGGATTTGTTCTAGTCCTGTTTTCAGTTATTTTAAATACCAAGGAGTGGGATTTCTGGGTCATATGGCAATTCTATGTTTAGTTTTTTGAGGATCTGCCAAACATTTTCCATTACCATCAGAAAAATATGAGTGTTCCATTTTTCACAGCATAGCTTGTTATTTTCTACTAGAAGCCTGGTGCATGAAATTCGTGAACTGGGGGAGAGGGCTCAGTCTGGCCTGTGCCCTCTCACAGTCCAGGACTCCCCAGGGATCGGGCCTAAGCTGGAACTCAGACAACCTTCTTGCAGTCCAGGACCCCTTTCTCCTTATTGCCCACCTGCCATGGAGGCGGGAGAAGCTCACGCCACCTCCACTATGCTCACCAGCCATGGGCCTGGCTTCTGGCTGAGCAGGGGCTGAGTGGGGGAGTGTGGCTCAACCAGAAGCTGGGATCACTGCTCCTTAGCACTGCCCCACCCCCCACCCACTGGTTGTGGGGGGGGGGGGGAGCTGGTGCCAGGCCAGCTGGGGAGGGGCTGGGGGAGAATGAGGCACTGCAGTCGTACCCTGTCCAGCCTCTACAGAGGCTCTGGGACTGCATAGACCCTTTCCCATCACCTCTGCAGAAGGAGGGGCTGCAGCACTGGGACCGTGACCCCAGGACCCTGGGACCATGCTGTGGCCTCTGCAAAAGGAGGGGCTATGGGGCTAGGACCGGGACCCGGGACCACACCACAGCCTCTTCTGCCGCCTCTGCAGGAGGTGACCAGGCCTATCAGGGGAAGGCACTGCCCCCATCACCCCACTGCTGCTGCCACTGCCAGCCGCCACGGCTGCCTGCCCTCGCTTGGTTCTCACAGCTGCTGCGGCTTTGTCCCGGAGTTCCGGATGTCTGGAAGACGGCTGGTCTATCTGGTCTAATTAGCATATTACCCTTTTATTAGTGTAGACTAGAGGCCCAGTGCACGAAATCATGGACAGGTAGGGTCCCCAGGCCTGGCCAGCAATCAGAGCCAATCAGGCCAATCAGGGCCTGCCAGCTGAGGCCTTCCTTCATTCTGTGCCACCCCCTGTTGGTCAGCGCATGTCATAGCGAGTGATTGAACTCCCAGTCTCCCAAACTCCTGAGGGGACACTTTGCATATTAGCCTTTTATATATATAGACTAGAGGCCCAGTGCACAAAATTCATGCATGGGAGGGTGTCCCTCAGCCCAGCCTGCACCCTCTCCAATCTGGGACCCCTCGAGGGATGTCCGACTGCCAGCAAGGGAGGGCAGTTGGGGGCGATCGAACATCCCCATCACAATCCAGGACTGCTGGCTCCCAACTGCTCACCTGCCTGCCTGCCTGCCTGATTGCCCTTAACCGCTTCTGCCTTCCAGCCTGATCACTCCCTAACCACTCCCCTGCCAGCCTGATTGATGCTTAACTGCTCCCCTGCCGGCCCAATTGCCCCCAACTGCCCTCCCCTGCCAGCCTGATGGCCCCCAACTGCCTTTCCCTGCCAGCCCAATCACCCCCAACTGCCCTCTCCTGCCAGCCTGATTGCCCCCAACTGCCTTCACCTGCCAGCCTGATGGCCCTCAACTGCCTTCACCTGCCAGCCTGATGGCCCCCAACTGCCCTCCCCTGCTGGCCTGTTCACCTACAACTACCCTCTACTGCTGGCCATCTTGTGGTGGCCATCTTGTGGTGGCCATCTTGTGATGACATGAGGGCGGCCATTTTATGGTGGCCATTTTGTGGCAGCCACCTTGTGATGATGTGAGGGTGTCGCGCAAGGTTGAGAGGACCACCTAGGCTTTTATTAGTATAGATTTTTTTATTCTAGCCATCCTGGTATGTGTGAATTAGGATCTCATTGTGGCTTTAATTTGCATTTCCTTAGTGACTAATGTAATTTCCTATGCTTATTGGCCTTTGTATATCTTCTTTGGAGAGTGTCTATTCAAGTCCTTTGCCCATTTAATTGGGATTTTTTTGTCGAGTTTTTGGAGTATATATGTATACATATATATGTGTATATATATTCTGGATATTAAAACTTTCAGATATGATTTACAAATATTTTTTTCCTATTCATAGGTTGTCATTTTACTTTGATAATGTCCTTATGTACACATAAGTTTAATTTTGGTGAAGCCCAAGTTACCTATTTTTTTCCCTGTTGTTTGTGCTTTTGGTGTCATATCTACTTCAATTCCTTTTTATTTTTTTTTAAATTTTTTTAAAAAATTTATCCTTATTGTTGAAAGTATTACAGATGTCCCTATTTTTTCCCATTGACCCCCTCTACCTGGCACACATCCCCCCCAGGCCTTCACCCCACTATTGTCTGTATCCATGTGTTATGCATATATGCATATAAATTCTTTGTTTAATCTCTCCCCACCCACCTACCCCTGCCTTCCCTCTGAGATTCCACAGTCTGTTCCATGCTTCTATGTCTCAGGATCTATTTTGTTCATCAGTTTATTTCGTTCATTGGATTCCCACATGAGAGTGAGATCATGTGATACTAGCCATGAATAACTTTGTTCCATCTTTATAAATGGCAATATTTTAGTAGCTAGTGAATGTACGTAGTTAGTAAAGCACTTCTGGATGATTTAAGGATAAATATCCACTCTAGACTTCCTTGGGGAAGTGCCTAAAAATAAATAATAACAATGCTGTATAGCCCTACCCGGTTTGGCTCAGTGGATAGAGCACTGGCCTGCAGACCAAAGGGTCTGGGGTTTGATTCCAGTCAAGGGCACATACCTCCGTTGCAGGCTCCTCCCAGCTGGGCCCTGGTCGGGGCTCATGCAGGAGGCAACCAGTCAATGTGTTTCTCTCACATCAATATTTCTTTCTGTCTTTTCCTCTCTCTTCCACTCTCTCTAAACACACACAAAAACTAAAAAAAAAAAAAAAAAAACAACAATGCTATATAAAGGAAAAAAATAGGAATTCAGTTAAATATAGGAAATTTCCTATATTTATATTCCCTATGAGTAAGTTCCCTAAAGAACTAGGCATAATAATTATATATCTTCTAGGGTGCTAATTCTCTCATTTAAGGAAAAAATAAAACTAGCAGTGGTGTTTTAGGTAAACATTAGATAGGTAGTATGTAATTCCTTGAGTTGAGGTTTGCTAATGGTCATATGGTTGAGGCTTCCAATGCATAATCTGCTGAATAGTTTTTTGTTCTTGGCAGTGCCTTCACCCTCAAAGACCTTGTACAAATGTTAAATCTCAATACCAAGCTGTCAGAGTTTTGCCTCCATTTCATCTTCAGATTGCATTTCCATCCCTAGAGCAGCCTTCAGTAATTTCATTCAGCTTGACTCTCTTTGACCCAGTTCTCGCAACTGTGTACATCCGAGGATCTAAGCTTTCAGATTATTTAAATGTTATGGCCTGCCTGAAGTCTGACCTTTCTAGAGAAAAGACATCCTCATAGTTTAAAAGAGATGAAAAGAAAAGTTGTTTGAAAATGGAAATAAAATTTCCATTGCTAGTCTGTTAAATTCACAAAGCTATGATCTGGGTTTCCAATTAATTGCTTAAGGAGACCAACTACTTAAGGATTGACCATCTCTTTGCAGCAGTGCTGGGACAATTTATGAACTATCCTTTTTATTTTCTACTAGAGGCCCGGTGCACAAAATTCGTGCACGGAGGTGTGTGTGTCCCTCAGCACAGCCTGCACCCTCTTCAATCTGGGACCCCTCAAGGGATGTCCGACTGCCCATTTAGGCCCTATCCCACTGGGCCTCACAACCCAGGACTGCTGGCTCCCAACTGCTCGCCTGCATACCTTCCTGATTGCTCCTAACTGCTTCTGCCTGCCAGCCTGATCACCCCCTAACCACTCCCCTGCCAGCCTGATTGATGCCTAACTGCTTCCCTGCCAGCCTGGTCACCCCTAACTGCCCTCCCCTGCAGGCCTGGTCCCTCCTAACTGCCTTTCCCTGCAGGCTTGATAGCCCCCAACTGCCCTCCCTTGCAGGCCTGGTCCCTCCCAACTGCCCTCCATTGCTGGCCATCTTGTGGTGGCCATCTTGTGTCCACATGGGGGCAGGATTTTTGACCACATGGGGGCAGCCATCTTGTGTGTTGGAGTGATGGTCAATCTGCATATTACTCTTTTATTAGATAGGATAGAGGCCTGGTGCATGGGTGGGGGCCAGCTGGTTTGCCCTGAAGGGTGTCCCGGATCAGGGTGGGGGTTCCCTTGGGGCGTGGGGTGGCCTGGGCAAGGGGCCTGTGGTGGTTTGCAGGCCGGCCACTCCCCCTGGTGACCCAAGTGGAGGCCCTGGTATCTGGGGTTTATTTATCTTCTACAATTGAAACTTTGTAGCCTGGAGCGGAGCCAAGCCTTCTGCTTGCTCCTTGGCGGCAGCCATTTTTTGGGGGGATTTATGTATCTTCTATAATTGAAACTTTGTAGCCTTAATCCGAGGCCTGGGCCGGCCAGGGTGTGCGGAAAGCTTGGCTTCCTCCATCACTGGGGGCAACCCTAGCCTCCTGCTCTTTCCAGCTCCGTGGCTGCCGCCATTTCTGTTGGGCTATATTTATCTTCTATCATTGAAACTTTGTAGCCTTGAGTGGAGGCCTCCTCCGGCAAGGGCAGGCGGAAAGCTTGACTTCCTCCATTGCCAGGGAAACACAAGCCTCCCTCCTGCTCTCTGTGGCCGTAGCCATCTTGGTTGGGTTTATTTGCATATTCTCTCTGATTGGCTGGTGGGCGTGGCTGGTGGGCATGGCTGGTGGGTGTAGCGGAGTGAGGGTTAATTTGCATATTACTCTTTTATTAGATAGGATTTTATAAACTGGGTACTTTGTACTGAATTCCATCAGAACAAAGAAAGTTAAAATTTAGATTTCAGAAAAAATCTTCAATAACTTGTTTATAAGGTTTATCCTTTTTTTAAATTTCGTTATTCTCCTGTTCTAACAAAATCTCTAATTCATTCAAATAGTAGATGTGAAGACTGAAGGGTGGGTCTTAGATTTTACTTTACTTGCAAAGCTTCTAAGTTAGCCTGCTACAGTTTTGTGGATGCTGGCAAATGACTTGAGAGCCTTGGATCAGAGATTCCCTGTGCTAATAATAGCCAGAGTATCATCGTTTCCTTTTAAACTGTTGCCTGAGCCCCAATTCCTACAGGGTGATGCCAGAGGGCCCTATAACAACTACACACACAGTATAGTGCATTACAGAAAAGGAATCTGAGCTTAACAAACCTGAATCCTTTATGATGAGCAGTAAGCAGCCTGCCCTCTGCTCCCGATGGAGACACTATTACTGTCATTGAAAAATACTCTGGGGTGATAGAAATTCAAAGGTACATGGAGAATTGTCTCCTCAGACATTTATACTACATAGCACACTCACCTATATACCAGGCTCTGTCATTATGTTGATAGAAATTTATAAATGATAAATCATGGAACAATACAGATTCAAATTAAAAACGGCCCTTTCTCTGAGACTAACCATATGTCAACATGTTAGCCTTCACTTTCCTGGGTAAAGGTCAGTTGGCACCAGATTATAGATATAAAGTATTTTAGATATAAAATACATGCCAGGTATTTTATGCCTACTCTAGTCCTAGCATATAGTAAGCATTTTAAGAATAACGGTACCATCTCACACCTGTCAGAATGGCAATCATCAACAAATCAACAAATGACAAGTGCTGGCGAGGATGCAGAGAAAAAGAAGTCCTCTTGCACTGCTGGTGGGAATGCAGACTGGTGCAGCCACTCTGGAGAACAGTATGGTGTTTCCTCAAAAAACTAAAAATGGAACTCCCATTTGACCCAGTGATCCCACTTCTAGGATTATATCCCAAGAAACTAGAAACACCAATCAGAAAGGATATATGCACCCCTATTTTCATAGCAGCACAATTTACCATAGCTAAGATTTGGAAACAGCCTAAGTGCCCATCAGCAGATGAGTGGATTAGAAAACTGTGATACATCTACACAATAGAATTCTTACTGTTTGCAACAGCATGGATGGAACTGGAGAGCATTATGCTAAGCAAAATAAGCCAGTCAGAGAAAGTTAAATATCACATGATCTCTCTCATTTGTGGAATATAATGAACAACATAAACTGATGAACAAAAACAGATCCAGAGACAAAGAAGCATCAATCAGACCATCAAACCTCAGAGAGAAGGTAGGGGAGGGTGGGGGTAAGGGGGAGAGATCAACCAAAGGACTTGTATGCATGCATATAAGTCTTACCAATGGACACAGACACCGGAGGGGGGGCGGTGAGGACATGAGTTGGGGGTTGGGGAGGCAATGGGGGGATAAGGACACATATGTAAAATCAATAAAGAAAAAAAAAGAATAGCTATTGTCATAAGTCTCAGTTTCAGATAAGGGTCAACAAGTACTTTTTATTTTCCTGTTTTTCTTTTTTATTTTTTCTGGACTCAAACCTGCACTATTTGGAAAGCTATTACCCAGCTGGTACATGTACTATTGCCTCATTCTCTTTAAGCCATTGCCCAAATACTTATTTCTTAGTGAGACCTACCCTGTATCCCATTCCCGAAGTTATATTCTCTCCCATCTTCTCCCTATCTATTTTACCCAGCTTTTTCTCTGTAGCTTATTTTATATTACCTTCTATTACATAATATATTTACTTTTACTTATCTTTTATCTTCAGCTTCCCCCAATGAAATATAAATTCCATGAAGATAATCATTTCTAGTCCAGTTCACTGATGATTCTCCAGCCCCAAAACAATGTCTAGCCCATACATAGCATGTGCTCAATAAATTTATTAAATGAGAGAATTAAGGCTCAGAAAGACTAAGTATCTACTCAGGATTTCAAGACAAAGCAGGATTGGTACTCAAATGTAGGTTTTCGGAGTTCAAGGCTATTACTATTTCCAGTGTGCAACACTTACTTTCCTTCTCCTCTCACTACCTTGAGGCCTCAAAAGCAGGTATAGGCAAGCTCTGCCTGGGAGCTGAGAGATTCCAGGAAAAGGAGAGAGGCAGAGAAGGGAGGAACTATGGGCCAGCGTCACACTGGTGGATTTCTCTGAACCTTGTAAATGTGAACTGTCAGAAGTCTTGTCTCTCCAAGTCAGCGCTGCCCACAGTAACAAATACTGTACATGGAATTTTAATCCACAAAGCAATTTAGAAAACTCTCAAAATTAATCCTCTTAGGATTCCCAGGGTATGGGCAAAACAAAGATAGCAGCATTTTAAATAATGAAGTGTGTGAGAGAAAGATAGCAAAAAGACCTGATGATATGGCTAACTCAAGAGCCCAGAAAAGCTTACCTCATTCTGAACATCCAAATGTTTTCATCATTGCTAACAACTTTTAGGAGCACTTTAACTCCAGTTTCTATGTATTTACCAATCAGTGATGAATGCTGATCAGTATCCCACACACCAGAGTTATCCCTCCCCCAATAGCACAACTACACACACACACACACACACACACACACACACATGCATATATAAATGACCCCAAAATCTTTCTTCCTGAATCAAACAGTCCTGACATGTATATTGCTAATTAAAGTTTAAATTGATTAAAATAAAAATTAATGCACACGTGACTGGTGGCTACTAAATAGAACAGCACACCATCACAGGACACTTCTATCATCTCAGACAGTTCCACTGGACAGCACCACTCTAGGTGTGCCCCATGTGATACAGTACTGGTTTCATTCTGCATCTCAGCCTGGTAGAGCCAGAATTATTTTGTGTTGCTGTCTGTTTCAGCACTGGTGCTTTTCTCTTAGTAAACTTTGAACCATTGCTTCATCTTGTCCTATCTTTTGAGGCCATAAAAGAGTTATGTTTCTGTCATGTCATTCCACTCACTAACTTCGAGCCCCCAACAGCTGAGCCTCTCCCCTCCCCACTGCCGTACTAGCAGCCCTTATTCTCAGCTAGCTGACAGTTCCTGGCTACATGAAGTCTAGGACAATGCACATTTCTGTTATTGCACTCTTTGAGATATTGTAAAATTAATCTTCTTTGTCCTAAAGTTACAATGCATTATTAGCTATAATTAGAGGATGGGGGAGCAAAATATGTTCTAATAGAAATCAACCATATTTAGAGGGAGTAGAACCAGAGTTTGACACAGACAGTTTCCCCACAGGCCAGTCACCCAACTCTCTAAAAGTCTCCGTTGTTGTATTTGCAAACATGTTCACATCTGCTGGAGATTTGGGTGAGTATTTTAAGAGAATGAGGTATACCTGTATAGTCAATTTTAGATTTTGTTGGAAATTTTTGTTAAAAACAAATTCTCTCAACCCAAAAAACCTCTCAACAAAGGTAGTAGAGAAAGAAAAGTTTTATTAATGAACTAGAGGCCCAGTGCACAAATTTGATCCAGCTGGGCAGGTGGGGGGAGGGGTCATGGGAGGTTGGCTGGCCAGCCCTGCCCCCTATCCAGGTGGGTGAGTGATCAGGGTGGGGCAGGCTGAGAGGAGTGGCCTGGAGAAGGCCCACTGAGCTGGAGCTGAGCATGGGCCCCAGGCTTCCCAGGGAGGATGGCCTCGGCAAGGAAACAGAAACCACCAGAAGGCTCTGCACACAGGCCCTGAGCTCTCTTTGGCCAGATGGACTCAGAGCTGGTGTCTCTGTGTCTACAATAGACATAGCCTGCACTCGCCTTTGTCTGTTGGTCAAATCCATTGCATTGAAAAACTGTTCCCCTTCTTCTCTTTGGGCCCTTACAACAAACACAGGCCAATTGGAAGATGCAGGTCCCAGTGGCAGAGCCAGGCCCCACAATCACACAGAATTTAGGTCTAAGACAACTGCGTAGCAATCTCCATGAAACAGAACACACTGTTTTAGAGTCTTAATTCTCCCCTAAAATGTGCCCAGCTGCTCCTCTTTAGCCGGGATAGACTGAACTAAGGAACCAAAGACCGAGTTTCCTTTGAGGTGGGATCCACCGGGAGCTGGCTGGTGCCAAGGCCCCTCCCAGGTGACTGCCTTCCCCCCAAGCTTGGTGTGCTCTAAGTTGGTCTGTTTCTGGCAGTGCTAGGTCCTAGGCTGCTGGTTAAGCGACAGGCCCACAGGGCTTCTCTCTGCCACCTTCCTGGCTTCTCAAGCATCACGCCAGATGGCTGTCGCTAGAGCCAGGACTCAGAGAGTGAAGGAGCTGGCCCACGCTGAGAGGGACCCACAGGTGGGCAGGCCATGCCCCCTACCCTGCTTCTCAGTCTTGTTCATGTGGATTGGGCTAAAGCCCGCTGCTCGAGACTAGCGCCACATGGGAAGGGTCACAGTGGGGAGAAGGGCACCCTGGCCTGCCAGCCTTTGTGACAATCATCTCAGAATCCAGCTGATTGAATTTGTCCCACAGAGCCTTCATCTCAAGCTGCACACTCACACTGGCCACCTTCATATTCTTCTTTAAGGCGGCCAGCCACACAACTGGCTCGGGGCCCTCGGGCTCTGCAACGGCGCTGGCAGCAGCCCCTGCTGCCAGCATGTCATAGCGATCGTGTCATAGTGACTGGTCCTTACGGTCATTCCGCCTTAATGGTCTCTGGGCTTTTATTATATCAAAAATTGTGCACTCGAGTCGGGGTGGGGGGGGTCCCCTGAGCCAGACCTGTGCCCTCTCGCAGTCCAGGAGCCCTTGAGAGATGTCTGATTGATGGCTTAGGCCAGCCGTGGGAAAACTACGGCCCGCGGGCTGGATCCAGCCCGTTCGGCTGTTATATCCGGCCCGTGGAGCCGAAAGATCAGAGGGTTCTCTTGCTCTCCCCTCCACTCCTTTACTTTGAATTTATATTAGTTCACACAAACACTCCATCCATGCTTTTGTTCCGGCCCTCCGGTCCAGTTTAAGAACCCATTGTGGCCCTCGAGTCAAAAAGTTTGCCCACCCCTGGCTTAGGCCCACTCACAGTCGGATATCCTTAGCACTGCCCTGTGAGCCTGGCTTCTAGCTGAGCGGCGCTCTCCCTGTGGGAGTGAACTGACCACCAGGGGGCAGCTCCTGCATTGAGCATCTGCCCCCTGGTGGTCAGTGCACATCATAGCGACTGGTCGTTCCATTATTTGGTCGATTTGCATATTAGCCTTTTATTATATAGGATAAGCACAAAATCAGAATGTGATACCCATCACAAACAATCTAGTAAGAGACTGCAAAGACCAAAAGAAATCTGACCCTTTCAAATAGCCAGGCAGATACATGATCTCAAGATTAACAATAACTAGTCCTCATATCACAGGGCTTGACAGCACCATCTGAAACATTAATTTGCACAGAACATATCTTACACAATGCTTACATCTGTATTCTTGGATTATGGTATCTACCACAGAGTAGACCCTTAGTGGGTGAAGTAATACACAGGAAAAAATAAATTTAAAGGAACTCCCTGTTATGAATCTAACTCCTCTAATGTGTGATATGCTTAAGATTATTGGTTCAAAACTACACAAGCATTGCTTATATGATGTGATTTTTTAATTACACTTACAGAAGGAACAATTGTTTTCTTGTAAGTGAGTCAAATCTGTCAAGGAACTTCCTTATCATCTGGTTCTTTATTTTGCATGCTTGGATAGAGGTCATTTATAAGTCTACAACTAATTTTTTATGTAAGAAACTAGAAGAAACCTGGACCACTAACCCAGAAACTAAACTAAAGGACAGGCAATTGCAGGACAGAATCTAATTCTGTTTTATAAAGGACTAGAGGCCCAGTGCACAAAATTTGTGCATGGGGATGGGGGTGTGTCCCTCAGCTCAGCCTGCACCCTCTTCAATCTGGGACCCCTCGAGGGATGTCCGACTGCCCATTTAGGCCCAATCCTGGTGGGATTAGGCTTAAATGGGCAGTCAGACATCCCTCTCCAATCCAGGACAGCTGGCTCCCAACCACTTGCCAGCCTACCTGCCAGATTGCCCTAACAGCTTCTGCCTGCCAGCCTGATCACCCCCTAACCACTCCCCTGCCAGCCTGATTGACGCCTAAATGCTCCCCTGCCAGCTTGATTGCCCCTAACTGCCTTCCCTGCCGGCATAGTCACCAATAACTGCCCTCCCCTGCAGGCCTGGTTCCCCCAACTGCCCTCCCCTGCAGGCCCGGTCACTTCCAACTGCCCTCCTCTGCCAGCCCGTCACCCCTAACTGCCCTCCCCTGAAGTCTGATCGCCCCCAACTGCCCTCCCTTGCAGGCCTGGTCCCTCCCAACCGCCCTCCCCTGCTGGCTTGATCGCCCACAACTGCCTCCCCTGCTGGCCATCTTGTGGCGACCATCTTTGACCACATGGGGGCAGCCATCTTGTGTGTTGGAGTGATGGTCAATTTGCATATTACCTCTTTATTAGATAGGATGTTGTCCCCATGTATATTCAATATTCATAATTATTATGGGCTCTTTGGCAGAATGTAAAGGCATAAAAACTGAAATTGACTTCAGTTGGGGAATTAGTGATTCAAGAAGTTTTGGCAATAGAGATCAGTTAAGCCAGAAAAGGAACCTCCTCTTTGGAGCTGTAGAACAGGCAAAATTGGACTTTTCCACCTCTAATGAGTGCCATTTTTCCCCTTTTCCAAATGCTAATTTCTCTAAAATAGTCCATTCTATGCACTTTAATCTCCACAGGACTGATAAGAGCTAGTAGGTTCTAAATGACCTCTTCCAGAAATGTGTGTATTTTAAGCAGAGAGTACTGGAAAAATCAATATGCTTGATACATACAAAGAAATGAATGTGTGATGGGGAAAACTTCAGGAAGGTAAGAGAATTTTAGGAAAGACCTTTCCAATGTCTCCCAAACTATATCATTAAAGCAAGTTTACTCCTTTGCCCACAGCTAATTCTGCTGGAGAGGAGCTGTGTTGTACTTTTTGTTGCTGGGTCATGTATCTAGAGGTACTGGAAATTTAATAACTGTTTTGGGGCTAAGGAAAGGAAAATTTTTATAATCTAAAAGTATGTCAGTGAGAAGGAAGCTGCTTAGGAGAAAAAAAATAAAATCACATCCTTTGTACATCAGCCAAAATTTCAGAAATGCCACCATTCAGTAGGATTTCATCTTATTTATTCTCCTTTTCTTGATTCTAAGATTTTCTCTTCCATTTACCTCTGAACCTGGTGCTTTCTTCATTTTATCATCTTAGTTCAGTTTTATATCAGTTATATGAAATAACTAGGACACTCTAAGAGGATAAATTCCTATTTCCCCACTTAGCTTTCCATTCTTACCTACAACAAAAATAAAATCTAATTTTAAGTAATCAAACTTTTCAATAAAGTGATGGAGAGACATATACCTGAATTTGCATTTATTTGGGAAGTTTTTTTCCTGGGAGATATCCATTTTTCATTAAGCTCCACAAACTTTTCATTACTTATTTTCTCACCTTCTCCCTGTAGTGAAAACTGCCTAAGTAAGCAGCTCTATTTCACTACAGTCTCATGCTCTGTAAATGCAAAATCATTAGCAAATGTTAATAATATTAACCCATCAGATTTCATTATTTCAGTAATAGAATTTGTCAAGGACAGCCACTGATAGCTGTTAATGACCACTTTGTTGACGAATAGGGGTTAACTACAACAATATTCATTTTAAGCAAATAAAATATGTTAAGATTAAGAATTCATTCAGCCCAGTTAGAATGCAATTAAGCCAACTTCTGGAGGAAGGTTCACTAAAGACTTCTGTACTAAGAATATAGTCACACAATCAACACAGTTTAAGTTTGAGTTCTTTCAGTAAAGCTCTCCTCTTTCTTTGGAAGTAACAACACTCTTTCATCCAAATGAAAATAAATGTGATTTCTCTGCAATCCTCCCTTGCCACAGATCTCTCTCTATCCCAGACCCCAGCACAAACCCATACCCACAGACACACCTACCCATTTACCATACCTGGCAGTATGGTTTTGATTTAATTTCTTCATGTTACCATCAGGTAACATATGATCTCTTCTTAGATCAATCTAATTATTGTGGAGATTTCCATGTACTATATAGCAACATAAAGTAGATTCTGGCCCCAGATTAGAAGTCTAGCCAGGGGTGACAGCCAATTTACCAACCTGTACAACACAGACACCAACCAAAGACCTTAAGTATAATGAGATAGAAAGACAAATATATAATTAAACAAATATAATTTGAAGCTAATGGAAGTGCTGTGAATGAACAGGACATAGTATCATGATAGTAATAATGGGAACTATTTAGAGAAAGTGCTCAGGGAAGGTTTTTCTGACCATTTTTATTTCAGCTGAAACTTGAAAAATTAGGGGAAATCACCCACATAATAACATTTGAGGCCTTGGACAAATTTTTTTTAAAGCTTTTATTGCAGAGGTCTGCATCGGATTTGGAAAAGAAATATGCTCTGCAAATTAACTCCTGAACTTTAATATTGATTTTTTAAAAAAAGTAAAATGACATCACCACAAATCTTTACTCCAAATAAAAGTAATTAAAATTACTGTTTCTTGTAGTGAAAACAAATTCCAATCTTTTAGTAACTCATGACTTTTTAGTAAAATAAAAAGCCAAGGCTTATGGCCCATCTATCTTACTTTTTTCAGAGTTATTCCTTGCCATCACCTACCTGGTGTTGCCCAACTTATCAAGTGGCCCACCATGAGCCAAGCCTTGAGCATCATTCTTGCCATCTTCCTTGTCTCTCGGAATTTTATTGGCTTCTTTCTAGTTCCTTATGCATAAAATATGCCATGCAAAACCCATTAAAAATTATTTCCTGCCCTCTTTCTTCATCTCAACCCCTATATTTCTTCATTGCTTTCTGCTCTCTTTCACCAACAATCTCCTGCTTTCTGGAACACCCCTCTACCCTCTTCATCACCTGACCACTACTATTCATCCTTTAAGACTCAGCTCAGTACTCACTTCTCCCTGGAGTCTTCCGCCAACAGCTGTCTGAAGGGCTCATCCTGAAGGAATCCCTAACACTTCTTATCCAGACTCACACATCTGTTTACCAGGAGGTCCATTTGGATATGCACTAAGTACTTCCAAATCAATGTGTCCCAAACTGACTCATTACCGTCTTCCTAAAACTTGTCCCCAAACTGACTCATTACCGTCTTCCTAAAACTTGTCCCCCTCTCCATGAGTTCTCAAGTTCCATGACTATATCAAGCTAAAAACCTTTAGTCCTCATTTTCTCCCTTGAACCCACACCCAATCACTAAATTCTGCCAATTCTTATCACTTAATATCTTATAAATCCCTCCCGCTTTTCTCTGTACCCACTACTACTGATGTCAGTCACTTCTCTCCCTGCTTACTGCATCAGGCTCTTTACTGGTCTAGTTTAATTTTAATCCATTTTTCAAACTACCAGGCCATTCATCTGATCATTTCCATTCCCTGCCTAAACTCACTTAATGGCTGCCCGTTCCTCTCAGGCTAAAGTTAAACCATCTCCAAATGGCACAGAAGGTTCTTCAAGATGTGGCTCTTGCATAACCTCTCCAGACACATCTCTAGAGGATCCTCATTATATTGAATTACTTTCAGTTATTATGTGCTGTGTTTTCTTGCCTCTAGGTAATTTATCCAATTTTTCTAGATAAGCCCTTATTGTTTTTCAGGTCTCAGCTTGGGATCATTTTCTACAGAAAGCTGTCTTGATCCAACCCAAATCCAAGTCAAGTGTCCGCCATAGTGCCCCTCATAGCACCCTAAAACGCCATGCTGCCATCTTAGACTTTCACCATGACTTATTAATGTCTCCTACTGAACTCCACAATGCCAGGGACTGTGGTTGTTTTGGCCAAGGTTGTTTCCTGGGTGCTTAGCATCATGCCTGACGGTAGGCATTCAGAACATATTTGCTGAATGAATGAAAAAGTAATGAGATAGTGACATCCCCGTAACCTTGGTTATAAGTGGTTTAATAAGAAACTGTGATCCCAGGATGAATGTACTTGGAGAGTTTATACATAAGAATCACCATACCAGATTATATTAGGGGCCACTTTACCCTAGTATTTTGTTAGTAAGAGTTGAAGAAGGCTGCTGGCAGAGGACAAGCTCACTCCCTTTCACAAACTTCAGGGTATATCCAAGACTCGCATTCATTTAAAAGACCCATATCCCATAGGTAGTGGTTCTCAACCTTTTTAATGCCACTACCCTTTAATACAGTTTCTCATGTCGTAGTGACTCCCAACCATAAAATTATTTTTGTTGCTACTTCATAACTGTAATTTTGCTACTGTTAATGAATCATAATGTAAATATCTGTGTTTTCTGATGGTCTTAGGCTCTGCAGCAGCGGTTCTCAACCTGTGGGTCATGAACCACAGGTTGAGAACCGCTAGCAGGGTCACCTAAGACCAGGCGTCCTCAAACTACGGCCTGCGGGCCACATGCGGCCCACCAAGGACATTTATCCGGCTCACCGGGTGCTGCTGCTTGTCCTGCTTAGCAGCCGACTCATCCCCAGCCCGCAGTGCGCAAAGGAATTTGTTCATAGTTTTTTTTTTTTTAACTATAGTCTGGCCCTCCAATGGTCTGAGGGACAGTGAACTGGCCCCCTGTTTAAAAAGTTTGAGGACCCCTGCGCTAAGACCATCGGAAAACACAGATATTTACATTATGATTCATAACAGTAGCAAAATTATAGTTATGAAGTAGCAACGAAAATAATTTTATGGTTGGGGGTCACCACAACATGAGGAACTGTATTAAAGGGTCACGGCATTAAAAAGGTTGAGAACCACTGTGGGATAGCAAAGCCACACATCCATTTAGAAGGCTCATTCCATTCAAAACCCTGCATTTTTTTTTACCCCTTAAGTTTCATAAGCTTATATCATAGTGAACAAAGTAACATTTTTTTACATTTCTACTTCTTACCTGTCTTGCTTTGGAAAAAGAGGTTAACTAATTAGGTTTACTGAAATTTCACTGGAAAGATACAAAGTTGTACCTAGGTCTTTACATTTCAAGCCTTTTCTAAATTGCATATTTATTGGATTACTAGAGGCCTGGTGCACAAAATTTGTGCACGGGGGTGTGTGTTCCTCAGCCCAGCCTGCACCCTCTCCAATCTGGGACCCCTCGAGGGATGTCCGACTGCCTGTTTAGGTCCAATCCTGGTGGGATCGGGCCTAAACGGGCAGTCGGACATCCCTCTCACAATCCAGAACTGCTGGCTCCCAACTGCTCGCCTGCCTGCCTTCCTGATTACCCCTAACCACTTCTGCCTGCCAGCCTGATCACCCCCTAACCACTCCCCTGCCAGCCTGATTGATGTCTAACTGCTCCCCTGCCAGCCTGTTTGCCCCTAACTGCCCTCCCCTGCAGGCCTGGGTTGCTCCCAACTGCCTTTCCCTGCAGGCCTGGTTGCCCCCAACTTCCCTCCTCTGCCAGCTTGGTCACCCCTAACTGTCCTCCCCTGCAGGCTTGATCGCCCCCAACTGCCCTCCCTTGCAGGCCTGGTCCCTCCCAACTGCCCTCCCCTGCTGGCCATCATATGTCCACATGGGTGCAGGATCTTTGACCACATTAGGGCAGCCATCTTGTGTGTTGGAGTGATGGTCAATCTGCATATTACTCTTTTATTAGCTAGGATAGAGGCCTGGTGCATGGGTGGGGGCCAGCTGGTTTGCCCTGAAGGGTGTCCCAGATCATGGTGGGGGTTCCCTTGGGGCGTGGGGCGGCTTGGGTGAGGGGCCTGTGGTGGTTTGCAGGCCGTCCACGCCCCCTGGTGACCCAAGCAGAGGCCCTGGTATCTGGGATTTATTTATCTTCTACAATTGAAACTTTGTAGCCTGGAGCGGAGCCAAGCCTTCTGCTTGCTCCGTGGTGGCAGCCATTTCTATTGGGATTTATGTATCTTCTATAATTGAAACTTTGTAGCCTTGAGAGGAGGCCTAGGCTGGCAAGGGCAGGCGGAAAGTTTGGCTTCCTCCATTGCCGGGAAAACCCAAGCCTCTCTCCTGCTCTCTGTGGCTGTAGCCATCTTGGTTGGGTTTATTTGCATATTCGCTCCTGATTGGCTGGTGGGCATGGCTCATGGGTGTGGCTTGTGGGTGTAGCAGAGTGAAGGTTAATTTGCATATTACTCTTTTATTAGATAGGATAAAGCCCTGGAGGAGGAGTGATGTGTTGCTTTATTTTAGTGAAAACCTTTATAGAAAAAACAATTCAAGTTAACTGAGTATTCTTACAAAAGGAGTAAAATAGTATGGGCAGGGACTCAAATGCCTGAATCTTGCCCTTATTATACTATCTAAAATGATATGTTTTTCAAGAGAAACATGTAACCAGAGATGAATCAAGACAAAGGATTGCTTTATTCTACCCCTTTTGTCCTAAATCCTCACATAATTTCTAATCTTATCATTTTGGGTGTCAAGAAATACAACAGCAAGAAAAAAGGCATAAGTACAAGATAGTGGTAGCCAGAGGACAGACCATTTGCCCCAATGTTCATGGCTGTTTAAGACCTTGGATAACTCTTACCTTTAGAGTCCCCACCCACATTATCTTAAATATGAAAGTTATATTTAATATAGCATATTAATATATAACTATCAGAGCTGATCTGTCTAGTTAGCATAATGTTGTATTTTAGATATATTTAAATTAAATTTCATTTGAGGTTACATGTTTATATCTTGGATAATTTTCCCCAGGTTTTAAATTTTCATAGCCCTTTCAACCCCACCTGCTCACCTCATCCACCTCAAGCCATTTTAGGAAGGGAAAGCTATGGAGTTCTGTACCCAGTTACATTGTACCTATGTGGACTAGAGAAGAACAACCCCAAAAGCATACGGGAAAGGGAGGAGGAGGAGGAGGAGGAGGAGGAGAAGGGGAAGGGGAAGGGGAAGGGGAAGGGGAAAAGGAAGGGGAAGGGGGAGGGGGAGGGGGAGGGGGAGGGGGAGGGGGAGGGGGAGGGGAGGGGGAGGGGGAGAGGGAGAGGGAGAGGGAGAGGGAGAGGGAGAGGGAGAGGGAGAGGGAGAGGGAGAAGGAGAAGGAGAAGGAGAAGGAGAAGGAGAAGGAGAAGGAGAAGGAGAAGGAGAAGGATGAAGGAGAAGGAGAAGGAGAAGGAGAAGGAGAAGGAGAAGGAGAGAGAAAGAGAAGAAAGGTGGCCAGGATATCTCTCAGATAGGAGCACCTTTCTACTTCAGGCAAGGAAGAAGTAAAATTGAGAGAGAGAGCCCTCCACCCAAACTAATTAGATTTATTTATAGGTCTCAGGTGAGGCTCCATGCACTAAAAAAAAAAAAAAAAAAAAAAAAAAAAAAAAAAAAAAAAAAAAAAAGTTAGGTTTAGGTTGAATGATGTTAAACTGCCCATTATGAAGGCAAGAAAATGGTTAAAGATCAGGCTTTCACATTTTTCAACCTAATAGTTCAATGAATGCCCTTGTGTCCTTGAATTTGACCAATTCATAGTCATCCACTTCTTCCTAGGGAAGCTATAACAAAATATTACAAACTGGGTGACTCAAACGACAGAAATTTATTGTCTCAATTCTAAAGGGTAGATTCTAAAATAAAGGCATCAGCAGGGTTGGTTCCTTCTGAGGGCTGTGAGAAAGAGCCTGTCCCAGGCCACTCCCAGCTTCTGGTGGTTTGCTGACTATCTTTTCCATTTATTTTTTTTTCTTTATTGATTAAGGTATTACATATGTGGCCTTATCCCCCCATTGCCCCCCCCACACACACACACTCATGCCCCCACCCCCCTGTTGTCTGTGTACATTGGTAAGGCTTATATGCATGCATACAAATCCATTGGTTGATCTCTTCCCCTTACCCCCACCCTCCCCTACCTACCCTCTGAGGTTTGATGGTCTGATTGATGTTTCTCTGTCTCTGGATCTGGTTTTTTTTTTTTTTTCATCAGTTTATGTTGTTCATTATATTCCATAAATGAGAGAGATCATGTGATATTTATCTTTTCTGACTGGCTTATTTTGCTTAGCATAATGCTCTCCAGTTCCATCCATGCTGTTGCAAATGGTAAGAATTCCTTCTTTTTTATAGCAGCGTAGTATTCCATTGTGTAGATGTACCATCATTTTTTAATCCACTCATCTGCTGATGGGCACTTAGGCTGTTTCCAAACCGTAGCTATGGTGAATTGTGCTGCTATGAACATAGGGCTGCATATATCCTTTCTGATTCATGTTTCTAGTTTCTTGGGATATATTCCTAGAAGCAGGATCACTGGGTCAAATGGGAGTTCCATTTTTAGTTTTTTGAGGAAACTCCATACTGTTCTCCAGAGTGGCTGCACCAGTCTGCATTCCCACCAGCAGTGCACAAGGGTTCCTTTTTCTCCGCATCCTTGCCAGCACTTGTTTGTTGATTTGTGGATAATAGCCATTCTGACAGGTGTGAGATGGTACTGCATTGTTGTTTTGATTTGAATCTCTCTGATGATTAGTGACTTTGAGCATGTTTTCATATGTCTCTTGGCCTTCCTTAAGTCTTCTTTCAAAAAGTATCTATTTAGGTCTGTTGCCCATTTTTTTATTGGGTTGTTTATCTTCCTTTCGTTAAAGTGTATGAGTTCCCTGTAAATGTTGGAGATTAAACCCTTATCAGAGATAACATTGGCAAATATGTTCTCCCATGCAGTGGGCTTTTTTGTTGATGCAAAAGCTTTTGCTGTGCAAATGCTTTTTATTTTTATGAGGTCTCATTTGTTTATTTTCTCTTTAGTTTCCATTGCCCTAGGAGCAGTATCGGTGAAGAAATTGCCTCAGCATATGTCTGAGATTTTGCTGCCTGTGGATTCCTCTAATATTGTTATGATTTCCAGTCTTATGTGTAAGTCCTTTATCCATTTTAGGTTTATTTTTGTGTATGGTGTAAGTTGGTGGTCTAGTTTCATTTTTTTTTGCATGTATCTGTCCAATTTTCCCAACACCATTTATTGAAGAGAATGTCTTGACTCCATTGTATGTTCTTGCCTCCTTTGTCAAATATTAATTGAGCATAGTGGGTTGGGTGGATTTCTGGGTTCTCTATTCTATTCCATTGATCTATATGTCTGTTCTTGTGCTAGTACCAGACTGTTTTGAGAACAGTGGCTTTGTAATACAGCTTGATATCTGGAATTGATATCCCACCTACTTTGTTCTTCTTTCTCAGTATTGCTGTGGCTATTTGGGGTCTTTTTTTATTCCAGATGAATATTTGGAAAGTTAGTTCTAGGTCTGTGAAATATGCCTTTGGTATTTTAATGGGGAGTGTATTGAATCTATAGATTGCTTTGGGTAGTATGGACATTTTAATGATGTTGATTCTACCAATCCATGAACATGGTATGTTCTTCCATCTGTTTATGTCTTCCTCTATCTCTTTTTTCAGTGTCCTGTAGTTTTTCGTGTACAGGTCTTTTACGTCCTTAGTTAAGTTTATTCCTAGGTATCTTAATTTTTTTGGTGCGATGGTAAATGGGATTGCTTTTTTAGTCTTTCTTTCTGTAAGTTCACTATTGGTGTATAGAAATGCCATAGATTTCTTGGCATTAATTTTGTATCCTGTTATATTGCCAAATTCATTTATTAAGTCTAATCATTTTTTGATGGAGTCTTTAGGGTTTTCTATGTACAGTATCATGTCATCTGCGAATAAGGACAGTTTTACTTCTTTTCCAATTTGGATGCCTTTTATTTCTTCTTTTTCTTTTCTGATCGCAATGGCTAGTACTTCTAGTACTATGTCAAACAGGAGTGGTGAGAGTGGGCATCCCTGTCTTGTTCCTGTTCTTAGGGGGAATGGTTTTAGTTTTTGCCCGTTGAGTATGATATAGCTTTTATTATGTTGAGTTGTGATCCTTCTATTTCCACCTTGCTGAGAGTTCTTATCAAGAAAGGATGGATTTTGTCAAATCCTTTTTCTTCATCAATTGATCTGACTATGTGACTTTTATCTCTCAATTTGTTTATGTGATGTACCATGTTTATTGATTTGTGGATATTGTACCATCCTTGCATCCCCGGGATAAATTCTACTTGGTAATGGTGAATGATCTTTCTGATGTAATGCTGGATCTGATTTGCTAGAATTTTGTTGAGGATTTTGGCATCTATGTTCATGATGGATATTGGCCTGTAATTCTCTTTCATTGTGTTGTCTTTATCTGGTTTTGGTATTAGGGTGATGCTGGTTTTATAGAATGAGCTTGGAAGTGTTCCTTCCTCTTGAATTTTTTGGAATAGTCTGAGGAGGAAAGATTTTAGTTCTACCTTGAATGTTTGGTAAAACTCCCCTGTGAAGCCATCTGGCCCCAGGGTTTTCTTTGCTGGAAGCTTTTTGATGACTGCTTCAATTTCTTCCATAGTTATCAGCCTATTGAGATTTTTAGATTCTTCCTGATTGAGTTTTGGAAGGTTGTATTTTTCTAGGAATATGTTCATTTCCTCCAGGTTGTCCAGTTTGTTGGAATAGAGTTGTTCATAGTATTTTTAAACAATCCTTTGTATTTCCGTGGGGTCTGTTGTTATTTCGCCTCTTTCATCTCTAATTTTGTTTATTTGGTTCCTCTCTCTTTGCTTCTTGGTGAGCCTGGCTAGAGGTTCATCAATCTTGTTTATCCTTTCAAAGAACCAGCTCTTGGTTTTATTGATCTTTTGTATTGTTGGGGGTTTTTTTGTTCTTTTGTTTTGTTTTGTTTTGTTTTGGTCTCTATGTCATTTATTTCTGCTCTGATCTTTAATATCTCCTTCCTTCTGCTCACTCTGGGTTTTTCTCATTGCTCTTTTTCTAATTCTTTAAGTTGTAGAGTTAGATAATATACTACCATTTTTTCTTGTTTTTTGAGGTAGCCCTGGAAAGCTATAAACTTCCCTCTCAGGACTGCTTTCATTGTGTTGCATAGATGTTGGTTTCTCGTGTTTTTATTGTCATTTGTTTCCAGGATGTTTTTAATTTCTTCTTTGATCTTTTTGGTAATGCAATCATTGTTTAATAGCATGCTATTCAACTTCCAAGTGTTTGAATTTTTTTGATTGTTTTTATTGTAGTTTATTTCTAATATTATGCTGTTGTGGTCTTGAACAGTTGTGGGCAAACTACGGCCCGCGGGCCGGATCCGGTCCGTTCGGCTATTCTATCCGGCCCACGGAGCCGAAAGAGCGGAGGGTTCTCTTGCTCTCCCCTCCGCAACTTTACTTTGAATTTATATTAGTTCACACAAACACTCCATCCATGCTTTTGTTCCGGCCCTTCGGTCCAGTTTAAGAACCCATTGTGGCCCTCGAGTCAAAAAGTTTGCCCACCCCTGTTTAGAAGATGCTTGATATGATTTCAATATTCTTGAATTTGGGAAGACTTTGCTTGTGACCCATTATGTGGTCTATTTTTGAAAATGTCCCATGTGCACTTGAGAAGAATCTGTATTCCATGGCTTTGGGGTGAAATGTTCTGAAGAGGTCAATGAAGTCCATCGGATCTAGTGAGTCATTTAGGATTGCTGTTTCTTTGCTGATTTTTTGTCTAGAGGATTTATTCAGTGATGTCAGTGGTGTGTTAAAGTCCTCTACGATGATTCTATTGTTATCAATCTCTCCCTTGATATCTTCCAGGAGTTTTTTTATGTATTTGGGTGCTTCTGCGTTGGGTGCATATGTTTATCAGGGTTATATCCTCTTGTTGTATCAATCCCTTTAGTATTATGAAGTAGCCTTCCTTATCTTTTGTTATGGCCTTCATTTTGAGGTCTATTTTGTCAGATATAAGTATTGCTACCCCAGCTTTTTTGTTTCATTTCCATTTGCCTGAAAGATATTTTTGCATCCCTTCACTTTCTGTCTGTGTGAGTCCCTTGTTCTGAGATGGCTTTCCTGTAAACATCACATATATGGGTCATGTTTTTCTATATACATTCAGCCACTGTATGTCTTTTGATTGGAGCATTTAGTCCATTTACATTTAAAGTTATTATTGATAGGTACTTGTTTGTAGCCATTTTTATTTTTTGTGCCTGTGTTCCTTCTTACCTTTTTATTTCTTCTTTTTACATCAGTCCCTTTAGCATTTCTTGCATTGCTGGCTTGGTAGTGATAAACTCCCTTAGCCTTTTATTGTCCTTATCTCCCCTTCCATTTTGAATGATAGCCTTGCTGGATAGAGTATTCTTGGATTCAGTCCCTTGCTTTGCATCACTTTGTAAATTTCCTTCCATTCTTTTCTGGCCTGATGTGTTTCTGTTGAGAAATCATTGGATAATCTAATGGGAGATCCCTTGTACATAACTTTCTGTCTTTCTCTTGCAGACTTTAATATTCTCTCTTTGTCCTGAACATTTGTCATCACAATTATGACGTGTCTTGGTGTGGGTCTTTTAGGGTTCATCTTGTTTGGGTATCTATGCTTGTGTGACTTTTTTCTTCCCCACATCAGGGAAGTTTTCTGACATTATTTCTTCAAATAGGTTTTCTAACCCTTGTTCCTCTTCCTGTTGTTCTGGCACCCCAATTATTCATATGTTGCTTCATTTCATGTTGTCCCATAGCTCCCTTAGGCTTTCCTCCTGTCTTTTATTTTTTTTTTTTTCCAATTGCAGTTCAGTTTGGATGTGTTTTGCTTCCTTATCTTCTAATTCGCTAATTTGGTCCTCCACTTTTCCTAGTCTACTGTTGAAACTTTCCATGGTTTTTTTTATTGCAGCTATATCACTCTTCATTTCTTCTTGATTCTTATATAAGTTATTGTTTTTTTCATCCATCCAGTTTATGAACTTTATGACCCTTATTCTGAATTCTTTTTCTGACATATTAGATGCCTCCATTTTACTTAGCTGTTTTTGTGGTGAGTCCTCCTTTTCTTTCCTTTGGGGGTTTCTTTGCCTACCCACTTTTGTTCTCTCAGACGGATCTAGATGTCGAGTCGTGCAGGGGCTGCTCCTTGGGTGGCAGTGGCTCCTTGAGCTGCGGTTGCTCCTCAGGGCGTCATGGCAGCGGCTGCTCCTCAGTTGGCAGCGGCTCCTCTGGTGGGTGCTGTTAGCAGCAGTGGTGGCTCCTCTGCTGGTGGGGGGAGGCTGCTCGCACAGCTGCTGCTCCTCGCATGGGGTTGGGCTGCTTGCGCATCTGCTGTTCCTCGGACAGGAGTGAGCTGTATGTGCAGCTGCTGCTCCTCAGACATGGGCAGGCCGCTCACCCGGCTGCTGCTCGTCGGACGGGTTCAGGCTGCATGTGGTTGCTGCTCCTCGGACTTGGGTGGGCTGCGCAGGGCTGCTGCTCTTCAGTTGAGGGCAGGCTGCTCGTGCAGTTGCTGCTCGTTGGATGGGGGGCCGGGCCACTCACATAGCTGCTGCTCCTTGGACAGGGGCAGGCCATGTGAGGCTGCAGCTCTTTGGCCTGGGGCGGGCTGCTCACGGGGCTGCTGTTCCTCTGACAGGAGCAGGCTGCTCACGTGTCTGCTGCTCGCGTGGTCGCGCTGCCCTGGCCAGCTGAGTCTCCTTTGCCAATTCGGGGTAGATGTTATTCGTTTCAGCTGCTCATTCTATCTGGTCTGATACAAGGCTTCGGATACATCCATCTCTTCTACCACCATTTTGTCTCAGTTTCAGGCTCCTACTGGGCCTGGCCCTGGTCAGGGCTCATGCAGGAGGAAACCAATCAATGTTTTTCTCTCACATCTATGATTCTCTCTGTCTTTTCCACTCTCTCTGTCCGAATTTCAAATGATGGACTGGGAAACTGAAGCAAGGCGAAAATGAGACTTTTAATAAAACTCTGGAGAGCGGGGACTCATTGTAGAGGAACACCTCTTTTCCATTTCTTGGTTTGTGGATGCATTACTTGACCACTACCTTCAACTTTTTCTTTCATTTGGGGCTTCTATTTTTCTCTCCCCATATTGGCTGCCTGTTTGGGTTTGTGTTTATTAGGTAGATCTGCTACAACACCCAATCTCTAGTGCAGGATAATGTTAGGTGCAGTTTGTGACTGGCCCTGAGTACCCTGTTTGGGGCTATCAGCAATCCACAGCTTGTGGCTCCCTCTGCTGGGACTGGGTGCCTTTGGAAAAGACCAAGATGTGCACTAAGGTCTGATTTTTCTAGACTCGGGCACAGAAGGAAATCAGGCAAAGACTATAAGCCTCTAGAGATCCACCTCTGCCTGCAGTCTGATTGTTATTTAGTCCTTTTTTATAATTTAATTCTTTATTGTTTAAAGTATTACATATGTCTCTTTTTCCCCCCATTGACCTCTCCCCGGTTGTCTGCCCTCTTCACCCCCAGCACATGCCCTCACCCCACTACTGTCTGTGTCCATAATTTATGCTTATATGCATGCATACAAGTCCTTTGGTTGATCTCTCACCATCCATTCAAGCCCCCCACCAACCACCACCTTCCCGCTGAGGTTGGATGGTCTGTTCAATGCTTCTATGTCTCTGAAACCACTTTAGTTCAGTTTATGTTGTTCATTATATTCCACAAGTGAGTGAGATTATGTGATATTTATCTTTCTCCAACCGGCTAATTTCACTTACCATAATACTCTTCAGGTCCATCCATGCTGTTGCAAATGATAAGAATTCCTTCATTTTTACAGCAGCATAGTATTCCACTGTACAGATGTACCACCGTTCTTAATCCACTCATCTGCTGATGGGCACTTAGGCTGTTTGCAAATCTTAGCTATTATTAATTGTGCTGCTATGAACATAGGGGTGCATATATCCTTTCTGATAGATGTTTCTGGTTTCTTGGGATATATTCCTAGAAGAGGAATTATGGGATCAAATGGCAGTTCCATTATAAATTTTTGGAGGAAACTCCATACTGTTCTCAACAGTGGTTGCACCAGTCTGCATTCCCACCAGCAGTACACGAGGGTTCCTTTTTCTCCACATTCTCGCCAGCACTTGTCGTTTGTTGATTTGTTGATGACAGCCATACTGACAGGTGTGAGATGGTACCTCATTATCATTTTATTTGCATCTCTCAGATGATTAGTGACATTGAGCATGCTTTCATATGTCTCTTGGCCTTCTGCATGTCCTCTTTTGAAATGGGTCTATTTATGTCCTTTGCCCATTTTTTTATTGGGCCCACTTTCACCACTACTGTTCAACATAGTACTGGAAGTACTAGCCATAGCAATCAGATAAGAAGAAATAAAAGGCATCCAAATTGGAAAATAAGAACTAAAACTGTCATTATTCACAGATGTCCTGATACTGTACATAGAAAACCCTAAAGCCAAAACCGGTTTGGCTCAGTGGATAGAGCGTCAGCCTGCGGACTGAAAGGTCCCAGGTTCGATTCCGGTCAAGGGCATGTACCTTGGTTGCGGGCACATCCCCAGTAGGGGGTCTGCAGGAGGCAGCTGATTGATGTTTCTCTCTCATCGATGTTTCTAGCTCTCTATCCCTCTCCCTTCCTCTCTGTAAAAACTCAATAAAATATATTTAAAAAAAAAAAAAAGAAAAAGAAAACCCTAAAGACTCCATCAAAAAAATGATTAGACTTAATAAATGAATTTGGCAATGTAGCAGGATATAAATTTAACACCCAGAAATCTATGGCTTTTTTATACAACAACAATGAACTCACAGAAAGAGAAACTAAAAAATAAAAAATCCCATTTACCATTGCAACAAAAATATTAAGATACCTAGGAATAAATTTAACTAAGAAGGTAAAAGACCTGTACTCCAAAAACTACAGGATGTTGAAAAAAGACATAGAGGAAGACATAAACAAATGGAAGAATATACCATGCTCATGGATTGGTAGAATCAACATCATTAAAATGTCCATACTACCCAAAGCAATCTTTAAATTCAACACAATCCCCACTAAAATACCAACAGCATATTTCACAGAAATAGAACAAACTCTCCAAAAATTAATATTGAATAAAAAAAGACCCTAAATAGCTGCAGCAATCCTGAGAAAGAAGAACAACGTTGGAGGGATCACAATACCAAATATCAAGCTATATTACAAAGCCACTGTTCTCAAAACTGCCTGGTACTGGCACAAGAACAGACTTTTAGACCAATAGAACAGAACAGAGAACCCAGAAATCGACCCAAGCCATTATGCTCAATTAATATTTGACAAAGGAGGCAAGAGCATACAATGGAGACAAGACAGTCTCTTCAATAAATGGTGTTGGCAAAATTGGACAGATACATGCAAAAAAATGAAACTAGACCACCAATTTACACAATTCACAAAAATAAACTCAAAATGGATAAAAGATTTTTTCTTAGAAGAATCCATAGGCAGCAAAATATCAGACATATGTCAAAGCGATATCTTTACCAATACAGCTCCTAGACCCGTGGTTGGCAAACTGCAGCTCGCGAGCTACATGCGGCTCGTTGGCCCCTTGAGTGTGGCTCTTCCACAAAATACCACGGCCTGGGTGAGTCTATTTTGAAGAAGTGGTGTTAGAAGAAGTTGAAGTTTAAAAAATTTGGCTCTCAAAAGAAATTTCAATCGTTGTACTGTTGATATTTGGCTCTGTTGACTAATGAGTTTGCCGGCCACTGTCCTACACCAATGGAAACTAAGGAGAAAATAAACAAATGGGACTACATAAAAAAAATTTAAAAAAAGCTTCTGCACAGCAAAAGAAACCACCAACAAAACAACAAGAGAACCCACTGAATGGGCAAACATATTTGCCAATGTTATCTTCGATAAGGGTTTAATCTCTAAAATTTATAGGGATATCATACAACTTAACAAAAGGAAGATAAACAACCCAATCAAAAAATGGGCAAAGGACCTAAATTGTTATTCAGGTTTTTAAATTTCTTTTCTTTATTGATTAAGGTATTACATACGTGTCCTTATTGCCCCATTGTCCCCCTACACCCCCACTCATGCTCTCACCACCCACCCTGGTGTCTGTATCCATTGGTTAGGCTTATGTGCATGTATACAAGTCCTTTGGTTGATCTCTTCCCCTTACCCCCACCCTCCCCTACCTTCCCTCTGAGGTTTGATGGTCTGATTGATGCTTCTCTGTCTCTGGATCTGTTTTTAGTCATCAGTTTATGTTGTTCATTATTTCCCATAAATGAGTGAGATCATGTGATATTTATCTTTCTCTGACTGACTTATTTCACTTAGCATAATGCTCTCCAGTTCCATCTATGTTGTTGCAAATGGTAGGAATTCCTTCTTTTTTAGCGCAGTGTACTGTTCCATTGTGTAGATGTACCACAGTTTTTTAATCCACTCATCTGCTGATGGGCATTTAGGCTATTTCCAAATCTTAGCTATGGTGAATTATGCCAATTAACCTCAGGCTATCAAACCCGGGGAAGGTGAGAGGTCTTCCATAAAGGTGGGGCAATTGCTTCTGCCCCTAGGCAAAAGCTGCGTGGATGGTAAAGGTCTGCAGGAAAAAGATGTCCTCTGCCGTATGAGGAAATGACTCAGCACAGAAAAACAGGGTGGATGCCTTATGAGCTCTAACCCCAGAGCCCACAATCCTGGATTCTGCTCACACAGCTCCATTCCACTCTGCCCTCTCTCCGGTGGAGCCCAAGGTGAGTGGCTGCACACGAAATTTTGAGTGTTGGTCCTTTAAGAGGGTGCCTGCATTCCCATCTGTCTTTCTGTGGCAGATAGCAACCCACTGCTTTTTATAACCAGTTGTTATGTTGGCACCTTTCTCAGTTCTTGTGCTCTGTGCAAGGGAGTCCATCTTGGGGTTTAGACCCCAGAGTTCTCAGTGGGAACCACCTACCCCCCATAACTTAGATCTTCCTCTGTAACTTCAGCTGCTTTCTGTGGTAACCCAGCCAGCCCCCTTGCGTGTCCACACTTTCTACAAGTGCAGTCTCCATTTTCCATCCTTGGTTATCAGGGTTCTCTCCAGCTAGTCTTCAGTTGATTATTCAGGATGGTTTTTCTGTATTTTAGTTATAATTCCAGTTTGGTCCTGGGAGAGTGTCAATGTAGCTTCCACTTACTTCATCAGCATTTTGGAACTCTCTACCTTCATCATCACAAAGTGTTATCCCTGTGTGGTTGTCTGTCTCTGTGTCATAATTTCCCCCTTTATATAAGGTCACCAGTCATACTGGATTAGGGCTCACCCTAATACCTTATTTTAACTTGATCATCAACAAAGACCCTATTTCCATAAAGGTCATATTCACAGGTACTAGAAATCAGGACTTTAACATCTTTTGGTTAGATACTCTTCAACCCATAGGGGAGGAATCTTGATCTCCTGGCCAAAGAGGCTAATCTGTTGCTGCCTCAAGTGCTATTAAATGTTAATCTATATATATAAAAGCCTAATATGCAAATTGTCCCTGCAGGAGTTTGACCAAGAGACTGATCGCTCGCTTTGACATGTGCTGACTACCAGGGTGGCGCAGAACGAAAGAAGGCCCCAGCTGGCAGCCAGCAGTTGGGGAAGGGAGGCCCTGACTAGCAGCTGGAAGGCCCCGAATGGCCCTGATCACCATCCAGGCCTAGGGATCCTACCCATCACTTGGCTTCTAGTTATATTGTAATATCCCTGTGCCTAGGAATCTATGCTGACTTTTTAAATATATTTTTTTTCATTATTGACTAGAGGCCCAGTGCATGAAAATTCATACACTGGGAGGGGGGGAATCCCTCAACCTGGCCTGCCCCCTCTCACAGTCTGGGAGCCTTCAGGGGCGGGAGGTGACCTGGCGATCAGGGGAAGGCAACGCTCCCATCACACCTCTGCTGCTGCCACTGCCGGCAGTGCAAGCCTCAGCCGGCCCTGGTTACCTGAGCCTCGGGCAGACCTGGGCGGCTGGGCAGCTGCCGTCCAAGGCTTGCCTGTGCCACAGGCATCAGCTGGAGAGCCGCCATCCGAGGCTTGCCTGCACCTTGGGCCGACCCTGAGCAGCTGGGCAGCTGCCATCTGAGGCTTGCCTGTGCCTCGGGCCTGCCTTGGGTGGCTAGGGGGCTGAGGGGACTGGGGGACTATGGAGACAGGCGTGTGAGTGGCCAGACCCACCTGGGGGCAGGCCCATTTATGCCACGCACCTGCCGCCCCAGCAGGGCTGAGGGGACTGGGTGCCGCCATCTTGTGGCTGTGAGTGCTGCCATCTTTGAGGCCGTGGCAGTCAATTAGCATATTCCCTCCTTATTGGCTGTTGGCACCACCATCCTTGTGAGGGCATGATGGTCAATTAGCATATTCCCTCTTTATTAAGTAGGATAGTATTACAGATATCTCACATTTCATCCCTCTTTACCCACCTCTTCCCAGCACCTACTCACCCTCCAGATCTTCACTACCCTATTGCCCATGTCCATGGACTATGCATAGCCTATATAATAAGAGAGGAATATGCTAATTATCCATCACTCCTTGAAGTGTAACAACCAATCACATAATGACCAGATCATGGATCTGCAGAAGGGTTGGGCAGCGAACTCCAGATTGACTTATTTTTAAGTATTAAATATTTAAACATATGCTGACTGCAGGAATGACAGAAAAAGAGGATAATTATGGGAAAATAGGAAGAGGCCAGTAATTCTAGCATTGCCATCTTTGGAAGAGGCATCTCCCTAACCCAGCCCAATTGCAACAGCTACAAATCATGCCATACAAGTTAAACAAGTGCCTGTCATATTCATGGCCCCTCTCTTTCAACTAGCCTTTCTATATTTGGGGAAATTCCCAAGAGGCAGAACTCAAATTCCAAGCCTTTCTTATAGCTAGGACATTGGCTTATAGCCCAGGTTCCACCAAAGAGCAGCAACCTGGAAAACTGTGATGTAGAAAAGAGCAAAGTGAACAAAGATGGTATGTGAGCAACTCAATTTTTCTGAGCATAGAGGTGGCTGAGGTGTCAGGTTTTCAGTGGTTACATAATTGAGTCCTTGTATAGAAATGGCATTGGTGTGGCAAGACCTTCTAATGTTGTTCCCTCTGGTGGCTAGTAGACAAGGAAAACAGCAAAAGTTTTCTTATTGGGCCAGTCTGTAATGCAATTTTACTCCTGGAATTTTAACTCTCTCAAAAATTGTTTAAACTACTCAATATCATTTTATTAAACTCATTTTCTGCTAAATCAGCCCAAATAAACTTCTATTGCTTAAACGAAAGAACTCTCTGGCTGATAAAATAAGTAATGGCAGACCCATCTTTGAAAATCTTTCATTGGAGTTGCCATGGGAGAAAGCCATTCACACTAATTTCCATGAACTCCCAACACCTGTGAAAAAAGCCCCAGATTTCATAAGGCTACCCTCATGTACTTTCTAAAGTAGTGTCACATTGCACACCCATTACTCAGTACTCTTGGCAATTGACTTAAGAGTTACCATCCAGAGAAGAGGTCATTAAATTTTCAACATTTCATTTACTTGGTTATGAAAAATGAGAGCTCAGGAGTTCATCATCATCCTTTCTGGGAGATGGTCTTACTCTGCAAGGACTTGTATTGATTGATAAACTGGTTCCTTATTAACAGACCTTGACGCAAAGGAGGCAAATGAGGCACCGATTTTTAAACCAAGCTCTAAGGATGACAGCAAGCTGGTTTTCATTTCTGTTAGAGCCGAACAAGGGATGTAGGATGTTTCAGCTACAGGGAGGATTTTTAGACAAAAGTGAAGAACTCAGCACATTAGGGAAGGCTATCAAACATTTTTCTCTATGATTTCTGCCTGCTAGACAATACTACAGTTGACCCTTGAACAACAAGGGTTTGAACTTCAGGGGTCCACTTATATGCAGATTGTTTTCAATTGACCCACTCAATTCAACTGACTCCGCTGCCCCCTGCAGTTCAAACCCATGTTATCCAAGGCTCAACTGGTGGTTGGCAATCCACATATGTGGAAGTCCACTTAAGTTATACATAGATTTTCAACTGCACAGATGTTGTTCATGGGTCAATTGTATATTTACTACTAACAGTATAGCCATTCTTATTTATATTCTTCATGATAATCCCTTAAAGGGGACTCTATTAAATAATGTTCACTTGCCCTAACCGGTTTGGCTCAGTGGATACAGTGTCAGCCTGCAGACTGAAGGGTCCCAGGTTCGATTCCGGTCAAGGGCATGTACCTTGGTTGTGGGCACATCCTCAGTAGGGGGTGTGCAGGAGGCAGCTGATCAATGTTTCTCTCTCGTTGATGTTTCTAACTCTCTATCCTTCTCCCTTCCTCTCTGTAAAAAATCAATAAAATATATTTAAAATAATAATAATGTTCACTTGATAGAAAAAAATTCAGAGATTAAGTGGCTTGCTTAAGGTCAAAGGGGATCCAAACTTGGGTTTTCTGATTTTAGGTTGATGGCTTTTTCTTCTATATCAGTGGTTTTCAAAGTTCCAGGATCTCTGGGATACTTTCAAGAAGTCAATACTATTTTCTTAATAAAAATATCTAAAGGAAATCAAACTGCTCTCTCAAAGAGATATCTGCACCCCCATGTTCATTGCAGCATTATTCACAATAGCCAAGACACTAAACAACCTAAGTGTCCATTGATGAATGGATAAAGAAGATGTGATATATATAAGCAATGTAATGTTATTTACCCATAAAAAATAAGTAAATCTTGTCATTTATGACAAAAAGATGAACCATAGGGTTTTATGCTAAGTGAAATAAGTCAGACAGACAAAGATAAATATTGTATGATTTCACTTATATGTAAAATTTAAAATCATTAAATTTGTACAGAGTCGAAACCAAGATGGCGGCATAGGTAAACACCTAAACTGCTGCCTCGCACAACAATTTCAAAACTACAACTAAAAGACAGAACGGACACCATCCAGAACCACAGGAAAGCTGGCTGAGTGAAAATTCTACAACTAGAAGGAAAGAGAAAATCTCACAGAGAATTGGAGGTACGGCAAAGGGGCTTTGTGCGCGCAGAGAGGAAGGGCGGCTGAGAGCCTGGCTGACTTTCTCTGGCGGAAGGGGGAAGGAAGCCTCCGACCGCACTGAACCCCAGTTCTGACTGCACTGAACCCCAGTTCCGGGCAAACCCCTGGGGACCCACGCTCTTACGGGGGGAGTCTGGACTCTCGGGCGGAGACTCGAGCTGGGAAAGGCAGAAGTCTGAAGGCACACGCGGGCCAGTGCGCACAAAGGCGGCGGAGGTTGCCACAGGCTTTCCCTAGTGGAAGGGAGTCAGAGGATCCTGACTGCACTGAGCCCCAGTTCTGACTGCAGTGAACCCCAGTTACAGGCGAGCCCCTGGGGACCCACGCTCTTGTGGGGGGAGTCTGGACTCTCGGGCGGAGACTCGGGAGCCGGGGAAGGCGGAGGACTGAAAGTGCGCACATGCGCACGCGCCAGTGCGCACAAAGGCTGCAGAGGTTGCCACAGGCTTTCCCTAGTGGAAGGGAGTCAGAGGCTCCTGACGGCACTGAGCCCCAGTTCTGACTGCAGTGAACCCCAGTTCCAGGCGAGCCCCTGGGGACCCACGCTCTTGTGGGGGGAGTCTGGACTCTCAGGTGGAGACTCGAGCTGGGGAAGGCGGAGGACTGAAAGCGCACATGCGCTCAAGGGCAAGGCTGACAGGAAGCCAAGACTGAGACTCCACCCCATCCAAGCTGAGCACAGAGGCTATTGCAATTTGGCAAGTCTAATCCTATAAGGCTGTCTCCAGCATCGAACTTCTCCCAGCATAGACACAGCTGATCCTTACAGCCAACTGGCCCGGAGGTCAATTCTTCCCAGTGATACCAACAACAATAAAGACTTAATTACAACAAGGCTGTACACACAGTCCACAAAGGGGTGCACCAAGAGTGTACACCTCAGGTTAACTGGGGAAGCAGACCCACTGGGCCATATTGGAAACCTAGCACAAATATCTACCTTACCAACTCAGGGAATCAGTGAAAATGCTGGGTCAAAGAATCAGATCACAAACGAAAGAAATGGAGGAAAACAAATGACTGGATATAGAATTCAAAACCACGGTTATAAGACTTTTTAAGAATATCCTAGAAAAGGCCGATAAATATAACGAGACCCTCGAAGATATGAAAAAGGACCAACTAGAAATTAAACATACACTGACTGAAATAAAAAATATTATACAGAGACCCAAAAACAGAATAGAGGAACACAAGAATCAAGTCAAAGAATTGAAATACAAAGAAGCAAAAAACACTCAACCGAAAAAGCAAAAAGCAAAAAAAAAAAATCCAAAAAGTTGAAGATAATGTAAGAAGACTCTGGGACAACTTCAAGCGTACCAACATCAGAATTATGGGGGTGCCAGAAGAAGAGAGAGAGCAAGATACTGAAAACCTATTTGAAGAAATAATGACCAAAAACTTCCCCCACCTGGTGAAAGAAATAGACTTACAAGCCCAGGAAGCCCACAGAACCCCAAACAAAAGGAACCCAAAGAGGACCACACCAAAACACATCATAATTAAAATGCCAAGAGCAAAAGACAAAGAGAGAATATTAAAAGCAGCAAGAGAAAAACCGTTAATTACCTACAAGGGAGCAACCATACGACTGTCAGCTGACTTCTCAACAGAAACTATGCAGGCCAGATGGGAGTGGCAAGAAATTTTCAATGTGATGAATAGCAAGAACCTACAACCAAGATTACTCTACCCAGCAAAGCTATCATTCAGAATTGAAGGGCAGATAAAGAGCTTCACAGATAAGAAAAAGCTGAAGGAGTTCATCACCACCAAACCAGTATTATATGAAATGCTGAAAGGTATTCTTAAAGAAGAGGAAGAAGAAAAAAGTAAAGAGAAAAATTATGAACAACAAATACATATCTATCAACAAGCGAACCTAAAAATCAAGTGAATTAAAAACCGGAGGAACAGAATAATCTGGTGAATATAATAGAATCAGGGGCATAGAAAGGGAGTGGACTGATAATTCTCAGGGGGAAAGGAGTATGGGGGGTTCATGAAGAGAATGGACAAAAATCATACACCTATGGATGAGGACAGTGGGGGGGAGGTAAGGGCAGAAGGTGGGGTGGGAAATGGGTGGAGGGGAGCTATGGGGGGAAAAAGGAGAAATAATTGTAATAATCTTAATAAAGATTTATTTAAAAAAAAAATTTGTACAGAGTAAAATGGTGATTGCCATGGGATAAAGGATAGGGGAAATGGGGAGATGTTTGTCAGAGGGCACAAATGTTTAGTTATAAGATAAACAAATTCCAGGGATCTAAGGTAGAGTGTGGTGACTATTATATACTTGAAAGTGGCTGAATTCAGAGCTTTAATATTCTCACCATAAGAACAACAAAATGGTAATGATGCGAAATGAAGCATGTGTTAACTAACCTTATTATAGTAAACTAGAGGCCCAATGCACAAAACCTGTGCAAGGAGCTCGGCCCCCACCACCACAGAGGTGGAGGGTGGGAGGACCCTGTGCCTCAGCCCCCACCACCATGGCTTCATCTGGAAGGACATCCAATCTAATTAGCATGTTACGCTTTTATTATTATAGATACTTTGCTATGTATATGTGTATCAATCATCACATTGTACACCTTAAACTTACACAATGTTAAATGTTAGTTTTTTTCTCAATAAAGCATGGGGAAAAATTAGATGTTGTTTGCCTTTTCCATTTTATCCTTTTATGAGGGTACAGTGGAATTTTTCAAAGTATATGCAGTGTGTGATATAACAACAGGCTGAAGCAGAAGCATGTCTGAGAATCCAGCTGTCTTCTACTAAGGCAAACATAAAAGAGATTTCAAAACTGTAAAGCACCCTGGCTGGTTTGGCTCAGTGGATAGAGCGTCGGCCTGTGGACTGAAAGGTCCCAGGTTTGATTCTGGTCAAGGGCATGTACCTTGGTTGCGGGCACATCCCCAGTAGGAGGTGTGCAGGAGGCAGCTGATCGATGTTTCTCTCTCATCGATGTTTCTAACTCTCTATCCCTCTCCCTTCCTCTCTGTAAAAAATCAATAAAATATATTTTTTTAAAAAAACTATAAAGCAGTGCCACTATTTGATTTGCTATAGAAAATATAATTATTTTTCATAGAAATGTATTTACATTATATAATAGGTTTATTAATTTTATTTTTAAATGAATTTATGAATTATGTTTTGTTCTCAGTTTTTATTTTTAATACAACAAATACTTATAGATATAAGCCAAAAAATCAAAACTCTTCAGAATCCTCAATAATTTTTAAATCTGTGAAGGAGTTTTGAGACCAAAACATTTGAGATATGCTATCCTGCATTATAGCTGTTTTTTGAAAATATATATCCAGGGTAAATACAGATTTACATTGATTGTATTGTTCTTAAAATTTTGATGCCAGTACTAAACTTAGTTTTTCTATTTACATCTCTGTACTTTTTTCCTCCTAGTTTTATTTTGGATTGATGAGTTTATGAATAACAGCAAAAAGTCTTGGATTATAAAGTAGTGATTATAGCCTGGCCAGTGTGGCTCAGTATTTGAGTGTCAACCTATGAAACAGGAGGTCACAGTTCAATTCCCCATCAGGGCACAAGCCTGGGTTGCAGGCTTGATCCCCAGTAGGGGGCATGAAGGAGGCAGCTATCTGGTCAATGATTTTCTCTCTTAATTGATGTTTCTATCTCTCTCCCTCTCCCTTCCTCTTTGAAATCAATAAAAATATATTTTAAAAATGTAAAAAAGAATAAAGTTGTGATTATAGACTCAAGTACTTCCTCTCAAATTCCTAAAATATCTAGTTCACTGTATATTCAATTAATATTTGATTAGTGGAGGAACTACTAAAACTGACTGTTGTCTCATAGAGAGGACCTGCTTGATGTCTCTGATAAGCAGCTTGTGGGCTTATTCCTAAATTCACAGTTGCGTGCCAGATATAGCAGAACTCAGTCCCAGCAAGGCCAGTTGCACAATGGTCCCTGGATGTACCATGATCATATAACCGCCTCCTCATCATTGGTCCTGACCTCTGTCCAGATTCTATTTACCCACATGGCCCAGTTCAGTAAACTCATCTCCTGTTCAACCTTTCACTGGAGATACTAACTCACAATGCGCATCACATTCTGACATCATGGAGGAAGGAGTATTTATTCATGGTAACCTATTTTGCCTCATTATCTCACTTTGTCCTGCACTGCTATCTTGCTAGATCATGTGTGTATTGTTTTTTCCCTACAAAATTTTAGGCTTCATGAAAGTTCTCAAAGGTCTTTTGCAGTACCCACAGAGTCTGGCATAGATCTTAGTACATTATAATCACTTTAATCTTAAACATTTTCAAAATAAGTCAGACACATTGCCTCACTATTTTCTCACCAAAGCCCTATATGTAAGTTAGGGAAAGTCTGTTTTTATTATCTCCAACTTACAGAGAGATGCTTTAAAATGAAGCAGCTTAAGGTCATCCAGCTAGTGATTGACAATCTCAGGACACAAACCTATGTCTTGTGATGCTGTATTTGGCACTTTTCCTACAGACACTTGTTTAATTAACTTGAAAAAGAGCTTTGAGCAAATAACAGACCTAAATCCAGGTTATGAGTCAGAACATACAGGAATAAACCCAGGCCCCTGATTCCCACTCAGGCACTGCCCTTTAAAAGAGATCTTTTCCCTTATGATTTTAATTGTTAAGGTGGTCAGCTCATGTGATGGTTAACTTTGTATGCAATTCTCTTAGAAGAATTAAGTATCACATAAACATATGTTTTCCCTCTTTCTGTCCTATGTGGCTAATTGGCAACCTAATTTACTGTGTTTTCACAGCAAAAATGAAGGGAAATATTATAAAATAATTTCAGTGAATTCAAACTGTGCCTATAAAACTAAATGTAATTTGCACTTCTTATAACTCTATCTTTTCTCTCTTTCTCATTTGTTTACTCACCAATCCCACAAGCATTTACTAAGCCTCTAGAATAAGCAGAGGTGCATTAGATGCTGGAGTGGCTTACAATAAGAAAAAAAAAATATGTCCCCGCCATTAATGAGATTATCTTCTAGTGGGTGAAATGACTTTTCCAGGAAAAAAATTTAAGCTATTAGAAGTGTAAATTAGGACAGCAGAAATTATTTTTAAAGTTGATAAAAGAATATAGAATAATAAGAAGAATTTTTATTAAGGAAAGAAATAATTTAGAGAAGACTCTATATAGCATATGTCTTGAAAGAAAGCTGTCCTGGGGTCTTATAACCAAGGATTTACAGAAGAAGCTACATTAAGGCTCGTAGGAAAGGTGGTGACGTGAACAGAGTGGTCCCACTCCCAAGGGCCGCAGCTGAGGTTCTGGAAGTATATATCAGCTTCAGAAGAGCCCTCTGAGAAGCATGTGGTCTAAACCCTAAGCCGGGTCCAAAGCCCAGAACACCAGAACCAGAAAGAGGCAACCACATAATACCTGGCTGTGAAAAGCAGCAAGGTTTCTATCTAGCAGAAAGAGACCAGGCTTCTACAGACATAGGTACCCTCTTAAAATGCCAATGCACATAATTTTGTTCACAGCCATTCACCCTGGGCTTTGGTACAGGGAAGGCAGTATGGACAAAAGTAACATGGGGATAGTCAAGGGTTTGTGGCTCTGAAGAGAGAGCTAACGGAAAAGCTGCCAGGTTCCCTGTACTGTCCTTCTCCCATAATTCAGATGCCATCTTTCTTGGGTAAAGCACTTCCCTCCTGTGGCATCAGTTCCACCCTCTGGACTCTCTCTTGCCCCACCCTGTGGAACTTATGCCCTGCTGAGGTGTACAGCCAGAGGCTCTTTCAGTGACTGACCTTAATAGGCAGCCTTCAGGTGAAGGCAGGTAGAGGTAGATTATGTGGTGCATTGGAACTATTGCTGACATACTCCCAGCCCAGTGCTGGTAAAAGTTGCCCATGGTGTGCAGTTTTGCCTTTCCCATGCATACCCAGGCCAAGCAGAGGCAAGCACAAACTGTGGATCACTTGTATCATCTTACATTGGCCTGCACCAGAATCTATTTCAAGAGGCCCAGAACTAACATATCCAGAGGCTAGCTTCAGACAACATCAGAGTAGAATCCAATAAGCTTCACAAGTAGAATATCCAAAGGGAGATCTTGACAGGCCCCAAATCCTACTGAGGCAAATTCTTCTTCATGTCCAGTAGCAATCAGACTCAATTACATCAGGAAGGCCTATATAACTCACACAAGGGACATTCCTGGAGCACCTAGCTTAGGTGATCTAGGAGACTGCACCACTGGATCCCACAAGACATCTACTACATAAGACCACCCCACAAAGACTTGGAGTGATAGCAGTCTATCTAATACATGAAAACAAACATAAGGAGGTAGCCAAAATGGGGAAATAAATAAACAGAATAGGAGTAATGACAGAATAGGAGAAATCTCCAGAAAAAGAGCTAAATGAAATGGAGGTAAGCAATTAATCAGACATAGAGTTCAAAGTAATGGTTCTGGAAGGATGGTCAACAGCATGAAAAAGAACAGAGAAACAATAAAAAATGACCATTCAGAAATGAAGAATACAATATCTAAAATGAAGGATACATTGTAAGGAATAAACTATAGGTTTGATGAAGCAGAGGATCAAATCAGTGACTTGGAAAATATAGTCGAAAATAATGCCATAAAGAGTACCAAAAAGAAAAAAAAAATTATTGAGGATAGTTTTAGGGACCTTTGAGATAACATGAAGTGTAACAATATCTGCATCATAGGAATACTGGAAGGAGAAGAGAGAGAGCAAGGGATTGAGAAACTATTTGAAAAAATAATGACTGAAAACTTTCCTAACCTGAAAGAAAAAGACACACAATTCATAAAATGCAGAGAGTCCCAAACAGGAAGGATCTAATGAGGCCCAACTGAAGACACATCATAATTAAAGCGGCAAAGGTTAAAGACAAAGAGAGAATCTTAAAAGCTGCAAAAAAAAAAAAAAAAAAAGAGCTTTTTATAAGACTATCAGATGATTTTTCAACAGACACATCAGGCCAGAAAGGATTGGCATGAAATATTCAAAGTGAAAAGCAAGGACATACAACCAAGACTCCTTTACCCAGCAAGGAGTCTTTTTTGCTTATTGGAAGACTATACCATTTAAAATTGAAGGTGAAATAAAAAGCTTCTCAGACAATAGACATCTAAATAAGTTAGTTACAACAAAACCAGTATTACAAAAAAAAAAAAAGAATAGTTCAAGAGCCTGTTGTAAGAATAAGAAGGGGGGAAAAAAGAGAAGAATATAGTTAAAAGAATAAAATGACAATAAATATGTACCTATCAATAATCACTTTCATTGTAATGGCTTAAATACTCCAATCAAAAGACATAGGGTAGTTGACTGGATAAGAAAGCAAGAACCTTATATATGCTATCCACAAGATACCCACCTCACAATGAAATATACACACAGACTAAAAGTAATGAGATGGAAAAAGGTATTTCATAAATATGAAAATTTTACTTTATTTTATTATTTAAAGTATTACAAATAGTAGTACATATGTCTCCTTTTTTACCCCATTGACCTCCTTCCGGCCACCCCTAACCCCTGGCACATGCCCTCACCATCGCCCCACCCAGTATCTTGCATCTGTTGGTTATGCTTATATGCATGCATACAAGTCCTTTGGTTGATCTCTTACAGCCCCACCCACCCCCAAAACCTTCCCCTGCCTTCCTGCTGTAGTTTGACAGTCTGTTCGATGCTTTTTTGCCTCTGTATCTATTTTTGTTCACCAATTTATAATATTCTTTATATTCCACAAATGAGTGAGATCATATAGTATTTATCTTTCACTGACTGGCTTATTTCACTTAGCACAATGCTCTCCAGTTCCATCCATGCTGTTGCAAATGGTAAGAATCCCTTCTTTTTTACAGCAGTGTAGTATTCCATTGTGTGGATGTACCACAGTTTTCTAATCCACTCATCTACTGATAGGCTTTTAGGCTGTCTCCAAATCTTAGCTATGGTGAATTGTGCTTCTATGAACATAGAGGTGCATATATCCTTTCTGATTGGTGTTTCTAGTTTCTTGGGATATATTCCTAGAAGTGGGATCACTGGGTCAAATGGGAGTTCCATTTTTAGTTTTTTGAGGAAACTCCATACTGTTCTCCAGAGTGGCTGCACCAGTCTGTATTCCCACCAGCAGTGCAAAAGAGTTCCTTTTTCTCCTCATCCTCACCAACACTTGTCGTTTGTTGATTTGTTGATGATAGCCATTCTGGCAGGTGTGAGATGGTACCTCATTGTTGTTTTGATTTGCATCTCTCAGATGATTAGTGACTTTAAGCATGTTTTCATATGTCTTTTGGCTTTCTGAATGTCCTCTTTCGAAAAGTGTCTATTTAGGTCCTTTGCCCATTTTTTTATTGGATTTTTTATCTTCCTTTTGTTAAGTTATATGAGTTCCCTGTATATGTTGGAGATTAAACCCTTATCAGAGATAGCATTGGAAAATATGTTCTCCCATACAGTGGGCTTTCTTGTTGTTTTGTTGATGGCTTCTTTTTTGTGCAGAAGGTTTTTATTTTCATGAAGTCCCATTTGTTTATTTTCTCCTTAGTTTCCATTGCCCCAGGAGCTGTATCGGTAAAAATATTGCTACGACAAATGTCTGCTATTTTGGTGCTTATGGCTTTAACATAGTGCTGGAAGTACTAGCCATTGCAATCAGACAAGAAGAAGAAATAAAAGGCATCCAAGTTGGAAAAGAGGTAGTAAAACTGTCCTTATTCACAGATGACATGATATTGTACATAGAAAACCCCAAAGACTACATCAAAAAACTACTAGACTTAATAAATGAATTCGGCATGTAGCAGGATGAAAAACTAATACCCAGAAGTCTATGGCTTTTCTATACACCAATAATGAACTCACAGAAAAAGAAACTAAAAAAGCAATCCCATTTACCATTGCAACAAAAAAAAATTAAGATAACTAGGAATAAATTTAACCAAGGAGATAAAGGACCGGTACTCAGAAAATTTTAGGACACTGATAAAAGAGATAGAGGAAGACATGAACAAGTGGAAGAATATACCATGTTCATGGATTTGTAGAATCAGCATTATTAAAATGTCCATACTACCCAAAGCAATCTATAAATTCAATGCAATCCCCATTAAAGTACCAAAGGCATACTTCAAAGATCTAGGACAAACTCTCCAAAATTTCATCTGGAATAATAGCTGCAGCAATCTTGAGAAAGAAGAACAATGTTGGAGGGATCACAATACCAGATATCAAGCTATACTACAAAGCTACTGTTCTCTAAACTGCCTGGTACTGGCACAAGAACAGACTTTTAGACCACTGGAACAGAACAGAGAACCCAGAAATTGACACAAGCCATTATGCTCAATTAATATTTGACAAAGGAGGCAAGAGCATACAATAGAGTCAAGACAGTCTCTTCAATAAAGGGTGTTGGGAAAATTGGACAGATACTTGCAAAAAAAATGAAACTAGACCACTATACACAAAAATAAACTCAAAATGGATAACGAACTTATACATAAGATGGGAAACCATAAAAATCTTAGAAGAAAATGAAAATTTTAAAAAGCTGGGGTAGCAATACTTATATTTGACAAAATAGACTTTAAAACAAAGGCTGTAATAAGAGACAAAGAAGGATACTACATAATTATAAAGGGAAAAATCAAATAAGAGGATATAACCCTTAAACATTTATGCATCAAACATAGGAGCGCCTTAATATGTAAAGTAAATCTTGAACATAAAGAGAGACATTGACAATAACGTAGTCATAGTAAAGAATTTTAACACCCCATTGACATCAATGGATAGATCTTACAGACAGAAAATCAACAAGGAAATGGTGGCTTTAAATGACACACTAGAACAAATGGATTTAATTGATATCTTTAGAGCATTTTATCCAAAGCTGCACAATATAAATACATTTTTTTCAAGTGCATATGAAATAATTTCTAAGATAGCGTGTTAGGACATAAAACAAGTCTCAATAAATTTAAGAAGATTGAATTTATATCAAGTATCTTCTCTGACCATAATGGTATGAAACTAAAAATCAATCACAAGAAGAAAACTGAAAAACATACAAAGTTATAAAGGTTAAATAACATGTTAATAAACAATGAGTGAATTAACAATGAGGTCAAGGAAGAAATAAAAATATACATTGAAACAAATGAAAATGAGAGCACAACAACCCAAAATCTATGGAACACTGTGAAAGCAGTCCTATGAGGGAAATTCATAGCATTATAGTCTGACCTCAAGAAACAAGAAAAATCTCAAATAAACAATTTTACTTTATACTTAAAGGAACATGAAAAAGAATAAAAAACAAATCCCAAAATGAGTAGAAGAAAGGAAATTATAAATATCAGAGAAGACATAAACAAAATAAAGTCTAAAAGAAACAATACAAATCAATGAAACCAAAAGCTGATTCTTTGAAAAGATTGACAAACCATTAATCAGACTTATTAAGAAAAAATAAGAAAGGACCAAAATAAAGAAAATCAGAAGTGAAAAAAGATAAATAATAACTATCACCAAAGAAATCAAAGGATCGTAAGAAAATATGAAGTATATTTCAATAAATTGGACAATCTGAGAAAAACGGAAAAATTCCTAGAAACACACAATCTTCCAAAATTGAATCAGGAAGAATAAGAGAATATGAATAGAGAGATTATATCTAATAAAATTGAAGCAGTAATCAAAAAATGCCAACAACAAAAGTCCTGAGCCTGATGGATTCACAGAATTTTACCAAACATTCAAAGAAGAACGAACACCTATCCTTCTCAAGCTATTACAAAAATTTCAAGAGGAAGGAAGACTCCCAACCTCATTTTATTAGGCCTTCATCATCCTAATTCTAAAACCAGATAAAGACACTACAAGAAACAATATTATAGGCCAATATCCCCAATGAACATAGATTCTGAAACTCTCAACAAAATATTAGCAAACTGGATTCTGCAATACATTAAAAAGATCATAAATGACGGTTAAGTGGGATTTATTCCAGGGATTCAAGGCTGATACAATATTCACAAATCAATAAATGTGATATATCACATAAATAAAATGAAGGATAAAAAAATCACATGATCATATCAATAGATGCAGAAAAAGCATTCAACAAAATCAAGCACCCATTTTTGATAAAAACTCTCAGCAAAGTGGAAATAGAGGGATCACATCTCAACATAATAAAGGCCATATTTGACAAACCTACAGCCAACATCATACTCAATGGGCAAAACTAGAAGTGTTACCCTTAAGAACAGGAACAAGACAAGGATGTCCACTTTTACCACTAGAGGCCCAGTGCACAGATTCGTGCACTGGTGGGGTCCCTCAGCCTTGCCTAAGGGGATTGGGCTGGAACTGGCTGTCCAACATCCCCCAAGGGGTCCCGGATTGCTAGAGGGTGGTTCTTGGATGATGCACACTGGAATCGGGCTCCCTCCTCTCTGATTCTGGGTGTGTCACCCAAGTACCACAGCTGCCAAGTCACCACAGCGCAGCAGCTCCTGCGTTGAGCATCTGCCCCCTGGTGGTCAGTGCGCATCATAACTACCAGTTAGACAGTTACTTAGGCTTTTATATAGAGAGACTAGAGGCCCAGTGCATGAAAATTTGTGCACTCAGGGGGGTCCCTCAGCCCAGCCTGCACCCTCTCACAATCCAGGACCCCTCAGGTAGGGTCCCTAGGCCTGACCTGAGATCAGGGCCTATCAGAGCTTTCCTTCCCCAGGCTGCAGGCAGCTGGCCCCACCCCTGCCACTGCCACTGCTTGCCATCTGTGCAACGCTGCCCCCCCTCCCCTGCCACTGGTGGCCTCCCTCTACAGGCGACAGGCTGGGGTGCAATGGCTTGGCTGGACTGGGCCTCCCTCTTTCTTTGCTTCGGGGCAGGGCCAGCCCTGCGAGGGGCTTTCTGCTTACCTGATCTCCCCTAACCACTCTGCCTGCCTGCCTGATTGCCCCTAACCACTGGTCTGCCTACCTGTTCACCCTTAACCGCTGGTCTGCCTACCTGATCACCCCTAATCACTCTGCCTGCCTGCCTGATTGTCCCTAACCACTTGCTTGGGGGCAGGGCCAGCCTGGTGAGGGGCTGTCTGTCTACCTGATCACACCTAACCGCTTGCCTGCCTACCTGATCACCCCTAACCACTGGTCTGCCTACCTGTTCACCCTTAACCGCTGGTCTGCCTACCTGATCACCCCTAATCACTCTGCCTGCCTGCCTGATTGTCCCTAACTGCTTGCTTGGGGACAGGGCCAGCCCAGCGAGGGGCTGTCTGCCTACCTGATCACCCCTAATTGCTGGTCTGCCTACCTGATCACCTCTAACCCCTCTGCCTGCCTGCCTGATCACCCCTATCCCCTCTGCCTGCCTGCCTGATTGCCCCTAACCACTTGCTTGGGGGCAGGGCCAGCCTGGTGAAAGGCCGTCTGCCTACCTGATCACCCCTAACCATTGGCCTGCCTACCTGATCTCCCCTAACCACTGGTCTGCCTACCTGTTCACCCTTAACCACTGGTCTGCCTACCTGATCACCCCTAATCACTCTGCCTGCCTGCCTGATTTTCCCTAACTGCTTGCTTGAGGGCAGGGCCAGCCCAGCGAGGGGCTGTCTGCCTACCTGATCACCCCTAATTGCTGGTCTGCCTACCTGATCACCCCTAACCCCTCTGCCTGCCTGCCTGATCACCCCTATCCCCTCTGCCTGCCTGCCTGATTGTCCCTTATTGCTTACTTGGGGGCGGGGCCAGCACTGACTTCCAGTTGGTCAGCCTCTGGTCATTATGACCCAGGATTTATATATATTAGGATAGTACTGGAAGTCCTAGCCAGAGCAATCAGACAAGAAGAAATAAAAGACATCCAAATTGGAAAGGAAGAAGTACAACTGTCACTATTTGCAGATGACATGATACTGTCGGTAGAGAACCCTAAAGACTCCACTAAAAAACTACTATAACTGATCAATGAATTCATTAAAGTAGTAGGATACAAATTAAATATCTAGAAATCAATTACATTTTTATATATCAATAATGAACAATCAGAAAGGGAAACTAAGAAAATTTCTTCAAAAATAATGAAATACCAGGAATAACTTTAACCTACTAGTAGATGTAAAAGACCTGTATTGTAAAAATTGTAAGACATTAAGGAAAGAAATTGAATAGGACATGAATAAGTGGAAGCATATACTGTGTTCATGGATAGGAAGAATTAACATCATTAAAATGTCCATTCTACTCAAAGCAATCCTTAGATTCAACACAATTACTATTGACATACCAATGGCATAATTCACAGAACTAGAACAAATATTCCAAAAATTTATATCAAATCACCAAAGATCCAGAATAAAAAACAAAGTTTGAGTAATCACACTATATGTTATCAAACTATGCTCAAGGCTATAGTAATTAAAACTGCATGGAACTGGCATTAAAATAGGCATATATATCAATGGAACAGAATAGATAGCCCAGAAATTAACCCATGCTTTTAGTCAATTACTATTTGACAAAGGAGGCAAGAACACACAATAGGGTAAAATTAGTCTATTCAATAAGTGGTCTTGGAAATACTGGACAGATACATGCAAAATATGAAACTAAACCACCTTCTTACATCATGCACAAGGATAAACTCAAGTGGATTAAAGTCTTACATGTTAGACTCAAAAACCATAAAGTCGTAGAAGAAAATTTAGGCAGTAAAATCTTGGACATTTCTCATAGCAATATTTTTTTCTGAAATATCTCCTCTGGCAAGGGAAACAAAAGAAAAACTAAACAAATGGTAGTACTTCAAACTAAAATGTTTTGCACAACAAAAGAAACCATCAACAAAATGAAAAGCCAACCCACTGTATGGGAGAACATATTTACCAATGATATATCTGATAAGGGGTTAATATACAAAATGTATAAAGAACTTAAAAAACTCAACACCAAGAAAACAAACAATCCAATTAAAAATGAGCAAAGATCTTGAACAAATACTTCTCTAAAGAGTACATAGAGATGGTCCATAGACATATGAAAGGATGCTCAACATTACTAATCATCAGATAAATGCAAATTGAAACCACAATGAAATATCACCTCACAGCTTTTAGAATGGGTATCATCAATAAATCAACAAATGACAAGTGTTGGTGAGAATGTGGAGAAAATGGAACCCTTATATACTGTTAGTGGGAATGCAGATTGGCGTAGCCACTGTGCAAAAGAGTATGGAGCTACCTCAAAAAATAAAAAGTGGTATTGCTTTATGACCGATTGCTTTATAGCGATTCCACTTCTGGGAATATATCCACAAAACACTAATTTAAAAGACAATATGCAACCCTATGTTCATTGCAGTGTTATTTATGATAGCCAAGATTTAGAAGCAGTCCCAGCGTCCATCAGTAGATGAATGTGTACAAAAACTGTGGTACATTTACATGATGGAATACCTCCTGGCCATAAAAGAGAAGGAAATCTTATCATTTAAGATAGTATTGATGGATCTCAAGAGTATTATGCTAAGTGAAATAATCCAGTCAGATGTGGAATCTAATGAACAATATGAACTAACAAGCAAAATAGAATTAGACTCATAGATAGCAGGCTGACAGCAGGGGGGTACTGATATTGGGAGAGGGTGAAAGGATTGAGCAAAAAAGAGAGAAAAAGCTCATGAACATAGACAACAGTGTGATCATTGCCAGGGGGAGGGGGTAAATGGAGGTGTATTAGGGTGTAGCTGGATAAATGGTGATGGATGGTGACTTATTTTGCAGTGGTAAACACAGAATACAGTGTACAGGTGATGTCTTGTGCAATTGTGCACCTATATAATTTTGTGAACCAGTGTGACCTGAATAAATTCATTACAAAGGGGAAAAGTGTAGGGTATGGTTTGGGACATAATCTCCATCTGCACACAACTCACCTCCACAAAATCATACAGTCAAAGTAAAAGCAGTGTTCTTCCTAGCAAATGTAGCCATAAGACAGGTTGCCTGGCTCCCCAATACCCAACCACTTGCCATCCTTAGGCTCCTGCTACAGAGAAATTCTGGAGCTACCACTAATTAGTAGAGCATTTCAGGGAAGAGGATAGTATCAGAACTAGGGCCAAATGGAGACCTGAGTCTGCAATTCCCATTTACTACTTACAATGCACCTTCTCCCATGGTGCTCATGGCATTTAGGAACAACCCAACATGCCATAGACACCACATCTCTCTCTGACCTACATTCCTGAAATATTATCTGTGTCTTCTCTCCTATGACAACCTTACTTTCCAAGGCCCATACCCTCAGGGGTCTCCCCTGCTATGCATCTCTGTACTACTGCAACTTAAGCCAGGATTAAAAGTTAACCCTCCAAGGTATTAGAGGTGCACAAAACAAAACCTCTCACTCTTAACAGTGGGATATTGCCATGTACCAACCAGCCACTGGGAAAAGACACATGTGGAGGCAGGGAAATCTTGGGAGTTTCTCAGATCACATTATGTGATTAGCTGAAAAATCAAATTATATGTATGCCTTCTAAATAGTTCAAGGCATAACATAAAGAAGAGAGACAACAACATTTGACTATGTCAAAAACTGAGAAAGTCAGAGAAGATGGTTGCAGAGTAACTGGAGGCTATGTGCCCTTGCTCCCAGCCAAGGACTGGATTTACAGCTAAAATACTGTGCAATCAACTTTAAAAATCAAGAGAAGTATAGCAGATTGGACATATTATATTTAAGGAGCACTGAAGAATCAAATAGAGACTAGTAAAAGGAGGGGAGTTTCCAAAAGGGGGAGCCCCCCTGGAGCAGGTGCTCGGCTGAGAGGCTAAGTGATACTGGCTGCAAAGTTCCCTCCCCTTGGAAGTGAAGGGTTTCAACCCCACACAGGGATCCCAAAACTAGAGCATCAAAAACTTGAAGAAAACCCCGCTAGCTTCAGGCAGAAGGAACAAGAGTTGGTCTGCCTAGGAGACCAGGACTGCACCTTGCTCAGACTACTGGAATTTCTGTGCTGCAGAGTTTGGGTCCAGCAGAGGGGCCAGTGGGCAGTACTCAGCAGTGACTTTGAGGCATCCTTTACTTTCTTGAAGCTATTATGCAGAGCCCCAGTTAGTGATAAACTATCTGTCTTGAGGGAAGGGGAAAGGATTTCCCCCACCTGGAGTGCAGGGTTAGAACCCTTCCCCAAACTTGTGGAGCCTCCTGACTGCTCATCCTGTGGGTTTAGCAGCTGAGAGGAACAGGGAAGATTGGAGTTTTGGGGACAACACTATGGAAAGTTAAGAGCACAAGTGGAGCTAGAAATATCAGTCCCCACTTTGGTGAGGCCAGCTGCACAGAGAGATCTGAATCCTACAGGGGGCTGATTTCATAACCCTTTCTGCTTGGACCTGTGGCATGAGGGTGCCAGTTCTTCACACAGGTGGGAATTTTGGACTCTATCCCCCAAGAAGATTTCTATCAGGGAGACATACAAGTGAGTGCTGGGCATTGTGAAGAGGTTGACCTGAGCTCCCAGTGAGTTCAGCCAGCCAGTTCTAGGAAAGAGGTAGAGCCCACCTCCCCCTCCTGCACACTGGATTCATCAACCTCCAACAGGAGACTTTGGTTCAGTTCTGTGAGGTCCCAGATAACCCTGCTAGACACAGTTCTGTGGGGGAAAGGAGAGTAGGTCATAGCAGGACATTCCAAGTATGAGATCCTCAGAGACTATTGTCTGGGATCAGAAAGAAGTGCTTAGCCCCCTCCTGCAGGCTAACCCAGCAAGATTAACAACTGGAGCTCTTTTGATCAATCCCACTGAGCCCAGAGCAGCTGAAACTGATCCTACAAACAAGACTTCAGACTATCCAGCCTTGGGCAAACTACGGCCCGCGGGCCGATCCCGCTGTTCTATCCGGTTCTCTTGCTCTCCCCTCCGCTCCTTTACTTTGAATTTATATTAGTTTACACAAACACTCCATCCCATGCTTTTGTTCCGGCCCTCCGGTGCAGTTTAAGAACCCATTGTGGCCCTTGAGTCAAAAGTTTGCCCACCCCTTCACTATACCCAACTTCATCCTACAGCTGGCCACCTTAGGGGGAACTAGAGTTGGAGTCTGTGGTAGAGACTAGGGAGTTTGGCTTTGAATCAGAGACTAATTTCCCCTCATTGAGTGCCTAACTGCATAATATCTAAGGAAGGGACCCACTAGCCCAAGCAAAGCTAGCTTGGATCCATCCTAAAACTCTCTTTGGCCCTAACTGGTTTGGCTCAGTGGATGTGGCATCGGCCTGCAGACTGAAGGGTCCCAGGTTCGATTCCGGTCAAGGGCATGTGCCTTGGTTGCGGGCGCATCCCCAGTAGGGGGTGTGCAGGAGGCAGCTGATCGATGTTTCTCTCTCATCGATGTTTCTAGCTCTCTATCCCTCTCTCTTCCTCTCTATAAAAAATCAATAAAATATATTTTTAAAAAAACTCTCTTTGGAAGGCACTGGAGATAGACAAGGCAATCTCGGGGCGGAGGGGGGGGGCGGGGGGCAGAGTAGCAGACAGATAAAGGTTGACATCAGGGAGCCTCAGACCAGCAACATATCTGCCCCCAGATCTAAGCTAAAAGAAGCTGATCCATTTACACAGATTGGTTCCTCCTATGAACACACAGGTCTAGCAGACACAGACACAAATAGTGAATATATGGTGGTAAAGGTTGACCTCTAGAGACACCTAGCCTGAAGGGTTAATGATTTTGCCACTTAGTCTGTAAAGACACTTTGAGACTGCACAAGCACAGCAGATTGCACACCATGGTTGGGGTTGATCATCATAATCAACCAATCTGAGAGTTGTTTCCAACCATGAAAGGGCCATCAGCTCTTAAGACCAAATTACAACAGGAGAGTCCAAACAATCCAGACAAGAGAAATTCCTAGCACATCCAGCTCAGGAGATCAAGGAGACTACACCCTGGGAACCATAAGACAACAGAACTTCACCCCCACAAGATGGGGGGGTCATAGCATTCCTTTCTAAAACATAGAAACAAACACAAAGATACAGAAAAAAATAGGAGACAAAGAAACAGGCCCCAAATGAAAGAATAGAATGAAACTTCAGAAAAAGAGCTAAATGAAATGGTGGCAAGCAATTTATTAGAAAGAGAATTCAAAGTAATGGTTATAAGAATGCTCAAGGAACTTAGTGAGAGTGACAACATCATGAAGAAGGATATAGAAACTATGAAAAATAATCAGGTGGAAATGAAAAATGCCATATCTGAAATACAGAATACACTGGAAGGAATTTTTAGTCATCTGGACAAGGCAGAAGATTGAACTAGTGAATTAGAAGACAAAGAAACAAATCACACAATCAGAACAGAAAAAAAAACAAAATAATTAAAAAGCAGGAGAATAGTTTAAGGGAACTTTGGGAAAACATGAAATGTAACAACATCCACATCATAGGGATAATAGGAGAAGAAAATGGGCAAGGGATAGAGAACCTGTTTGAAGACATAATAACAAGAAACTTCCCCAGCCTGGTTTAGGAAAATGTCACACAAGTTCAGGAAAGACAGAGAATCCCAAATAAGATAAACACAAAGAGACCCACACCAAGATACATCATAATTAAATGGCAAAGATCAAACACAAAGAGAAAATCTTAAAGGCAGCAAGAGAGAAACAGTCAGTTACCTACAAGGGAGTTCCCATTAAGGTATAAGCTGATCTCTCAACAGAAACACTTCAGGCCAGAAGGGATTGGCATGAAATACTCAAAGTGATGAAAGCAAGAACCTGCAACCAAGACTGCTCTATCCAACAAGGCTATCATTTAAAGTCAAAGGTGAAATAAAGAGTTCCCCAGACAAAAGAAGACACTGAAGTTGTTCATTACCACCAAACCAGCTTTGCAAGAAATGCTAAAGGGACTGCTGTAAGAAGAAGGAAAAAGATAGGAAGAGGGAGAAACATAGTATAAAAGAAGTGTCAATAAAAAAGTACCTACATAACCATAAATGGATAAATCCAACAAGAGAATATAACCTTTATAAACATCTATATGCACGCAATATAGAAGCACCTAAATATATGAAAAAAAGATGTGGTGGACTTTAAGGGAGAGATCGGCAGTAATACAGTCATGGTAGGGGACTTTAATACCCCCCTATCAACAATGGATAGATCTTCCAGACAAAATAACAACAAGGAAACAGAGACTTTAAGCAACATGCTAGAGCAGATTATTCTAAATTATATCTACAGAACATTTTATCCCAAAGCAGCAGAATACACATTCCTCTCAAGTGCACATGGAATACTCTCAAAAATAGACCACATGTTAGGATACAAAAGAAGTCTCAATAAATTTAAGAAGATTGAAATAATATCAAGCATTTTCTCTGACACAATGGCATGAAACTAGAAATCAGCCACACCAAAAATCTCAAAAATATTCAAACACATGGAGGCTAAATAGCATGTTATTAAACAATGACTGGATAACCAATGAGATGAAGGAAGAAATAAACAATTACCTGAAAAGAAACAAAAATGAGCACACAACCACACCAGATCTATAGGACACAGTGAAAGCAGTCCTGAGAAGGAAGTTCATAGCATTACAAGCAAGAAAAACCTCTAGTAAACAATCTAACCCTACATCTATAAGAATTTTAAAAATAACATCAGGAAAAGCCCAAATAAATAGAAAGAAGGAAATATTAAAGATCAGAGTGGAAATACATGACATTGAAACAAAACAAACAAACAAAAAAAGATCAAAGAAACCAAAAGCTGTTTTTTTAAAATAGATAAATAAATTAATAAACATTTGATAAGACTCGTCAAGAAACAAAGAAAGTGGACCCAAATAAATATAATCAGAATAGGAAGAGGAGAGGTAATAACAGACATCACAAAAATACAAATGATTGTAAAAAAAATATTATGAACATATATATGCTAAGAAAATAGAAAAACTGGGTGAAATGGAAAAATTCCTAAAACATTGCAACCTTCCAACACTGAATCAGGTAGAAACAGAGCAACTGAGTAAACCCATAACAACTAACAAAATCAAACAAAAACTAACAAAAAGAAAAGAAAAAATTTCCAGCAAACAAAAATCCTGGACCAGATGGCTTCACAGGTGAATTTTACCAAGCATTCAAAGAAGAACAAACTCCTATCCTCTTCAAGCTATTACAAAAAATTAAAAAGGAAGAAAGACTCCGAAACTCTTTTTGTGAATTCAACATTATGTTAGTACCAAAACCAGGTAAAGACACACACAAAAAAAGAAATTTTTAGGCCAATATCCCTGATAAACATAGATGCTAAAATCCTCAATAAAATATTAGCAAATTGGACCCAGTAATATATTAAAAAGACCATATACCATGACCAAGTGAGATGTATTCCAGGGACTGGTAAATACTCTCAAATCAGTATAAATGTGATACATCATGTAAACAAAATGAAAGATAAAAATCACATGATCATATCAATAGATGCAGAAAAAGGATTTGATAAAATCCAACACCCATTTCTGATAAATGGGAATAGAGCAGTGGTTCTCAGCCTTTCTAATGCCACTACCCTTTAATACAGTTCCTCATGTTGTGGTGACCCCCCACCATAAAATTATTTTTGTTGCTACTTCATAACTGTAATTTTGCTACTGTTAATGAATCGTAATGTAAATATCTGTGTTTTCCGATGGTCTTAGGCTCTACAGCAGTGGTTCTCAACCTGTGGGTCTCAACTAGCAGGGTTGCCTAAGACCATCGGAAAACACAGATATTTACATTATGATTCATAACAGTAGCAAAATTATAGTTATGAAGTAGCGACAAAAATAATTTTATGGTTGGGGGTCACCACAACATGAGGAACTGTATTAAAGGGTCGCGGCATTAGAAAGGCTGAGAACCACTGGAATGGAGGAATGATATCTCAACATAATAAAGGCCATATTTGACAAACCTAAAGCCAACATCATACTCAATAGAGCAAAAATAACACCATTTCCCCTAAGAATAGGAACAAGAGAGGATGTCTACTTTCACCACTCTTATTCAACACTATATGCCCAGTGCATGAAATTCATAGACTGAGGTGGGGTGTCTCTCAGCCCAGCCTGCACCCTCTCCAATCTGGGACCCCTTGGGGATGTCTGGGAGTCGGACATTCCTCTCACAATCTGGGACTGCTGGCTCCCAACTGCTCGCCTGCTTGCCAGCCTGATCACCCCCTAACAACTCCCCTACCAGCCTGATTGATGCCTAACTGCTCCCCTGCCAGCCTGGTTTCCCCCAACTGCCCTCCCCTGCAGGCCTGGTCCCTCCCAACTTCCCTCCCCTGCAGGCCTGGTTGCCCCCAACTGCCCTCCCCTGCTGGCCTGGTCACCCCTAACTGCCCTCCCCTGCTGGCCTGATTGCCCACAACTACCCTTCCCTGCTGGCCATCTTGTGGTGGCCATCTTTGACCAGATGGGGGAGGCCATCTTGTGTGAGGGCATGAGGGTCAATTTGCATATTACCTCTTTATTATATACGGTAGTACTAGGAGTTCTAGCCATAGTGATCAGACAAGAAGTCATAACAGGCATCCAAATTGGAAAAGAGGAAGTAAAACTATCATTATTTGCAGATGACATGTTATTGTACATAGAAAACCCTAAATACTCCACCAAAAAACTACTAGACATAATAAATAAATTTGGCAAAGTTGCAGGATGCAGAATCAATATTCAGAAATCAAAGGCATTATTTATACACCAATAAAGAACTATCTGAAAAAGAAACTAAGAAAACAATAAAGAACTATCTGAAAAAGAAACTAAGAAAACCCACTTATTATTGCAACAACAACAAAAATAACATGCCTGGGAATAAATTTAACCAAGGAGATAAAAGACCTGTACCTGGAAAACTATATGGCATTGAAGAAAGTAATTAAGGAATATACAAATAAGTGGAAGCATATACCATGTTCATGGATTGGAAGAATTAACATTTAGATGTCCATACTACCTAAAGTAATCTATAGATTTAACACAGTTCCTATTACAATACCAATGGCATTATTCACAGAACTAGAAAACATATTCTAAAAATTTATATGGAACCAAAAAGACCTTGAATAGCCATGACAATCTTGAGAAAGAAGAAGAAAGTTGGAGGTATCACAATACTCTAGATCAGTGGTCAGCAAACTCATTAGTCAACAGAGCGGCAAACCGTGGCTTGCGAGCAGCATGTGGCTTGCGAGCCACAGTTTGCTGACCACTGCTCTAGATCAAACTATAGTAAAAAGCCATTGTAATCAAAACAGCCTGGTACTGGCATAACAGCTGGAACCAATGGAACACAACAGAGAGCCTAGAAATCAACCCACTCCTCTATGGTCAATTCATACTTGACAAAGGAGTCAAGATTATACAATGGAATAAGGCAGTCTTTCAACAAATGGTGTTGGGAAAATTAGACAGGCACATGCAAAAAACATGAAACTAGACCACCAACATGAATGAACTCAAAATGGATAAAATATTTAAATATAAGTGATGAAACCATAAAAAATCCTAGAAGAAAACATAAGCAGTAAAATCTCAGACATCTTCCACCTGAGCAATATTTTTGCCAATATATTTGTGAGAACAAGGGAAACAGAAAAAGATAAAGAAATGGGAATACATCAAGCTAAAAAGAAACCATCAACAAAATGTACCCCAAAAGAAACAATCAACAAAATGTAAAGAGAACCCACTGTATGGAGAACATATTCACCAATGATACATCCAATAAGGGGTTAATTTCCAAATAAAGAACTTAGGCAACTAAATACCAGGAAGACAAACAATCCAATTGAAAAATGGGCAAAAGACCTGAATAAACACTTCTTCAAAAAGGACATGAAAAAGATGCTCAATGTCACTAATCAGCAGAGAAATGCAAATAAAAACTAAAATGAGGTAACACCTCACACCTGTCAGAATGGCTACTATCAATAAATCAACAAACAACAAATGCTGGCAAGAATGTGGTAACAAGGGAACCTTTGTGGACTGTTAGTTGGAATGACTGGTGTCATAAAAAAGTATGGAGTTTCCTCAAAAAATGAAAAATGAAGCTGAGTTTTTCTCTGCAATCTCACTTCTGGAAATATATCCTAAGAATCCCAAAACACCATTCAGAAAGGATATATGCATACCTATGTTTATAGCAGCATTATTTACAAAAGCCAAGTTCTAGAAACAACCTAAGTGCCCATCAGTAGATGAGTGAATAAAAAAGCTATGGTACATTCACATAATGAAATACTATGCAGCTGTAAAAAAGGAGGAACTTTTACTCTTTGCAACAACATGAATGGACCTGGAAAGTAATATGCTAAATTAGGAAGAGAAAGACAAATACCATGTGATATCGCTAATATGTGGAATCTAATGAACAAAATAAACTGACATACAAAATGGAACCAGAAGCATGGAAACATGGGACAAACTGGACAGTGCTTGAGGGGAGGTTTTGGGGTTGACCGGTTAAAGAAGTTGAAGGGATTAGCTAAAGAATATACCAGTATATGCATACCGCCTGGATACAGACAATAGTTTGTGAAGGCAAAGGAAGAGGGATGTCTCAGAGTTGTTTTCTTATCCACTCAGTTACCCTATGTCATTTGATTGGGGCATTTAATCCATTTACATTTAAAGTTATTATTGATAGGTACTCGATTATTGCCATTTTTATTCCCTGTGTTCCTTCTTCACTTCCTATTTCTTCTTTTAACAGCAGACCCTTTAGCATTTCTTGCATTGCTGGTTTGGTGGTAATAAACTCCCTTAGTCCTTTTTTGTCTCTGAAGCTCCTGATTTCACCCTCAATTTTGATTGATAGTCTTGCTGGATACAGTATTCTTGGATTCAGAACCTTCCTTTCCATGATTTTGTATATTTCATTCCATTCCCTTCTTGCCTGATGTGTTTCTGTTGAGAAATCAGTCGCTAGTCTGATGGGGGATCCTTTGTAGGTAACTTTCTGTCTCTCTCTGGCCGCTTTTAAGATTCTTACTTTGTCATTGGTGTTTGCCAGTTTAATTATAATGTGCCTTGGTGTCGGTCTTTTGGAGTTCATTTTGTTCAGGACTCTGTGAACTTCTTGGATTTGTGTGAGATTTTTCTTCCTTATATCAGGGAAGTTTTCTGTCATTATTTCTTCAAATAGGTTTTCTATTCCTTGCTCAGTTTCCTCTCCTCTTGGCACCCCTATTATGTGGATGTTGTTTCATTTCGTGTTGCCCCAAAGTTCTCTTAGGCTCTCCTCCTGCTTTTTAATTTTTTTTTTCTAGAAGCTGCTCTGCTTGGGTATTTTTTTCTAACTTGTCTTCTAGCTCATGGATGTGGTCCTCTGCTTCCTCTAGTCTACTGTTGATGCTTTCTATTGAGTTCTTTATAGCAGTGATATCATTTTTCATTTCTTCTTGGTTCTTCTTCATTTCCTCTTTGTTCTTACACATATTGTTGAATTTGTCTTTCATTCTTTTCATCCACCTTATGACCATGTTTCTGAATTCTTTCTCTGACAGGTTGCTTGCCTCGATTTCCTTTACTTCCTTTTCTGGTGGTGCCTGCTTTTCTTTCATATGCGGGCTGTTTCTTTGTCTCCCCATGATCTCTCTTCTCTGGATGTCTGGTTATGTAGTTCTCTCTCTCCTGCATTGATTTAAAGGCACAAAATACAACACAACATGGCACAACACATAAGGCACTGAACACAAATGTATTCACGATACTAATATCCCCAAATAAAGGTGACCACCAGAGAAAAGAGAATTAGGGAATAAGAAAGAAAGAAGAAGAAAAATAAAAGGAAGTGCAAAAATGAAATTGGGAAAAGGAAAAGAAAAGTAAGAGAGAAAAGAAAGAGAATAAAAAAGAAGAGGGGAAAGAACTATTTATATGAGGAGAAAACTCCAATAGAACAGCCACTAATCCCAACAAATGCCAGCAACAAATACCTAGAGATTAATGCAAACTACAAACAACAACTAATATCAAGCAAGGCAAGGGAAAACGGAAGCAAAAAACAAACAAAAAGAAAAAGTGAAACAATCTCACAAACAAGCATAAAAAAACAATATATTCAACAATCAAGCAAACAACAACAAAAGGACAGAGAGAAAAAAATTTGGATAGTGAAGAAAGAGAAGAGAGAGGTGTGTACGGACTTGGATCAGGGGATTAGAAATTAGATATATAAGTACGGTGAAATTTTAACAGGGGGTAAAAAGAAGGAATAGGGAAAATCTAAAGCCAGAATAGGGTAAGAGAAACAGGACAACAAAAGGGGAAAAGTGAGGAAGAGAGTGTTGGCATAAAGGTAAAGTTGAGATAGAGTAAATGATGCTAAAGGAAAGATGAAAATAGAATGTAGAATACTAATCCCAAAATAAAATAAAGAGAAAATAAAATGACACTTTTAAAAAGAGGTAAAATAATAGTAGTAATAATAATACTGATTAAAAATAAAAATGTAATAATTAATAAGGTAAAATCAAGTGAGTAAAAAGAAAAAAAAATTAGTTTCTTAAGTAAAAGATGAAAAAAAAATAAAAATAAAAATGTTCAGTAGTGAAGGTCATTCACTTCCTCTACTGTTCTGTTTAGCTCACCTGTTTCCTAATCAGGACAGTATTGAAGTTCCCTGCATTCCACTGCTCCTCAGTGTTGCAGGCCACAGTCCTGATTTTCAAGCAGGCAGTACTTCTTTGTTTCTTATACTCCTTTATTTGTGTTTACACAAGAGTCAATCTGTGATTCAACCCCTGGGTGGCAGTGTTTCTGGATTGACCTCCGGGTCTATAGGTCCTCTCTAGCTAGTGTTTAGATTTTGTTTTCCCTGTGGCACTCAATACTGGTTTGGGGGAAACAGCTGCCCCAGAGCTGGTTCTCTGATCATTATTCCCCGCTCTGATCCCCAGGTTCCACAAAAACAACTTTCCCCTGAAGTCTCTTAGAGTGTCCCCAATTGGGTGATCCTATGTATTGGGCTTAGTAATCAAAAGCAAGGATTTAAAGAGGAAAAAAATAAAAAGAGAGAGGGAGAGAAAAGAGCCAGAGTAAGTGTGCGAACTCTAGCACTGAGGCGCAAGTCTGTGCAGTCTTTTTTCTGCTTAGGTATAAGCAGCCAGCACACTTAAAATTTTTAGGCTGCCCTTTTGCTCCCAATTTAGCTATGGGTTGCTTTTTAGAGTTCCCTTCTGTTAGCAGCCCTATGGATCCTCTTCCACATTCGCGAATCACGCCAGCCCCAATGGCCGTGGACTTTTCTGGGCACAGACTTCCCTGGATCCTCCAGCTCCTGCTGTGCACATTTCTCTCTCCTGCCTGGACCACAGACCTCACCTTATCCCAGGCAAAATCTGACTTTTCTGTGAGGAGGCGCAGATCTCCTCCAATCCGCGTGCTTGTGCCACTTGGGGCCCATGTTCCTGGGTTCTCAGCTGTTTACTGGGTGCCCTTGTATATTCTCAGGATTTTCAGGCTTCCAACGACATCCACTCTCCCCTTCAAGATGGTGCAGTCTCTGCATCAGAGCCGGTCACTCTGGGAGGGATCCCAGCAGTAGTGGAGGCTGCCCGGTCAGGGGAACCCCATCTGGCAATCCCCCACAGTCCCCTGGAGGATAGCTGTCCCTCAACTCACAAACAAACACTCCCTGTGGGACCACACACTCTCCCTTCATTTTCTCACTCATGCACTGTCTTGCAGTCTGCCTTCCCATCGGCAGCCATCTTCCTTCCCTCCTAGATACTAAAATCCTTAACAAAATATTAGCAAATCGGATCTAGAAACATACTAAAAAGATCATGCAGCATGATCAAGTGGGATTCACTCCAGGAATGCAAGGCTGGTACAATATTCATAAATCAATAAACACCTTACATCACATAAACAAATTGAAAGATAAAAACCACATGATTATATCAATAGATGCAGAAAAAGCATTCAACAAAATCCAACACCTTTTTTGATAAAAAATATAAGTAAAGTGGGAAGAGAAAGATCAAATCTCAACAAAATAAAAGCTATATATAACAAATCTATAGCCAACATCATACCCAATGTGCAAAAACTAAAACCATTTCACCTAACAACAGGAACAAGACAGGATTATCAGCTTTCAACACTCTTATTCAACATAGTACTGGAAGTCCTAGTACAATCAGACAAGAAGAAGAAATAAAAGACATCTAAATTGGAAAGGAGGAAGTAAAACTCTCATTATTCATAGATGACATAATATTATACATAGAAAACCCTAAAGACTCCACCAAAAACTACATGATTTAATAAATGAATTTGGCAATGTAGCAGGATACAAAATTAACACCCAAAAATTGATGGTTTTTTTATACACCAATAATGAAGTCTCAGAAAGAGAAACTAAACAAGCAATCCCATTTGCCATTGCAAAAAAAAAAAATTAAGATACTTAGAAATAAACTTAAGCAAGATGGCAAAAGACTTTTACTTGGAAAACTACAGGACGTTGAAAAAAGAGAAAGAGGAAAATAGAAATAAGTGGAGGAATATACCATGTTCATAGATAGAAATAATTAGCATCATTAAAGTGTCCTAACTATACAAAGCAATCTATAGACTCAATGCAATCCCTATTAAAGTACCAATGGCATATTTCACAGATCTAGAACAAATACTCCAAAAATTTACATGAAACCAGAAAAGACCCAAATAGAGCAGAAATTTTGAGAAAGAAAAACAAAGTTGGAGGAATCACAATACCAGATTTCAAGTTATACCACAACACCACTGTAATCAAAACAGCCTGGTTTTGGCACCAGAACAGGCATGTAAATCAATGGAACAGAACAGAGACCCCAGAAATCAACATAAGCCAGTATACTCAATTAATATTTGACTAAGGAGGCAAGAGCATACAGTGGAAACAAGACAGTCTCTTCAATAAATTGTGTTGGGAAAATTGGACAGATAAATGCAAACACTGAAACTAGACCCCCAACTTAAACCATACACAAGAATAAACTCAAAATGCACTAACTGGTTTGGCCTGTGGACTGAAGGGTCCCAGATTCGATTCCAGTTAAGAGCACATGCCTGGGTTGCAGGCTTGATCCCCAGTAGGGGGTGTGCATGAGGCAGACAATCAATGATTCTCTCTCATCATCCATGTTTCTATCTCTCTCTCCTTCTCTTTTTCTCTCTGAAATCAATAAAAACATATTTTAAAATAAAAAATATTTGTTAAAAAATAAACTCAAAATGGATAAAATTATTTAAATGTAAGGCATGAAACCATAAAAATCCTAGAAGAAACCATAGGGAGAAAAATCTCAGACAAAAATCTCATCATAGCAATATACTTGTGGATACATCTCCTAGGGGCTTAATCACAAGGAACAACAACAGCCTGTAATTATTGGAATTGAGAGTCTAGGGCAAAGCAAACTAAGGAAAAATAAACAAAGGGAACTACATAAAAATAATGCTTCTGCACAGCAAAAGAAACCATTAACAAAATGAAAAGGGAGCCCACTAAACGGGAGGACATGTTTGGCAATGATACATCTGATAAAGGGTTAATATCCAAATATATAAGGAACTCATACAACTTAACAAAAGGAAGACAAACGATCCAATTAAAAAATGGGCAAAGGACCTAAATAGACACTTCTGCAAGGTGGACACACAGAAGGCCAAGAGACATATGAAAAATGCTGTCACTAATCATAGCAAGATGCAAATTAAGCAGACACTGAGGTATTACCTCACACTTGTCAGAATGGCTACCATCAACAAATCAACAAATGACAAGTGCTGGTGAGGATGTGGAGAAAAGGCAACCCTAGTACACTGCTGGTGGGAATGCAGACTGGTACAGCCATTATGGAAAACAGTATGGAGTTTCAAATGGAGCTGCCATTTGACCCACTGATCCTACTTCTAGGAATATATCCTAAGAAACCCAAAACACCAATCAGAAAGAATGTATGCACCCCTATTTTCATAGCAATGCAATTTATAGTAGCTAAGATCTGGAAACAGCCCAAGTGCCCATCATTAGATGAGTTGGTAAAAAACCTGTGGTACATATACACCATGGAGTATTCTGCAGCTGTAAAAAAGAATGTTCTCGTACTCTTTGAGACAGCATGGAGGGACCTGGAGAATATTATGCTAGGTGAAATAAGCCAGTCAGAGAAAGACAAGTATCACATCATCTCACTCATATGTAGAATCTAAAGAGCAAAATAAACTGATGAACAAAATAGATCCAGAGACATAGAAGCATGGACCAGACTATCAAATCTCAGAGGGAAGGCAGGGGTGGGTAACTGGGATGGAAGAGATCAACCAAAGAACCTGTATGCATATATGCATAACCCATGGACACAGACAATGGGGTGGTGAAGGCCTGAGGCAGAGGGGAAGGGACGGCTAATGAGGTCAATGGGGGGTAGGGGAGAAAGGGACATAGGTAATACTTTCAACAATAATAGATTTAAAAAAAACATTTTCCTAAAGCAAACCAGAACTAGAAAAATTAGTTTTATACAAGGATTGTGTTGGCCAAAATACCACAAACAGTATCCACCATTGAATAAGGCTTCAATATATAGTTGCTCATTCACTATGTGACTGGATCAAGGAAGTTACTAATCAACTATCAGTAAACTAATTGCTAATTTTAAAAAAAGGAATAAAGCTCATCTTTCACAGCCAGTGCTTCAGCGTTAAGGCCATTTACCCAGACTGTGGCAATATATTTACCAGAGGTGCAAACTAATTTATGTGCAAAGAGTAAGCAGGGCTACCCTGAAAGAAAGTCACCAGTCAAAGCCTATGTGTTTCTAAGTGTCATGTTTCCCATTCATTTCATTGTCTGAGTTGCAATCAAAAGAAATTAAAATGTGTATGGAGGGCCCACTACAGATATTGAATTTTGATTGCTGTTTTCCACTCATCAGAAAAAAAAAATGTATTAAACAAAATGCAGAGTCACATAGTTCAAGCTACTTCCTGTTTGTTCATAAAGGAAAATGCTTTATATGCAGAAATTCCAAGTGAGAAATGTCAGGTTTCCCAAAGCACCTATTATTAAATAAAGCATCCAGAAAATCAATGCACTGAAAATGGCTATGACCACAACCTTGGATATAAGCCAGTGCAGTCACCTCTCGGTGTTTTTGAACTGCTTATTTTACCCAGAAAGCCTACCTAAGTGTTTTAATTCTTTGGGATGGAAAATTTCATACCATCTTTTATAGAGTATTGCTTTAACTATCTACTTATTCTTTTCACAAACCCTTGCTGACTGCTATTATGAGGGAGGCTCTGAAAAAGAATGGTGTATGAGAATATTTAGGATATTTTTGTTAAACATAAAGAGGAATGGGCCATTGAAAGACCTAATCAGTTGATTCTCCCCTCCAAATCAAGGTCCCCCTTCTAGACAGGCTGCCTGTGCCTTCTTGCCACATCCACTTTAAAATGGCTCTTCATCCCAGGCAGCAAAGGGAGGAATCTCTACTACAGTGAGATGGCTCCCTCAGACTTCCCCTTTTTGACCACAGAAGGTGAGCCATTCTGAAAGGGTGTTTGTGTGAGTGTGTGTGTGTGTGTGTGTGTGTGTGTGTGTGTGTGTTCATTCTCCCCAAACAAGAACACATCTGAATTTCAAATTACAGAAGAATTTGGTGTTTTAGATAATCCCATATTCTGTTTAATTGAGAATTTTCACTTATATAAATCACCAGGTCACAAGCAAAGATGGCAAAGAGCTCTAAAGGTATACACCCAAGAGTTTAATGACAAAATAATACAACTTTTTTGAACAGTTGATATTTTGTTTATGTGTATCATGACTAATAGTAATGGCTATAATTTATCACATTTGAAAAGCAATCAACAGTTCAAGCTATACAAAATTAAATTAATTGAGTCCCTTTGTCACCCTGGCAGAAGTTAATAATTGCATCATTATTAACTGTGTGGCCAATAACCAAAATGCTTTTTGGCACCTTTTGGTTTAAGATATATTATATATTAAAATCTAGCCTATACAAACAAAGTAAAATAGAACAAAATTAGAAAAAATGAAGTTAATGTATTCAACCTGAAAAATTCTGTAGAGAATGCTATTCTCATTGGGAGAATAATCTCTCTGAAGTAATCACTGTTCTAGGTCTCTACATAATTAATTCATTTAACCTCACCACAATCAGTGGAGACATGTGGGTGCCATCCTAATGTGGTAGATGAGGCACTTGAGGCCTACAGGGGTAAAGTCACTGGCCCGGGAGCAAAGAACCAGGGCCAAGATTCAAATCCAGGTCTATTATATTTATCATTTTTTTTTAACTTTTTTTAATTTTTTTTAAATTTCTGTATTGATTAAGGTATCACATATTTTTCTTCATCCCCCCATTCCCATCCCAAACCCCTCCCCACGCATGCCCCCACCCCACTGTTGTCCGTGACCACTGGTTAGGCTTATATGCATGCATACAAGCCCTTTAGTTGATCTATCCCCCTTACCCCCACCCTCCCCTACCTTCCCTCTGAGGTTTGACAGTCTGATCGATGCTTCCCTGTCTCCAGGTCTGTTTTTGTTCATCAATTTATGTTGTTCATTATTTCCCCTAGATGAATGAGATCATGTGATATTAGAAATACACTTATAAGAAACGAAAATGAGGCAAGCAATAATGGTTATGCTGAGGGGCAAATGAATCAGTCTGTAGTGAGTTTCTTTCTGGGCCAACAGTTCTTTTGAGTCCCAATTTCAATGTCAAACAGTTCCTTATGTGTACATGTCAGCAATGATATTTCAGTTCTGGATGGTGGACAAATGATGGTAATGCAGGTCCAACCCTCTTTGGTTTGGTCCTGGGCAACCTGCAGCGACGCACAGCTGCTGACTGCTGGTATGGCAAGGCGTCGTCAGCGTCTTCCATCTCTGGACTGTTTCTCTTCTGTCTTCATGGCTGGAGCAGTCCTATCAATTCCTCTCTGTTGCAGGAATCCACATGGTCTTGGAGGTGTTTTCTGAAAATATACAAACATATTGTCGACCAAAAGTTAATAAAGGAATCTTTTCTATAAATTTGACTTGGGATCCTTTTTCATTTTTTGCCCAAAGAATTTCCCTTTGGCTTGTTTTGACACCATGTGTGTTTTTCATGGGTGTCTTGCGGTTAGCATTACAAATGAAAGTTAATTTTCTAAAGTAAAAATTTTCTAGATGTAATTTACTTACAGGATATTTTTCCTTACATGATATTCTTCTACTATCCCCCCTTTTTTGATTTAAATATTAGGAGGCTTTTGGAAATTTTATAATGTAGTCTTGATAACTTTTAAATTTTTTGCACTAAAATATGACTGCTTTAGGTTCATTACATGCTACGCAATTTTACCATGAGATGAACTACCAATAAAAAATTTTAGTTAACACTTTAGGAACAGCTTTTTGTCCAGTACCATTAATTTTTCTAGAATATTCACTTATTTAAATTAGTCTGAGAACTTGATTACTATTTTATTGTCAAATTTAATACTCTAACAACAATCTTATTTTACCCTGTAAATATTAGTGGAAAGGATTATTTGCCTTCTTGAGTAGGCCCTGAGCATTCCTGGTGCTAGACTGGATTTAGATATCAAAAACCCACTTCCCCACACCATGGGTACAAGACAACTCAAACAAGTCTTGCTGCAGTGAGAGGGCAGCTGCTGTCGGCCAAGTCTCTGTCTGTTACCTGGTTCCCTATTTGAGCTGGGCAGGGGAAGCGAAGCAGCCATGGGGGCAGGAGACCTCCCTCAGAAGGGGTGAGGGTTCAGGCCCCTGCAAAGTTGGGGGAGTGAGGGTCTGTGCCCCACCACTGTTGACCCCCAAGTTCTCTCCTGATGGCCCCTCTGCAACTGTGCCTGTCTTAGGTTGTTCCTTCCCTGAGGAATCTTACCTGGCTCTGGTAACCAGTCATCCTCCAGGGCCAAGCAGGGTGATGTGAGGTTCAGTTCTGTCTCCTTGGTAGCCTATGCCCCCGTGGCCTCCATGCCCAGCACCTGCCTTGGGATCCCCTCACCTGCCGGTGGGGCCCCGGCACTAATCTCATATCTCGAGGAACCCAGGTTTCTTCTCCAGGGAGGGCCCAGCTCACCCCACTGGGCGAGAGACAGATCCATGGTACCAGCCACCACAAGGCTTCAACCTCAGCATGAACAGAAAGCTCAGGCAATAGCTGTGTGCAATTGGATTATGAGAAGAGGGTCCCTCTTGGCCAAAAGGGCAAGAGGGGCCAATATAGAATGCTAAGGTGCCTTCCCAGGGGGCCCTCTACACAGTGGAAGGGATTAAATCCTTTCATGTCCTTTTTAAGTTGCTGCCAGACATTCAAAGAATTAGTTTGTAAGTTTGTTTGGGATAATTGTACATTATGCTGTTGTAATTCTAAAATATCAAGAGATGTGTTACCTTTGTCTCCAAGCACCAAAAAGATGATTTTTTATTGATTCCCAAGGGTGTGAGGTACTATTATAGGTAATGGGGGTAATACAAATCTGGGAAAAATTATAATGACATTGTAGAATAATATCATGTAAGGATATTCTTTGCTCTAGGCCATGGCAAAATGGCTGTCAATTTCTTTTTGTATAGACAAGGTCTTAGTTACATTTTCTGCACCTCTCCCAGGAGCAAGTAGTGATAGTCCCTTCCTTTGGTGTCCACACAAGCCAGAAACCTCTCTTTAATTTTACACACAAAGGAGCAGTGGTTTGATTTTGTGTCATACCAAAGGGAAGTTGCGTGGCGACCCCTGTGTAATTATACTTCCTTGCCCCACCCATGGTCCTCCTGGATGACCAAGGTGTTTGGTATTATTGGTGACTACATTAAGCGAGGGATCAGCCCACGTAAGGGCTCTTACCCATGAAGGGTCAGGAACATAAGTCCAAAATACTTCCCCATTTTCCCCGGGTAATATTACCAGCTGATGACTGCTAGCATGGCAAGAAAGACGTTTTCAGGCGTTCTTGGGGTTCTGGTTACCTCACAATTTCTTTTCTATTTTTTTTTATTTTTTTATTTTTTTATTTTTTTACATATGTATCCTTATTCCCCCATTACCCTCCACCCCCCACTCATGCCCCACCCCCCTGTTGTCTGCATCCATTGATTAGGTTCATATGCATGCACACAAGTCCCTTGGTTGATCTTTCCCCCTTACTCCCACCGATCCCCTCCTTCCCTGAGGTTTGAGGTTCTGATCGACGTTTCTCAGTCTCTGGATCTGTTCTTGTTCATCAGTCTATGCCAGTCATTATATTCCACAAATGAGTGAGATCATGTGATATTTACTTTTCTCTTCCTGGCTTATTTCACTTAGCATAATGCTCTCCATCTCCATCCATGTTGTAGCAAATGGTAGGAACTCCTTCTTTTTTACCACAGCGTAGTATTCCATTGTGTAGATGTACCAGAGTTTTTTAATCCACTCATCTGCTAAGGGGCATTTAGGCTGTTTCCAAATCTTAGCTATGGTGAATTGTGCTGCTATGAACATAGGGGTGCATATATCCTTTCTGATTGGTGTTTCTAGTTTCTTGGGATATATTCCTAGAAGTGGGATCACTGGGTCAAATGGGAGTTCCATTTTTAGTTTTTTGAGGAAACTCCATACTGTTATCCAGAGTGGCTGCACCAGTCTGCATTCCCACCAGCAGTGCAAAAGAGTTCCTTTTTCTCCCCATCCTCACCAACATTGTCGTTTGTTGATTTGTTGATGATAGCCATTCTGACAGTTGTAAGATGGTACCGCATTGTTGTTTTGATTTGCATCTCTCTGATGATTAGTGACTTTGAGCAGGTTTTCATATGACTCTTGGCCTTCCTTCTGTCTTCTTTTGAAAAGTGTCTATTTAGATCAGTTGCCCATTTTTTGATTGGGTTGTTTATCTTCTTTTTGTTAAATTGTATGAGTTCTCTGTAAATGTTGGAGATTAAACCCTTATCGTTGATATCATTAGCAAATATGTTCTCCCATGCAGTGGCTTTCTTGTTGTTTTATTGATGGTTTCCTTTGCTATGCAAAAGCTTTTTATTTTGATGTAGTCCCATTTGTTTATTTTCTGTTTAGTTTCCATTGCCCTAGGGGCAGTATCAGTGAAGAAGTTCCTTCAGCATATGTCTGAGATTTTTCTGCCTGTGGATTCCTCTAGTATTTTTATGGTTTCCCATCTTATGTTTAAATCCTTTATCCATTTTGAGTTTATTTTTGTGTATGGTGAAAGTTGGTGATCTAGTTTCATTTATTTGCATGTATCTGTCCAATTTTCCCAACACCATTTATTGAAGAGACTGTCTTGACTCCATTGTATGTTCATGCCTCCTTTGTCAAATATTAATTGGGCATAGTGATTTGGATTGATTTCTGGGTTCTCTATTCTATTCCATTGATCTATATGTCTGTTCTTGTGCCAGTACCAGGCTGTTTTAAGAACAGTGGTTTTGTAATACACCTTGATATCTGGTATTGAGATCCCTACTTTGTTCTTCTTTCTCATGATTGCTGTGGCTATTCAGGGTCTTTTTTTATTCCAGATGAATTTTTTGAAGGTTCGTTCTAGGTCTGTGAAATATGCCGTTAGTATTTTAATAGGAAGTGCATTGAATTTATAGATTGCTTTGGGTAGTACAGACATTTTGATGATGTTGATTCTACCAATCCATGAACATGGTATGTTCTTCCACCTGTTTATGTCTTCCTCTATCCCTTTTATCAGTGTCATATAGTTTTCCACATATAGGTCTTTTACCTCCTTAGTTAAGTTTATTCCGAGGTATCTTAATTTTTTTGGTGTGACGGTAAATGGGATTGCTTTTTTAGTCTCTCTTTCTATAAGTTCACTATTGGTGTATAGAAATGCCATAGATTTCTTGGCATTAATTTTGTATCCTGCTACAATGCCAAATTCATTAAGTCTAATAATTTTTTATGGAATCTTTAGGGTTTTCTATGTACAGTATCATGTCATCTGCGAATAAGGACAGTTTTACTTCTTCTTTTCCAATTTGGATGCCTTTTATTTCTTCTTCTTGTCTGATTGCAATGGCTAGCACTTCCAGCACTATGTTGAACAGGAGTGGTGAGAGTGGGCATCCCTGTCTTGTTCCTGTTCTTAGGAGAAATGGTTTTAGTTTTTGCCCATTGAGTATGATGTTGGTTGTAAGTTTGTCATATATGGCTTTTATTATGTTGAGGTATGATCCTTCTATTCCCACCTTGCTGAGAGTTTTTATCAAGAAAGGGTGTCGGATTTTGTCAAATGCTTTTTCTGCATCAATTGATATGACAATATGATTTTTATCTCTCAAATTGTTTATGTGATGTACCATGTTTATTGATTTGCGAATATTGTACCATCCTTGCATCCCCAGGATAAATCCTACTTGGTCATGGTGTATGATCTTTCTGATGTACTGCTGGATTCGATTTGCTGGAATTTTGTTGAGGATTTTGGCATTTATGTTCATGAGGGATATCGGCCTGTAATTCTCTTTCATTGTGTTATCTTTATCTGGTTTTGGTATTAGGGTAATGCTGGCTTCATAGAAGGAGCTTGGAAGTGATCCTTCCTCTTGAATTTTCTGGAATAGTCTGAGGAGGAAAGGTTTTAGTTCTTCCTTGAATGTTTGGTAAAACTCTCCTGTGAAGCCCACTGGCCCCTGGCTTTTGTTTGCTGGAAGCTTTTTGATGACTGCTTCCATTTCTTCCATAGTTATCAGCCTATTGAGATTTTTAGAATCTTCCTGAGTAAGTTTTGGAAGTTGTATTTTTCTAGTAATCTGTCCATTTCCTCCAGGTTGTCTAGTTTGTTAGAATAGAGCTGTTCATAGTATTTTTAACAATCCCTTGTATTTCTGTGGGGTCTGTTGTTATTTCACCTCTTTCATTTCTGATTTTGTTTATTTGGTTCCTCTCTCTTTGCTTCTTGGTGAGCCTGGCTAGAGGTTCATCAATCTTGTTTATCCTTTTGAAGAACCAGCTCTTTGTTTTGTTGATCTTTTGTACTGTTTTTTTGGTCTCTATGTCATTCATTTCTGCCCTGATCTTTATTATTTCCTTCCTTCTGCTCATTGTGGGCTTTTCTTGTTGCTCTCTTTCTAATTCTTTGAGTTGTTGAGTTAGATGATTTATTACCATTTTTTCTTGTTTTTGAGGTAGGCCTGTAGAGCTATAAACTTCCCTCTCAGGATTGCTTTCATTGTGTTCCATAGGATTTGCAATATTGTGTTTTTATTGTCATTAGTCTCCAGGATGTTATTAACTTCTTCTTTGATCTCATTGATAAACCACTCATTGTTTAGTAGCATGCTATTCAGCTTCCAAGTGTTTGAATTTTTTGGAATGTTTTTATTGTAGTTTATTTCTAATATTATGCCATTGTGGTCTGAGAAAATGCTTGATATGATTTCAATCTTTTTGAATTTGGGGAGACTTTGCTTGTGACCCAGTATGTGGTGTATTTTTGAAAATGTACCATATGCACTTGAGAAGAATGTATATTCCGTGGCTTTGGGGTGAAATGCTCTGAAGATGTCAATTAGGTCCATCTGATCTAGTGTGTCATTTAGAATTGCTGTTTCTTTGCTGACTTTTTGTCTAGAGGATTTATCCAGTGATGTCAGTGGTGTATTTAAGTCTCCTACTATGATTGTATTGTTGTCGATCTCTCCCTTGATATCTTCCAGGAGATTTTTTATGTATTTTGGTGCTCCTGCATTGGGTGCATATATGTTTACCAGAGTTATTTCTTCTTGTTGAATTGCTCCCTTTAGTATTATGTAGTGGGCTTCCTTATCTCTTATTATGGCCTTTACTTTGAGGTCTATTTTATCAGATATAAGTATCACAACCCCAGCTTTTTTCTCATTTCCATTTGCCTGAAAAATGTTTTTCCATCCCTTTGCTCTCTGTCTGTGTGAATCCTTTGCTTCTTGGTGGGTCTCTTGTAGACAGCAAATATATGGGTCATGTTTTCTTATCCATTCAGCTACCTTATGTCCTTTGATTGGTGCATTTAATCCATTTACGTTTAATGTTATTATTGACAAGTACATGTTTGTTGTCATATTTTTATTTAGTGTTTGTGTTTCTTCTTGCCTTTCTCTTTCTTCTTTTTACAGCAATCTCTTTAGCATTTCTTACATTGCTGGCTTAATAGTGATAAACTCTCTTAGCCCATTTTTGTCTGTGAAGCTCCTGATTCCACCTTCAATTTTGAATGATAGCCTTGCTGGGTATAGTATTCTTGGATTCAGTCCCTTGCTTTACATCACTTTATATATTTCATTCCATTCCCTTCTGGCCTGGTGTGTTTCTGTTGAGAAATCAGTTGATATTCTAATAGGAGATCCCTTGTAAGTAACTTTCTGTCTCTCTCTAGCAGCCTTTAAGATTCTTACTTTGTCGTTGGTGTTTGCCAATCTAATTATGATGTGTCTTGGTGTCGGTCTTTTGGGGTTCAACTTGTTTGGGATTCTATGTACTTCTTAGACTTGCATCGTTATTTTCTTGCCAATATCAGGGAAGTTTTCTGTCATTATTTCTTCAAACAGGTTTTCTATTCCTTGCTTCTCTTCCTCTCCTTCTGGTATCCCTATTAAGTGAATGTTGTTTCGTTTTGTGTTGTCCCAAAGCTCCTTTAGGCTCTCCTCTTGCTTTTTAAGTCTTCTTTCCCGTTGCTGCTGTGTTTGTGTGTTTTTTCCTACCTTGTATTCTAATTTGCTGATGCGGTCCTCAGCCTCTTCTTGTCTACTGTTTAAGCCTTCCATTGTGTTCTTTATTGCAGCTATGTCGTTCTTCATCTCCTCTTGGTTTCTTTTCATGTTGGTGACATTCTCATTCAGCTCCTTATAGTTCTCATTGAGTTGTTTGTATTTATCATTGAGTTGTGTGTATTTGTCATCCATCTGTTTAAACATCCTTATAACAATTACTCTGAATTATATCTCTGATAAGCTGCTAGCTTGGAATTCATTTAACTCCCTTTCTGGTGATTCCTCTTTTTCTTTCCTTTGGGAGTTGCTTTTCTGTCTTTCCATGTTTTCCTGTAATGTTTTAATTGTAGATCCAATTGCTTTGCTACCCAGGTTCTTTTGGTGATGGTGCTACTGGTGTAATCTCTCAGTTCTCCTGGGCTTGTTAATCTAGTGTAGCTCCCTACTTGAGCTATTTGGGTTCTCTTGATGTAGGCTTGAGAGGCACAACTGCGGTGTCTAGAAGTCAGCCACCGTGGAGGGGATTGTCCCAATTTTTGCTGTCTTGCACCCTTAATTGAAATCACACGTGCCCAGCAGGGACTCACAGTGGCACCCAGGAACCGTCTGTTGGGGTGATGGGGTGATGGGGGCCTGCTCTCTGGAAAGGCGTGACTGTGGTGCCCTGAGTTCTGCAGTCATGTGGTGGGCAGACCCAGCTTTTGCTATGGCACCTGTGGTGGATAGGCGCTTACTCCCAGTGGCGGCTCACAGGAGCAGGTCTATTTTAATCAATGAATAACTGCACTGTGAAACAAAGACCTTGTAGATGAGTACAGGAAACACCTTTAACAATTATATGCTCCAACACTTGGAAAACAAAACATTCTTCTTAGAAATCATGTCTTAACTTTTATGATCAAGAGTTTCCTGAAGGCACCTAAACTGCTGCCTCGCACAACAATTTCAAAACTACAACTAAAAGACAGAACGGACATCATTCAGAACCACAGGAAGGCTGGCTGAGTGGAAATTCTACAACTAGAAGGAAAGAGGAAAGCTCACAGAGAATCAGAGGAGCGGCAAAGGGCTGAGGTATGGAGACACGTGCAGAGAGGAAGGGCGACTGAGTGCCTAGCTGACTTTCTCTGGCAGGAGGGGGAAGGAAGCCCCCGACTGCACTGAACCCCAGTTCTGACTGCACTGAAACCCAGTTCTGGGCAAAACCCCATGGACCCAGACTCATACAGGGGGAGTCTGTACTGTCAGGTAGAGAGAAAAGCACACAGAGACGTGGAGACCCGGGGGAGCCGTGGCGGGTCTGGAGGTGCTCGTGCATGCACACGTGAGTGCTCGCAGAGAAAGGTGAATGCGGAGGTTGCTGCAGGCACTCCCTAGCGGGAGGGAGTCAGAAGCTCCTGACTGCACTGAACCCTAGTTCTGATGGCACTGAACCCCAGTTCTGGGTGAGCCCCTGGGGACCCATGCTCTTACAGGGGGAATCTGGACTCTCGGGCGGTGACTCGGGAGCCGGGGAAGGCAGAGGTCTGGAGGCGCACCTGCAAGGGCAGGGCTGACAGGAAGCCAAGACTGTCTGCTCCGCCCTGAGACTCCACCCCATCCAAGCTGAGCACAGAGGCTTTTGCAATTTTGCAAGTCTAATCCTATAAGGCTGTCTCCAGCACCGAACTTCTCCCAGCGTAAACACAGCTGATCCTCATAGCCAACTGGCCTGGAGGTCTATTCCTCCCAGTGATACCAACAACAATCAAGACTTAACTACAACAAGGCTGTACACACAGTCCACAAAGGGGTGCACCAAGAGTGTCCACCTCAGGTAACTGGGGAGGCCAACCCACTGGGCCATATAGGAAACCTAGCACACAAAGCTACCCTACCAACTCAGGGAAGCAGTGAAAATGCGGCATCAAAGAAACAGATCACAAACGAAAGAAATGGAGGAAAACAAGTGACTGGATATAGAATTCAAAACCACGGTTATAAGGCTTTCCAAGAATATCCTAGAAAAGGCCGATAAATTTAGCGAGACCCTCAAGGATATGAAAAAGGACCAACTAGAAATTAAACATACACTGACTGAAATAAAAAATATTATACAGAGACCCAACAGCAGACTAGAGGAACGCAAGAATCAAGTCAAAGATTTGAAAAACAAAGAAGCAAAAAACACTCAACCAGAAAAGCAAAAAGAAAAAAGAATCCAAAAAGTTGAAGATAGTGTAAGAAGCCTCTGGGACAACTTCAAGCATACCAACATCAGAATTATGGGGGTGCCAGAAGAAGACAGAGAGCAAGATACTGAAAACCTATTTGAAGAAATAATGATTGAAAACTTCCCCTACCTGGTGAAGAAATAGACTTACAAGTCCAGAAGCGCACAGAACCCCAAACAAGAGGAATCCAAAGAGGACCACACCAAGACACATCATAATTAAAATGCCATGAGCAAAAGACAAAGAGAGAATATTAAAAGCAGCAAGAGAAAAACAGTTAATTACCTACAAGGGAGCACCCATACAATTGTCAGCTGATTTCTCAACAGAAACTATGCAGGCCAGACGGGAGTGGCAAGAAACATTCAAAGTGATGAAAAGCAAGAACCTACAACCAAGATTACTCTACCCAGCAAAGCTAACATTCAGAATTGAAGGGCAGATAAAGAGCTTCTCAAATAAGAAAAAGCTAAAGGAGTTCATCACCACCAAACCAGTATTATATGAAATGCTGAAAGGTGTTCTTTAAGAAGAGGAAGAAGAAAAAAGTAAAGATAAAAATTATGAACAATAAATACATATCTATCATCAAGTGAACCTAAAAATCAAGTGAATTAAAAATCTGAGGAACAAAATAAACTGGTGAATATAATGGAATTAGGGGCATAGAAAGGGAGTGGACTGATAATTCTCAGGGGGAAAGGTTTGGGGGGGTTCAGGAAGAGATTGGACAAAAATCATACACCTATGGTTGAGGACAGTCTGGGGAGGTAAGGGCAGAGGGTGTGGTGGGAACTGGGTGGAGGGGAGCTATAGGGGGGAAAAGGAGAAACAATTGTAATAATCTGAACAATAAAGATTTATTAAATTTTAAAAAAATAGCTTGAAAAAAAAAAGAGTTTCTGAAAGCTACCCCTATGTTCATTGCATCATTATTCACAATAGCCAAGATATGGAAGCAACACAAGTGCCCATCAATAGACAAGTGGATAAAAAAAATGTTGTGGTACATATGTACAAAGGAATATTACTCAGCCATAAAAAAGAATTAAATCTTACCATTAGCAACAACATGTATGGACCTTATATGAAATAAGTCAGTCAGAGAAAGATAAATACCATATGATTTCACTTATATGTGGGATCTAAAGAACAAAGTAAATGAACAAACTAAAACAGACTCATAACTACAGAGAACAGACTGATGGTTGCCAGAAGTGAGGGGGGATTAAGGGGCTGGATGTAAAAGATGAGGGATTAAGAAGTACAAGTGGGTAGTTACAAAATAGCCATATGGATATAAAGTACGGCATAGGAAATACAGTCAATAATATTCTTTCTTTTAAATATATTTTTATTGATTGCACAGAGGAAGGGAGAGGGAGAGATAGAAACATCAATGATGAGAGGGAATCATTGATTGGCTGCCTCCTGTATGCCCCCTATTGGGAATCAAGCCTGCAACCCAGGCATGTGCCCTTGACTGGAATCAAACCCGGCACCCTTCAGTCCACAGGTCGACACTCTATCCATTGAGCCAAACCAGCGAGGGCAATAATCTATAATAATAAAAGCTTAATATGCTAATTAGACCAGACATCCTTCTGGACAACCTTCCAGATGAAGCCAGGGCTGTGAGAGAAGCCCAGGTGCCAGAGGGAAGCCGGTGCTGGCAGAGGAAGTGAGGGCCAGGCAGTAATCCAACTCTAGTGGGAGGACTACTCCCCGCTCTGGCTTTACCATCCCTTTTATTAAGATTAAAATTATGGGATACACCCATATCCCCTAGGCAAGAAACTCCAATAAAAGCCAATCAGTGAATTTAGGACTAACAGGTGGGGGCTGCTTCAACTACCAATATCTAGTAATTAGCTCTGACCCTTTAGAGCAATTAAGGTTGACCAGCCCTCCGGATTCCCTGTCCACAGCTCTCTATTATTAAAACAACTAGTGGCCTGGTGCACAAAATTCTTGCACATTAAAAGGAGATTAATTAGAGAAAATAATTTAATATTGCTATTTACCCTTTCTCTATAATAGAAGTGTCAGAGATTAAAGAAAATCAGTAAAATATATATGAAAACCTTCCTCCTGTCAGAGACTGGGGCGCACCATGGGACCCAGAGTCAAGTCCCCGCCCACCCACATGTGCCTCAAAATCATGTGAGACCCAGACCTGGCCGGCGCCCCCCATTGGGCTAGATCCAGACCTGGCAAGTCCCACCCTTGTCAAGCCCCACCGGGCAGGGGGCGTAACCTCAGGTCTCCTGGCCCAGAGCCAGGACGGGGAGCATGGCCTGAGGTCCCCCAGACCAGGGTGGGGGGCATGCCTTGAGGTCCCCCGTCAAGCCCCGCTGGGTGGGGGGCATGGCCTGAGGTCCCCCATCAAGCCCTGACAGGCGGGGGCGCAGCCTCAGGTCCCCCGGCCCAGCACTGGGAGGGGAGCACAGCCTCAGGTCCCCCGTCAAGCTCCGCTGGGCAGGGGGCACGGCCTGAGTTCCCCTGTCAAGCTCCACTGCGTGGGGGGCATGGCCTGAGGTCCCCCGACCCAGCACTGGGGGTGCACCTTGAGGTCCCCTGTCAAGCCCTGCTGGGTGGGAGGAACGGCCTGAAGGACCCTGTCAAGCTCAGCCAGGCAGGGGGGCGCAGCCTGAGGTCAGTGCTGGGGCGGGGGGGCGCAGCCTGAGGTCCCCCATCAAACCCTGCCGGGCGGAGGGTACAGTCTGAGGTCCCCTGGCCTGGTGCTGGGGTGGGGGGTGCGGCCTGAAGTCCCCTGTCAAGCCCCACCTAGTGGGGGGCACAGCCTGAGTTCCCCTGACCCAGCACTGGGGGTGCACCTTGAGGTTCCCTGTCAAGCCCCGCTGGGTGGGGGGCATGGCTTGAGGTCCCTGTCAAGCCTCATGGGGGCAGGGGAGGGCATAGCCTCAGTTCCCTGCTGATTGCTCGTTAAGGCTCCTTATGGGAACTTGGCCTCAGCTGTGAGTGCAGCCATCTTTGTGATGGAGTGATGGTCAATTAGCATATTCCCTCTTTATTAGATAGGATGATTGGTTTCCAGCAATTAAGCACATTAGTGTCCTTAAGAGCAGTTCTGATGTCATTTATCTCCACCTTCCAAGAGTACTGGGATGGCTTTGCATAGACAAGTGAAAAATATTGTCCATTAAGTCTATGAAGATACTGGAAAATGTTACTGAGAAAGAATTATGTTAAGTATTACTTTAACTCAAGCTAATGTTCTCTCCTGGCAAGAATGGCAACTATGAGGTGATATGTGGTAGGACAGTTGGATCTATAGTTGGATGGAACTGAGCTCTGTTCTATGTATGTACAAATTAGATTATAGATCCTCAACAAAATTTTTACCAGATGGATAACAAGAGTCAAGCAAGTAGTAGCCCCCAACTCTGGAATGAATCTGTGTTCTTGGCTGGATAGTGACCACTTATTAAACTCTAAAGAGTTTGGATCATAAGCTGTGATACTCCCTGGTATACACTTCTGAAGGAGCTGAAAACCTGGCCCAGTACTAGAAAGAAATTTTGTTCTGACTTTCTCCCAGAGTGCCCCTATGGTATCTACCCTTTCACAAATGAAGCAACCTTAAACCAAGTTATACAGAGTATTTGATTCATGTCTCCTTGTCTTCCTATCACCCTGTTTCTTCCTTGTGGCAGTCACATGATTGCCTTGGCCTTTCCCAGGCCAGTAGAGAAAGACTCTCCCACTTCCACAAAACTGCACAAGGTGGTGGTGGCCAGCTGAATCTCCCTTTAATAAGGTCCTATATAATGGGGGAGAAATTAGCATGATGAGAGGAAAAGTGTTGCTTTTACCTACTCTGCTCCCTCCTCTGCCTACTCCTGTGCCTGAGAGAGGTTCCCCAAATTTGAGTGACAGAGCAACTGACCATAGGCTCATGTTCCCATGTATTGTCTCATCCTGTACCTAACTCTTGTATTTGTCAATAAAAGAAAGTCTGTGGCTGCTTATTACTTTGTAAGACACCCTTATGAATATTCTATTACTAAAGATATATAATAACCTTACAGGAAAATTGGAAATTTGAAAACTGATTCTATATTTAATTATATTAAGAAAATATTAAATTTCTATTTAGGAGTGGGACTGGTATTGTGATAATATTAGGAGATAGATAGATATAGATATATCGATACATATAAAAGCCTAAGAGACCAGAACACCAGAATGACTGAAACAACTGGCCACTATGACACACACTGACCACCAGGGGCCAGATGCTCAATGCAGGAGCTGCCCCTGGTGGTCAGTGCACTCCCACAGCCAACCTCCCATGGCTGGCCAACCTCCCCTGGTCCCTCTCCCCATCCTGCAGGCCCCATCCGGCAGCCGACAGCCAGCAGAAAGGCCCTGGCCAGCAACCGGAAGGCCCTGATCAGCCCTGATCACCAACCAGGCCTAGGGAACCCACCCATGCATGAATTTTGTGCACTGGGCCTCCAGTAAATAAATAAAATAAAATAAAATAAAATAAAATAAAATAAAATAAAATAAAATAAAATAAAATAAAATAAAATAAAATAAAATAAAATAAAATAAAATAAAATAAAATAAACAACATTATATTGTTAATGGTGATTATCTCTGGGTGGTGGTGTTATTGGTCATTTTATTTTTGTTTCTTTTTCTCTGTGTATTTTCTTCAACTAATAAGTATAATATGATCAGAAAAATATAGCATGAACTATTAAAGCTAGACTTATTGTTCTTTAGAGGTAAAGGATTTTATAGGGCAACATAACATCTATAATAATAAAAGAGTAATATGCTAATTAGACTGGACATCCTTCCTGACTAAGCCAGGGACATAGGGAAGCCAGCCTGGGTCCTGGGTGCCTGCAGGTGGCTGGAGGAGGGAAGCAGCCTGGGTCCCAGTTGCCTACCAGGGGCTGGAGGAGGGAAGCAGCCTGGGTCCCAGTTGCCTACCAGGGGCTGGAGGAGGGAAGCAGCCTGGGTCCCAGTTGCCTACCAGGGCTGGAGGAGGGAAGCAGCCTGGGTCCCGGGTGCCGGAGGGAAGCCAGTGCCAGCAGCCAGGGAAAGGAAGGGCTATTCTTGCATGAATTTTTGTGCATCGGGCCTCTAGTATAAGTATAAGAAACTATATATTATATTATGTCTAGTCAAAATATACTATATATTAGTATAGATTATAATTAATATATAACTATATATTAGAATTAAATGTTATAATTACATATTATAGTATACTAGAGGCCCGGTGCATGAAAGTTGTGCATGGGGGGGAGGGGTCCCTCAGCCCGGCCTGCACCCTCTCCAATCTGGGACCCCTTGGGTGATGACAGACTGTGGGTTTAGGCCCGATCCCTGTGGGACATCCCTCTCACAATCCAGGACCGCTGGCTCCTAACTGCTCACCTGCCTGCCTGCCTCATCACCCCTAACCGCCTCTGTCTGCCAGCCTGATCGCCACCTAACCTCTCCCCTGCCTGCCTGATCGCCCCCAACTGCCCTTCTCTGCCAACCAGATCACCCCCAACTGCCCTCCCCTGCCAGTCTGATCACCCCTAACTGTTTGCTCCCCTGCTGGTATGACCGCCCCTAACCGCCTCTGCTTCAGCCCCCACCACTGTGGCTTTGTTCGGAAGGAAGTCAGAGGTCTGGAAGATGTCCGGTCTCTACCCAGTCTAATTAGCATATTACCCTTTTATTAGTTTAGATAATATACAGTTACAATATAAAAATTAATATCTATAAGTAAGTTCAAGAGTAATTTAAATTTTCTTTCAAAGTATATGTAAGCTTTTAAACAATGTTGATATAGATTAATTTCAAGAGAATTTTAAGTCCAAGGGAAATAATGCCAAGGGAATTTTAAATTGTCACTGAAAGTATATATTAAGCTTTTAAATAATGTTGATATAAAATCCTTTGCACGGCCACCATTATGTATCAACCCTCTTGCCTTCATGTACTCAATTCCTTAATAATCACTTTTCATTTTCTGTCTAATTCCAGGTATATCAATGCCAATCCCAGTCTTTGGGCTACAGGATGATTCCAAGGTCTTTAAGGAAGGGAGTTGCTTACTCGCAGATGATAACTTTGTCCTGATCGGCTCCTTCGTGTCATTTTTCATCCCCTTAACCATCATGGTGATCACCTACTTTCTAACTATCAAGTCACTCCAGAAAGAAGCTACTTTGTGTGGGGGTGATCTTGGCACACGGGCCAACTTAGCTTCTTTCAGCTTTCTTCCTCAGAGTTCCCTGTCTTCAGAAAAGCTCTTCCAGCGGTCAATCCACAGGGAGCCAGGGGCCTATGGCAGGAGGACTATGCAGTCCATCAGCAATGAGCAAAAAGCTTGCAAGGTGCTGGGTATCGTCTTCTTTCTGTTTGTGGTCATGTGGTGCCCCTTCTTCATCACGAACATAATGGCCGTCATCTGCAAAGAGTCCTGTAATGAGGATGTCATCGGAGCCCTGCTCAATGTGTTCGTTTGGATCGGTTACCTCTCTTCAGCAGTGAACCCACTGGTGTACACCCTGTTCAACAAGACCTACAGGTCAGCCTTTTCACGGTATATTCAGTGTCAGTACAAAGAAAATAAAAAACCATTGCAGTTAATTTTAGTGAACACTATCCCAGCCTTAGCCTACAAATCTAGTCAACTCCAAAAGGGACAGAAAAAGAATTCAAAGAAAGATGCCAAAATGACAGGTAATGACTGTACTATGATTCCTCTAGGAAAACAAAATTCGGAATATGCTCCTACAGACAATATCAACCCAGTGAATGAAAAGGTTAGCTGTGTGTGATAGACTAGTTGCCATGGCAACCACGGAGGACACACTGAACAAGTTTTCACCTATCTAGAAAAAAAGAAAAGAAAAGATAATAAAGAGGCTGGAAAAAATTAGGCGGGTCTAGAAAAACCAACAATAATATCTAGATGCCTCATTTTTATTCCATCAGTCAAAAGCAGGGTTAAACACCACAAAATGTGCACTACAAAAATATTCTGACAGCATTTCAAGCTGTAGTTTTATGATACTTATTTTTAACATTGTAAATGATATGTCTTTAAAATAACTAGCTTTTATTGTTTAATTATAATGAGGCTATAAATAAATCTAAATTAACTTCTATTTTCAAGTGGAAACCTTGCTACTATGTTGCTAATTGATGGCATAAGTTGGTTACCTACCGCTGTGAATAAAAATAGCTATATATAGTGAAAAGTTGATTGAATATAATGGCATCTTACAGAACAATTCTCTTTAAAACTTACCATGATACATATTTGGAACAACAACAAAAATAAGCCATTAAGAACAGTGTTATGAAGTCGGTATTGCTAAGATAATTAAATGAAATATTTGACAACTTTTTCATAGATGCCATTTTGAAATATTCACAAAGTTGCTGTCATCTGCTGAATTTCAGGTTAATTCTTCTCAGAAGTGAAAAAGATTTTAAATGTTATCTCATAACTATTGCTGCTTTCTCTTCTACTACCTGTGCTTTACTTTGAATTTAAAATGTGGTCTTGTTTAGTGTTTGTTCTACTAGCCATCCTATCAAAAGGATAATTTAACATTATCAAATACATTTCTAAAAATTGCTTCTCCTAAATGGCATCATAGAGGTGTTTGGTAACTTGCTTCTTATAACTGCATCATGCATGATCTCTTAGAGCACTAAGTCATATTGATGTAACTATGTCAGGACTGAGGAATAAACTCAGGTTTTTGGCTTCTGACAGCAGTAGTCTTAGACTTCTCTGTAAAATGCAGATGTCTTTCCTGTGGGCACCCATCAATCAGGTAAACTGATGCTTTCAGAGCAATCAATCTATATTATTTTCTGTTCAGCTTTGGTTTCACAATCATGTACCAAATGTATACAATCTATAAGGAAATGTCCTAAATACTAAGGATATAAAAATAATTAAAATAAGATCTTTGCCTTTATTTTTTTAAATCTTTATTGTTGAAAGTATTGTATATGTCCCCTTTTTTCCCCCATTGACCCCTTCTAGCCTGCTCCCACCCCCACTTCCACCCCAGGCCTTCACCTCTCTTTTGTCTGTGTCCATGGGTTATGTATCTATGCATACAAGCACTTTGGTTGATCTCTTCCCACCCACCCACCCGCCCCCACATTCCCTCTGAGATTCCTCAGTCTGTTACATGCTTCTATGTCTCTGGATCTATTTTGTTCATCAGTTTATTTTATTCACTAGATTCTACATCTGAGTGAGATCATGTGATACTTATCTTTCTCTGACTGACTTATTGCACTTATAATGCTCTCCAGGTCAAAGAAAATGACCTAATTGGAATGGTCCTTGTCAAAAATATTAACAGACTTATTTTGAGAATCAATTCAATTTCTTTCTTTCTTACTGATTCAGAAAGTGGTTTGTTTCTACTCTGAGGATAGTTTTCTCAATAAGTTTCCTGATGAATATCAACCAAACACAGTAGGGGGAAAATACCACTTGAAGTCAAAATTTACAATTAATTCAGAAATATGTACTTCAACCTGGACCCAACCTGTGACTACCAAAGTTCTGAAAAAAAATTTTTATTTCATTTCCTTAAATACTAACTCGTTTATTACTCACTGATATTGTACTTCCTAATTTTTTTTTAAAAAAAAGCAGTAATATAATATTTTCTATTGAATGAGAAATAATTTTTTTCTCGAAACCATCTGAAAAATATATAGATTTGAAAACTAAAGAACATGAGAGGTGCCATTCTATAATTTGGAAATGCATTATGGCTATCCGAATTAAGTCCTTATAGATATATTGAAAGGTGTTTAGTTCAAAGCTAGAAATTATAGTGAATCACTAGTACCAAGACTGCATTTGATCTGAACTACTTTAATGATTATACCATACTAACTGATAAAAATACAAAGTGTTAAAATTTCTGCTGTTATGCATTTTGCCTTAGTTTATAACTCTGCACACCTCATTATATATTAAAGACTACAGATTCCACCCATATACTCAATCTTGAGCAGAATGAGCATAAATACTACCTGACAGATGTCTTTTGAGAGTACATATATATATTACAAACATGTATGTTTTTCTTTCCATATGTATCTATAATTCAAGTATATATTATATCCGTATACATGTGCAGACATGTTCCCATGCACTTCACTCAATATTTACATATTTATATGGAGGAAAAGCAAGTCATTAATGAAAACACTCAGTATATACATATGTGTGTGCATGTTTGTATCATGTTGTTTTAAATGTGAATTCATGTTGTAATGTTTCTATGACTTTCCATTGCTGTCAAAGCAGATTAAAATGTAACAAGTATCAGTTATTTAAATAAACTGGAAGTTGACCTAATTTTATGAGAAGACTGTAGCGCAATTCTATGAGGGTTGGGAAAACAATGTTCCTTCTATATAGTTGATTGATCTTAGATAAAATGGTATCTTTCCGCCCTTTGTTTAGTCCAGAGACTTCCTGACTACTAAGGCTTTTTAAATACACCCCCTTACCCCAGTGAAATACAGTCCTTGAATGATTAATAGATCTGCAATTAAAGAACACTGTACTAGTCAATACTTTAAAATAATGTAACCAATCTTACTCTACGTTAAGTAGAATAGCAGATTATTCTGTATTTAAGGAAAGAAATTAAATGCCATAATTAGGGAAAACTGTTTAAGACATACTTAATCCTTTGGTCGCAGTGCCATCTCATGGTCAGTTTTTAAAGCGCTTCCATAGCCAAATGGAACTGTTATTGTACTGCTTTTGGCAAAGGGTGCTTCTCCCATTTGTGCATCAATGAAATGTATTTATAAAGTGTTAAATTATTCTGTGCCATATATAACAAAAAGTTGATATTATTTATGTAATTATTTTAATCAAGTCTATTCTAAAATATTTCAAGAAAGAATGAATACTGTAATTGTAAATAAAGTATACTAAAAAATAAACATAATTTTGCGAGTCCATAGCTGTGTCTACTGAAGACAGTTGCTCTAACCCTTCCAGGCTGGGGACTCCAAGTACCATAAAAATACTTAGAGAGCACAGAGCCTGTGTTTCTGGAGCTCAGGCCCACCTGGTTGAGTTAGATTTATGGTCATGATCCAGTTTCCAGTTATCTTCAGCAGACAAATGCTCCATATTTGATCACATTTCTGGATACACATAGACTAGGAACACAGATAACCAGCTGCTACTATATCCTCAGCACATTCACATAGGTGCCTGTGGACACACTTGTACAGGTGTACACCAAGACATGCACAGTGCATTCATACACACACACACACACACACACACACACACACACACACATTTTCATGGGAGCTAGTTTCCTGAATTAAAGTAAGTCAAGGAGACACTGTATCATTGAATAAACTGGAAAGTTGCCCTCATTCATCATTTAACCTTTAAATATAGGAAAATTCTATGAAATAGGAATAGTAGGTATCTTTTCCAGGTGTTTATTGCTCTGTGTATTAAGTACCTGCCATGTTCAGGCATTAAGCTGTTTTCTTGCTTCACTTGATGGAATCCTCACAACAAGCCTACAAGGTAGGTATTATTATTCCCTCTTTCTCATAGATGAAGAAACAGATTCAGAGCAGTTAGTAACATGCCCAAGGCCACAACACTGGCATGTTGTGGCAAAAATGTGGCAAATTCAAGCTTGGGTTATCTGACTCTGAAGCATAAATGTTTTCCCTACTCAATCTAGACAGGAGAAAGAGTATTGGGTTCAGAACCAAAAGATGCAAGTCCCCATCTTAGCTTTCCTACTCACTGGTTATATAAACTTGGGCAAGCCAGTTAATAGCTCTGTTCCTCAATTTTATTGTCTCTGAAGCTACTAGAACCTGTCCTGGCTAACTGAAAAGTCACTTAAATGAGTCCATGGCTATGGCTGTGCTTGTTAACCTGTAATACACTCTGTAAATGTTATGAATGTGTTGTTATTAAAAAGAAAAAAAAAACAAAGTATCTATATATTATAAGGCATCAGAGCAAAGTCTAGACAAAATTATGAGCTAGGCAATATTATAATTCAACAGCTTCTATTATTCTCTGTGCATGCCTATTGTTTTTAAAACTTTTGCTTCTGCTTTTTCCTCACCATGATGCAGAGTTCCCTTTCTTGGTACTCTTTTCTTCTGCTTCCATCAAAACTTACTTATATTCTCTCAAGCTTCTCCTCTCTAATAAGTAATTCAAACTGATAAACCATTGTCTGTGACTGAGATCCCTGTAGCTATTCATCATAATGATAATTCAAAGAGTAAAAACCAAAGGCAAGAATTTTAGGCACTAGGAAGGCAAGTGAGAAATAAATTGGGGCATAAGAAATGTTCAAATAATCCACAGAAAAACAAGTAACTTCAGACATAATTTATACAAACTTTTAGAATTTAACATTGAATATTAATTTACAATAATAATGATTTTGAAAGAAACATCTGTAGATTCTGTTCTAAATTGAGAACATTAATAATATAACTAAGCTCTTTCTCAAGTTTTATAGTCAACTAGAGGCCCGGTGCATGAAATTGTGCACAGGGGGAAGGGTCCCCCTCAGCCGGGCCTGCACCCTCTCCAATCCAGGACCCCTTGTGGGATGTCCGACTGCCAGTTTAGGCCCAATCACTCACAATCTGGGACTGCTGGCTCCTAACTGCTCACCTGCTTGCCTGCCTGATTGTCCCTAAACATTCTGCCTGCCCAAGAATGTTTGCCTGATAGTCCCCCCTGCCAGTCTGGTTGCCCCTAACTGCCCTTCCCTGCCAGCCTGATCACCCCTAACTGCCTCTACCTTGGCCCCTGCCACCATGGCTTTGTCCAGAAGGATGTCTGGAAGATGTCTGGTCTAATTAGCATATTACCCTTTTATTAGTATAGATGGCATTTGCCCCAGTAAATATGCAATAAGACAAAATGCATTTGTTAATTATTTATTACTAGAGGCCCGGTGCATGAAATTTGTGCACAGTGGAGGGGGTGTCCCTCAGCCCAGCCTGCACCCTCTCCAATCTGGGACCCCTCAAGGGATATCCGACTGCCCGTTTAAGCTCAATCCCGGTGGCCTGGTCACCCCTAACTGCCCTCCCCTGCAGACCTGGTCACCCCTAACTGCCCTCCCCTGCAGACCTGGTCACCCCTAACTGCCCTCCCCTGCAGACCTGGTCACCCCTAACTGCCCTCCCCTGCAGGCCTGGTCCCCTGCAACTGCCCTCCCCTGCAGGCCTGGGTCCCTCTCAACTGCCTTTCCCTGCAGGCCTGGTCACCCCCAACTTCCCTCCTCTGCCGGCTTGGTCACCCCTAACTGCCCTCCCCTGCAGGCTTGATCTCCCCCAACTGCCCTCCCTTGCAGGCCTGGTTTGTCCCAACTGCCCTCCTCTGCTGGCCATCTTGTGGTGGCCATCTTGTGTCCACATGGGGCCAGGATCTTTGACCACATAGGGGCAGCCATCTTGTGTGTTGGAGTGATGATCAATCTGCATATTACTCTTTTATTAGATAGGATAGAGGCCTGGTGCAAGGGTGGGGGCCAGCTGGTTTGCCCTGAAGGGTGTCCCAGATCAGGGTGGGGGTTCCCTTGGGGCATGGGGCAGCCTGGGCGAGGGGCCTGTGGTGGTTTGCAGGCTGGCCACGCCCCCTGTCAATCCAAGCGGAGGCCCTGGTATCTGGGGTTTATTTATCTTCTACAATTGAAACTTTGTAGCCTGGAGTGGAGCCAAGCCTTCTGCTTGCTCTGTGGTGGCAGCCATTTCTGTTTGGATTTATGTATCTTCTATAATTGAAACTTTGTAGCCTTAAGCGGAGGCCTGGGCCAGCCAGGGTGTGACGAAAGCTTGGCTTCCTCCATCGCCGCGGGCAACCCTAGCCTCCTGATCTTTCCAGCTCCGTGGCTGCTGCCGTTTCTGTTTGGATTTATGTATCTTCTATCATTGAAACTTTGTAGCCTTGAGTGGAGGCCTAGGCCAGCAAGGCCAGGCAGAAAGCTTGGCTTCCTCCATTGCCGGGGAAACCCAAGCCTCTCTCCTGCTCTCTTTGTCCGTAGCCATCTTGGTTGGGTTTATTTGCATATTCACTCCTGATTGGGCATGGCTTGTGGGTGTGGCTTGTGGGTGTAGTGGAGTGATGGTTAATTTGCATATTACTCTTTTAGTAGATAGGAGGATTTTTGCAGGTGCCTTGCAAAAACAAATGGTTTTCATGTTTTCCCTTAATGATATACACACCAATCCTAGCTCTGTTCTACCATTTTGATATTTAACATCAGTATGTCCACCTGAACCAACACATTATGGGGAGTTTTCACACCCAGTTGGAACCTCGGGATTTACTATGACCCTATTCATTGCAGCAGAAGACTGAGGCAGGAAACCTGGGTCTCGTCTGCTGCTGCTGACTTACCCCAGACAAGTCAAAGCCTCTTTTTTCTCAAGTGTATAATAAAGGATATAAAGTCAATGATCTTTACAAGGAGTCTCTTCTAGGTCTATCCTTATCTGAATGCTAAGGAATTCAGTCAAGTTGAGGAACCAAAGCACAGTTTCATGTGGAAAGTATATTCTGGAACTCACAACTCACATTCTCTTAAATTCTTTGGATGAATCTTAAATAAATGACAGCTTTCCCTTTTATATGGGAATCTTATGAGAACAAAAATTGTTAATGACCTGAGAAGTTTCTAAGATATGAAAGTATTCCTACTGTAGCTTCTCTTCTGCACTGTTTAGCTGCTACAAGATACTGGGTTGCTCTTCTGAACCACCCCCAGACTTTCTGAAGAACAAATGTTCTCACTATTATCTGAATTCAAGTCTCTTGAAGTGTTGAAATTTATGAGCCCAAATAGATTTAAAATTCATGGGGCACTGAAGATCTCTTTTTTAGAGCCAAGTTCATTTAAGTTTTTACTTATAATTAGGACTATGAGATCTTAAAAGGGTATTTATTTTGGCTTCTAGAGAACAGCACAATTTGTTCTTCCTGTCCTAAATTTATTTCAGATATTTAGATGATCTTGTTTTGGTTGTGGTCACCCCAAGTGCAGATCTGAGATATAAACCGGGGTACAAGTTGTTTATGTGTGAAGTGATCCAAGGAAGCAGATAGAATTAGGAAAGAAGTTAAAATCTATTTAAGGATATGGTATCAAGGGTACTGCAGACAATTAGGACTCAATTATACTAGTAGTAAGAGGTGACCTGAAACTCTTCACCATGTATGCAACTAAAATCAAGGTTGGGCAAAGGCACTTGGTTGAGATCTTGTGTGAATGTTTTACCCAGTTGGTGATTAATTGTGGTCTCAAAAATCAATATGCCTGCTCAATAGAAAGTGATATTATGGTTGGTAACAACTTTTAAATAAACATACATTTATATTATAAAATCACATCTTCTAAAATTTGTAGGTAGCAGCTATAGGGTTAAACCTTGGACTGACCTGTTGGCAAAGCCACAAACAAGTCCCAGCTTGGAGGGCACAGCCCTCTTAGCATAATTAAGCTTGACCTTATGACTCTCCCTAGATCCTGTCTGGGTAGCTAATAAGCTGAGGGAGGTGCATCAAGTGCTGCCAAAACAAGTGAAACTCACAAGAACATTGTAACTATGGTGACCACTACCTTGTTTACTGCTGGTTATAAAATAAAGGCTCAGCTTGCCATCTGGATCTCTCTCTCTGTGGCTTCAGCCAGGCACAGAGATCCACCTAGACCCAGCTTATTTTCTTGTCTGTCTTTTCTTTAATCCTTCACCGACCATCCCGCCACCCCCGCATCAAGCTCACCAAACCCTTGGCTTTGCTGGCATGGCACATGTGGGGCCCATCGTGGGCCCTGAGTTCAGGGGAACTGCAGTTGTCAGGTGAAAGGATGCTCCAGTGAAGCACGTGCAGAAAGCAAAAAAGAAGGTAAGGAGCGAAGTTTACTAATAGCTAGGTGTAAAACATGGGAAATTCAGGATCACAGGGAAAGAATTTATACGTATCCATGCTTAAGGCTATGCTCCAAGCACGGGGCTGTTCTGTGAGGTATCAACAGCTTTTTGATTTATTGGATTTTGTAAGTAAAACCTGCCTGTGGTTTCCTGAGGAAGGAAAGGTAAATGTAGAGGCATGGGAGAAGGTAGGAAAACAACTTAGAGATCGTTATATAGCTAAAGGTCCAGGGAGAATTCCTCTCTCTACTTTCAGTTTGTGGTCCCTAATTCGGGACTCCCTAGAGCCCACTCCTGAAAGGGAATGGATAAATGTGGCAGGGGAACTAAGATGGATAGTAGAAGGTTACCAGAAGGCTTAATATTCTCGCAAAGGCTTGTCTCTCACTTGGAGACTACTTATTATGGAAGTATTTTATTTGTGTTTGTGCTGACATTGGACCAGCCTACGTTCAGGACATGGTATTACCTGCTGCATTGAAGGAGATGTTACTTGCTGGTCAGCAAAAAAGGAAAGGGGGCTGCTTTAACTGTGGTAAACTAGGGCATTTTGCTAAAGACTGCAAAGCTAGAAATGGAAGTCAAAGGGCTACAGGGAGTGGAAACAAGCAGCCTGGACTATGTTCAGGATGCAGGTGAGGAAAGCATTGGGCAAATGAATGCCACTCCAAGACTGATGTTGAAGATTATCCAATGCCCCCTAGGCAGGGAAACTTCAAGCGGGGCCAGCCTCGTTCCCACCAGACAGTAGGGTCCTTATCCTTGACCCCACCGCAGCCTTTAGAGCTGGCTCAGTAAACCTTAATCATGCCACCCCGGGAAGCGCAGGATTGGCAAGCTCTCCCTGGGGTGATAGATCAGGGCTCAGGCAACAGTGGAAAGAGCCAATTCTACTCTTAAAAAGCAACTATAAAAACAACAAAAAAACGGGGAGAAGAATGTTATGTGTTAAACTTTTTGAATTACAATGCAGAGGGTTGCACAGCAGCTGAAAGGCATCAGACCTCCAGTACAATAGCCTTTGCCAGGTTAGCCAGGTGGAAGGATGCACAAACCAGACAAGAGTTTTACCAGATCTTCTAATGATGTGGGAGAGAGGTTGTGTTTCTGTCTTTCCAGAAGGAGCAGCACAGACAATTTGGGTGCCAGAGAGTTATGTACATCACCACAATGGACCCAGAGAAGCTCCTTGTCCCATTGTTCAAAAGACTGAGAGTTGCCCTGATGACAGCAATACGGAAAAGGAAGATGATGAAGGCTATGCAAGGGACCGAGGTGCCAACATGGGGTCAGCTAAATAACTTAACAACTGAGGCCCAACAGATGGTAGAAAAGCAAGAAGTGGAAGCTACTCCCTCAACCACGTTTCTGGCCATGCTAGCATTGGTTAACTGCCAGTCTTCTGTAAAGTCTTGCGCAGCCAAGTCTGAGGACTCTGAGTAAATCAGCAAAAGAAACTTTCATTTAGTAGAAAAATGTTACTGTAGTTTGATTTCTTTATTATTGTAGTGTTGCATTGGCATTGTTTTGTTAATAGCCATGTCTGGGTTTTGCATTGGCATTGTTTTGTTATTGTTTTAATAGCCAGAATTTTGTTCATGATGTTCAAGTTTTAAAATGTTAACATGTCTGTAGTTTGGGTTTTGCATTGGCATTGTTTTGGTATTGTTTTAATAGACAGAGCTTTGTCCTCGATGTTTAAGTTTTACTTCCATTATAGTAGCTTAAAAATAAAAGGGTGAGATGTAGGGAGCGGCTATAGGGTTAAGCCTTGGACTTACCTGTTGGCAAAGCCACAAACAAGTCCCAGCTTGGAGGGCACAGCCTTCTTAGCATAATTAAGCTTGACCTTATGATTCTCCCTGGATCTTATCTGGGTAGCTAATAGGCTGTGGGAGGTGCAACAAGTACTACCAAAACAAGTGAAATTCACAAGAACATTGTAACTATGGTGACCACTACCTTGTTTACCTCTGGCTATAAAATAAAGGCTCAGCTTGCCGTCTGGATCTCTCTCTGTGGCCTCAGGCAGGCACAGGAGATTCACCTAGACCAGGGGTGGGCAAACTTTTTGACTCGAGGGCCACAATGGGTTCTTAAACTGGACTGGAGGGCTGGAACAAAAGCATGGATGGAGTGTTTGTGTGAACTAATATAAATTCAAAGTAAAGGAGCGGAGGGGAGAGCAAGACAACCGGATAGAACAGCGGGATCCGGCCCGCGGGCCGTAGTTTGCCCAAGGCTGACCTAGACCCAGCTTATTTTCCTGTCTGTCTTTTCTTTAATCCTTCACCACCCACCCACCCCCCTCAGGCTCACTGAACCCTTCGCTGTGCTGGCACGGCACATAAATTCATTCCTGAGACCCTATGACCAGCACACACATTTCATATAGAATCAAACTCAGAAGCATTTAAGCATTTAAAAACTCAAAAGAATGCTACAGATAATTCCTTCCAGCCCTGCTAAGATACGTATGGCAACTATTATTGTTCCTCCTGCAGCTATAGAAGATCTAAACAACAATCTGCCATCCTAATACATAGATGATGAGTTCTTTGTATAAGTTCTAATTATTGAGCCAAATTCTCTGTATGAATTCTATTTATTTGCCCTAAGTGATAGATCTAAACCACTGAAATGGAATAAACAGAAAGAGGCATACTCAGTAAATTTAAAAGCAAGAGGAGTTTAGCAACCATCTCATCCAGGCTCCTCAGTTACCAGAAGGGCTGATGAAGATCTAGAAAATTTAGAGAAATTATACCTGGCCTAGCAGCATCAGAAGCAACAATGGGATTCAAGCCTCATACCCTCCCTCCCCCCCCCCCCCCGCCCCCCCGCAACTCAATTTTTCTCCTTTTATAGGAAAAATGAATCTAAAAAGGGTCCATTGGTTTATGGTCTATATAATTATTTGGTCATATAACCAAAAATATACTCAAATCAGGTTGAGACCAGTTCAGCAAATCATTCATTCTTGCAACAGATTTGTTAGTGAGGGTCTATTATGATTATGTTATACCTAAGACATTAAGTGTGAGAGGTTTGGGGATGAAATTACTTTTTTAAAAGTAAGATGTTTGTTGGGAAATTATCCAGTCCTCTTATAAAGTTTATGTTTATTTTGTTGATACCACTGGCTTTGTCAGAAGTTAGCCTAATTAACTGTGGATAAATTAACACGCCTTACCCAATGAGGCTCCTTGAGAGACTACAACCGATAGATGCCCCGAGACAATGCCACCACTCTGATGTTGATGTTTCAGCCATTGTAGACCCTAGTGAAAGCAGATTCATGTAGGTGGTTTGCAAAAGTGTAATGAATATATAATTTGGAAATTCGTTTTAAGGGGGGAAAGGAAAATTAGAATGTTCAATATGACTATCTCTAGGCTCCACTATTAAAGTTCTATATTCTACATGCAGAATGGGGGTATATAAAAAAAGAATATCCAAAACATAGAAATTAATTCAGCACAGACAAGCAAACCAAAATGAATTTTTAAAAAGAAGAAATGAGGAAATTAAAAAGAAATAAAATAACAATTAAAATTAAAACTAATTTGCTCAGCATGTATGCATTAAAGCAAATTTCTCAAAGCACATTATGTAGACACTAGAGGCCCAGTGCACGAAATTCATGCACTCGGGGGAGTCCCTCAGCCTGGCCTGCACCCTCTTGTAGTCCGGGAGCCCTCGGGGGATGCCAGACATCCTTAGTGCTGCCACGAAGGCAGGAGAGGCTCCCACCACCACCGCTGTGCTCACCAGCCATAAGCCCAGCTTCTGGCTGAGCAGCGCTCCCCCTGTGGGAGCACACTGACCACCAGGGGGCAGTTTCTGCATTGGGCATCTGACCCCTGTTGGTCAGTGCACATCATAGCGACTGGTTGTTCTGCCATCGGGCCGAAACCAGCTCTCCAACATCCCCCAAGGTGTCCCGGATTGCAAGAGGATGTAGACCAGACCAAGGGACCCCACCAGTGCATAATCAGGGACAGGGAGGGATGTATGAGGTTGGCGAGCCAGGGAGGGGCCGCGAGAGGGCTCCAGAGCAAGTCCAGTCCATCTCGCTCAGTCCCGATCGGCCAGACCCCAGCAGCAAGCTAAGCTGCAGGTCAGAGCTTCCGCCCCTGGTTTTCAGTGCACGTCATAGCAAACAGTTGAGCGGCCTTAACATATCATTAGCATATTACACTTTGTTTGGTTGAACGGATGACCGGACATTTAGCATATTGGGTTTTTATTATATAGGATTACTTCAAATCCTGCCTCTACTATATACTGCCCATAGGTGAGCCTCATCTGTTAGATGGGGATGATAATACCTTGTGGAATTTTAAAAATTAGAGGAAGATCTTTGAACAGGATTTGGCCTATCATAGAATATATGGTAACTATTAACATTACTGGCTAGAGAGCAAAGAAGTAACTCTGCTTGTTGGGAGGTCCCACCTGCCCTTATCCCACAGAAATGGGAACAAGAATGAAGGTAAAATGACCACTGGAACTAACAAACCATGGTCAAAAGTTACACATGAGGTCTGGCAAGCCTCTCAAACTAATCTATTCCCATCTTGTTTTTCCCATTGTGTTTATACATATAATATAGTGAGTTATTAAAAAAAAAAAAGCCAATTGACTATTGTTGGGAGCTCTTTTACCAGTATAAACTTAAAAGGAAGTCATTTCCTGTCTCTAAAGCTCCTTCCCATGAGAGAGCTGGTAAACATTGGGATTGTGTCATATCAGAAGCAGAGAGGATGAAGACTAATGCTTTAAACTGCAGTTGGGGATAATGGCCTACACCAAGGTTCCCCTGGGATTCAGAAAAGTACAGGGGAGAACACTTCTTCAGGTGACAAAAATCTGTCCTCTACCTTGACCAGGACCCTGGAGTTAGTAAGGGCTCTGTCAGGCTGCCAATAAATGACAAAGTCCAGGAAACCAGACACCTTAGTAAAAGAACTCCAGGCTTGATGGAGGGAGCTTCCCAACTTTCCTCCACTACACAGCCATAGACACGGGCATTTAAACATTTCTGAACTACAACCTTTGAATTCTTGTAAAGTAAGGGGATGGGCCACTGGTAACAGTAACCAAATTGGACTTTTCACCAACGTTTCAGGTGGAAAGAGAAAATCAGACCCAGATTTACATTTACTTAAAAAATAGGTATTTTTTTTGTTCCTATGTGCAATTATATAGAGTCATAATACAAAGGAAGAATGAGAATGAGGGAAAGTTACATTTCCTTTTCAAATATGCCCTCTGGTGATAAAAAGACTATTAGTCCTGCATTCCCATGAAGAAGGTGGACTCATTCTGTTCTAGTTAAACTGTCACTGGCGGAACAATACCACTAACTAACACGTTTTTCTGTATCATCTGTCCAGCAACCTCAGCTCTCCAAACCAGAACTATAAAGAGAAAAGTGTGAAAAGAGCTTCTAAGCAGCCAAAATAATTTTCGTCAAGGCCATAAACATAACTCTGCCCTTTATTCCATAGAAAATGCCCTCAAATCCTGAACCAGAGTCAACATTGATGTAAATAGCAAATATTATGTCACCCACAAACTTTTATATACTTGAAGTCCCTTGTCCCTCAGAATTGTTGTGAAGATCAGGGGATGAGATGCTGTTAATTACCATTGTCTGGTTTCTTGTTACAAAATAGATTAGAAACAGAAGATTGGAAAATAGAGAGGAAATAGGGCCTAAAGAAGAGCTGAGGTATGTGACCACCATTGTCAAGGGGTAGGCAGAAAAACTACAAAGTGGGCAGTGGAGGAAAATTGCCTTAGGTCAGTGATTTTCAACCAGTGTGCCACAAGAATTAAAACATGCAACTTGTGACTATTTAGTCAGGGACACTGACCTCTTTTCCTTTTGATTGTCAAATGGAAAAA